>NC_087264.1:10710522-11331147 GCF_015220805.1 Pogoniulus pusillus | reverse complement strand
CACACCTTGAGTCCTGTAGACAGTTCTGGGCTCCTCAATTCAAGAGAGATGTTGAGGTGCTGGAATGTGTCCAGAGAGGGGTAACAAGGCTGGTGAGGGGCCTGGAGCACAAACCCTATGAGGAGAGATTGAGGGAGCTGGGGGTGTTTAGCCTGGAGAAGAGGAGACTCAGGGGTGACCTCATTGCTGTCTACAACTACCTGAAGGGAGGTTGTAGCCAGGTAGGGGTTGGTCTCTTCTCCCAGGCAACCAGCAACAGAACAAGAGGACACAGTCTCAAGCTATGCCAGGGGAAATATGGACTGGATGTTAGGAGGAAGTTCTTGCCAGAGAGAGTGATTGGCATTGGAATGGGCTGCCCAGGGAGGTGGTGGAGGCACTGTCCCTGGGGGTCTTCAAGAAAAGTCTGGCTGAGGCACTTAGTGTCATGGTCTAGTTGAGTGGATAGGGCTGGGTGCTAGGTTGGACTGGATGATCTTGGAGGTCTCTTCCAACCTGGCTGATTCTATGATTCTATGATTCTATTCTATTTGTTACTGAGGAGGATGAAGGTGAAAGAACACATAGGCTCATAAAACACAGCAGCCAGCCTACAACAAACAGCTTGCACAAACATCATAAAACCTGGCGTGCTTTCACTTGTTGAACAGAGCCTCTGGAGCAGTGCCAGAACATTCTGTAGCCATTCACACTTGTGCTGCCAGTGCACAGAAGAGCTCCATGTACAAGCACTACAGAATTCAGTGGCACCTATCACCTACACAGAAGTGTTAAAGTTCCAAGAGCCACGATTAGGACAAACAGTGATTGAGAAACAGGGCTGAAAACTCAGGGAGCAGCTGTCACAGGACTACCAGGTCAAAGTGAAGGATGATGGATTGTAGAGTTACCAGCAGAGCTCACCTGGGGACAGTATCTGGGGCTGTGGGCTGGAACAGGAAGTTACTTTGTGCAAAACACCATTAACACACCCAAATGTGCAGCTCTGCAGCCTGGCATTTGAAGGGCACAGAGATAAAAAGCCACCATGTTTATGCACTACCATCTGAGCAGAGGCCTTCAAAGACGTCAACAGTGAGTCAGGATAAAACTCATGACATATCCCTTCCCTCTGCTGTCCTCACCTCTGCACCTGAGGAGCTGACTCCTTGATTCTCATTTTGCAAAACAAGGGAGACATTCCCCATCCATCAGGATAATCATGCTCCTTGGTTTGCCTTTTTAAGCATACATAGACCTTGATGCAAACCAGTTCAGGCTTCAGGGAAGCCAGCGATGGGAGACAAAGGAAGAGTATGCCAGAGATAGGATAGGATAGGATAGGATAGGATAGAATAGAATAGAATAGAATAGAATAGAATAGAATAGAATAGAATAGAATAGAATAGAATAGAATAGAATAGAATAGAATAGAATAAAATAGAATAGAATAAGTCAGGGTTGGAAGGGACCACAAGGATCATCCAGTTCCAACCCCCCTGCCATGGCTAGGGACACCCTACTCTAGATCAGGCTGCCCAGAGCCTCATCCAGCCTGGCCTTAAATACTTCCAGCCATGGGGCCTCAACCACCTCCCTGGGCAACCCATTCCAGGCTCTCGCACTATTATGGTGAGATCTGACTGTTCATCAGAGGCACTCCTGTGGAGATTTGTCCCATCAGGACTTGGTCAGGGCAACGAAAGAGGGAGAGAGGGAAGAATATCATTGCTACCCAACTTGTGAATGTGTCTATGCATAGCCATGCCAGAGCAGAACACCTCCTCTCCTCCACCTTTTAAAGCATTTTGCCTTTGCATTGGCTTCCCTTCTTCCCTGCTGCTTCCTTTCAGCCACTGAGTGATATTAATGTTATTTTTTTCTCAACTAGGATTCTTCCACTTGTGTCCCTGTAAAGACAAATGCTCCATATGCATCCTAGGACCAAAAAAAAACCCCAAAAAAACAACAAAACCACCACCAACAAAAAAACACTCAGAATTTTTGTTTTCACTGGGTTTTTTTTTGTGGTTTGTGTTTGGTTTGGGGTTGGGGTTTTTTTTTTTTGGTCCATTCTCTAGCTTCTTCACACTGAAGCTTAGAAAGGTTAGGTAGTGGAAAAAGGAAGATTTAGAAAGAAACTTGAACATTGTATTTTCCCTGGCAAGCAGATGATGGAAAAGTTAAAGGGAGGTGCTGATGAGAGTAGGGAGTGGAAAAGAAAAACCTGACTGAAAGGGGGGAAAAATGTTTTGAAAATTGACAAGAGAAGACAAAAATCAATATTTTCACTTTTTCTGAAATTTCTCCTTAAATTCCTGATTTGCCAAAAAAATATCACACTTTCCTATGACTTCCCTCCCTCTTGTCAGAGTAAATTACATTCCCACTGGAAAATACATACATATTGAGCCCAGGTGCAGTGGTGAGCTGTGCTGCTGCCATGCCCATAGGAGAGCTGGCTGGCACAACGGGGAGGGGGGGCAGATTCCCTGGCAAGGTCAGTGGTGCTGGGATCCAGGAGACACTCTCACACTGAGGAACAGTCTGCAGTAACCAGACAGCTATAATTAGGGGTTACAGCAGCACTCCATCCAAAAGCCAACCAGAGGGACCTTGACAGGCTGGAGAGGTGGGCACAGGCTGACCTCAGGAGGTTCAACAAGACCAAGTGCAAGGTCCTGCAGCTGGGTCAAGGGAATGCCAAGCACAAATACAGGCTGGGCAGTGAGTACTTGGAGAGCAGCCCTGAGGAGAGGGACTTGGGGGTGCTGGTGGATGAGAAGCTCAACATGAGCCAGCAGTGTGAACTTGCAGCCCAGAAAGCCAACCAGATCCTGGGCTGCATCAAGAGAAGTGTAGCCAGCAGGTCGAGGGAGGTGATTCTTCCCCTCTGCTCTGCTGAGACCCCACCTGGAGTACTGCATCCAGGTCTGGAGCCTCTATTACAAGAAGGGTGTGGAGATGCTGGAGTGTGTCCAGAGCAGGACCACAAGGATGCTCAGAAGGCTGCAGCAGCTCTGCTGTGAGGACAGAGTGAAAGGGTTGGGGCTGCTCAGTCTGGAGAAGAGGAGGCTCTGAGGTGACCTTCTTATGGCCTTCCAGTATCTGAAGGGGGCCTCCAAAAATGTTGGGAAGAGACTTTTGAGGCTCTCAGGTAGTGACAGGACATGGGGGAATGCAGCAAAGCTGGAGGTGGGGAGAGTCAGCCTGGATGTGAGGAGGAAGTTGTTGAGCATAAGAGTGGTGAGAGGCTGGAATGGGTTGCCCAGGGAGGTGGTTGAGGCCCCATTGCTGGAGGTGTTTAAGACCAGGCTGGCTGAGGCTGTGTGCAGCCTGATCTAGGGTAGGGTGTCCCTGGCCATGGCAGGGGAGTTGGAACCGGCTGCTCCTTGTGGTCCCTTCCAACCCTGACTGATTCTATGATTCTATGACTCAATGACTGTATTCAACTGTGCTCAGTGATCAGCCATTCACGGCGAGACTGGAGGTATTTACAATCCAAAAGACATCTTTGCAGGGTCCTGCATCCTCCAGTCTCTTTTTCACTAATGTTAATAATGAGATAGCTAAAATGTTTATTATATTCATAGCTCCAGCATGGGGCAGGCTGCTCAATGCTGGATCACTAGTAAATTTAAAGTAACCTCAAAAAAAAAATCAGAGAAATACTCTGAAAAAGGTAGGATGAAATTCAATGAGGACAATTTTTAAGCCTCAGCTGTAGGTAGGAACAGGCATTCATATTTATGGGAGATAATAGGACAGCTTGGTATCAGGTGGGTAGGAAAGGACCTGAAAGTTTTAGTGGGTCACAAGGAGTCTGTGAGTTAACTTTGCTGTTGCAAAAAAAAGTCAAATACTGCACTGCAGCATACAAACAGGATTGCTGCTGATAAGGCAGACAAAGTAATTCTACTTTGTCCTGCACTGGTAAGATTTTTGCTTGAGTTGCTGTGTTCAGTTTGGAGGCAATTTATAAGAAGGTCGTGAGCTTGCTGAAGGGAGTTCAGAGGAGACAACAGCTGAGGAAGGACCCAAACCCACAACTTGCACAAGGTCAGAATTAGTGGATCTACTCTGCCTGGAGAAGAGAGGATGAGTTCAAAGGACATAAATAAAATAAATAAAATAAAATAAAATAAAATAAAATAAAATAAAATAAAATAAAATAAAATAAAACACATTTTGCTCCATTTCTACTGTGGGTAGGACAAAAATGATGTCTGTAAATTACAGCAAGGGCAATTCAGACAAACCACACCAGTGCCATGTGTCAGTGGGAGCACCAAAGCACTGGAGGTGCTGAGCCAAAGTATACAGATCTTCATCTCTGGAGATCTACAAACACATTCTGACAACTACCTTGAGAATCATAGAATCATAGAATCAGTCAAGGTTGGAAGGGACCACAAGGATCATCTAGTTCATAGAATCATAGAATCAACCAGGTTGGAAGAGACCTCCAAGATCATCCAGGCCAACCTAGCACCCAGCCCTAGCCAGTCAACTAAACCATGGCACTAAGTGCCTCATCCAGGCTTTTCTTGAACACCTCCAGGGACAGTGCCTCCACCACCTCCCTGGGCAGCCCATTCCAATGCCAATCACTCTCTCTGGCAAGAACTTCTTCCTAACATCCAGCCTAGACCTACCCCAGCACAACTTGAGACTGTGTCCCCTTGTTCTATTGCTGGTTGCCTGGGAGAAGAGACCAACCCCACCTGGCTACAATGTCCCTTCAGGTAGTTGTAGACAGCAATGAGGTCAGCCCTGAGCCTCCTCTTCTCCAGGCTAAACACCCCCAGCTCCCTCACCCTCTCCTCAAAGGGTTTGTGTTCCAGGCCCCTCACCAGCTTCGTTGCCCTTCTCTGGACATGTTCCAACACCTCAACATCTCTCTTGAATTGAGGGGCCCAGAACTGGACACAGGACTCAAGGTGTGGCCTGAGCAGTGCTGAGTACAGGGGCAGAATAACCTCCCTTGTCCTACCGGCCACACTGTTCCTGATGCAGGCCAGGATGCCATTGGCTCTCTTGGCCACCTGGGCACACTGCTGGCTCATCTTCAGCAACTATCTACCAGGACCCCCAGGTCCCTTTCCTCCTGGCTGCTCTCCAGCCACTCAGTCCCCAGCCTGTAGCACTGCTTGGGGTTGCTGTGGCCAAAGTGCAGAACCCTGCACTTGGCCTTGTTCAGTCTCATCCCATTGGCCTCTACCCACCCATCCAGCCTGTCCAGGTCCCTCTGCAGGGCTCTCCTACCTTCCAACAGATCAACACCTGCTCCTAGCTAGGTGTCATCTGCAAACTTACTGATGCTGGCCTCAATCCCCTGGTCCAGCTCATCAATAAAGATATTGAACAGGACTGGGCCCAGCACTGATCCCTGGGGAACACCTGCCATGGCCAGGGACACCCTACCCTAGATCAGGCTGCCCACAGCCTCAGCCAGCCTGGCCTTAAACACCTCCAGCCATGGGGCCTCAACCACCTCCCCGGGCAACCCATTCCAGCCTCTCACCACTCTCAAGCTCAAGAACTTCCTCCTAATGTCCAGGCTGAATCTCCCCACCTCCAGCTTTGCTCCATTGCCCCAAGTCCTGTCACTCACTGATAGCCTCAAAAGTCCCTGCCCAGCATTTTTGTAGTCCCCCTTCAGATGCTGAAATGGCACAAGAATGCCACCTGAGATATGCACCCCACCCATTTCCTGTGATTTTTGTCACAGGTCTCTCAGCAGTTCAGCAAGTGATGATTTTAAAAAATAGCTCATGAAAGGCTTGGAGCTCCTTGAAGGTGCCCAAACCTTCTCTCTTTCTGCAAACTTTCCTCACTGCTTCAAGCTTCCACCAGCTTCAGTCAAATGAGGGCTTGCTGACTGCACCCTTGGACCACATCAATGACTGCTCACAGTCAAACATTGAATTTGTGTCCCAGCCACACTGGGAGGCTCTGGGGTAAACTGCTATTTTTAAAGCCACCATCCTGCCACATTGGAACGTTTGCTCAGCAGTAGAGAGTGTGCTCGAAGAAATAATGAGTGCCTTTTTATCCAAAGACTGTTATAGCTGATGTTTAAAGTTCACTAAAAACCATGTTGCTGTATATTTGTGTGGAAGGGGTATTTAAGGGCAAACCTCCCTCCAACTCTACTCAATAAGCAAAGAGCACACAGCAATACTCCACATTTGGCATTTTAAAAACCCCTCTGATGTTCTTTTCTTCTTTTAACAACAGCACCAATTTTCCCTTTCCTGGCTGCCAGGCTGCCCTCACTTTTTCTTTTAGCACCCCTTGAAATTACCTTGACCTTACCTTTAAGCAGCCTTTTCCAGGGCACTGAACTCAAGCAGGGTGGGAGGTGCTGCTGAGGGAGGAATGAAAGATCAGACATTAGCGTAAGGGTGAGAATGTTATCACTTCTCACTGTTTGCTGTAATGAAGGTCCAGCAGCTCCCTGGGGCCACCATTCACACTGGTCACAGGCTTTGCCCCGTGGCTTTGCAGGGCTACAAATCTCTGATGCTTTCTGCTGTCGTTCTCCACAAAGAACTGACTCACTGACTGCCATATGAGAGCCCTGCAGAGGGACCTGGACAGGCTGGATGGGTGGGCAGAGGCCAATGGGATGAGATTGAACAAGGTCAAGTGCAGGATTCTGCACTTTGGCCACAACAACCCCAAGCAGCACTACAGGCTGGGGACTGAGTGGCTGGAGAGCAACCAGGAGGAAAGGGACCTGGGGGTACTGATAGATAGTAAGCTGAAGATGAGCCAGCAGTGTGCCCAGGTGGCCACGAGAGCCAATGGCATCCTGGCCTGGATCAGGAACAGTGTGGCCAGGAGGTCAAGGGAGGATATTCTTCCCCTGTACTCAGCACTGATCAGACCACATCTTGAGTCCTGTGTCCAGTTCTGGGCCCCTCAATTCAAGAAGGATGTTGAGATACTGGAACGTGTCCAGAGAAGGGCAACAAAGCTGGTGAGGGGCCTGGAGCACAAGCCCTTTGAGGAGAGGTTGAGGGAGCTGGGGTTGTTTAGCCTGGAGAAGAGGAGGCTCAGGGGTGATCTTATTACTGTCTACAACTACATGAAGGGGCATTGTAGCCAGGTGGGGGGTGGCCTCTTCTCCCAGACAACCAGCAATAGAACAAGGGGACACAGTCTCAAGTTGTGCCAGGGTAGGTGTAGGCTGGATGTTAGGAAGAACTTCACAGAGAGAGTGATTTCCCATTGGAATGGGCTGCCCAGGGAGGTGGTGGAGGCACCGTCCCTGGGGGTCTTCAAGAAAAGACTGGACGAGGCACTTAGTGCCATGGTCTAGTTGATTGGATAGGGCTGGGTGATAGGTTGGACTGGATGATCTTGGAGGTCTCTTCCAACCTGGTTGATTCTATGATTCTATATGGATGCCTATATTTAGGCAGGAAAAGCAAAACGACCAAGTTCAATCTAAGCCACTTCCCAGACATCATCTTTGCTTGGTCTTTTGCTTTTTTATAGCTGATGTGACAGAGACAGATGTCGACTGCTGCTGCCGCACACTAGGCTGGAGTTAGGTGCCTCTCACAGCTGGAAAATAAGCAGTCATCTCACTCAGAGGTTTAAATACCACTAAGGAAAAGAAGTATGAACCTCCTCCTGATAAAAATAGAAATGTCTTCTACCGAGAGGAGCCCAAAACTGTGGGTGTGTCTGTGCTGGAGGAGTTGTGTTCCCAATTCAAGGGCACAAGGCCAGAACAAATCTCCAGCTGCAGCTGTCTCACTTCAGGCCAGGTCTGCTAAGAGTTTGTTACCTCCCAGGGACATCTGGGTGATGGACGAGGTAATGGGCTTTGAGACAGGAGCAAACAGCTATGCTCTAGATGTAACTGCTTCAGTGAAGCATAGCAATGAGGTTTTATGCTCATCAGTACACTGCTGCATCTGAAAAAAAACAAACACTAGCTTCTGGGAAAAGAAAACAACAACCCAAAACGTAGCCCTGGAGCTCATGAAAGATTTCTGCTTCACCATCACTGTGAACGAAAGCTGTGTTTAGCTTTCTGATCCCAACCACCACCAATTAAATCCTGTCAGCTCAATCCCATTCCAGCAAAGGTTTTCCTCTGGGGCAACCATCCCCACTGGCTCCTGACCTAACTTCTGAGCAGTGTCTATACTTGAAAGGGTGTTAATTTTAAGTGCAATCTCCATTCTTAAATATCTCAACTCACCCAAAGTGTGTTAAGCTAGAACTGTGTCCAGTTCTGGGCCCCTCAATACAAGAGAGATGTTGAGGTGCTGGAATGTGTCCAGAGAAGGGTGACAAAGCTGGTGAGGCGCCTGGAACACAAACCCTATGAGGAGAGGCTGAGGGAGCTGGGGTTGTTTAGCCTGGAGAAGAGGAGGCTCAGGGGTGACCTCATTGCTGTCTACAGCTACCTGAAGGGACATTGTAGCCAGGTGGGGGGTGGCCTCTTCTCCCAGGCAACCAGCAATAGAACAAGGGGACACAGTCTCAAGTTGTGCTGGGGTAGGTCTAGGCTGGATGTTAGGAGGAAGTTCTTCCCAGAGAGAGTGATTGGCATTGGAATGGGCTGCCCAAGGAGGTGTTGGAGGCACCGTCTCTGGAGGTGTTGAAGAAAAGCCTGGCTGAGGCACTTAGTGCCATGGTGTAGTTGACTGGCTAGGGCTGGGTGCTAGGTTGGACTGGATGATCTTGGAGGTCTCTTCCAACCTGGTTGATTCTATGATTCTATGATTCTATGAAAAGGACATTCAGCCTAGAATAAAATAGATGATGCTTGAAAACCAGCAGCTGCCATGGAAAAAACTAGTCCTGGGTTTCTCCAACCAGACAAGGTCTGAGTATGCCACTGAGCTTGGAAAATGCCACATTCATGAAGTGCTGGCCAGAAAAGAGGTCCAGCCCACATTCACTAGGCTGAAGAAAATGTGTAGGTCTGGGGAAGAAAGGCTCTGCACCCTTTCAGCAGCCAGTGCACCTCTTGGAGGTCACTCCTGCCTTGCTAGGACTCAGACAGGTGGGTCATGCAGTTTTTTTCAACTTCTGAATAATAATCTAGGGACACTGTCTACAGACAAGTCCCACAGCTGTTTCACATGGGGTGCTTCCTCTCCATTAAATACACAAAGAACATTAATTAAACATGCTAATGAAGACCTATGTGCACTTTTTACCATGCATGACTGTTACCCAGGGCCTGGAAGGTGTTCCTTCCCACTCCCTGCAGCATGAGCTGTGGCTCCAAGCCTGAGTCCTAACCTTACCGTGCACTGTTACTCAATTTTTCTACAGGCCACAACTGATTCTCACTGGCTGGTGAGATGAGCAGCCTCAGTGGAAGGTGCTCATCCTCATACAGCTCCTTCAACACCCCAAGGCAGAAGAGCTGTCTCCCTTTTCTCCAGTGCAAATTACCACCACTTGGGCTGCAGGCATGTGCACATCACCATTCCAGCCTTGGGAAACTCAGTGGCTTGTGTGTGATACTCTCACGATGTTGTAGATCCCCATTACAGGATCACAGGATCACAGGATGTTAGGGGTTGGAAAGGACACAAGGAGATCATCGAGTCCCCCCTGCCAGAGCAGGACAATACTATCTAACACAGATCACAGAGGAACACATCACATGGATGTTATGGTCATTTGGTAGCAGCAGCATTGTGATATGAAAACCAGATCTGAGACCAAAACTTTTGTGAACAATTTTCCATTCTCAGCAATTGCACTTGAGTTAAGTTATCAAAATACTGTCAGTAAAAAAAAAGTATGAATTCCAAAAATTCCTGTTTTTCTTCATGGAAAATTATCTATTGTTATTTTTTCAGCTTGGTCTAGTACTAGGAGTTATTTGCTGTTCTGTATGATGAAGCTGTTGATGAAGTGCACGATCATAAAATCATAGAATCAACCAGGTTGGAAGAGACCTCCAAGATCATCCAGTCCAACCTAGCACCCAGCCCTAGCCAGTCAACTAGACCATGGCACTCAGTGCCTCATCCACGTTTTGCTTCAACACCTCCAGGGATGGTGACTCCACCACCTCCCTGGGCAGCCCATTCCCTTGTCAATCACTCTCTCTGGCAAGAACTTCCTCCTAACATCCAGCCTAGACCTACCTTGGCACAACTTGAGACTGTGTCCCCTTGTTCTGTTGCTGGTTGCCTGGCAGAAGAGACCAACCCCCACCTGGCTACAACCTCCCTTCAGGTAGCTGTAGACAGTAATAAGATCACCCCTGAGCCTCCTCTTCTCCAGGCTGCACACCCCCAGCTCCCTCAGCCTCTCCTCATAGGGTTTGTGTTCCAGGCTTCTCACCAGCTTTGTCACCCTTCTCTGGACACATTCCAGCACCTCAACATCTCTCTTGAATTGAGGAGCCCAGAACTGGACACAGTACTCAAGGTGTGGCCTGAGCAGTGTTGAGTATAGAGGAAGAATAACCCCATGAGGAATAACCATAACTTCATGTTCCAGGAGGTTCCAGACCCCTCACCACCTTCTCTGGACACATTCTTGGCCGGCAGCATCTGTGCCCTCAAAGGCAGCCTATCTCTGGCTGCTCCCTGACCCAGAAAGCACACAGTGAGTGCCTTTATGTGAGGAGATTGGCACACACAGCACCAGCACTCTTTGAATTACAGAGCATTTTGCATTGCACAGAAAGAAGAAAAATATTTAGCAAAAATATGTAACCAAAGTTCAAAAAAAAAAGGAAAAAGCTTATTGCCATCTGGTTGTGCTATTTTGAAGACCAAGAACCCCTCAAGTCTTTTTAAAGCTAGCTATATTGTTTGCAAACTCAGCCAAATCTTTCACAAAATCTCCAATTTCCCATGCTTGATTTGCCTCTGGTGTTTTCTGAACCGGCTTTGCCATACCTGAGCACATGGCTCCGTTCCAGCTCTGCCAAGTGTCTTTTAAAAGCCCTGTCACATCCCTGAAATAGCAGGTGCATGACTCTATGGTCTAGTTGATTGGCTAGGGCTAGGGGATAGGTTGGACTGGATGGTCTTGGAGGTCTCTTCCAACCTGGTTGATTCTATGATTAAAAGAGAGGCTAACTCCACACCATTTGCACCCAGCTGACACATCAGCATGGAAGGGAGCATTGCCCTGAAATGCCTCCAGGCCAGCAGCTCCCCACCACAGGGCTGGAGGCAAGCACCCAGCAGTGTGCAGCATGTCAAAAGGTGAGGTCAGCCATCCTTTCCTAGATCAGCCACACATCACCATTCTTACAGCTCGTATTCAAATATCCCTACTTATTACTAACTTTACCAACAAACCCCCAGAAATCGCCCTCCTGCAACTGCAAATGAGCCTCAAAAGTTGTGCACCAGCAAAAGCAACTTCTCTAGAAGCCTTTAGCTTTCCATATTGGTTATGTGTCATTCTCCAGTACATTGAAGAAAACAAAGCAATGCTATCAAATGAACTCTGACATCAGAGGTGGCCTCTTCTCCCAGGCAACCAGCAATAGAACAAGGGGACACAGTCTCAAGTTGTGCCAGGGTAGGTATAGGCTGGATATTAGGAAGAAGTTCTTCACAGAGAGAGTGATTAGCATTGGAATGGGCTGCCCAGGGAGGTGGTGGAGGCACTGTCCCTGGGGGTCTTCAAGAAAAGCCTGGATGAGGCACTTAGTGCCATGGTCTAGTTGACTAGATAGGGCTGGGTGCTAGGTTGGCCTGGATGATCTTGGAGGTCTCTTCCAACCTGGTTGATTCTATGATTCTATGATTCTATGATCACCTGAACCCTGCCTCAGGGAAGAAAGACAGCACTGACCTGCTCTGCTCTTGAACTTGCCAACACAAGACTGGGCTAAGCAACTGCTATGGCCAACATAACACAGAAAGACTGATTCCCTTCAACAGTTTTATGTGTATTGCCTTTCAGCCTCATTACATAGGGTTAATTATTTCTGACCTACTTTCTCTGTACAGGCTGGTGTTATGCACCTATTGTCTGCCCTGATGATTTGCAGTCTTGACTCCTTTTCACACTTGCCATCTGAGACTGGGACACAGGATACTTCATCATTGATCTTCATCACACTTGGAGTCATCATCTGTTTCCACTGATGCTCACAGGGGCCCAAATCTGGTTGGAGACCTGGCCTGAAGCAAAGCCTGGGACCATTCCTTTTACCTCCAGAAGCCTGGTTGAGGTGCTCCTGCAGGAAGCATGATCACAGAGCTGCTCTCTTAAGTTGCAGGTAAATGATGAGAGCAAGTTATTTCACAGTATCGCAGTATCATCAGGGTTGGAAGAGACCTCACAGATCATCAAGTCCAACCCTTTACCACAGAGCTCAAGGCTAGACCATGGCACCAAGTGCCACATCCAATCCTGCCTTGAACTGCCCCAGGGACGGCGACTCCACCACCTCCCCGGGCAGCCCATTCCAGTGTCCAATGACTCTCTCAGTGAAGAACTTTCTCCTCACCTCCAGCCTAAATTTCCCCTGGTGCAGCCTGAGGCTGTGTCCTCTAGTTCTGGCGCTGGCCACCTGAGAGAAGAGAGCAACCTCCCCCTGGCCACAACCACCCCTCAGGTAGCTGTAGACAGCAATAAGGTCACCCCTGAGCCTCCTTAATTTAATACTGTTATTGCAGTCTTACTCTCTTGGAGTGGACTATTAGCTAACAATCAGGACTTTATTTGTTTGTTCCTCCATTGGAAAAAAATGGAGTCCAATTAAGATGTATCCCAAGTGCAATTCTGTTTATTTATGGTGACTGAGTACAAAGCCTAGTTTTCTCAAGCATGGAAGAAAAGAGACAATAACAACAGCAACAAAAGGAGCAGCTTTCTTCCAGGTTATGGAAAACTAAATGAAGCCTGCTTACCTCCCTGCCTCCCTCCCATCCTTGGTCTCTGGCTGTGCAGGGCTGCCCACTTTGTCTAGGATACGTAGGATCTGATCAGACCACCCAGGCACACCGTGAAGGAGGTGGAAAGGGCAACAAGGCTGATGAGAGGCCTTGAGCACAGCCCTATGAGGAGAGGCTGAGGGAGCTGGGATTGGTTAGCCTGGAGAAGAGGAGGCTCAGGGGTGACCTCATTGCTGTCTACAACTACCTGAGGGGTGGTTGTGGCCAGGATCTGATGATCACAGCCATTATAAGTCTTGAAGTTTGGTGTTTGTTCAGCCTCATTTTCCACATCAAGGCACCCTAACACCCCGCTCACTATGCTCTCCTCACTACTGCTCAGAGAGCTGGAGTCAGCTATCTGCAGCAACATGATCATAGAATCAACCAGGTTGGAAGAGACCTCCAAGGTCATCCAGTCCAACCTAGCACCCAGCCCTAGCCAGGCAACTAGAGCATGGCACTAAGTGCCTCAGCCAGGCTTTTCTTGAACACCTCCAGGGACGGTGCCTCCACCACCTCCCTGGGCAGCCCATTCCAATTGGAAATCACTCTCTCTGGGAAGAACTTCCTCCTAATATCCAGCCTAGACCATTCCTGGCACAACTTGAGACTGTGTCCTCTTGTTCTGTTGCTGGTTGCCTGGGAGAAGAGACCAACCCCCACCTGGCTACAACCTCCCTTCGGGTAGTTGTTTTCTCCTTGAGCTGTCACAGTTAATTGGGAAACTCTAAAGTATAAGCACTTCAAATTAATCTTCCAAGCAGACATTAGCCTCTGTTAACACTGAATTTCATCTTAGTCTGATTTGGTTCCTTACTAATCTAGGCACAGAGCTCCAGCTCCATCCTCATCCTCCTTTGGAGGTTACTCATCAAGGTGATAAACATGAGCCCATGCAGCACCCATTCCAGTTCTTCTATCATTGTAAGTGGCAGTCTGCTGTGCCTTGCCACACTCTCATCCTGGCTGTTTCAGTCCTTGCTAACTACTGTGATGGAGGCTTTTCAGTCAGAGTGGGTCAGAAAAACATTACTCAGTGATCTGCAAGTTAAATACATTCTACTGCTTTCAATGAAAACACACTGACTCAGTGTCAAAATTTCAGCTGGAAAAAAGAATTAATTAAAATTTAACTAATTTTTTTATCAGCCTTTCATGGAGGGGGTGGGGAAGGGGGGCATCTAAATTGTATTTTTAGTTTGAAGCTGACTGATTTTTCTTTTTCCTTGAAAAGAGAAAGTCAATGGATGGAGAACCACGTGATCAGACAGAGGTTTCCCTCCCTCCATCTGTCTCCATATTACACAGTCATAAAGTCATAGGTTCATTTAGGTTGGAAAGACCATACTGTTCTACCAAGTCCACCACAAAACTATGTCTCTAAGCATCACATCTGTACAGCTTTTACATACCTTCAGGCATGGTGGCTCCACCATTTCCCTGGGCAGCCTGTTCCAATGCTTGATGAGGCTTTCAGTGATTTAGTTCTTCCTATCTAAACCATCTCGGCCTCTGTAGTGCATCACCCTGTAAGAGGGAGAGAGGAGAATCTGGGCTACCCCCTTTAGTAAAAAGAAAAAAATTCTGAAATCAAATACTAATAAGGCACTTAGCATGCTTATGAAATGTCATCTTTCCAGCAAATTCCATGCTGTTGATAGTGACTATCAATGTTCTGGGTGAATTTTCCTCTTCAGCCCAGGTAAGAATTTAAGAAGGACATTGAGATGCTTGAGCATGTCCAGAGAAGGGTGACGAGGCTGGTGAGAGGCCTTGAGCACAGCCCTACGAGGAGAGGCTGAGGGAGCTGGGATTGGTTAGCCTGGAGAAGAGGAGGCTCAGGGGTGACCTTATTGCTGTCTACAACTACCTGAGGGGTGGTTGTGGCCAGGGGGAGGTTGCTCTCTTCTCTCAGGTGGCCAGCACCAGAACGAGAGGACACAGCCTCAGGCTGTGCCAGGGGAAATTTAGGCTGGAGGTGAGGAGAAAGTTCTTCACTGAGAGAGTCATTGGACACTGGAATGGGCTGCCTGGGGAGGTGGTGGAGTCGCCGTCCCTGGGGCTGTTCAAGGCAGGATTGATACTGTGATTGGATGTGGCACTTGGTGCCATGGTCTAGCCTTGAGCTCTGTGGTAACAGGTTGGACTTGATGATCTGTGAGGTCTCTTCCAACCCTGATGATACTGTGATCTATGAGGTCTCTTCCAACTTTGGTGATACTGTGATACTGTGAATCTCTCATTAACGCCAGACAGCTGTGTGACAAACCTGCATTCAAGCCACTGTCCTCCTTTGGGCATGGAAAATCCTCATCATAATCAGGGTATTTTCTGCCCTCTCAGCTGCCTCCTCTCAGAGCTTCCCAGGCTGTGTCGTTAAAGGGCCTTATTCTGTTTCAGGAGAATATCATACTTGCATTCTGCTTTCAGGCTAGATCCACTGCACGTGATCTCCACGCTCCGTAACCACTGTGTGCATTGCTCCCCGCTCTGTAAGGCACCATCATCTCTTCCACTTGTAATTAAGACAGATGAGAAGCAGTTAACAGAGCAGAGGTTAATGGGAATGCAATTCACAGTGCACTGTGAGCAGCAAAACAGTGAGTGGATGGATGGATCTGTCATCTCTCCCACCAAGCAGCTGTTCTCGGTAAAGGTGTATGTGAAGTGTGATGACATCTTCCCTTACATGCTTTGAGTGCTTTGAGTTAGGCACTGAGCAAGGTGCTCCAGCCAGAGCTATGCCTGAGCTGAATCCCCTCAGGGTTGAGCAGGCAGAGAACCTCTCTCTCTCAAGTGACTGGACAAGGCAAGCTATCTTTGAGTCCTCGTTGTTCTTCCCCTGCAGGTAGGACAGACCAGGAAACCCAGTCACACAGGGGCTGGATGCAGCATGCAAACTGCATCTGTCCCAGAACTGAACACAGAGCAAACACTATCTCAGCACTCCTACTTGCTGCCTGTTTCATGCACCAAAGAACTGCATTAGCTCTCAGTCAATCATCAGCACAGAATGCACCCCATTATCTTATTGTCAGTCACAACCCTCCCTCCTTCATCTCCATCAGCTTTCAGAAGTGTTGACCTCCCTGAGACCTCTTCTGTGCAATAAGCCTGGGCACAACTCTTTGCTTCTGAAGGAAAGTGTCTATATTGGGTCATGCTGACATATACAAACTACTTTAATTTAATTTACCAAGACAGTCCACTCAGCATCAAGGTCCTTTTCACGACTTACCACTCTCCCAACATCTACACCTCCAAGCTATTAAGAATTTGTTTGCAAGCTATTCAGAAAGTTAACTAGAGCAGGGCAAAGCTCCAGTGGGACTGTCCTAACATAGTTTTCAGCATGACTTCCAGATATTAGTCAACAGAGGACAACAGCAGCCACTGCCCTCAACTGGCAAATCGAGAAAGTAATTCTGGAGAGGGGCTCTTTGGAGAGCCTTTGTGATGAGGAAGCAGCAACCTACCACTGGTGTGAGCTGTTAGTGAAGGAGATTTTTTTGCCTGTGCCTCCTAAAATAATGATGTTTCTGTAAGAATTTGTGTGCTTAGCCTGCACAGTCTTAGAGTGGCACTGGACTTGCCCTAGGACACATCTGGGAGATCATAGAATCATAGAATCAACCAGGTTGGAAGAGACCTCCAAGATCATCCAGTCCAACCTAGCACCCAGCCCTAACCAATCAACTAGACCATGGCACTAAGTGCCTCAGCCAGACTTTTCTTGATGTGGGAGGTTTGCCAGGTTGCACTATTGTTTGTGGAAAGGTTGCAGAAGTCAGGCTTGAAGCAGGTTTCACATAGCAAGACCATGGGGGATTCCAAGGAGTATTTGAGGAGAAAAGAGAAGTAGGAGATGCTGTCACTTCATTTTCTAGCAGTAGATGCACTGTTAATTGGATATGTGCTCAAATTTGCTATGTGCTCAAATTGAATATAAGCCAGAACTCTGTTCCCTTGTTACCACATGCTGAACCTTCCATTTTATTTTGCAGCACCTGGCAGGGGTGTCTTGTTTGATGGATTCACATCACTTTGTTAAGAATGAGCTAGGAGTGCTGCTATTTCTTGACCATCAGTCAAAATATGCTTGGAGCAGCCCTCTGGGGGGACAGGAGGAAGACAAAGAGATTGGAAAGTCAATCCATAGGTGTTCATCGGAGATTTTTCATGCAAGAAAGCCTCCTTTGACATCCTTTAGGATGTCTAAAGACTGATAATGAGGAACAGGCAGAGCCACCTCCCAAGTAAATCAGTTTTGACTTGTCTGAGAGTGTTCCTGTAGCTGCAGCTGAGCAGGGGCCAGGTGTGTGGTGCGAGCTGCCAAAACTGTTGCTCATCTGTGGCTGGCAGAGGTTGGAAAAAGGTAACAACCTTCCTGGAAGCTGCAGTCTTTCAGACTTGGGGGAAAAAAGAGCCTTTGCAGGCTTCCTCTGCCATTTTGGAACTGATATTGCAGCCAGGGAACAGGATTTAACTTCTTGTGCATGGTAGGAAGGAAAAAAGCCTGGCTGCTGCTAGTGGTAGGAGCCTGCAGTGAAGTTTCCCAACTGATCAGCAGGTTTGAAGGAAAAGAGTTTCCAGTCAACAGTGAGGAAAGCAAAGCAGTATAGGTTCTCTTTTTTTGTTTGTTTTAGGTAGCATTTGTTTGTTTTAGCCTGCCACAGTCTCTGGCTTGACATGTGCAGGTGACCCTGCACCAGCCAGGCTCTAACCGTACAGGGCTTGCTCAATTGTCCCAGCTGAGACCTCACCCACAGGCTGGCCAGGAGCCCAGGCTGTGAGTCTCTTCCATTTCCTTCAAACTAATTTTGTCCTCAGTGCA
The DNA here is from genome assembly GCF_015220805.1 of Pogoniulus pusillus. Classification (NCBI taxonomy): domain Eukaryota; kingdom Metazoa; phylum Chordata; class Aves; order Piciformes; family Lybiidae; genus Pogoniulus; species Pogoniulus pusillus. Next base: position 11,313,438 of record NC_087264.1, on the reverse strand, counting down.
GCGAGAGGATCAGTTCCCAGGGCCTTGTCACAGCCTGTTTCACCCCAGTACAGCCTCTCATCAATGCTGGCAAGTGACTGTGAAACAGATACGCTCTGCCTGACACCTCCTGGGCAAGGTTTTGGGAAGCCTGGCCGTGTTTTGCTTCAGAAATGAGTCCACACCCACAAATTTCATGAGAAAAGCTACAAAATCAACAACTATGAGAGAGTCTTTACAGTGGATCAGTGGCATCGCTGAAGAAGAATTCACCCTGAGCTGTCAAAGACAGGATCTTGATTGCTGCCAAACACTCAGGAGCCTGGAAAAATCCCTGCTTTGGTGCTTGCCCTGAATAATATGGCACAAGCCAACCTCAGGAGGTTCAACGAGACCAAGTGCAAAGTCCTGCAGCTGGGTCGAGGCAATGCCAAGCACAAATCCAGGCTGGGCAGTGAGTGGCTGGAGAGCAGCCCTGAAGAGCAGGACTTGGGGGTGCTGGTGGATGAGAAGCTCAATGTGAGCCAGCAGTGTGCACTTGCAGACCAGAAAGCCAAGCAGAGCCTGGGCTGCATCAGAAGTGTGGCCAGCAGAGCCAAGGAGGTGATTCTCTCCCTCTACTCTGCTCTGGTGAGACCCCACTTGGAGTATTGCATCCAGTTCTGGAGCCTCTATTACAAGAAGGGTGTGGAGATGTTGGAGAGTGTCCAGAGAAGGGCCATGAGGATGCCCAGAGGGCTGCAGCAGCTCTCCCATGAGGACAGACTGAAAGGGTTGGGGCTGTTCAGTCTGGAGAAGAGGAAGCTCTGAGGTGACCTTCTTGTGGCCTTGCAGTATCTGAAATGGGCCTCCAAAAAAGCTGGGGAGGGACTTTTTAGGCTGTCAGGTAGTGACAGGACTAGGGGGAATGGAGCAAAGCTGGAGGTGGGGAGATTCAGACCAGATGTGAGGAGGAAGTTGTTCAGCATGAGAGTGGTGAGAGCCTTGAATGGGTTGCCCAGGGAGGTGTTTGAGGCCCCATTGCTGGAGGTGTTTAAGGCCAGGCTGGATGAGGCTGTGGCCAGCCTGATCTAGGGTAGGGTATCCCTGACCATGTCAGGGGGGTTGGAACTGGCTGCTCCTTGTGGTCCCTTCCAACCCTGACTGATTCTATGATTCTAAGAATAGTGTCACTTTGAAGATAGCTTTGGTACTGCTTCTACCAGAGAGCCACAAGGCTGGTGGGTAGAACATGTAGCAGAGTGCCTTGGTTGCCTCTGTGAATGTACATGTTCAGGAAATATGGGAAGGTTGGACTCATGCCCTGTTCTGATTCTCTTTGTGTATGAAAGGCTGGAAGTGTTTTGTTTTCCACTTCTTTCTTACTTTAAAATAAATAAATAAATAAATAAAAGAAACGTCAAATTGTGTTTTGGCAGAGGTCTCCTCAGAAGATCTAGAGAAGTGGAGGAGGAGGTTTTGCAGCTTCTACTGAAAGAGGGAGAGGAGGAGGTGTTGAACTGCAAAGATTTTCTCTTCCAACTGTTGGCTAGGAGTGGAGTTAGCTAAATGTTAGCTAAATACAGACTGCTTAAAACATTTTGTAGGAAAAGCAGCTCTACTCAGAATTTGTCAGCTTTTACATGCACTGTCATAATAGTATTAGTCCTCCAGTGAAGAAAAAAAACAAACAGGGTAGACAAGACATGAACTGGCAATGTGAAAACAAGAAACAAAACAAATTTCTCATCATCTTCACACAGTGAAGCCCATTTGTCCTCGGCTTTACATACTTTGCTATTTCCTCTTGCAGCAGGAGAAAGGGAGCACAAGACTTGCACATAATCACAGTATGAGATGCCTTGGCCTCCTTGCACTCCCAGGGCACAGGATCAGGGGAACTTTGACTTTTGACAGTGCCAGGGGTCTGGGAGGTACAAGCATACAGGCCATGCAGAATTGGTTTCTCACATCTAGAAGTGGAGATGAGGATTGGTCCTCCAAATGAAGGAGAAGGCTGACAGCTCAGCCTCTCAGAAGACAGTTATCAGGTAGAGGAAAGAGCATGCCAATGGCTATTTATGCTTGGACACAGCGGTCCTCTTCTGGGTAGTTCTAACCAAATTGGTTTGGCCTGAAGTCAGGACCTCAGCGAGCAAGCTTGGAGCAATAGACTTACCACAGATAGGTTTCTAGAACGTACCTACAGAGATGCTAGGCAGAAAACCAGCTTGAGTCACAGGCAAGACAGAGACAGCAGCAATCTGCTCAGCATGAGTGAGTGCAGACAGCCAAGAGTAGGTTGGATCAAACTGAACAAGAAGAAAGTGATGAACCTCTAAGGCACCCTGTCTGGAGGAAGAGGGGACAAAATCTTTGTTAGAGCAAGGTTGTCATGCCCAACATTTCAGAGGCAAGGTGACTGTGAAGTAAGGATAGACAGGGATGAAATAAGTAACACCAGCAGTCCACAGAGAACTGCTTCCCACAACAGAAAGAGCAGCAGGAACTTCACCAATGATCATTGGCAATCTACATTTTCTCCCCAAGAAAAATGAAAAGTAAAACAGGAATTACAGGGTAAATGTTCTCATAATTATATAAAGAGCTTCTGTGAACATACAAGGCAGCTTTAGACAACGTTGTCAGGAACCCAAATACTGTTTCTTGACTCCCCCTCCCCACCCCCAAGTAATTTTATAAAAATCAAACAAATAAAACTTCTAAAATCAACAAAGAGAACTTTTAGAGTGCTCAAATGACTTAGACACATGGGATCCAGGTCTCAATAATATTTGCAAGGCATGCAAAGGTTAATATTGCAGAGCTTTGTGATTTTCTGAGGATAGGAGGTAGAAAGCAAAAATTATGTCAAAATACCATAAGAGAACCCCTCATGAAAATAAACAGGTCACTCTGGATGCCCTCACTAGTAACAGGTAGGAGAAAAAGGCTGATAAAAATATGTTCCAGACCAGTCCTGCAAGAGATCAACAAGAGGAAGGAGCTGAATGCTATTGACAGGTTAGCCCAGGAGAATGAGGTGGCAAGCAAAAAATGGTATGCAAGATCCCCTCTGAACCTCAGAGACCTGCAAATGAACCACTTGCAATGAGAGTGAATCAATCAACACCAAGAAGGAAATATTCTCTCTAGTCATCAAGGACAATGAAAGCCTTAAAAGAGAGCTTTATATTCGTCATGTCATTGCCAGTAGGACAAGGGAGGTTATTCTTCCCCTGTACTCAGCACTGGTCAGGCCACACCTTGAGTCCTGTGTCCAGTTCTGGGCCCCTCAATTCAAGAGAGATGTTGAGATACTGGAACATGTCCAGAGAAGGGCAACAAAGCTGGTGAGGGGCCTGGAACACAGTCCTGTGAGGAGAGGCTGAGGGAGCTGGGGTTGTTTAGCCTGAAGAAGAGGAGGCTCAGGGGTGACCTCATTGCTGTCTACAACTGCCTGAAGGGAGGTTGTAGCCAGGTGGGGGTTGGTCTCTTCTCCCAGACAACCAGCAATAGAACAAGGGGACACAGTCTCAAGTTGTGCCAGGGAGGTCTAGACTGGATGTTAGGAGGAAGTTCTTGCCAGAGAGAGTGATTGGCATTGGAATGGGCTGCCCAGGGAGGTGGTGGAGGCACCATCCCTGGAGGTCTTCAGGAAAAGCCTGGCTGAGGCACTGAGTGCCATGGTCTAGTTGACTGGCTAGGGCTGGGGGGATAGGTTAGACTGGATGATCTTGGAGGTCTCTTCCAACCTGGTTGAGTCTATGATTCTATGTTGAATAGATATTAGCTGAAACAAAATTCAACTTTATCAGCATAAAGGTAGAATTATATATTAATCACAGGCAAATGTCACCTTAAGAGATGAGTAAAAAGTAAAGGCTCACAGAGCACCACACCAGAGTAAAATTCCTGCTATTTCCTTCCAGCAGCTCTGTAAAGAAAGCTTTAAAACAAAGCTGTATCTGCTCAGCTGAGCTGGGAAAGGAATCTACCCCCAAGAATGGGGAAAAGAAGAGGTTCAAGATGTCCTCAGCAGATTTAAATTAGTGTAACAATCAGGATGGAACCAGGCTGTTATCTGTTCCAAGGCAATTCCTTTTGCACAACAGCACCAAGCACAGCCCTCAACACTGTCAAATACAGGCTTCCAGTGCAACTTGGGCTTTATCCTAGTCTTTCATTGACCTTATTCTCTGCATCATTTAAGCAAATGAAAGAGTAACTGCCACCACATGTCCATATTATATCAGCTTCCAGAAAGTCTTTGACAGAACAGAGGGAGACTTTCCATGGTAGATACTATCCAACACACTGTGCCACACTGAAGGTCCACCCAACCCAAGATCCTGGCTCCAGCAGCAGCCAAAAAGAAATGCTTAGGGGAACAAAACAAAGCCACATATGGAATATGCATAGTGATATTTATATTTTTCCCCCAAGATGCACTTCTGTCATTCCCCACCCCAAACATCTGTGATTTAAGATTTTATTGAGGCAGGAGAACATCATTGTATTTAATTGTCTTCAGTGGATTATCATTTTCCTTAACTGCCTACTCTCTTTGTGAGTTCTCATACAGTTCTGTCATCAACAACATCCCCTGGCAATGCAATTCACAGCCAAACTGTGTAGTGTGGAAAACATTACCCTCTCTTATATTTTGAGCTCATCTCCTGCTAATTGCACTTGATGATCTTCAGTTCCTGTACTGACAGAAAAAGAGTAGGATCATCCCACACTCAACTCTTCCACTGCCTCATGATTTCATAGACTCACTGCCCTTCTTTCTCTCTTCTAGGATGTAGATTTGTGATCTGCTATAACTATTTAGTTACCTAAACCTAGAGGAATCATCCAGACACCAAATGTGATCTCCATTCACAAATTAAGAAGTGTTCAGTAGTACTACTGAGTAACAAAATCAAATGTTTCTCCTTCCCTGAGCTGGAGCACATACTCACTCCTCTGAAGGAGCTGGACTTTTTCATGGCAACTACAGTTCCAAGTCTGCACATCATGGTTGATGATCTGGGCTTATGTAACAAAATTTATCTCCTGAGTGTTAAACAGGATGCAACAGCACACAGGCAGCCTAGTTTGAACCAGCCAGCAGCAAATCAATCTTAAAATCAGAGGGAAAAAAGAGCCAGAATCTGAATCCTTCAAATTTCTGAAGCATTTATTTATGTAGGCAGTAGTTTTGTTAAATCTGATGGTTTCAACCATAGTGGATAGCAGTTTTATATGCAGGAGCGGCAGTGAAATTCCAGCACCCTCAGTGCCACACTACAGCTCTTCAGTAATACTGCATTAAGCATAGGTCAAAGTCTTAGAAGAGAGGTAAGTTCAGCCAACAGCAGTTAATCAGCTTTTCTTGTGAATGCTTGCAGCAGATGTTTGGAATAAAATGGCCAGGCACAATGAAAACTGCAGAGATGTTACAGTGCACAAGTCTACCCACAGCTGTACAAACAGCACAGAAGAGAGGAACTGTCTTGAGTATGACCTGCAAAAGCCAATGTGCTAGTTTGAAGCTATCTGGAATATTTTAGTGAGAGGAATTGGATTATAGGCTGTGAAAAGGAAACAGTGGTGATGCCTACTTCACTCATAGGCTTGCTGGGATGTATGAAAAAAAGAGCATGAATATAAATATAAATAACACAGTTGCTCTCTCTGGCTCTGGCTGCCTTCCTTCTCTCCCTAACCTGCTGTCTGTGTAACTAATCCACCTGCTTCCTAACCCCCCTGGCCAATTCTCCAAACCCACCTTGAATGTAAGGCAAAGTCTGGGATAAGGTAGAGGTGTGGAAAGGAGGTGGAAGGATGGTTGGGAGCCCCTCCTGGGGACTCTGGTTTCTCAGAGGGGTGTTGTGTTTCTGTACTACTCTTTCAAACTTGTATATTACTGTCTATAACTGTGTTTTGTAAGTACCTGCTTGTATATTGTGCTAAGCTGTAAATACAAAGCTTCATTCTAATTCCCAGCTCGACTGAGTCTAGTCTGGGTGATTTCATAAGAGTAAGGGGGGCAGGTAACACCCAAACCGTCACAGTCAAGCAACAGGGTCTCTAAGCAAACCCTGTTGTAGGCAACCCCCAAATGCAAACTAGCCTAGCATGATCCCTGCAGTTAAAAACAAAAAGTGTCAGCAGTGATTTTATAAGACAGCAGTTTGAGAAAATTACAAGCTTCTGTTCCACTGTGGGGCTGTCTGGTGGGGACAAGCTCTGCCTCCTGCACCTGGCAGGTGAGGTGTGCATCACAACGACTAGAAGTTGCATCACAGCTCACCAGGAACATCAGAACCAAACTGATATCCAATTTCCAGAGCCTCTGGGTCTAGTCTGGGTGATTTCTAAAGTGGGGGGGGGTGGGGTGGGGTGGGGAACACCCAAACCACCACACACCAATTCAGGCTGTCCCTGTGTGCCAAAAAATGAGTTAGTGGGGAAGGTGTCCATCCTGGCTGAATGGAGACCTTTGGCTAGACCTCAAGAACAAAAGGAGAGTCTATGATCTTTGGAGCTGGGGCTGTTTAGTTTGAAAAAGAGAAGCCCGAGGGGAGACCTCATCGCTGTCTCCAGCTACCTGAAAGGACGTTGTGGAGAGGTTGGCACTGGTCTCTTCTCACAGGTAAATAGTGATAGAACAAGAGGGAACATCCTCAAAGTTGCACCAAGGAAGCTTTAGACAGGATAGCAGGAAAGTTTTTTCATGGAAAGAATGGTCAGACATTGGAATGGGCTGCCCAGGGAGGTGGTTGAGTCACCAACTCTGGGTGTGTTTAAAGGTCATTCGGATGTGGTGTTTGGGTATCTTATTTAGAGATGATCCTTGTAGAATAGGACTACCAGTTGGATCCAGTGATCCCAAGGGTCTTTTCCAACATGAATGTTTCTGTGATTCTGTGACATCAAGTACCATGATCTCTGCAATACGAGCAGGGCCTTTGTACACTGCCTGAGTTCTATGGCTTGCTGTAGTCTCCTTATTATAGTTCTTGGTCCTCAAGATGCTGTAATAAAAAGAACCAGTTTTTGATCAGCTGTTCATTCTAGGCTTATATAACTGCACAAGGTAACATTGCTAGACAACTTCATGTAATAGTTTACAGACTTGTAAGGTTTTGGATAGCATTCCAATTTCATTGTCTGCTAATATTGCCTGACTTTGGAGAAGCCTTGCCAGTTTCCAACAGCCAGGAAATCTGTTCCTTGGGCTCGCTCACAGAACATTTGGACCGTCTTTGGCAAAACACTGTCTTGAGCAAGAGAGGAAGAGGTTACTCTGAAATAAACATCAAAACTAGGCCTATAGACAGCAGTAAGGAAAATTCCAGGGTAATCTTCATGGAGAAGTACAGACCCTAAAATATACATGCCATGGCATTTCAGCATCCTTATGTCTTGATGTAAAGCAAAATAGGTCTTGTATTTCCCTGCAAATGGTATCAGAACTGATTGATTAACAGTGCCACTGGCCTGCTGCAGTGGCCTGAACAGCACACTTTAAAGGTGGCTCCAGCACAAAGAAGCTGCTGTGTTGTTGTTTTGTTCTTTCCCTGACTGACAAGGATTTCCTTTAAAATAAGCACATAGAGCACTTGATGTGAAGCTTTTTCCTAGCCACTGTGCAGAGCTGAAAACCTACTGTGGCCACAGCTCTGCTGTCTCTTTTACAGGTACATAGTAGAGAAAGCTGCCTGAGATTCTAGAGCAAAGCTGCTTGAAGGCAGATGTCAAAGCCTAGTCATGGAAGCCAGAAGGCTCCTTACACGATGAGACATGAAGAAGCCAGCAGAATCACAAGAAAGGCAGCAAGAGAACTCTTCACAGCAGCCATCATCTACAGCAACCTGCCAATTAAGGGATGCAACTCAGGCCTTGCCAGCTCCAAGCATTTCTCGACTTCAGGCACTGCAGTTTCAGTAGTGCCAACCCCAAGGAGTAAAAATGCCATGTGCTCTCAGAAAAAATCAGCAGTTGAGCAGTTAAAGCAGGCTTCCAGTGGATTTGCCTAATACCTTCAGGTTGCCACAGGGAAGATGTTTCCTGTGCCAGAGAGAATCTTGCAGGAGCACTGCACCAGCACAACGACATGTTGGACCCAGTGCCAGCTCAGGCTTAGAGCAGCCTTCTCACCACAAGGGCTCTTGGTACAGCTATCCTCTCACACAAGGGTTTTTGCCAGCTTTCTGTACTCACTCATATGCTCAGCTTCTGTTCTCATTCCCCTTGAGTACTGTGTCCAGTTCTGGGCTCCTCAATTCAAGAGAGATGTTGAGATACTGGAACATGTCCAGAGAAGGGCAACAAAGCTGGTGAGGGGCCTGGAACACAAACCCTATGAGGAGAGGCTGAGGGAGCTGGGGGTGTTTAGCCTGGAGAAGAGGAGGCTCAGGGCTGACCTTGTTGCTGTCTCCAACGATTCCCTCCAGCTTCTCTTGCCCCTCCAGAGATTCAGAGGAACAACAGCTCTTACCAGAGAGCAGGCAGCATTATAACTTGCCTTGCTCTAACACTACACTGAAGCACAAATTCAAAGCATCCAAGATGCACCTTCGTTGGTTTGATTTAGCAATACTGCCCACAGCTGCAGAGAAAAGAGCAGTCTCAGCACTGATGGTAGTTCATAGAATCATAGAATCAAGCAGGTTGGAAAAGACCTCCAAGATCATCCAGTCCAACCTAGCAACCAGCCCTATCCAGTCAACTAGACCATGGCATTAAGTGCCTCAGCCAGGCTTTTCTTCAACACCTCCAGGGATGGTGACTCCACCACCTCCCTGGGCAGCCCATTCCAATGCCAATCACTCTCTCTGGGAAGAATTTCCTCCTAACATCCAGCCTATACTTTTCCCAGCACAACTTGAGACTGTGTCCCCTTGTTCTGTTGCTGGTTGCCTGGGAGAACAGTTAAGGTACTCTGTTAGCTCACATGTGGAAATTACCAGCTGGTCAGCAACATTTATTTACCATTTACTTATTATCATTAACATCAACTGAAAAGAAAATAATCTCAAGGAGATCTTAGTGGCACACAAAACGTTGTGAAGAGATTTCATCTGCTCTGTACCACTTCTCACCTCCCCAAAATAGTGCAGCTTTAACGATTCCTCTTCAGTGGGGCCCTTTGCTGCCCGCCGTTGGTTACACTGTGGTGTTCCACAGATGCCCAAGCAAAGAGAAGAGTGATTTCTTTCTGGGATGACAGGAGGTGTGAAACCCTTCAGCAGGGCTGTTTCACCAGTGACCTGCAGAGCACAAGCCCCTGCCAGTACATCACATCAGCAGCCCATCTCCACCCCCAAGTAGGTGTGACACGTCCCTCACTCCCTCCCTCAGCAGTGCTGGGCACAACCAGCTTGCCCATGACCCCTTCCCTGCCTTGTGTGCGAGGGAAAACCCACCAGCGAGCAGAGAGCCAAGCTACCTTCTGTTTGCCATCGCTGTCATCACTTTGAGTCACCGCACGGCGGGTGCGTGGTGCCTCCAGGCTCTGCAGTGACATACCGAGCCCCAGCCCCGGAGCTGGGAGCACCACGAAGTGCTCATGAGTGGCAGGATGAGAGTCCGTGACGCACATGAGTCACACTGCTATGTGATCCTCACAAAAGAAACACAAACCACACCTTCCATCACTCCTTCTCAAACCCACGCTTGCCTGGAGGAGCCCAAGACCACCTCTCTGTGGACAGTGCCTGAAAGCCACCCCCTCCTCACCACCTCCCACACCACTACTGCTGGACCCTCGATCCTGCTCTGTGTGTGTCAGTTCCTCAGGGAGGTGGTGGAGGCACCGTCCCTGGAGGTCGTCAAGCAAAGACTGGATGAGGCACTCAGTGCCATGGTCTAGTCGACTGGCTAGGGCTGGGGGATATTGGACTGGATGATCTTGGAGGTCTCTTCCAACCTGGTTGGTTCTATGATTCTATGACAGGACGACAGGAGCACCTCTGGTGATGAGTCAGCTTCTAGAAGGTTTAAAACTCACACAAGGCTGCAAACAGAGCCTGACCACCATACATTTACAAAGCTCATCTAGAAACCCTGAAGCAGTTCTCTCAGGGAACACTGCTTGCTTCAAACTTTCTTCAGAGACTGGGTAAAGAAAGGAAAAAGGTTGTGCTGCAGTATCTGCTTTTGCTTTCTGCTAGCCTGGCTCTCCAGTACAGATGTAAAAAACGATGAAGGGAGCTCTATAGAGAAGAGATTTGTGCTGAAGAGTATTTCTGAGTCACTGATCAGTGAAGGAATTAAAGGACCCTGGAGGTTCTTGCTTGCTTTAAAAAAAAGGATCATTGGTTTCCCTGGGAGTCCCCTAGGCAAGGCAGTTACCTAAAGCACAATATATTATTGTTGTGCCACGGGGAACTGGATGCAAACACTTATAAATCTTACTTTGAGGAGGTTACCACTCAGCCATTTTAAATCACTTTTGGGATGCAGAAGTCCTCAGAATCAGATGCCTCTCACACTGAAAAAAATGCCTGTGGGGAGGTGATGAGCCACGTTTGGAAATGCATTGCATGTCCTCATGCATGAAGCACTCCTCCCCAACAGAAAGCTGAGGCTGAATTGCCCCCCCACCCCCCAAACAGACCCACAGTGCCAGTGTGCAGACCAGGATGTGATGGAGCTGGCCCAGCCCTGAAAGGGCAGAGCACAGCCTGGGCATCTGTGGGATCCTCCCGGGCTGGGTGAAGGTAGCAGTTGTTCACATCTGGTCTGCTGGATGCTGAGACAGGAAGAAACAGGGTGGCTCAAAGCTACTGGGGCCTAGTGGGATCAACTGCTGGCCACTAGTAACAGAAGTTTACTCATTTAAAACTCACTCATGCTCTTTGGGATTGCAAAGGCCACACACTGTCAGTAGCTGCATCTTTGTAGCTGTGTGCTAAAGTAGTCGTAGCTCAGGGCTGCAAGAGGAGAAAGGAGTGCAGCAAGATACATCTTTTAATAGAATCAGCCAGGCTGGAAGAGACCTCCAAGATCATCCAGCCCAACTTATCACCCAGCCCTATCCAGTCAACTAGACCATGGCACTAAGTGCCTCAGCCAGGCTTTCCTTCAACACCTCCAGGGACAGCCACTCCACCACCTCTCTGGGCAGCCCATTCCAATGCCAATCACTCTCTCTGGGAAGAACTTCCTCCTAACATCCAGCCTATACTTCCCCTGGCACAACTTGAGACTGTCCCCCCTTGCTCTGTTGCCTGGGAGAAGAGACCAGCCCCCACCTGGCTACAGCCTCCCTTCAGGTAGTTGTAGACAGCAATGAGGTCGACCCTGAGCCTCCTCTTCTCCAGGCTGAAGTCTTCCATTATAGCAGGTGATGTATCTGAGGAACTGTACAAACTCCAGCCCAGGAAGGGTTTGGGTACCTTACAACTTCTCGTTTCTGCAGGTGTGTTAATTTAGAGAAGGCTGGAGCCAGCAGAAGCTGTGGATATCACAAAGGGCTGGTATGTGATCTGTTTGGTGCTGCTTAGCAGCACTTAATTAAGATCAGCATCATTGAAGCAATATAACTCACTTTTCAAGGAACACAGTAATTAAAAGATTCCTGTTGAAATAATTTTCTCCTGTACATCAAAGGAAACATTTTCTGTCTCTTCCAGTACAGGAATTAGGAGCAGAAAGCAAAGGCTGCCTCAGAATGAAGCCCAGCTTTAAAAGAAAGTGGTTCTCCATAGAGCAGGTGGCCATATGGGACTCCTGGCTGCATGATGTTTTGGATGCTAGAAGTTTGCATGCATTCAAGAGGAAGCTGGAGAAGTTCCTGGAAAGGGTCCTGCTGAGTGTTGGCTATGTGCATGCTGTAAATCACGTTTAGCACAGGAAGCTCCTGAGCCGAAAATGCTTGGAGGCTGGAGGAGTAGCTGGTGTGTCTGTTCTCTTCTTGCTTTCAGAGACAGGGTGCTGAGCTAGATGGGCCTATGATCAGGCTGCTATTGTCAAACTTGTGCTCTTTTAAGACAAGCCTCTCTGATCCAAATTGTATTTACACCAGCTTGGCAGTGTCTATTCATTGAGACCAAAATAAACTATGTGGGACCCATGTAAAGGAAGGACTGAAGGATGCAGGAAGCTAAACCAAGAAATTAAAAGAGAAGCCACCTCCTAGAGGCAGCTGTGCCACCGAATGCAAAGCTTTTTCTGGATGATCTCCTGTCTTTTCTCCTTCCTCCTCGGTCCTTGTCAAGGGCAGCTACAACTCGCCAGCTCCTGGATCAGGTTGGTCCCTTCACCAGTCTCAGAATGAGACCCAGTATTCAGGGACATGAAAATACAGCTAGGAAAGGAGCAACTCCTTTTTGAGCTGGGGGCTGCCATTCTTCCTTCTCACAGGCAACCTTGTTTGTTTGCACTGTGCATTTTGTAGTGGTTTCCTCTGGAGTACCAGCTCCACAAGGAGGAGCAGAGGAGATACAGATGCCTGGAGTCCAACCCTACAGATAATCCTCATCCATAAACATGGGCAAAATAAAGCCTCAGACTTGTTTTCCCTCTGTATTTTGAAAGTGGTAAGAAGCAGTTTTCACTTCTTTTGTCTCCTGTGTTGGCTCTGCTTCCTAAACACTGAGTTCTCCCCACCCCTGCACTCCAAGGTGGTAGTGCACTTACCCCATTTGGAGGCACAAAAGGGAAAATCACTTGTCCAGTACCATTCTAAGGTTCTCTGTCCTGCCCAGGGAGGCTTAGCAGAGCCTCCTGGCTAATATCTGTGGGTGGGGAAGCACACAGGATTTCCTAGTGTTACTGGCTATGCTGGGCAGCAGCACAATGTTCCCACCGTGGACACATCAGGACCAAATTGCTCATTTTTCAGACCTTCTCTGTTCTAAAGGCCTTTCAAAAACCTCCAAAGAGCAGCAGTAATTGCATGCAAACCGGTTGGCACGAGGTGGAGGAAGACAGCAAATGTGTACCCTGGTGTCAGAGCAGTACAGAACTGTTCCTGCACCACAGTGAGTATCACCAAGGCCACCAAGTGTGAGTGAAGCATGAAATCCAGTTGGCAAGAGGCAGTCAGTTCACAAGAAAGCATCTTCCTGGGGGCTGTTGACATTATTATTCTAGACCAAGAAGCAAATCCTACGTGTTAGTTACTTAGTAGATGAAGTTACCATGCCAACTCATATGCTACCTCTTTCTTATTATTATTATTATTGCAAGAGTAGGCAGTGCTCCCTTGAGATTTCACAAAAGGGGAGGAAAAATGTCGAAATGCCAAGAATATAATGGAATTTCTTGTCTCAGCCCTCTTCCCCATAGGTCTGGTTTTTTCAGCATACATCCCTTTCCTTCTCACGGCAGCAGCGAGGCTAAGCCAAGAGACTCAGTGAATGGTAATTTAGTGGCCAGCCCACGATATTGTGGTGCTACACTTCAGTAATCCACAGCTCTCTGCCCCCGCTTTGCACAATTTTCAGGGGACTAATGCAAAGAGCTGTTGCCAAATGATTACACAGCCTTCCTTCAATCTCTCCTTGACTTCCCTGTGCTGCTTTCTTTGTTCACTGTCTCTCTCCTGTCTTTCCATCTGTCTTTTCTCCTCTGCTGGGAAGGTTTTTGCTCCTGCTAGTGATTTTCATATTTTTTTTTTTCCTCAAGTGTCTTTATTTGCTTTCCTTAACAAAGTTATATTCTTGTTCTTAGTTCTTCACTGAGAGAGTCATTGGCTACTGGAATGGGCTGCCCGGGGAGGTGGTGGAGTCGCTGTCCCTGGGGCTGTTCAAGGCAGGATTGGACGTGGCACTTGGTGCCATGGTCTAGCCTTGAGCTCTGTGGTAAAAGGTTGGACTTGATGATCTATGAGGTCTCTTCCAACCCTGATGATACTGTGATACTGCCCTTTATCCATAACATCTAAGGCCCCCTTGCAGAGCATGGACTCCCCTCCTCCAGGGGAGCAGATGCAGGTGCCAGCTGCATTGTGCTGGGAGTCAGTCCATACCTGTAACAATTTCAGATAGGCATCAGTTCAGCATGACTGCAAGAAAGCCTTTGCTTGTCAGAGCTACTGTGCCCAACATTGCTGGAGACAGAGCAGAAAGCTCTACATTTAGTGCACTTTGCTTTCTGACTTGAGACTAAAAGCCATTTGGGTCCAAGAAGTGCAGGTGCTGTAGCTGCTCCTGGGGGAAATCCAGCAATTGAAGATGTGTGAAAAGAGAGGGGCTGTGGGGCAGAGGGTTAGGGGAAGATGAGACCAACAGCTCCTCCACCACTTTTGGAACCTGTGTAGGGTTGGTGTTTTGAGGAACAGCAAGACTCTTTAAAGTCTACATAAAAATAAGCATATTCAGTTAAAAGCAGCCCTGACTGGCACTGCCTCCTGGCACAACCAAGAGTCCCTGGCACAGCACTCAGCTGGACTGGCACAGGAGCTGCTTGTGCCCATACACCAATGGTTGGTTGTGTCAACAAAGATGTTTGTTTGGAAGACACGTAGCAGTGATGGGGCAAGGATGCCTGGCAGAGGTTGTGCAGCTGCAGAAGGCAGGTATGGAGGACAAGGGTACTTGATCTGCTCACCACAGTGGGGCAAGAAAGTCTGGACACTTGCTGTTCCTGCAGCAGATATGGGCAGGAAGACATTAGGTACCATTTATATCTTCACAGTATCACAGTATCATCAGGGTTGGAAGAGACCTCACAGATCATCAAGTCCAACCCTTTACCACAGAGCTCAAGGCTAGACCATGGCACCAAGTGCCACATCCAATCCTGCCTTGAACAGCTCCAGGGACGGCGACTCCACCACCTCCCCAGGCAGCCCACTCCAGTGTCCAATGACTCTCTCAGTGAAGAACTTTCTCCTCACCTCCAGCCTAAATTTCCTTTATCATACGAAGATACTTGAATACAAGGTTTACCTTCACCACCTAAGAGCCATCTCTACCTCCTAAGAAGGAAAATCATAGATATTTATTTTCTTTAAGACCTCCATGAGAACCGAATTATGGGCCATAGACCTTTACACCAAGGCAATGTTCTTTCACAACTCGCCTTGCATCACTTTATCCTGCTTATCTCTTCACATCCCTTGTCAGTAAAGTTCAAGGATGAGACATAGGTTGTGAATTGGTAGCTGGCTGCAGCCAGCACCAAATAGGATACCTTTGTGTGCCCTGGACAACATCCAAGGCCAAGTTCTGCTTTTTATCTGATTTGACAATCTTGGCTATTGACCACTGCACTCAGATGTGGCCCAGCAGAGTGAGGACAGGCCATGCAGAGGTGCTCCTCACTTATTCACAGACAGTGTAGCAGGTTAATAAGAATGATTTCTGTGGTTCTTACATTATGCAATAGATCACAGAATCACAGAATCAACCAGGTTGGAAGAGACCTCCAAGATCATCCAGTCCAACCTATCCCCCAGCCTTAGCCAGTCAACTAGACCATGGCACTAAGTGCCTCAGCCAGTCTCTTCTTGAACACCTCCAGGGACAGTGACTCCACCACCACCCTGGGCAGCCCATTCCAATGACAAATCACTCCCTCTGGCAGGAACTTCCTCCTAACATCCAGCCTATACTTCCCCTGGCACAAGTTGAAACTGCGTCCTCTTGTTGTGTTGCTGACACTGTTCTGATGCTGACACTCAGCTTTTTGTGGTCAGATTTCACACATCCATTTGATTTTTCTTGTTACTACTGGACCCCACAATGTGTGAAAGTCTAACTAATGTGATTTCTCAAAAGTTCCAAGTGACTGCCAGCCCAGCTCCCACCAAGGCAGGTGGACATGAGATAAATCCACATCAACTTCACACCACCTGCTTCGCTCCAGATATAAGAAATGTTTTAGATGTATCAAGCTTAAGCAGAAACAATCTTTATACTCTGGTGCTGTTGCTCACAGAAATGAGGACTACCCTCGCATATCAGAAATGCTGAAAGATTGGGGAGATTGCTGTGATTCAAGAAATTACACCAGTGCAATTACTAGTTTCCACATAATGACCTGAATCATGGCTTGTGGGGGGGGGTTACCTTCATCTTGGTGCAGAGCCAGAGCGTGGTGGGTTGTACAGCGTGATGCAGTGTGTAGTAAATCTGAAACTGAACTGCACTTGCACTGAATAAGTCAGAGCCCACAATCACAGCTTGAGCAGAGGGTGAATTGCATTGCAGAGTATGGTGCTGGAAGAAAAAACCCAAAGCCTGGAGACATTTAATAGGGAACATTGAAAAGAGGACTTGGTCAGATTCTTTCAATCTGATAAAAGTCAATAACATATTACAAGGAAATGTTTAATAGGTCAAAGTAGAGGAGGTGGCCAACAGTCCTCTGTGATGTGGTACAAAGATAATCACCACAAGGCCAAATGTTTTTCAGCATCAGTTTAGCAGATGAGGCCAGTGAGACAATTAAAATGCAGAAGGCAAAATGTGCAATAGCTGCAGAAGCAATACAAATTTGCCTTCATTGTTCATCCCCTGGTTTTCTTTTTTAGTAGGCTGGGGAAGACATTTGTGTTTGGATTTAAACTGTGACTTATCAGTCCCACTGCTATTTTGAAATCAGAGAGAGAGGGGATTTATACACCTTAGTATCATCTTTTCTCTTCTTCATTCTCCTCTTCCAAGAAAATGTGTCTCAAATGCCAGATTAGAAAGTCAAGAATGTGGAAAAGTGGAGGATTTTTGTTAATTCAAACATTTGTTTTTGGGGGGAATTGTTAGAAATCTGTGATTCTCTGAAATGGCCTAAAATGCAAGTTTCTGCATAATAAAGAGCCAAAGCTGACTCAGAGCAGTACTGCATGGGTCCAACATGCCTGATAGACACTGCCCTAGGAGGAAGATGCCAGACTCCCTTTCAGAGACTCCTCTGCTTTGCAGCTGCAGCAAAGCAATCCCTGGTGCAAAGCTGGGCAGCCATTCTGGCTAGGTGACCTTGTACACATCTAGGTGAGGATCTGGCTGGCCAAAGTGTGCTTGTATGACAGGGGATACCAAAGAGGAATCCAAGGTGCCACCTCCTGCCATCCAGTTCTACCCAAAGATAGCTAAATGCAAAACAGGGAGAGGGGCAGGAAAGATCAGGCAAAAATTTGTGCAAAACACTTTAAAAAAATCAAAACCAGATAATTGGAAAACATCAAATTTACTTGAGCCAAATACAGATTTCTCTCTCAGCCATGGATTGCTTGGTGCACCTGCTGGCTTGGAAAATCAGGCAAGAGGGATGCCCCATGGTGCAGCACCAGCCTGCTGTTGGTACTGAAGCTCCTTCTGGGATTGCCAACCTCCAATGTGTCCATCCACATTGCTGTAGTGGAGTTCTGCAGCACTGCTTGGTATGTGGGATGCAGGTGTGAAGCAGCTGGGTGATGGGGAAGGAACTGATACTTCCCTAAGGGAAGAAGGAGGAAAGTCTCTCTCTAAGAAGGGATGATGGTGACAGCCACAGGGAGCTGGGCCACACATGGGGCTCCATAGAAACAGGCAGAAAAATTCCATCTGCTGACTCCAAAACTCTTTTTTTCCCCAACTCCCAGTTATTTCTTTCCTGCAGTGGCAATGGGAAGCCCATCCAGTACTGGTCGCATTCAGAAGCAGTAAGGGTCCCAGGCTTCTAGGTAGGAGCCAAGTCCCTGGGGCCAATGTGGGTGCTGTGTCCACAGGGATGTGCTTGGCAAGGGCACAGGCACCACTGCAAACTGAGAGGCTGGCTGCAAGGCACAGCTTCCATGTAGAGGGAGTAATGCTCCCTGGAAAGCCCAGTTCCACACTGGCACAGATGAAGCAGGCTGTACAGACACAGCACTGAGAGCTTCATCCATCTCCCTTCTTTCCAACTAATGTCAGGCTTTCCAGCACATCCTCAGCTCTACAGTGACAGGTTTGGCTCAGTTCTAGGAGGGTAATGGTTTAGCATAAGGGTTGACCTGCCTGCTCCCCCAACACCAAAGTGAGAGGAAAAGTAACACACACAGAACACAGGGTTGAGACAGAATCATAGAATCAACCAGGTTGAAAGAACCTCCAAGATCATCCAACCTAGCACCCAGCCCTAGCCAATCAACTAGACCATGGCACTAAGTGCCTCATCCAGGCTTTTCTTGAACACCTCCAGGGACGGTGCCTCCACCACCTCCCTGGGCAGCCCATTCCAATGCCAATCACTCTCTCTGGCAACAACTTCCTCCTAACATCCAGCTTATACTTTGCCCCGGCGCAACTTGAGACTGTGTCCCCTTGTTCTGTTGCTGGTTGCCTGGCAGAAGAGACCAACCCCCACCTGGCTACAGTGTCCCTTCAGGTAGCTGTAGCCAGCAATGAGGTCACCCCTGAGCCTCCTCTTCTCCAGGCTAAACAACCCCAGCTCCCTCAGCCTTGTGTTCCAGGAGTTTAATATAACGTAAGATACCATAATAACAATGCATAATTATCTTAGCCAATGATCTGATTCATCTAATAGTACAATGTAGAAGAAGGCCAGTGAAATACAGTGAAAAAGAAAAAGCCATCATGAAACAGAAAACCCAAACCAGCTACCCAACTCCCACCCTTGCTGCTTCCATGACCACAGGAAAGAGCCAGTACCCAAGAATCTAGAACCCAGAAGCAGCAACTGAAACAGGAAGCCTCCCGTGTTACAACCTGAACTTCAAGCTCCTAATACTTTGATCCTTTTAGCGCTTTGATTTTGTGAAGCTGACGTGACTACAGCATGGGATGAATAACAGCAGCAGATTGAATGCAATTCATGACAGATGTGCACTGAATGCTTCTGCACACCAAGGCTAAGCTGTGGCTTGTAGGGCAGGTCATGTCCTCAAAACTGTGTCAATGGCATTGGATCAAATTAAACCAAAAGAAGAAAGCTTGGCAAGGTTTGCCCAGCTAAAGTGGTAGTGCAGAATGATGGGGGCTGTTCAACCTCAGCTGTGCCATGGTGTGCTTGGTGCTGCACAAACCACACAGATACCACTCAGAGGAGTTTTCTCTGTTCTCAGGGATGGAGTTGTGGCTGTGCTGCTATGACACTTGGCCCCATCTTGGCAGAGGGAGGTGAAAGGCAGAATGCCGGGCTTTATTCTTGGCAGTCATCTGAAGACCAGGACAGGAGTAAGGTCTGGGTTGGCAGGACACAAATTGCCCTCTGAAATCTTCACCTTGCCCTCTCTTGCCCCTTTATGTGCTGGATTTCATCTCCTTCCAGTAGGGCAGAGAGAAAAACAGAGTCTTAAGTCTGGTACCATGATTTGCTTCCATTTCTGCAAGATTTGATGGAATGGAAGCAAAAGACTGATTTTTAAACACAGGAGTAGAGTGTTTCTCATCAATACTGATATTCAGAGAGTAAAACAAAAATCATCTTGTGCTTTAATTCTCATCCTACCAGTACTAGAGCACTGCAGAAGAAAGGAAGCAGAGATGAACACTAAGGGAATATGATGTGTTCTCTGCAAGGGAGAAGAGAAGGTGTGAAGGGAGATGTGATGGCCTGTGGTCCTTTTCTGGCCCTAACATATGTGCATATGTGTGAACACAACCATCAGTCTCAGTGCATGCAGACAGGTTACAATTACCACAAGCACTGGAGTGACATAGTGACACACAGAGATAAGTAAATACTTGCTAAATTTGAAACCTTTTTTTTCTTTGAAGTTCAAAGAAAGTGACTTTTGTCTCCCAAGGTCCAATTCTGCCAAGGTCCAGTTTTTGATGCTGGAGTAGACAGAGGGAATTAAGCAGATTGTTTACTTTCTGTGTTTGGCTCTGGCATATTGAGGCTTTTCAAACACACTCTGGGAGCCTGGGACACCCACATACCCCAGAGTATCCCTTCATTGACACAAAAGCCACAACGGAGAAGAGCATCCTCTTCTTATTTTAACTTGTATAAATCACAGCTTCCCATGAACACACACAGCCAGCCCCAGCACTGCAGAATTACATCTGCTCCACTTAGAATCATAGAATCATAGAATCAACCAGGTTGGAAGAGACCTCCAAGATCATCCAGTCCAACCTAGCACCTAGCCCTAGCCAGTCAACTAGACCATGGCACTGAGTGCCTCAGCCAGTCTCTTAGAATCATATAGAATCATATAGAATCAACCAGGTTGGAAGAGACCTCCAAGATCATCCAGTCCAACCTAGCATCCAGCCCTATCCAATCAACTAGACCATGGCACTAAGTGCCTCATCCAGTCTTTTCTTGAAGACCCCCAGGGACGGTGCCTCCACCACCTCCCTGGGCAGCCCATTCCAATGGGAAATCACTCTCTCTGGGAAGAACTTCCTCCCAACATCCAGCCTACACTTGCTTCCTTCATGGCTTTTCTGACTTCCAGGGAGATGTGGTGCGTGGGCTTTCTGAAGGGTCCACACGGCACCTGCAAATACCACCTGTGGGGGTGTGCACCAGCCCCTGATCGTGCACAACAGCCCCAGAAACCTGCAGTGTGCACTGATGGGGAAAGCTGCTGCACCTGCACTGCACCAGTTTCCTGTGCCTATGACAGGCCTGGCTTGCTGGAAGAAGGCAGAGTAGGGGAAGCAAAGGCAAGGGACATCCAAGTGGCTTGCAGAGCATTGGCTGGCTAAGTGACACTGGAGGAACTGAGCTGCTTCTGCTCGGTGGCAAGACACATGTGGGAGCCTGTGGGCAAAGGTTGGCACGGGAGGTGGTTGGAGAGGGCAGTGCAAACAGCTGCACTCCCTGCAAGCAGCCAGCTCCTGTCTTGCAGCTGGTTACTGTGGGGATGCCTGTAACCCAGCGGTGGACTTCACCTGTGCTCACACAACTGGTGCTCAGCATCTGGCAGGCTTGAGCTCATGCCTCTTTACCCTGCCTTTGCACCCACTTCTGCAAGAGCCCTGGAGAGAAGGGGCAAAATCCACCAGTGCATGTGAGCAATTCATTGTGGCCCTGCCACCACTTTAAATCAAATTAAACTCTACAAAAAAGCAAATGGCACATTTACAGCAGCGCTTGTTATGCTACTGCAATTAGGGCTCCATTATAGCCCCGCACACTGAAAGGTTTCAAAACAGGGCTATACAAATCCTTTTGGGCTGACAAAAGAAACAATTGCAGTGAAATGGTCCCTTTGGAAAGGGCTGCAGGAAAACAGGACTGACAGATGGCTCTAGGGGGCTGAGTGCTTTGGGGGTACTCAAGCTGCTTGAGTGCATGGGTGATGTCCAGCCAGGGTGTGAGCAAGAGGCATTCCCACTGAAGTCCCTGGCAGGTACTTGTGCTCCTGTGGTCCTGACGTGAGGATTCTGGAACCATGTTCTGGTGGTTTCCAATTTTCCATGGGGATTACACATTTAATGAAATAAAGGCCAAACCTCTAGGACTGGTTTACAATAACATCATTAAATGGACTCCAGGCAGCCAGAAGAGGTGCCACTTGTTTTGCAGCAGCAGCAGCAAGGGTTTGCAAACACTCTAATAACTGATTAGGAGTGACTGCTTTCAGCAGCCTAATAACAAGCTATGGCTTAACCAGGTTCACTCTGGACAAAGCAACGTCTCTCTGAACAAAGCCACATCACGATTTCCATACCAGCCAGATGCAGACCCTCCAGAAAGGTCTAATCACGCCACCATCACCATGCAGAAGTGATGTACAGCTCACTGCAAATGATGGGAGTGACTGTGAAGGTCAGATTGATGGATTACACATTAAAGAGTTTGGGGCAAATCAACCAAAGAGAGTGACCGGGTTCTGACACTTGCCCTGAATGCAGCTCGGTTACAAAACCTTTGTCTGCTTCTCATGAGTGAGGCTCCTCTGCCACCACCGAGCACCTACGCTTGTGGCAGCAGCGCAGTGAGCAAATTACCTCCACACCAACGAGCCTCTGCAGACATTCATCAGCACAATGGATTAGAGCAGTTTCAGTAGATTTATGGATTTAGGGTTTATGGAGTCACTGATATGTGAATTAAGCACTGACTGACTGAGACTAACTCTTCAAATGGAGTCATTATAATCTCTATAGACATATAATGATTCCAGTGACAACACCTTCAATGAAACTTCAAAGGCACTTATTAAAAGAGGTACAGAAACACCTATTTAAATAAAGTGCTAGTTTTCAGTTTTTCCCAGATGCCAAACGTAAGGGAAATTCTGCTTTCCAGAGGTTGGACTTTCAGGCTTCTTCTGAGATGTTCAGTAAAAACCGTTTTCCCCTTCTCCAGTGCCTTGCTGTGGGCACCTGTTGTGGGCACTGTACAAAGGGTGATACATGCACCCCCTGGCACTGGGAGAAAGCCACAGACTTCTTGTGTTATGCAGGCAAGAACTAGCCTGAATCTTTGCCCTTTCCACCAAACCAAGGGGTAGCCTCCTTTTGCAGATAGACCACTGGTTCCGTGCCACTGAATCCCATGGAGTCGCCTCATGGTGAAGAGCCACAGTGTCAGGCTAATGTTTTGGCAAAGTGTTGAGGGTGGAGGCACAGTTGTGAGAATAATCCATGATCAGACATGCAGAAAGCACTTCTGCCCTCTGAGGACTGGTTTGGCAGCTCCTGTGATGAATGGGGTTGAGAGCATCCTGCTTGGTAAGGTAGCAGCTTCTTTTTGAAGTCAGTGAGCTGTGACATTCAATCTCAAGTCTGCTCCTAGGGCTGAATTGATGGGCCCCATCCTGGCTTTGCTGGTGCTCACTGCTGAAAGTCTTAAACACTGTTGCTATGCCAAGAAAAAGGAAGCCATTGTGAGAAATCCTACTCACACAGGCCTATTCTGGACCTTTGTCTGGGAGGAGAGGGTGGAAAACTTTGATGCTTGCCCTTCAAAGGCAGTAACAGCTTTTATGGAGAACCCTCCTGGCCCATCTCTCTGCAATGAAATGAGCACTTACATGTTTGTTTCACAGTGTAATACTCACTAATCCCAGTTGTTTCCTTCCACAGCTGTGTACAAACAGTGTAGGATGTCACTATGCACCCATCCCTGAGTCTGGAGCACTCTCCTCTTCCAGGCAACATTCTTGTACTCTGCAGAAGTGTATCCTCCAAACGCTTCAAATTAAGCCTGGGAACCAGTGTTCCCTCTGCAAAAGCCAGCCTCCAAATCACAACCTGCTTCTTCCCTGCTAACAGACTTTCCAGCTTTGTGCTCCACTTTCCCCAGCCTATCCCCTACACCCTAAAACCGGGATGAAAAACATTGCAGGTGAAGCAATATTGCTCCTTTCACTGCAAACTGCCCTCAGGAGGCAATGGCTGCACAGGCATATCCTGCCTCAGAGCATGCCTTTGCCTCATCCATCACTTGTGATGCTGGTAAAAATATCAGGCCAGCTTCTCTGCTGCAATAAATCACTGCAGCTCTAGGATCTCCTCTGCCCACACAGGCTGAGATTTCAGCCTACCAAGAGGTGAGTGAAACCTGCATAAAGGGAGCAGATCACAGCACACGCTGCCAAGGCCGTGCCAGTTGGGATGCTCAGGCTGGGAGTGGGGGTCCAGCATGGCTTTCTGCAGGTGCATCAGAACTCTGTCCCCCATGGCCTCAGCAGTGTGTTTTTCTCCTCAGAGTCTGAGCTGGTAAAAACCTTGGGGCTGTGAAGTGGTTTGTGAGACCTTGCCATGATGCCACCTCTGCCCCTCACCCCCATCATGGAGCACTGCACCTCTGCAGCCTTTTGCTATGCTCCACAGGTGTTACAGGGAAGAAAAGAAACAGGCAGTAAGAGAACAAATATGAGTAACAAACACAGAGAAGGGAAGAGGAAACTCCAAACTAAATATTCAAAAGGGCTGGGATGCAAAGCAGCAGTGTGAAAGCCTCACAGAGGTCAGTGGGCACAAGGGAACTGCTGGCCAGAAACACCCCTGCAGATCTGGGCTGTGCATGTCCTCCCTGCCCCATGGTCAAGAAAATCAGAAACCTCTCAAAATATTCTCAGGGCAAGAGGTCAACCAGCACATCTCATCTGTTTGACCCTCGAGAAACTGAGGCAGAGGGCACAGCAACATGCTCCAGTGGCTGTGCTGCTTCATCTATTTCTGTTACACCCAGATTAAGCCAAAGAAAGAGCAAGACATGCAAACAGAGGAGCAGGGGGCATGTATGAGCTGCACAAACACCCACTGGGAAGAGAACCCAGCCCCAGAGGGAGGGAGGGAGGGTAGGAACAAGGGGCTCAATGCCTTCTCTTTGGCACAAGGCAGACAGGACATGAATCCTGCACCTAAACCACTGCTCACTGCTTGTCCAAATCCATCCTGAAGATCACAGGTGGTACAGATTGAACAGGCAGAAACCCAGTGTCCTCTTCCCATTGCAGATGAAGGACAAGTTACTCCCATGCTCTCTCCCACAGCTGTCTCCGCAGCTGAAACCTGTTGTGTGGCCTCTCTTAACTGAAACAATCACAATGTGTCCAATTTCTCTTCAAAGTCCTTGGTTTTTACAGCTCTGAAAAGCTGATGTGTGACTGTGGAATTTTCTGCACCTCCTCCATCCTACCTCTCTCCAACCATATTTATAGTCATATTTATGCACCTACAACTTGACAAAACTCCTTGCAAAAACCACAAGAAACCAATCTAGGAGCAGGTGTTGATCTGTTGGAAGGTAGGAGAGCCCTGCAGAAGGGTCTAGATCGGATGGATGGATGTGTGGGTGGGCAGAGGCCAATGGGATGAGATTGAACAAGGCCAAGTGCAGGGTTCTGCACTTTGGCCACAACAACCCCAAGCAGCGCTATAGGCTGGGGACAGAGTGGCTGGAGAGCAGCCAGGAGGAAAGGGACCTGGGGGTACTGATAGATAGTAGGCTGAAGATGAGCCAGCAGTGTGCCCAGGTGGCCAAGAGAGCCAATGGCATCCTGGCCTGCATCAGGAACAGTGTGGCCAGTAGGACAAGGGAGGTTATTCTGCCCCTGTACTCAGCACTGGTCAGGCCACACCTTGAGTGCTGTGTCCAGTTCTGGGCCCCTCAATTCAAGAGAGATGTTGAGGTGCTGGAACATGTCCAGAGAAGGGCAACAAAGCTGGTGAGGGGCCTGGAACACAAACCCTATGAGGAGAGGCTGAGGGAGCTGGGGGTGTTTAGTCTGGAGAAAAAGAGGCTAAGGGATGACCTCACTGCTGTCTACAACTACCTGAAGGGAGGCTGTAGCCAGGTGGGAGGCAACCAGCAACAGAACAAGGGGACACAGTCTCAAGTTGTGGTGGGTGAGGTCTAGGATGGATGTTAGGAGGAAGTTGTTGCCAGAGAGAGTGATTGGCATTGGAATGGGCTGCCCAGGGAGGTGATGGAGTTGACATCTCTGGAGGGGTTCAAGAAAAGCCTGGCTGAGGCACTTAGTGCCATGGTCTAGTTGATTGGCTAGGGCTGGGTGCTAGGTTGGACTGGATGACCTTGGAGGTCTCTTCCAACCTGGTTGATTCTATGATTCTGTGATTCTATGATTCTTGTAACACATATATCCCCTCTGCAATGGCCTGGGCCCCGCGGGTGAGCAAGTTGGGGCGCTCCCATCCCAGGAGTGAGTGGTAACATTGCAAGAGCATGTTCCATGGCCATGGCAACCAGAAAATATTCTGGACTTGAGGATGAATTTGTTGCAACAAAGAAAAAAGAAGAATCCCTTTGCTCACGAGCTCAGAATAATGAATACAAATCAGGCTGGGTCGCCGTGGAAACCCCTGAGGCCCTGAGGTTGTCACTTTCTGCCAGAGTGCAGGGGAAGTCATTCATGTTTGGAAGCCTGTGAGGCGAGAAGCCTCCCTTCTGCCCTGGTTTTAGCCTGGTTCTCACTGTTGCCAACATTTTCAGAAAAATCCAGGTGTGTAGGCATGGGCAGCTTGTACACCATTAGAATCATAGAATCATAGAACCAACCAGGTTGGAAGAGACCTCCAAGATCATCCAGTCCAACCTAGCACCCAGCCCTAGCCAGTCAACTAGACCATGGCACTAAGTGCCTCATCCACATTTTGCTTCAACACCTCCAGGGACAGTGCCTCCACCACCTCCCTGGGCAGCCCATTCCAATGCCAATCACTCTCTCTGTGAAGAACTTCCTCCTAACATCCAGCCTAGACCTTCCCTGGCACAACTTGAGACTGTGTCCCCTTGTTCTGTTGCTGGTTGTCTGGGAGAAGAGACCAACCCCCACCTGGCTACAACCTCCCTTCAGGTAGTTGTAGACAGCAATGAGCTCTGCCCTGGGCCTCCTCTTCTCCAGGCTGCACACCCCCAGCTCCCTCAGCCTCTCCTCATAGGATTTGTGTTCCAGGCCCCTCACCAGCTTTGTTGCCCTTCTCTGGACACGTTCCAGCACCTCAACATCTCTCTTGAATTGAGGGACCCCAGAACTGGACACAGGACTCAAGGTGTGGCCTGATCAGTGCTGAGTGCAGGGGAAGAATAACCTCCCTTGTCCTCCTGACCACACTGTTCCTGATGCAGGCCAGGATGCCATTGGCTCTCGTGGCCACTTGGGCACACTGCTGGCTCATCTTCAGCCTATTATCTATCAGTACCCCCAGGTCCCTTTCCTCCTGGCTGCTCTCCAGCCACTCTGTCCCCAGCCTGTAGCACCAATTGGGGTTGTTGTGGCCATAGTGCAGAACCCTGCACTTGGCCTTGTTCAATCTCATCCCATTGGCCTCTGCCCACCCATCCAGCCTGTCCAGGTCTCTCTGCAGGGCTCTCCTACCTTCCAACAGATCAACACCTGCTCCTAACTTGGTGTCATCTGCAAACTTACTGATGCTGGACTCATTCCCCTTTCCTCATGCCAGCAGCTCTGCATCCCCATCAGCCTGGCATCTGGATATCAGCAACTCCTCGCCACTGACTTCTATCACTAATTGAACTAATCCTAAAAAGATAGGGAGAAAACCCTTTGATACTGCTGCTGCTGCATGGTGACACTAGAGTCAGAAAAAGGAGCTGAGGTCACACATCCAAGTAGCTGAGAACAAGTCTGATTTTCCTTTAAAGCCAGCCTGCAAATTTCTCTTATATTTTGTGATGTTTTGGCCTCCCCAGTTCAAGAGACAGGGATCTGCTGGAGAGTCCAAAAGAGAGCTACAAGGATGATTGCAGGACTCCTATGAACAAAGACTGAGAGAACTGGAGCCATTCAGTCTCAAGGAGGCAGATCTTATGGATGTCTATAAATGTCTGAGGGATGGATGGAGGTGATAGTATCTTTTTGGGGGTGCCCAGTGATAGGACAAGAAGCAACGGATACAAGCTGGAACACAGCAGGTTCCACCTCAACATAAGGAGACACTTTTTTATGGTGAGGGTGACAGAGCACTGGAAGAGACTGCCTAAAGAGGTTGTGGAGTTTCCTTCTCTGGAGACTTTCAAAACTTGCCTGGTTGTGTTCCCATGTGGCCTGCTCTAGGTAATCCTGCTTTGAGAGAAGGGTCCAATTTGATGACCTCTGCAGGTCTCTTCCAACCCCTAACATGCTAACATGCTAACTAGCTACTGGATTGCAGCAGCCATTTGCTCAAGCTACACCAGGGGAAATTTAGGCTTGAGATGAGGAGAAAGTTCTTCACTGAGAGAGTCATTGGACACTGGAATGGGCTGCCCAGGGAGGTGGTGTAGTCGCCATCCCTGGAGCTGTTCAAGGCAGGATTGGACGTGGCACTTGGTGCCATGGTCTAGCCTTGAGCTCTGTGGTAAAGGGTTGGACTTGATGATCTGTGAGGTCTCTTCCAACCTTGGTGATACTGTGATACTGTGAAACCCCTGAGCACAGCTCTGAGGCACTGATGCTTTCACCTCTTATTTGTGACTAATCAACACATTCATGCCTCCTTTTATGTTTTCCTCTCCCTGGTTGAGTGGTCCTGGTGAGAAGGTCCAATTTTAGCCTAGTCCACTAGCCTGCTGCTAGCTCAGGCTGAGAGCATCAATATTCAAATCCCCAGACACTGATTAATCTGTTCTCATGACTGTGCCCGGAGACCCAAAAGACAATTAAGCTGGTGCTGCTGGGTGGAAGGTAATTTCATGGTGCTTCCTCCAGATGGCCAGATCCTTTCAGAAACATGTGTTCCCATTGACAGCAGGGCTGAACAACCATGCAGAGCATGGCAGGAACAACCGTAGGGAGCACCGCATGAACAACCATACGGCTCAGCCAGGATGCTCTGTGGCTGTTGCTGCCTCAGTGGGTGGATTAGCAAAGGCTGAACAGGAGACAATCCAAAGCATTGCTGGGGAAAAACAGTTGGAAGCCACCTACTGCAAGGATTGGCTTTTCTCCCCAGTTCACTCATCCGCTTCAAATTAAGAGCATGGTTGTGAGTTTATCTTCACAGGGCTGTGTGTTCCTAGAGAGATGGAGGAGCATCATGCGCCTGGGATGCTTGGCAGGGCTGGCTTGGGGGTTCCACAGCTTTTTGGGGTCAGAATAGAGCCCACCAGGTACCCACAGCACTAAAGACCATAAGTTTTTAGTGCAAAGCTCTCTGAATACTGACCAGCTCCACTGTAGTACTGCTGAGAAAACATATACTTGACACTACAGGGCTGTTAAAGGTGATGTGTGAGGGACTAGGACTCTGAAAGACTTTCCTTGGGGAGCACTATGGAGAGTAGACAGGGATAGATGTATTATGGCATCACTCAGCTTTGTTGTTTTATTGAACTTCATCACAGTCAGTGTTTGTTGGTTTTGTTTTGCTTTTTTCCCTTTAAGACCTCTCCTCAAAAATGAAGATACTTTGGTTTCCTTTTAAAAGAACATTAGCCCTCAAAACTGCCTCAGGAGTTCATAGAATCATAGAATCATAGAATCAGCCAGGTTGGAAGAGACCTCCAAGATCACCCAGTCCAACCTAGCACCCAGCCCTAACCAGTCAACTAGACCATGGCACTAAGTGCCTCATCCAGGCTTTACTTGAACACCTCCAGGGACGGTGCCTCCACCACCTCCCTGGGCAGCCCATTCCAATGGGAAATCACTCTCTCTGTGAAGAACTTCTTCCTAATATCCAGCCTATACCTACCCTGGCACAACTTGAGTTATGACCTTCTAGCAAAATTGAAGGAGAATGGTAAGCAACTGCACAAAATAGTGATTATTATTTTCATTCCCATAGCCTTATGATGCCAGACTCCTGGAATCAGCATTGCCCTGATGGTATTTCCAGAAGCAGATGTGATCTATGACAGCTGGTGCTGGGAGAGAGCGATGGAACAGGGTGAGAATCATAGGATAGAATCATAGAATCAGTCAGGGTTGGAAGGGACCACAAGGATCATCCAGTCCCTGACATGGGCAAGGACACCCTACTCTAGATCAGGTTGGCCACAGCCTCATCCAGCCTGGCCTCAACCATCTCCCTGGGAAACCCATTCCAGGCTCTCACCACTCTCATGCTCAACAACTTTCTCCTCACCTCCAGGCTGAATCTCCCCACCTCCAGTTTTGCTCCATTCCCCCTAGTCCTGTCACTACCTGACAGCCTAAAAAGTCCCTCCCCAGCTTTTTTGTAGGCCCCCTTCAGAGACTGGAAGGCCACAAGAAGGTGACCTCAGGGTCTCCTCTTCTCCAGACTGCACAGTCCCAACTCTTTCAGTCTGTCCTCAAGGGAGAGCTGCTGCAGCCCTCTGATCATCCTCGTGGCCCTTCTCTGGACACACTCCAGCATCTCCACATCCCTCTTGTAATGGGGGCTCCAGCACTGGATGCAGTACTCCAGGTGGGGTCTCACCAGAGCGGACTAGAGGGAGAGAATCACCTCCCTTGATCTGCTGGCCACACTTCTCCTGATGTAGCCCAGGATCTAGTTGGCCCTCCAGGTCCCTCTGGATAGATCCCTTCCTTCCAGCGTGTCTGCTGCACCACACAGCTTGGTGTCATCACAAACTTGCTGAGGGTGCCCTCAATGCCTCTGTCCATGTCACCAACAAAGATGTTGATGTCACCTCTCTCTGTGGGAAGAGAGGTGACCCAGCTTTGGGGTGCAGAGTTCCCCTGGGGCTGTGTTTGTTAGCACCCCAGCATCCCTGGTACTTGCTGTATTTTGGGGTATTTGACAGCTCCCAGGGAGGTCCAGATCAGACCCCAGCTATGCTGGAGTTACTGCCTGCCCTGGCTACACCTCAGCAGTAGCAAACCTGTCTGTACAAGTGTCTAGCAGAGGAGGAGATTACTGACCAGGACAGAAAGAAGTTTAGTTCAACTTCATGTCTGAGGGTGCTTTCCACACCTCAGTGTGTGCCTGAATAAATAGTTCCTTCTCTTTATCTCCATTGTCACCCTGCCAGAGCAATAGACACCTTACTCATGGTTTTCCCCAGCATGGCAGGATGGTCTCTAGCTTAAAAACGGCTTTGAAGAGCCTAAGGACAAGAAGCTCATCGCTGGGCCAACTGGTTGAGGGAGGCTTTAGGCAGGACACCACCTGCAACACCTAGACTTAAATGATGATTTGCCCAGTCCCATCTTGCCATTGGGGTATCTTCTGCACTGTTGCTCCTTCTTTTTTAGTTGATCTTAATTATTCCCAAATCACGTGCTTTCCATCATCTGGACACAAAGCCTCTCCCAGCCACAGGGAAGTTATGAACCTCTCTGTTGTGCTCTGTGTGGTACAAAGTCCAAATGCCATGGGCCTTTATTGCATCAGACCCCTACTAAACCCTCTGATCTCCTCTATCACTGAGAGGTGACCTTGTGGCAGGCTCCTAAAGCAAGAAGTGCACGTTGCTCATGGGATGGTGGCACTTCCTGATTATTCCTCTTGCTTTACACCAGGAACTCAGCCACCTGGGACTGCCTACTGTGCCCAGTCAGACTTCCTGGCCCATTGTTGTCTGGACACTGAACGTTCCACAGGGTTCAGTCACTTCTATCACTCAGTGACAAGCCATGTGCATGTTGTCATTGAAATCTTCCAGATCCCCTTTTTGCTCCTTTGCTTTGAGCTCCCTCCAAAGGGCACAAATGCTTCAGGAACAGAGGGTTCCAGGGCCAGCATCCCTATGGAAATAAGTGTCCCCAGGGCAAAGCACAGAACAGGGAGGTGAATATATAAATACATAATCATCCCTCACCCTCCCATGGCAATCATTACTGGAATCAGGCCACACATGACCTCTGCAAATAGGGCAGAAGGGGGTGAAATGCAGATGTTCTCATGTGGCAGCACTGGGGCTACTTTTAAACCCACACACCTAGATGCCACCCCCTTGCTGGGGTTGGATTAGGTGCCAAAAGCTTTCTCCTGCCGCCTGCCCTAGCCCAGCTCAGCCCAGCAGCTAACCTCATTGTTGACTCATTGGTCTGCAGGGTAAATAATTAATCTTAAAGGCTTGGAGCTCGTTCAGCATTTCTCCCCCACCTCTTCCTTTCTTCTGAAGTGCCCAGGTCTAATGAAAGTGAAACAGTACTGGAGTCTCTCCTTGGAAGTAAACAGGTGGAAATCTTGAGTAGATGGGGACAGACCTTTTTTAGCACTTCTGACCACCTTTTTCCAGAGGACAGAGGAGGATGGAGAGCAGTGCCACTTCTGGAAGGAGGCCCGTGGTAAGCACAGGTGTGTGGAATGGTCCTCCAGTCAGCTGAAGTGGGCAAGCTCACCCAGACCTCTGGCTGCCCACCCAACTCCACAACCCCCTGAGATTTCCTGCAGCACCAACCTTCTGGCAGTTTCTGTGGATTGTGCCTGCCTTATCCCAGCCTGCTGCAGAGAGGATCAGTTCTGTCGGTACCAGGGTATGTATGCCTTCTCTTTCCTTGCCTGTGGGCTCACACCTTTTTGTCCCCTTCCTCTGGCTCACTCCACTGCACAGCTCAGCCCTTTAATCACTTCTGCTGCTCCACTCTGGCCACAGAGCTCCTGTGCAGGGTCTGAGCTAGTGACTCAGCCCACTTTTTACTGAAATCCCTGAAAAATGAGGTGCCCTTCTTTCCCTCCCATGCTCTGCATGGGCTGTGCAAGGGTGAGCTCCTGACAAGGCAATGAATGATTAAAGAGTCCCCTGAGAGAGTGTGATGCAGGGTCTGAGCCCCACTGCGTGAGCAGCTCAGCAAATCCATGGGAAGATGCAGCCCTTGCAGTTGATAGCCTCTGAAGTAAACACACACAAGGCAGCAAAACTCTGTCCAAAGTCAGCTCAAAGGAGAATCAGATCTGTTTTCAGAGTGCCAACATGTCTGTTCACTGCAATCATATTTCAATCTCTACTTTCTGTGAGCTGGGCAGACCTGAGACAGGCAGTTCCTGGGTGTCCTCAAGTGATAGCTGTTTCTAATGATTTAAATTGATTGCTGAGCTGCCTTGAGCCTGCTGTGGGGAAACACAGCATTTCCTATCATCAGAGCTCTGCAATGAACAATATCTCCATGAGCAGGCTGCGTTAGCAGGTGACCCAGTGAGAGCCCTTTGCAAGGCAAGGAAAGCAAAACCTCCAGGCCAGCCTTCAGGGTGGGCAGAGAGGAGCTAGTCTGCCTGCAGCAAGGCAGGAGCTGAGCAAGTGCACGGGATGTGACTAGAGCCCAGAGCAATGACAGGAGTGCTTCTGATGAAATATGAAATCTTCTGCAGCATCCCCTGCAGCTCGTGTAGGGGCTGTCCTGGCCCTCAAGATAACCATTCTCAGCATGCCAGTATGCAGTCCTCTGAGGCAGAATGAGTGATGTGAACCTCTACTGCATCGTACAGCCTCCTGCACTGTAACCATGACAATCTGGAGTGCTGAGATTGCTGAGTTTGATGAAAGGGGCTAAAGCAGAGCTCAGTCACCTGGTGGGGACCACTCACCACTGGGCCACCTTCCAGCAGCAGTAGGTCAGGGCTTGAGCAGAGCAGAAGCAGCATCATGACTCAAAGTTGCCACATCTCCATTGGAAAGTGGCAAGATTTCAGTGAGACTCAGGAAGGGTTACCCATTCCTACAGGGCTGGAAATCTGCCTAGAAGAAATAAAAGCAAAAATTTACCTTGTTACCAACCAAAACTCTGTGTTCACACAATTTTCAACATCTCTGATGTTTAGTGATTCCTTGGCACTGGAGAATTAGCTGTTGCTTGCCTCTTCTATGCAATTAAGTAGAGCTTTCCAGCGCTAAAACCAGGCCAGTGTCTGGTGTCTGTGGGGAGAGACATTGTTTCAGGGGCTACAGGCTGGAACAATTTGCTATGTCCTTGCATTGAGCACAGAAAAGGGATGGGCCAGATTTTCAATCCAGGACTGATTTTGGAGACACAGTAACAACCTGTTCTGAACATTTAATCTAATTCTGCTGGTTTCTGCATTTCAGCATCAGTAAGTTTGCAGATGACACCAAGCTAGGAGCAGGTATTGACCTGTAGGAAGGTAGGAGAGCCCTGCAGAGGGACCTGGACAGGCTGGATGGGTGGGCAGAGGCCAACGGGATGAGATTTAACAAGGCCAAGTGCAGGGTTCTGCACTTTGGCCACAGCAACCCCAAGCAGTGCTACAGGCTGGGGACTGAGTGGCTGGAAAGCAGCCAGGAGGAAAGGGACCTGGGGGTACTAGTAGATAATAGGCTGAAGATGAGCCAGCAGTGTGCCCAAGTGGCCAAGAGAGCCAATGGCATCCTGGCCTGCATCAGGAACAGTGTGGCCAGTAGGACAAGGGAGGTTATTCTTCCCCGGTGCTCAACACTGGTCAGGCCACACCTTGAGTGCTGTGTCCAGTTCTGGGCCCCACAATTCAAGAGAGATGTTGAGGTGCTGGAACAGAGAAGGGCAACAAAGCTGGTGAGGGGCCTGGAACACAAACCCTATGAGGAGAGGCTGAGGGAGCTGGGGGTGTTTAGCCTGGAGAAGAAGAGGCTCAGGGCTGACCTCACTGCTGTCTACAAGCACCTGAAGGGTCATTGTAGCCAGGTGGGGGGTGGCCTCTTCTGCCAGGCAATCAGCAATAGAAGAAGGGGACACAGTCTCAAGTTGTGCTGGGGTAGGTCTAGGCTGGATGTTAGGAGGAAGTTCTTGCCAGAGAGAGTGATTGGCATTGGAATGGGCTGCCCAGGGAGGTGGTGGAGGCACCGTCCCTGGAGGTGTTCAAGGAAAGCCTGGATGAGGCACTTAGTGCCATGGTCTAGTTGACTGGCTAGGGCTGGGTGCTAGGTTGGCCTGGATGATCTTGGAGGTCTCTTCCAACCTGGTTGATTCTATGATTCTATGATTCAGTGATCACCACCGACCTGCTCACAAAGCCTGCTGTCGAACGGCAAAATGAACAGAAACGCAGAGTTAGACCCAAAGACTACAGCCTCAGAACCAATCTCCAAGACAAACAGTGCAAGGGAGCAAAAGCCAGAGGTTGCTTCTGAACTGAGCAACCCAACTCTCCCCAGCTGGGATGCTGGGCTCATTGAAAGAGGTTTTAAAACGATGCTAAGCTTTCGGAAATCAAAACGCAGTCCGACCAAAGAGAAAGGAAAGGAAGACACAGGCACTTGGAAAGGAAAACGGATTTCTTTGCGACTCTCCAAGAACTCTGAGAGCAAAACCACAATCTGTAATGGCGTGGAAGAGGTTGGTGAGAAGATAGAAGCAGAGCCTGTTCAAGGAAAAGCCCTTTCAGGTAAGAAGCAAAACCACCGCTGCAATTTGCTCGGCAGGCTGTATGTAACCTTCAAGTGATTTGCACTTTGCATGTCTTGGGCCCAGCACAAACTCGATGGGGTGTTACCTAGCCCAGCCTGGGTAGGTTGTATGTTGCTGAATAGGCTGCTCTGTAGCCTCAACAGCATATTGATTACCTACCTATCAACCTGTCAGCTAACACATCAGCAGGTGTGTCACCCATCATACCAGTGTCACCTGTCTGCTGAGCAGTTTGGGAACTGCTGCTCTGACAGTATCCAGAAGTGTCATGTGGGCTATCCCTACACCATTGCCTGCATTATGCTTCTGGAGTTCTTCTCAGTCTAATGGTTCCCAGACTGTTCTCAGTAGGTTGCTGCAAGGCCTAGATGTGGCCAAAGAGATGATTTTGGGGTTGTTTAGCCTAGAGAAGAGGAGGCTCAGGGGTGACCTCATTGCTGTCTACAACTACCTGAAGGGAGGCTGTAGCCAGATGGGGGTTGGTCTCTTCTCCTAGACAACCAGCAACAGAACAAGGGGACACAGTCTCAAGTTGTGCCTGGGGAAGTATAGGTTGGATGTTAGGAGGAAGTTCTTTACAGAGAGAGTGCTTTGCCATTGGAATGGGCTGCCCAGGGAGGTGGTGGAGGCACCGTCCCTCGAGGTGTTCAAGAAAAGCCTGGATGAGGCACTTAGTGCCATGGTCTAGTTGATTGGATAGGGCTGGGTGCTAGGTTGGACTGGATGATCTTGGAGGTCTCTTCCAACCTGGTTGATTCTATGATTTGGATGTGATCTGGTTTGGCATCTCCACCTTGGAGCCACCATGCCAAGAGACAGCCACAGATACTTTGTTCTCTTATACTTTCCACCTGCTCTTCTGACAGCAGAAGTGCTGAAGATATTTGGGGATTTGTTTTCCTCAGGCTTGTTACTCTTATGAGTTTTGTCAGCATTTATAGATAGGTCTCAGTCAAATTATAAGTACCTTCAGCATAGCTCTCACCTTTCCCTAAGCATGGGTGCATTGCAATGACTTTGATCTTGATTTGGGTCACTTTCTCCTTCACCCTCTCATGGCAGAGGAACTACAATGAATCCACCAGGAGACATGACCTAACCCTTTCTCAGCCTAAAT
The DNA here is from genome assembly GCF_015220805.1 of Pogoniulus pusillus. Lineage (NCBI taxonomy): Eukaryota > Metazoa > Chordata > Aves > Piciformes > Lybiidae > Pogoniulus > Pogoniulus pusillus. The sequence continues at coordinate 11,277,799 of NC_087264.1, read as the reverse complement.
TTCCAGAAAGGAGCTCTTGATTAATGCACAGGATGCCATGGAGATCAAATCGATGGGCTGACATTATCTCACTGCTATCATTTGCTCTCGTGTGCCATGAAGTTATTCACTGCTTTGCACTGGTACATTGTGAGGCTGGTAAGCTGGATCTGAGACCATCTCATACACTTTATCAGTCCTTAAAGGTTCAGAGATGAGGAGTGGCAGGAAGCATTACCATCTCCTTTTCATCTCCTGCAATAAACAAACCGTGGAATTGCATGGTAAGGCTCATCCTATGCCCAGTAACTCGACTGGCCTGGACTAGAGCATCTCTGTCAGAAACGCATCTCATCCTGAGATAAATATGATGGAGGCTCCATCATGTGCAAGATTAAGCTGCATAATGGTTAATTGCCTTTCAATTGTCTTCCCTCAGCTACCAGCTGGCTGATCTTGTATTGCTAAATTAAAGATCCATTTAGCACCCAATATCACCTCCCTGAATAATTATCCTAGATGGTGATTAAATGATGTTTTCTCACTTTGATAAACAGAACAGAACGTATTCCTTCAGTCTCTCACTGCAAGCACTTGTGCAAACACAGGTTTTATACCAATTTATCTAGAAGAGACTAAATTGGTGCAATGGCCCTCCCTTCTGAGTGCAGAAGAAACTGTAGCTCCACATAGACACTCAAAGCTCGATGGACTATACACTACACCAATAGTTGGATTATTGGTGCATTTCTGTCTTCTTACAGGTACTTTTACACTGCACAGTTTAGTTGGTGCATGTGGTACAAAATCTGTGTGCAGGCAAGCCCAAGGGCATAAATTATGGGCTTCATACCTTTGATTTGCCATTGGAATGGGCTGCCCAGGGAGGTGGTGGAGTCGCCATCCCTGGAGGTGTTCAAGAAAAGCCTGGCTGAGGCACTTAGTGCCATGGTCTAGTTGATTGGACAGGGCTGGGTGATAGATTGGACTGGATGATCTTGCAGCACTCTCCCAACCTGGCTGATTCTATGATTCTATGAAATATCACTGACGAGAGGCAGTGCTTGGCATCTGACTTTAGGTTTATATACAGGTGGTGAACAGCTGGGTCATCCACTCATGAACCACAATAGGTAGGTGAAGTTCACATACCTGGCTTACTTTGGTGTTTCTCCATTTCCTTCTGTGAAGGTCCTGCACTCATCACAGAGGCTCTGCTTACTCCACAGCCAAGGGTTATTGCAAACTGCAGTAAATGCAAAGCTGAGAAGCTGTGACTTCTTGTTTTCCAGAAGTCTCTCTTTTTGGAGCTGTCTGGAAGGGACAAGAGACATCTTTCAGAGGCCCTCTGCTATGACAGGCACTAGCTGAAAAGGGTGGCCATCCATGTGTCAGTATCTGGCTTGCTAGCTTGGTCTCTCCATCTGAAAGAATCTTTAGAACGCAAATTAGCAGTGCAACTTCTGTAGTTTGCATTAGCATTTTGCTCAGCCCTCAGAAATGTGGGAGATGTGACTTAAACTGAGGATGTGTCTTAGGCAAACTTGATAAAGCACAAAATAAAGACAGGAGGCAAGTTTAGAGTTTACCCTAAACTAATAATGTATCCAAAACTATATCCAGGCCATCCCAAACACAGTATCCTGCTCATCCAAAGTCTTAGTATCTCTAGAGGACATGCTGGTGGGTAGGCTGGGAGCAGACACAATATCTAGTGAGATGTCTGAACTGGCAGCTCAGAAGGTGTCTGTCCTGCTGTGCTCCCTCCAGCTGCTCCAGCCAGACCCCTGGTCATTCTCCCTGCCTTCCTGGCATTTCAGCCAGAGATGCCAGAGATGGGCCACACTGCCATGGCCAGTTCTGCAGCAGAGTTGTGCTAAGCAAACTGGCATGCTGGGAGAGAAGAGTATCCATGCTAAAACAAATCCTGCTGGTAGGATATATGCCAAACTATCCCCACGGCCAGTCCCACTTCAGCTGTACCCTAACAGGGAGACAGAACCAGAAGCAGCTTTACACAGCCTGAGACCCCAGAGTCCCTCTGTGCACACTCATTAGCCATTGCCTCGAGTTTTCCTGCAGGGCTGTAATTAGGGTTTTGGATATTTCTGAAACCAGCAGTTTAGAGATGTGGCTCAATTTGCAGTGATTGTATTTCCACTTATTTCCTCTTGTGTCAAACAGGAGCTGGAGAGATAGCAGGGTAGGGATGGGAAACATCAGTCTCAATGGCACTGCTGGAACTTGGCTTCTCAAAGCAACCCTACAAGCACCCCTGTGAGGTATCTTGTCCTGTTACCAACCTGTCAATCATCCAATGCCTGCCTTGTCCCAGTCTCTTTCTCCCTTCTCTCTGCAGTAATGGAAATCAATGAACTTATTCAGAAAAAGCAACTTTTAGAAGCATTTGCCAGCATCAAGTACTTGGAAGATGAGGCTATCGCTGAGCGAGATGCTGAGAAATATGTGGATAACCCACAGGAGTTTGTACGGAAATCCAAGGATGTGGATTTGCTTTATAACTCCATCACCAACGCAATACAGTCCATCGTGGTGGCAACACTGGAGCAGCCCACTGTAGAGGATACCATGCTGACCTCCCTGGTGACTCTAATTGCCCGTGAAGAAGCAGCTCATCCTAACACAGCCAGTGCTGCTGGTCCTGGATCAGACTTGCTTGGCACACCCAGGAAATGGAGGGAGGAGTGGAGGAAAGCTATCAATGAGAGCGCTAGAATAAGAGTCCTGAGGGTACCCATGGTGTCAAAGGAAGAAGACAGCTCTTGGCTTGATCTCCACTTAGGTTTCCTCCAGAAACACCTGAGTGAGGACTTAGTCAAAATCAAGTTCTCGGTAAAAAAATGCTATCCAGAGGAGTACCAAGTGTGTGACACATATGTGGAGGCTTTTCACAAGGCCATTGCCTCACATTTGCAAGCTCTGTCCCACAGACTGCTGGAATTTAATGAGCTACGCACCATGCTGGATTGGGTGGCCAACACCTACCTCAGGTAAGATGCTCTGCTTGCCACACTGCCTCAGCCTTCTTTGGAGAGCAGCACGACCACAGAGGGCTTGGAATGCACCAGGCCATTTTCAGTTTTCTAAGCAAGCAAAAGAGACACAGTCACTTCTACAGTAAAGCCAGATAGCTAATCTATTAATAGGTGGGGACAAAGGTTTGTGGATAATGCACTTGCTGATTTTCATAGATTTAAACTCTCCCATTTTCCCCTCCCTCTCCCACTTGCTGTGCTCCAAGGTCAGGGAGCTGCTCCTTGCAGATCTGGTAAACCTTTCTGCAAATATTTTGCTAGGTTCAGCAGCTGCTCAGCGACTTTTCCAGGCACAGGGAGGGACCTGTTGGGGAATGCTGCTTTCTTCCTGTTTAATTCATTGTGATGTATTTGGAAACAGTCCACATTACCCATCATGCTCCAGGGTCAGAATCATCTTAAGGGGGTGCCAAGATATCACCTTGTGGAATTAGCCACATAAAAGCAAAGACTCTGGCTCAGACATGCCCGTTAGTTGAATGGGAAGTCTGTAGGTTCTAGGACTTCTCAAAGCTCCCTTCAGTTCAGGGGTGACTAAAATACTCTAAGAGCTGTACAGACATATCAACACCACCCTCAGGGCACTCTGAGTGTGTGAGAAGAAAGGTAGGAATTTCTCACAACAGCAGTAAAAACTGTTCTGCTGGACGTTGCCTCTGTTTACAGGCAAAGGAGACATCTAAGATAGGCACTCTATAGAATCATAGAATCAAGCAGGCTGGAAGAGACCTCCAAGATCATACAGTCCAACCTAGCACTAGCCAATCAACTAGACCATGGCACTAAGTGCCTCAGCCAGGCTTTTCTTAAACATCTCCAGGGATGGCAACTCCACCACCTCCCTGGGCAGCCCATTCCAATGCCAATCACTCTCTCTGTGAAGAACTTCCTCCTAACATCCAGCCTGTACTTCCCCCGGCACAACTGGATTCTGTGTCCCCTTGTTCTATTGCTGGTTGCCTGGGAGAAGAGAACAACCCCCACCTGGCTGCAACCTCCCTTCAGGTAGTTGTAGACAGCAATGAGGTCCCCCCTGAGCCTCCTCTTCTCCAGGATGCACACCCCAGGCTCCCTCAGCCTCTCCTCATATGGTTTGTGTTCAGGTATTGTGTGTCCTATTTGCTCACTGGCCTAGACCACAGACCCTCATCTCAGACACAAAAAGCTTCCAGACTAAAACCCAACAGAAATACACAGTAGAGAGGGAAGGAGTAAAGAGCAACATCCACAGAAGATGGATCTACAATCCACAAGCCACATCAAAGAAAAAGTGTGTCTGCCCCCTTAGCTGGTCTCCAGGAATGGCCTCAACCAGATGGCCAAGGATGGGACAGACACAAACTTGTTACCCTGCCTTACACAAGGAGGGAATGAAGGCAAGAGACAAACAGCAGGCAAAACCTGACACAGAGGGAGCAGTGGCAGAACAGGGCAAGCGGCAGCAGTGCTTGCCCAGAGCACTCTTAGCCTGGGGTAGCTTTTGAGGCAGAAGCATTTGCACCATATATGATCTTTATTTTGAATAGCCCTCAACAGATTTCTTCTGTGAACTCACCTAGCTGCTCCTAAGACCCCATTTATGGTGTGGTGACCATGATGACATGTGGGTAAACTCCTCCACATCATGGCACTGGGTGACCAGCATTATGGCAGGGGGAAATATAGGCTGGATGTTAGGAGGAAGTTCTTGCCAGGGAGAGTGATTGGCATTGGAATGGGCTGCCCAGGGAGGTGGTGGAATCACCATCCCTGGAGTTGTTCAAGAAAAGCCTGGCTGAGGCACTTAGTGCCATGGTCTGGTTGACTGGCTAGGGCTGGGTGCTAGGTTGGACTGGATGATCTTGGAGGTCTCTTCCAACCTGGTTGATTCTATGATTCTATGACTGCTGTGGGAATGACACTCACACCCATTGGCATTCTTCCTCATGAGTCCATTCCAATCTTACCTGGAAAGAAAGTCCTGCATGTCCTCAGCTCTTGGGAACTTTACTACACCCCAACATTGTAGGAAAGGGGGTCAGAAACAGCTTTCAGCATCCAAGTTCTGCACCAAAGAAAAGTGCCCCCATCATATTTCTTTGACTGGCTGTGAAAGAGTTTATTGAGAGCCTTCAGCTATTTTGGGCACTGCTTACAACCACCTTGCTGGTTTGGACTGTTTCCATTCAGTTTCTCTATTCTAGAAAGAACTTCATCACCTCCTGGGACTCATGTCAAAAATTAAATTGTCTGACTCAAACTCATTATTCATGCTACAATTAAAACAAGGGGGTGAGGAAGAAAGTGAGGTGAATAAGTTCCATGAGTATACCCTTGAGCCAGTCCTTTCAGTCATGGGGGAGAGTTTGTCTTTCAGCCTGTGGTGTCCTTTGAAATGATCAGCAGACTCCTGCAGCAGCTGGGCTTTGCAATGCTCTAAACATGCAGATGTACCTTTCTGAGAACTCTGAACCATGACTGTGGGAACGTTGACTCCAGGATGCTATCATCAGGCTGAGCTTTTTTCTGCTGAGCAGTCACTCTGCACCAGGCTGAACTTTTGCAGGCCAATCCTCACTTCGATCCAAAAATGGGAACCCTCTTTGGTGTTGGGCAAATGAGCAGGCTGTGTGTAGGACGTTGCAGCTGTGTTCCCTGCTAACCAGGTGACAGCTTGCAGCTTATGTCCAACATTCATTAAGTGCATGAATATTTTCTGCTTTTCCCTTTCCTCCTTCACTGCTCTGAAAGATGCAGTGGAGGAACGTGGCAGATTGCAAGGGTAGCACATTCAATTGCACAGGCTAGTAACAGGTTTCTCACCCCAGAGGGAGAAACACAAGCAGTCCCTCCTTTTCCATGATTCCCTGCTAATCAGCAGGCCTGATTACATGGCAGTCCAGAGGAAAGTGAGTGGTAAAGTCGCGTGGCAGCTGAGTGCACTTTGGAGTCAGACTCTGTAGCTGCACACTCACCCACCACTTGCGCTTGTGGAGGAGTCACAGCGCTGCCATAGCTCTCATCCTGGGCATGGGAATGCCTTCCAGAGGCTGCTCTGCAAAGAACAGGACCTGCTCTGCCACCTCCCCTTGCTAGAGATAACCCTCAGGGAAAAATACCAGGCTGAGTAAGGCCTGATGGGACATCAGAGAGGAGCCAAGGAGATCAGCTAATTCCAAAGCAGCACACTGCCACTCTGCACTGGTTAGACCTCACCTGGAGTACTGTGTTCAGTTCTGGGCCCCCCCCCAGTTTAGGAGGGACATTGAGATGCTTGAGCGTGTCCAGAGAAGGGCAACAAGGCTGGGGAGAGGCCTTGAGCACAGCCCTACGAGGAGAGGCTGAGGGAGCTGGGATTGTTTAGCCTGGAGAAGAGGAGGCTCAGGGGAGACCTTATTGCTGTCTACAACTACCTGAGGGGTGGTTGTGGCCAGGGGTAGGTTGCTCTCTTCTCTCAGGTGGCCAGCACCAGAAGGAGAGGACACAGCCTCAGGCTGCACCAGGGGAGATTTAGGCTGGAGGTGAGGAGAAAGTTCTTCACTGAGAGAGTCATTGGACACTGGAATGGGCTGCCCGGGGAGGTGGTGGATTCGCCGTCCCTGGGGCTGTTCAAGGCAGGATTGGACGTGGCACTTGGTGCCATGGTCTAGCCTTGAGCTCTGTGGTAAAGGGTTGGACTTGATGATCTGTGAGGTCTCTTCCAACCCTGATGATACTGTGATACTGTGATACTGTGAATTACCCTGAGAGGCATTTCAGAAGCTCACAGTGAAGTGAATCAGCTTCAGGCTGTTTATTTTAAAAAGTAAATGCTCATAGCACTTTTCATGTCCAAACAACTCAGAAGTCTCATGATTTCTAAGGTGGGCTGGAACCTTAGATCACTTAGATTTTGAATAATTAGGATTTTGAATAGCAAGGAAAGATTTTCTTGTTAAAGCTTGAAAACAAGCATCACCATTTCAGCTTTAAGTATATTTATCACAGCTTAATAATTAGGTAGCTCATGCCACGTGAATACTCCATCGGTTTACTCACACTCTGAGGCAATATAACTTGTTCATTTGAATCTTTCCAGTGAACTCTTTCTGGGTCACCCTGATCTCAAACCAGAAGTGAAGACAGAAAACCTGTCCCTGCTGTTAACACCAGATGATTGGGTTAAACTGAAAAACAACTACATTGCTTCTGCAAAGGTGAGAGTTTTGACCTTGTTCCCACACACCATCCAGGGAAAGTACAGAAGTCCCAGCCCCAGGGCAGAGGTCTCAGATAGCTAGATCGTGATTTCTAGCCCCACCAGGTGCTGAGTCCTGCCAGCACCATGCAGAATAGCCTTTAATCACCATACAAAATAGCCTTTAATCAAAAGCAAAATAGTCCTGACCAGCAGTCCAGGAAGCAAAGCCTGAACCCGATGGTAACAGAGACAAAGGAACTGTATATGGTAGAGGCTTACTGAAAGGTCGTAACTGGGCTGTGTCAGATTGAACTCATTGCAAAACTAGTAGTGAGGACATTCTAGCTGCTGCTTTCACACGGTGTGGTTTTCCATCTGAGGCTTGCTATAGGAAGACAAGTTTAGGCATGTTCCTCCAGAGGACATTCCCATGATCAAGGCCCTTCTAGAGAGCCTCTTCTGTAGTCTTGTTTCCGCTGCCCTCAGCTGTGATGCTGAGTAAGACCTGGATCTTTGCTGGGCTCATACATTTTCTTGAAAAGCTTCTCTAAAACAAGGCACCACTCAAGGTGACCTCAATGTACCTGACTGAATAAAATCAGTATTGCTCCGTTGTGCTGGTGAAGGATCATTTTGTTTCACCAGCAACAAGATTGATTTATTAGCCAGAACTGAGCAGTGCTGCCACCGCTCAAGTGATTGTACTGCTGGAAAGGACCGGTTTGATCTTTAATCCTGACCTTGTGCATTGCACATGCTGGAGGACTTTGTAATCAAGCAAACAGCTGACAATATTTCTCTGCCTGGAGAATGATTGCTGTCTATAACTACCTGAAGGGACATTGTAGCCAGGTGGGGGGTGGCCTCTTCTCCCAGACAACCAGCAATAGAACAAGGGGACACAGTCTCAAGTTGTGCCAGGGTAGGTCTAGGCTGGATGTTAAGAGGAAGTTGTTGCCAGAGAGAGTGATTGGCATTGGAATGGGCTGCCCAGGGAGGTGGTGGAGGCACTGTCCCTGGAGGTCTTCAAGAAAAGACTGGATGAGGCACTCGGTGCCATGGTCTAGTTGACTGGCTAGGGCTGGGTGCTAGGTTGGCCTGGATGACCTTGGAGGTCTCTTCCAACCTGGTTGATTCTATGATTCTGTGATTCCTTCTTGATTTGAGAGTACCTTGCCCCCACACAACACAGCTCTTGATTTTTTCCCAAGATCCTATGAAGACTTGACAGGGCCTGGAGGAAAACCTTTGACTCCTCTTACGTTCTCGCACCACACACACGAGCCTTTCACACATGCCAGTGGAGCAAAACACAGCAAGCTGCATTACTCATTCTTGCTTCATTATCCTCAGCTGCATATTTCCTTTCTGTTTAACATTTAGGGGAACATCAAAGGCTATTTTGAAAACATCCTGAGACTGGAGGAAACAGAGAAGTGGGAGAAGGAAGATCATCCAGAAGTGAAGGAAAATCTCTACTACTCCTCACTCTCCTTTGATATTCAAACGGTATTCGATTAGCTGGGGCAAAGAGCAGGGGGCTTTGTGGCTCCAGGGGAACTAGATGGCTACCTTCTGGGGTGGAGGTACTGCCTCCTGTGATAATTTGTGTTCGTCATGCCCTGGGAGAATACATTAGAGCAGAAAATGACGATTATTACAACTTCTAGCTCTCCTGCTTGCCTTCCAGCTGCAAATTAAACCTGCTGTCAATTGTGTCAGCAGCATAATAGGCAACTGTTTTTAAAGTCCTTTAAATCTCTTTGATTAGAAAGGAAAAAAAAAAGATAAAGTGGGGGGCAAAAGGCAGAAAGAAAATGTTTGCTAGGAAAAAGCATTTGGCTGTAAGAGTGACTTTGTCCCAGGGCTGCAGCAGCCATGGAAAGGCTGTTGGCAGTGACAGGCACTCCAGTTTCAACAGTACAAAAAGCTTCCACTAGCTCTAAGGACTACAGGGTAATAAATCTAAGAGAGGTTCGGATTCATGCTCCTCACTTAAAGAGTTGAGTCATTTCAGTTAAATAATACCAACAAAAAAGAGAGTGAGACAGAAAGAAAGAAAATCAAAGAGTCTTGCCTGCTACCATGACTCCAATTCCATAGAGCAACATCACACATTGTGTGATCAGTGGGAGAGCAGGTCCAAATTGGATTAGCAGATGGATAGGATGCCTCAGAAAGCATCAGAGTAGAACTTCAGCCTGCCTCTCTCTGTAGAAGTAGTTCAGGCTGTGGGAACAGGAATTAGGGAGGAGCCTCAGTACTAGCAAGATTTTGGGGTGATGCCTGAGTCTCTGTGCAGCCCTGGTATCACTTCTGAGGAGGGGGTCTTGTGTGAGCCCTAAGGATGGTGCTTAGAGCCACTCTTAGCATGGAGATGTAGGGACAGCTCAGCTCCCATTGCACATCAGGTTGGAGATTGATGCCCCTGCAAATCCCACCAAAAGAGGAAAATGGCACCAGGGCAGGTCTGGGCTCCAGTCCACACCCTGTCTAACTCACACTCAACAGCAGAAGGACACAAGGCCACCAGGGCTGAATCGTTGTGCCACAAATCAGTTTGTGCCTCTTGGTCAATTCTGCATGATTATTTTCAAAAGTCCCAGAGAATAGCCAAAACTGCCTGGCAACAAGGCAGCTGTTCCCCCTTTTTGCTAGAGGGATCATTTCTATGTAGCATCTTGTGAAAGATGTTTTGCCTATGCCTGTCCCATCCAATGGAGTTTTGTCATACTCTTTTCTAGATCATCGGAGAGTATGTGAAGACATCTGGAGCAATCAGCAGAAGCTTGGAAATGAAAATGCTTGAGCTGTGCCTGGCAGAACTGCAAGAATTCATACCAAGGTCATCACTGCTCCAGGCAGCACATTCCTTCCAAATGAATCCCACACTGATAAAAAAAGTAGAGAAAAAGTTCGTGCACTGGGACAGATGCTGGCACTGAGCAGGCACAAGCCTGCTTCTGGGAGAATTAGAGATCACAATAAGCCAAATAATGAGCAAGCTGCAAAACAGCTTGGGAGAAGTCACAAACAGACCCAGATTGGACACTTGAGAGTCCCAAACTTGGGGTCAGAGTTCCAGGAAGGATCAGGTGGATGGAAAGGGATGGGACCACTGTGGTTACTTACAGCTGCAGCCACAAGGAAACATCAGTTGTGGATCCCCCAGACCCTGCTTGTCCATAATGTTATCTTGGTGTCCCATGGTACATTCTTCTGGGAGGGTTTTCTCCTGCATCCCTTGCTTTGGGCATAGAAATGACTAATGGGAGCCTCCCTCAAGACATAAAGCTGGTTCACCTTCTGAGTTTTTTTCAGAAGGACCCAGTGTCCAAAGGACACAGGACACTGCATCTGTGCTGAAATATTTCTGTGCTTGGTAGTTTGGTAGTCCACACCAAATTGTGACCTCAGATCTCATCCCATGTGACATGCTTTGGAGATGCCCCAGGGAAGATTTTTGTCTTGCAGAGGGTGCCAGCACAGTGACACACTGTCCAACCTCTCTGGTGGGGCTGTGTTTTGGAGAGGATTCACAGCTGCTTGCTGGAGCAGCAATGTGCAGAGGAAAAAGGCTGCTCACCATCAGTCAGCTCCAAGCAAGACTAAAAATAGTTTTGCATTAACATTTGAAGTTTTCCACCTCTGGCAGGCATTGAGCAGGGAGTTTGATAATAGGCATTTTGCAGGAGGGTGGGGAGACCAAGTGCTGCTTTCCCAGATCGTGAACCCAGGGTATGGCAGGTGTCCAAAGTGCACTAAAGGCAACATTTACCCTTCTAAGCCCTCAGACCAGTGATGTACACTTGTCTCCCATACCCAGAGCAAGTAGGGTGGTTCAAACCAGCTATTTGGCCTTGAAGCCTGCCTAGGTTTTTGAAAGAAAGACAGTACTGATGTTCTGAGGTTTATTATTATTATTTGTTGGTTGTTTTGTTTGATTTTTTCCCATTTTTTCTTGACTTTCTTCTTTCTTCCTCTTCTTTTCTTGTGGGTTTGTTTTGTTTGTGGTGCTGGTTTTGGTTGGGTTTTTTTCCTTCACTTTTAAATTATGTTTTCCTTTTTTCTTTCCTTTTATTTTTATCTTTCTTTTTTTTTTAAGCAAAATTGGTGTAAAATGTGAGCTGGGGCAGTAAGGGCACACAGATGAAAGTGTCACTGAAACTGAAGCTGTTTCTCAAGCAAGCCTGAGGTGCAAGTGGCTGAGGCCAGCTTGAGTAGGTTTCTTTACCCCGACAAAGAATGGATCTACCAGGCAAAGCCTGCCTGAGCAGTGCAGACCTGTCTGTAGAACATCTGTCAAAACCATAGAGCTGTGGTACATGGGAAACAGCCACCTAACACACCAGGCTGAGTATGGGAAGGAAGCAGAGGTGTGCTGCCTCATTCCTATCTACCTTCTGTTGTAAAATCAGCCAGCAGAGAGATCTTTTTTCTTGTCTGCTCAACAGACAAGTGTGTTGCAGTCTGCTTGTCTGCTTAACATTTATCTGTTCAAAAAAGAGATAAAAGAAGAGCCAGGCAGATGAGCCTGAGTAGCATGGCCACAGTCAATTCCCCAACATGAGGATCAGTCAGAGATTTTGCACACCAAAATCGCTGGCAGCTCTCCAGAAGTGCTGCATGCCCACTCAAGCGAGCACACCCCAAACCCGTAATTATCTGCCATCTATTCCACTCCAACGCACATGCATGTTATGACAGCTGGAAAAAAACATGTCCATGTACAAAAGGGACAAGTTGGGCCAGCCACCAGTGTCTCCTGTCATTGCAGTGTACACAGCAGATGAGCCATAACTGGTCCCTTCGGCGTTTGTGTAACCTGCCTGTCTTCTCCTGCAGGTTTGGGGAGAAGTTTTCAGCATGGAGCACTGACCAAGACAGCCCCATCTTTGCACCCTATTTCACTGCCTACATCAACAGCTTCCATGATCTGGTGTAAGTCTACCACCTGCAAGATGGATGTCATGTTGCTGGGATATGGGAGGGAGAGAACATCTGGAAAACAATGTCCAAGTTCTCCTTGGGGTGCCCTGCTGGGAATTCAGATTCCAGCCCTTTCTCTCCCCGTGGGGGAATGTTGCCCAAGAGAGGCAGATTAAAGTCACAAGAGTAAAGAGACCAAATTGAGGATGGATCTGGTGCTTGCATGAAAGCTTGAAATTCATATTCAGTCCATATTTTCAGCCTCAGAGGAGAGGTGGGGATTTTTCGTTTGGTTTTGGTTTTGGTGGGAGGTTTTTTGTTTTCTTTTTGGTGGCGAGTTGGAGGTTTTTTCATCTATTTGTTGTTGTTGTTATGGAGGTTAGCAGCCCGAGCCCAACAACACGGTTTGAAGGCTGCTTTTGGTGCTGGGCTGGAGGGAAGTGTTTGAAAGCGCTCAACCTGCAAGTAAACCCCTGCCGTTGCTGCTGGCAGCAAGAACTTCTAGGGCTTTGCATGTGTTATGAATTAGTTACTTAAAGGCATGCACTGAAAAGGTCTCTGATGAACAGATATGCCCACCAGCTCTATCACAGCATCACAGTATCACAGTATCATCAGGGTTGGAAGAGACCTCATAGATCATCAAGTCCAACCCTTTACCACAGAGCTCAAGGCTAGACCATGGCACCAAGTGCCACGTCCAATCCTGCCTTGAACAGCTCCAGGGATGGCGACTCCACCACCTCCCCATGCAGCCCATTCCAGTGTCCAATGACTCTCTCGGTGAAGAACTTTCTCCTCACTCAAGCCTAAATTTCCCCTGGTGCAGCCTGAGGCTGTGTCCTCTTGTTCTGGTGCTGGCCACCTGAGAGAAGAGAGCAACCTCCTCCTGGCCACAACCACCCCTCAGGTAGTTGTAGACAGCAATAAGGTCACCCCTGAGCCTCATCACAGAGTGCTTCCAGGAGAGAGGCACCCTCCCCATGAGGAGAAAGTTCTTCACTGAGTCATTGGACACTGGAATGGGCTGCCTGGGGAGGTGGTGGAGTCGCCGTCCATGGAGCTGTTCAAGGCAGGATTGGACGTGGCACCTGGTGCCATGGTCTAGCCTTGAGCTCTGTGGTAAAGGGTTGGACTTGATGATCTGTGAGGTCTCTTCCAACCTTGGTGATACTGTGATACTGTGATAAGCAGGACAGTGCCAGTCAGTGTCCCAGCATCTAGTCCCTCAGATTGATGCTATGGCAGGTGATGACTTTGCCTTTCTCACCCTCTAGCTGCCCATGCGGCTGCAGCAGCCCTCCAGGAGGAACTGGGGCTGTTTGCACAGCACCTGGCCGGGTGGGACAGTTTGCAGCCACGTGGGGACATACCCCACCCCAGCACAGGGGTTCTTCAGCATTTGGCGCTGTCCCTGCCATACAGGTGCCGTGCTTTGGCGGCCAACCCAGCTGACCCGCACAGGGCTAACACCTGCGGTCCGGCCACCCAAAATCTTGGGCTGTTATCTGCAGCCCACACTGCTGCACCCCCGCCTGGCACCGCCGCCTGGCACCGCCTGCAGCAGGGGTGCTACATGCCAAGTATCACTCAGGGAATGCAGAGGGTTTGGCGCTGGGATGTGTCCCAGGAGCTGCGGCTGCAGCGGCAGCGAGCACTACCGTCGGAGGTCTCTAGATGGCAGGATCCCTCCACAGTGCTGACCGCGCTGAGCTGCTGCCTTTCTCTGCCTCCTCTTGCCGCTGTGGAAGGTGGCTCTTCACTGCTGGGCACTGGCGAGCAGCTGAAAGGTGAAGCCACCGCCAGGCAGGGAGCTGGCAGGCGTTTGAACGGTGGATTTACTTCTCCGGGTTTGTTCCTCAGTCAAGTTAAATATTCAATCAGCCTCGGGTAATGAGTTGCTGGGCAGAGGCAGATGATGAAACAGTGTCAGAGTGGTGAGAGCCTGCAGCGGGTTGCTCAGACAGGTGGTTGAGGTCCCATGCCTGGAGGTGTTTGAGGCCAGGCTGGATGAGGCTGTGGCCAGCCTGATCTAGGGTAGGGTGTCCATGCCCATGGCAGGGGGGGTTGGAAATGGATGATCCTTGTGGTCCCTTCCAACCCTGACTGATGCTATGATTTTGTGGATGCTGGACACAAACTTCAGATGTTCATCAGGAGTCATGAACCTGAGCCTTCAGCTTGGGGCAGCAGGGTTTCTGTTGTGGTTGGTACTCCTGCATGGACAGCCTCAGACATATAAACTGGCTAGTATGCAGTGGCAGGAACTTGTGCTCTGTGGTCAACAGCAGTGGATGTGACACGTGCAAGAAAGTTTGGGGGCTGCTAGCATTCTGGTGGTGCTACCTTGATTGCCCTTGGAGCATGTTACAGCAGGACAGGGATAGAAAGTGAGGAAAAAAACAGGAACCTGCAGTGTCCCCAAAGCCCACACTTAATGCTGGTGATTTCATTAACTTCTCAGACGTTGTATTTTCCACCTCATTAATGAGAAGCTTTGCAGAAGGATGCACTATCCCTAGGAAATTCCACAGGTTTCCACCACCATAGTTCACTGTACCAGTCTCTGCCAATAGTTACTGTGTGGAGTGAGTCAGCTGGGCTCTGGGGGATGCAGGGTTGGCAGCTTTGACCTCTCTGGCTTTCACTCCTACCCCATAAACCCCTCAGTGTTCCTCGCTGGATATCATTCAACAGAAGTGTAGCTCAAGCGAAAAAATAACCAGCCTATGCAACTGGTCCTTGTGGTTGAACCTGATAAGGAAACAGGTGTTTTTTGATCACAGTTACTTGGTTGTGATTCATTTTCAGCATATAGGATTATGAGAAAAAGAAGTCATTACTTACACACATGAAGTGCCTCCAGAAGGAATTTCTTTTTTAAAGTAATGCCTAAGATGCCAGTGTGGATAAAACGCTTCAAGCAGTGTAATGGCTTACACTTTAACATTAACCCTTTGGTGCCATCTCTCTCTCTTTAGGTCAGGGTTAGAAACAGTGTTTAAAGTCAACACCAAGGAACTGCAGAAGATTTTGGCAGCTCTGACAAGGAAATTCACGAATATCTTTTTTAATAAATTAAGAACAAAGGCACAGGTAAGAGATCTTGGCCACATAATCTCCTAAATATAAGAAGTATATGCAGGACCACTGCAGTAGCTGAGGGCCATGGCTTTTCCCTTGTCTTGTGACCTAAACCTCATTTTGCAGTCCCACCAGAATGCCTCCTGCCTGACATTCAGAGAAGCACCAGGGAAGTCAGCTGGGCACCACTGATGGGACCTTCCCTTCTCTTAAAACATCTGTATTCTTCAGAACTTTGACTTACTCTTACTTAATCATAGACCTGCCTTCCTCTTCAGACAGGACAGAATTTGTTCTGGCACAGGTGATTTTTCTAGGCTGTTTCATGAGAATGCTGAAGTTCTGATATTAGCTGATAAAGCACTGATGTCAACTGAACTTTTGTTAAGAGGCATAAAAGACAACACGTTGCAACGGAGTTTGTGATTTTGGTGTTGGATTCCTGCATTCAGCCAGCTGGGGGCCTGCTAGCCTTAATTGGTACAGCATGAGAGATGGAGGAAATTAAGGCTTTGGACTCATCCCTCTTCACTTAATTCATTTTCTAAATCACCAAGCATATCTTTCAGAAACCAAGGCAGTCAAACAACTGCTCCAATCTAAGCCAAGCCAGCCTGGCCAGGGGGACTTTCCAGTGACTGCAGAGCTTGCCTGGGAGCTTAAGGAGCAGGCAAGGAAGGAGGCAAGCCAAGACATTGAGCAACAGAGCAGAAATGCCATGAGAACTGAGAGCAGCTGAGTCAAAGCGTTTCTAAACAGCTCTCCAGCAGGCTGTGAGCACAGCAGGAGGGCATGAGTCAGGGAAATAATTGGAAGGAGATTGTCAGGAGCCTAAAGTGCGAAGAAAATGTGCCTGAGAGGGATATTTTGAATATGGCCATTAGGGAAGTCTTTTCTGGGAGCCACTAGAAGCCTTTAGCATATGCTTCTGTGTTCCTATGTGAAGGCACATTAGCTCTAGAGACCCATCAAGGAAACTAGCACACTGAGAATACTTGGTCAGAGCACTTTGTAACCAGGGCAGATAGGAAATGGTGCCGTCAGGCTCACATCATCACTGACCATGAGGCACCAGTTTGGGGGTGCTCCCAGCTGCTATTCCACCACCATCACCACGCCAGAGCAATTGAACAGAAGGAAAATCCCAATGAAACTTTGGGCAGACACATGGGTCTGGAAGGAGTACAGACAGCTGTTAGCAAGATGAGCTTGATTTCCATATGGAGAAGGCTGGGGAAGTGATGTATTACTGAGCTGATTTCCAACACATTCACTACCAAGTGATTGTCATGTCCATAGCTGATCCAAACCCATATAACACAAACATTCACATTTGCTTCTTCTTCCATACAGTGGTGTTACATATTTATTTACCTAAAGAAATACAGCTGGTGGGTTAGAAGGTGGCACAGAGCAAGGAAATGAGGTGTCCCAAGTAAGCATCTCCTGCTCAAGTAGTGATGCTTCTCCTGTTTGCACTGGGGCACCTGCCCAGAAAGAGGAGATGTGAATCTGAATTCCTCAGAGTGGAGAGAGAACCCCAGCACACTCCATGCTTCTGATACCTAATTTCTGGTGTGTCATTGCACAGACTGGATGTGTTGCTCTGAGGTTTTAGGTTCAGGTCTCCCAAACAGGCATACAGCTGAGTGCCTTTGGCTAGCACATCAGTTAGTCTGAATATTATGGGTGCCATGAGTCAGCCAAATTGAGAGTCAGCAGTGTGTCCGGGTGGCTGAGAAGGCAAGTAACATCCTGGCTTCCATCAGGAATAGTGTGGCCAGCAAGACTAGGGAAGTGATTACTACCCTGTATGTGTGAGGTCACACCATGAGTACTGTGTTCAGTGAGTTGCTAGAGCAGGTTCAGAAAATGAAGATGGTGAAGGGTCTGAAGAACAAGTCCTATGAGGAATAGCTGAGGGAACAGGGGTCATTCAGTCTGAAGAAAAGAGGGTTGAAGAGAGACCTTCTTGCTCTCTACAGCTACGTGAAAGGAGGTTGTAGTGAGGTGGGGGCCAGGTTTTTTTCCAAAGTAACAAGTGATAGGGCAAGAGGAAGTGGCCTCAAGTTGCAGCAGGGGAGGTTTAGATTGGACATCAGGAAAAAAAATATTCACCAATAGTGTTGTAAAGCACTGGAACAGACTGCCCAGGCAAGTGGCAGATTCACCATCCACGGTGTATATGTGGTGCTTAGGCACGTGGTTTAGTGGTGGCCTCAGGAGTGCTGGGTTCTGTTGGACTTGGTCTTATAGGTCTTTTCCAACTTAAATGATTGAATGATTCCATGGTTCTATCACTGAGTTGGTCTTTTCCCAGCCACTCTTTAAGAAAATCCTGACCAAGGACTGGATTTTGGCAACAGAAAGGCCAGTCTCGCTGGCATCAGCAGTCTCACAGTTCTCCGAGCACCTTCAGCACATGAGGCAGCCCAAGAGGCAGGTAAGTGGCTTCTCCCATGCCAGGGTGCAGTGACGGTGGGGGTGTCCCACTGTCATCTGCAGGCTGTGGTTCGACCTGCAAACTCCTCTCCAGCAGTGGGGGCTGCTTATAACTGCGAGGACAGCTGATGTGGGGGAGTTCAGCACTTCCACGTGAGAGCAGGCAATGCATCTCCTTTCTATAGTTTAAATATGGGAACTGGTTTCTTTAAAGAAGAACAAAAAACTTGGGTGAACATTATCACTGAGCATTATAATCCCCTTAGCTGTGGGTTTATAAGCTCCTTTCACACCCTTGCAGTTGTGAAAAGGGTAGATGACAGCATCTCTGCACTTAAAATGTACAAACTCCATCAAAACCTACATTTGAGACAATTCTGGGTGTTCCCCTTTGCCACTGAGGAGCCAAACTGCCAACACAAAATCATGGGCTATGTCAGAGTGAGGAGTGTTTCCATGGCATTTCCTTGGGCACCACCACTGTTCTGTGCCACAGCAAGGGGCTGGGAGTCACCGTCTCACTTTAGCAGAGCTATCCTGAGCTGATGGTGTCCTGCCTTCGGGTATCTGCTTTATGCCCTTGATTGCTGCTAACGACCCAAGCCCTTCTCCTGGCCTCTCTCACCCTTGTGGCCTTGCAGGGAAACCACAGGAAAACCAGGAGGTTTGCTTTTATTTTAACCAGGAGCTTCTACGTGACATTCACAAGTATGTGGTGAGGGAGTACATTGCACAGGTCATCAGACCCAGGCGGAAAATGGACAGGGAGACACGGCAGATGGTGAGCGAAAAGATGAGCCAGGAAGGCAGAATCCTTAACCACATGTTCATTGATCAGGTGAGTGAGCTCCCTCCTGGCACCCCCTGGCTGCCCCTTTCCTGGAGGTGCAGTATCCTCACTTGGCTTCCTGGAGACAGAGGTGGCAGGCTGTCAATGAGGGCAAGCCTCAAGAAATGTAGAAGTCCCTAAAATAGAACAAGGAGATGTTACTGCAGCCAAACAGAAAGGGACCTGGGGGTGCTGATTGATACCTGCCTGAACATGAGCCAGCAGTGTGCCCAGGTGGCCAAGAGAGCCAGTGGCATCCTGGCCTGCATCAGGAATGGTGTGGTCAGCAGGAGCAGGGAGGTCATTCTGCCCCTGTACTCTGCACTGGTTAGACCACACCTTGAGTACTGTGTTCAGTTCTGGGCCCCCCAGTTTAGGAAGGACATTGAGATGCTTGAGTGTGTCCAGAGAAGGGCAACGAGGCTGGTGAGAGGCCTTGAGCACAGCCCTACGAGGAGAGGCTGAGGGAGCTGGGATTGGTTAGCCTGGAGAAGAGGAGGCTCAGGGGTGACCTTATTGCTGTCTACAACTACCTGAGGGGTGGTTGTGGCCAGGAGGAGGTTGCTCTCTTCTCTCAGGTGGCCAGCACCAGAACAAGAGGACACAGCCTCAGGCTGTGCCAGGGGAGATTTAGGCTGGAGGTGAGGAGAAAGTTCTTCACTGAGAGAGTCATTGGACACTGGAATGGGCTGCCTGGGGAGGTGGTGGAGTCGCTGTCCCTGGAGCTGTTCAAGGCAGGATTGGATGTGGCACTTGGTGCCATGGTCTAGCCTTGAGCTCTGTGGTAAAGGGTTGGACTTGATGATCTGTGAGGTCTCTTCCAACCTTGGTGATACTGTGATACTGTGATACTGTGCTGCTGTGGACTCCCAGCCCAGTGGCTACTCTGCAGCACTGACTCGTGTGTGCTCAGCTGGCAGCTCTCTGATTGCTTTGTCTGCTGCATTAACATACTCCCAGGTACATGTATGCTTTGCACAGGGTGGTTCATGTGCTGTGGGAATCACACTCAATCTGTTGCAGCTTCTTCCTGGGCCTGTTCTCTTGGGCCATACAATGCACCTTGCCTCCAAAAGATCCCTGCCCTCGGTACAGCTCATGAAGAGGAATCTTTTAAGAAGGTCCACCCAGGCTCAAAACCTTCATACAGAAGGGTTATGGGGAGCAAATGATGGCTGTTTGTGTCTTTCATGACTACACAACATCAGTCTGGGATTTTTAGGGAAGCCAAATCCAATTCAGGCATTGGATTTTGCAGGAAGTGAGGTGTCTGGGGCACTGAATCCCACCAAGCCACTTACATTGCAGTGATGAGGCACACAAAATAGTTAAACAACAGGAGGTTAAGGCTCTGGCATCCAACTGCTGTGTCAGACTACAGCCAAAATGCCCTTCCCGGTTTCTGGCTCCCTGAGGTGCTTGTGGGCATCAGGGAGCACAGAGTAAAAGCCCCAACAAAGCTCTCAGGGGTATGCTGCCATTGCCACCCAGTGCTGCCTCATCCAGCACCCTGCTGACCCCGAGCAGCACCCGGCCTGCCCCAGGGCAGTCTGTCACAGCCAGTAAAGGCATCCCCTGCTGTGCTCTGTGCTGCAGGTGAAAAGGCATTTCGCAGACGTTGCACTCACCACTGACAGTTGCTCTATGCCTCACCCGCAGGGCTCTGACTCCGGCTGGCTCCTTCCTGCCATACACCACATTGCCAATATCATCGGGGAGGAGAGAAAAGACAAGATCAAGGAGCACATCAAGGAAATGTGTCAGGATTATCCAGATATCAGGTACGTGAAATGGCAGATGTCAGAACTGCTGAGCTCCATCCCAAATAGTGCCACTTTGTGCTATGCCTTGGCCAAGCTCCAGCTTCTCTTCTCTGCTGGTGGCCACACATCAGAGGTCAGGGTGCCAGCAACAGGGCAAATCCCACCTTATTTTTCTTTCTTTATGTCTGCTTGCTCTCTTTTTTTCCCTTGTCTGCTGAATCGTAGAATGCACACAAGTTACCTCAAAAGCCTTTTCATTTTAGAATGAATAGGATAGGATAGGACAGGGTAGAATAGAATGGAATAGAACAGAATATGATAGAATGGGATAGCATAAGATAGGATAGGGTAGAATAGAATAGAACAGAATGGGATAGGATTGGATAGGGTAAAATAGAATAGAATGGGATAGGATTGGATAGGGTAGAATAGAATAGAATAGAATAGAATAGAATAGAATAGAATAGAATAGAATAGAATAGAATAGAATAGAATAGAATAGAATGGAATGGAATAGAATAGGATAGTGTGCTTGTTTGAAGCCAACTAGAATGTTTTGGTGAGAAGAGCTAGATTACAGGCTGTGAAAGAGAAACAATAGTGATGACTATTTCACTCATAGGCTTGCTGAGATGTATAAGAACAAGAGTATAAGCATAGATAAGGCAGTTCAGGCACAGCCTGGGCTTTGAGCTGCATTTCTCTCTAACTTCACCCTCTATCTCTCTGCTTAATCCACTTGCTTCCTAACGCCCCTGGCTGACCCTCCATTCTTCCTTGGGGCACAAGGAAACATCCGGGGTAAGGTTGAGGGATGGGAGAAGGTGGAAGGGCAGTTGGGAGCCCCTCCTGGGGATTCAAGTTTCTGGGAGGGGAGTTGTGTTTCTGTATTACCTTTTCCCTTGTATATTTCTGTCTATAACTGTATATACTGTAAATATCTGCTTGTATATTGTGCTAAACTGTTAATAATAAGCTTCATTCAATTTCCAGAGCCAGCTGAGTCTAGTCCGGGTGATTTCCAAAGTGTGTGGGGGGGTGGGTAACACCCAGACCACCACAGATAGGATAGAATAGAATGGAATAGAATAGAGTAGAACAGCACAAAATTGAATGGAATAGAATGGGATAGAATAGGATACAACAGAAGTAGAGTACACTAGAATAGAATAGAATAGAATAGAATAGAATAGAATAGAATAGAATAGAATAGAATAGAATAGAATAGAAAACAGATATTTGAGTTAGAAAAGGCCCAGAGCAATTATCTAGCCCAATTGCCTGACCTCTTCAGGGCTGACCAAAAGTTAAAGCAGGCTTGAGTCACCTCTCCAGGAAGCTTGTTCCAGTGTTTAATCACCTTCTTGGTAAAGAAATGCTCCTTAAGGTCCATTGCGAACCTCCCTGATGCAGCTCTGAACCATTGCCACTGATGCACCACTGAACCAGCACTGGGCTGCCCAGGGAGGTGCTTGAGTCACTGTCCCTGGAGGTGTTCAAGAAAAGCCTGGATGAGGCACTTAGTGCTGTGGTCTAGCTGATTGGATAGGGCTGGGGGATGGGTTGGGCTGGATGATCTTGGAGGTCTCTTCCAACCTGGTTGATTCTATGATTGCTGTGTGTCCCATCATGGATACCAGGATACCATTTTATAGGTCTCAATGAGCCTCATTTCACCATAAAGCTGCAGGCTGTTTTTTAGTGCATTACCAGCATTAGCCTAGCTTGCCAATTTGCAGGCTTCAGCTTTAGAACAAATGGTTTGCCTCTTGTTCCCAGGCTCAGATCTCAAAGTGCAGCAGACATTAACACAGTTCATCTGCAGTTTCTGACAGAGACTCAACACAGTTGCTACATTTTGGAATAAAATACAAGTTCATCCTTTTGTACTTTCCGTTTGCTGTTCCAAAGCAGCATCTGCAAAATTGAAGGCTGGTGGAAATGTAAACAAAATGACTAGCTCTGTGCTTGGCTAAGTGGCTGCATATCAGAAGTTGCCTTCACTTCCACAGCTCTTCAACCAACCACCTAGAAGGAAAATCAGTGGTATAGCTTGCAAAAAAGTTCTACTTCATCATAGCAATTTCAGAAAAAGTCACTGGGTTAGGAGGGACCTGGACAGGCTGGATGGGTGGGCAGAGGTCAATGGGATGAGATTTAACAAGGTTAAGTGAAGGGTTCTGCACTTTGGCCACAACAACCCCAAGCAGCACTATAGGCTGGGGACTGAGTGGCTGGAGAGCAGTCAGGAGGAAAGGGACCTGGGGGTACTGGTAGGTAGTAGCTGAACATGAGCCAGCAGTGTGCCCAGGTGGCCAAGAGAGCCAATGGCATCCTGGCCTGCATCAGGAACAGTGTGGCCAGGAGGACAAGGGAGGTTATTCTGCCCCTGTACTCAGCACTGGTCAGACCACACCTTGAGTGCTGTGTCCAGTTCTGGGCCCCTCAATTCAAGAAGGATGTTGAGGTGCTGGAACATGTCCAGAGAAAGGCAACAAAGCTGGTGAGGGGCCTGGAGCACAAATCCTATGAGGAGAGGTTGAGGGAGCTGGGGGTGTTTAGCCTGCAGAAGAGGAGGCTCAGGGATGATCTTATTACTGTCTACAACTACCTGAAGGGGCATTGTAGCCAGGTGGGGGGTGGCCTCTTCTCCCAGGCAACCAGCAATAGAACAAGGGGACACAGTCTCAAGTTGTGCCAGGGTAGGTATAGGCTGGATGTTAGGAAGAAGTTCTTCACAGAGAGAGTGATTGGCATTGGAATGGGCTGCCCAGGGAGGTGGTGGAGGCACCATCCCTGGGGGTCTTCAAGAAAAGCCTGGATGAGGCACTTAGTGCCATGATCTAGTTGATTGGTTAGGGCTGGGTGCTAGGTTGGCCTGGATGATCTTGGAGGTCTCTTCCAACCTGGTTGATTCTGTGATTCTATGATTCTATGCTGGGTAACATTTATACAACCAAACCAAGCCATGTAGTTAATGGATCGATCAGAGCACTGAAATGGACCCTCAAATAATCATTAAGAACAATGACATTAAACTTATTTTCCTCTTCCCAAAACTGAGAATAAAATAATTCATGATTCTATTTGAGTGGGTTGGATATCTGGATATCACAGGCTTACCTGTGTGGGGAAATTCAAGACATAGTCTTGAAAAACAATGATTGTTCCTGAGTAATTTCCTGGGTGAACACACCTATCCCACATGAAAAAATAAAGCCTTAATCCCAGTGGCTACACTAAACTGACGAAGGAGGCAGTGCCTTTTCTGGGAAGGAATGAAGGAGGTAAATTGCAGCTAGTCAGGCTTAGCTATTTCAAAACAATTTTCCAGGCTGTGCTTTGCGGCACTTTCATTAGCCTTGGATCCCAGCCAGGTCTTTAAGCTCATCCTCTTGGTTGATCTGTTTCCTGCCTTTCCATTATTGAGCAATATTATTTTTAACAGTGATGTTTGGAAAATGGGGCAGAACCTACTGGATCTGCATTACTTCCTGATCAGGTCTCTGTTAGTTCTTCCCGGAATTTGTACATACTGAGATTACTGGAACAGGCTATGTTTCCATGTTGGCTTTCCTATCTCTAATCTAATTAGAGCCTGTCAGCTCCCTAAATATTAGCACTTCCATTACTCAGCTCAAAATAATCATTAAATAAAAGGTCTGCAGCCTCTTGGGGAAACTGGGAAAAGATGTCACGTGTGTGTGGAGATGGAGGAGGAAATTCCCTGAAGTACCAGCACCAGGAGGGTGGTAGCACTAACTACAGGGTGGTAGGAGCTGATGCCTGCTGGCTCTGTACCTCTGGAGGCTGCAGACCCATAGCTCCTCCAGGAGACTGAGAGGACATTTGCCATCACTTTGTCACGGCTTTGCTCTGTATCCAGTATGCTTATTGGTTGCTTAACTCTGGGCTGATTTTGCTTGCCAAGGCTGAGCAAGATCCTGTTTTGTTTCTGCAGGAAGGACCACATTCTTGCGGTCCTCGCGCTCCGGGGACTGAGGCACACCAAGAGAATGGCAATTTTTCGGCAAAGCTACCATGCACTGGAGAGCCCTGATGCTGGAGAGGACACTGCACTCTTTGCTGAAATCGATGCCCCCATGATCATCAGCTGCCTCTAAACCAGAACCAGGCCAGCAGCCAGAACCCTCCCTCCTCATACGGTGTAATCCAAAATCTGCTACCCACACCTCTCTGCTCTGCAAACACAACTTTCTGACTGCTGTTGGAGAAGAAGTAGTTTTCTGAGCTTGCTACCAGAAACCAAAGGCAAAAGATGTGCCAGGATACTGACCTCACTCAAGAGCTCCTGAGCAGCAGCCCCAGCACAGGCACTGTGCCTCTCCTATGTTCATAGAGATTTTATTGCTATGAAGCTGCACTGTTGTTTGGTCCAAGATCAAGTTTCTTTTCAGAGAACAGGGGAAACCAAAAAGGAGTTCACTCAGAGCTATATTAAGACTTGGACTGTGTATTGCATAATTACACAGCAGCAGAGTGAGAGCTTCCTTCGTAATTAGTATCCCTGAGCAACCAAGGAGCAGTGCTTGGGAAGGTATGTCATAGTACTGAAGTTTCATTTCCTCTCCCATGAATCCGCTGGCCAAACTGGCATCACACAAGGTTGCTGACACTGTGACCAACCACTACCATACCACCAACCACTACCTGTGTGAGGACACCTTGGAGGATAACCAAACCCCACAGCTGGGACATGTAGTGCATAGACTACTCAGCACTCCGGGATGGACTCCGCAGCCCTTATGGTGTTCCAGCAGATTTTCCTCATTCCTGGTCTGCCATGCAAAATTGCTATTGGACCAAAGACTTGTTCATGCCATCATAGCCTCTCTTTGTGGACAGACGTATCTGGATGAGACATGCCATGTGGAAGGAGGTTCCTAGTAGAAAAGGAAGCCTTGGGGCTTCCTCTGCCTCCAGGAAAAGGGCCACTGTGCCACTATTCCGTTTCATCGTATGCTCAAAAGTGTTTTAACAAGTCTGGTATGCTTTGAAGGCAGTATGGAACCTAATGTGAGGTGGACAGGCATAGTGCTGCAGCTGAAATCCTTATCCAGTGTAAACCAACGTCATCCCATTGGCAGGCATGGAACACTGTCAGTATAAGTCTGTATGGCATCCAAAGCATTACATCCAGTTCCTGTGGGAAAGACTGCAAGAGACATCCATCAGCCTACAACCATGCAAATCTGATTCTATTTAATCCAATTTACCTTAAAGGTTGCCCTCCACAGGAATTAATCCGAGACTGTACAGAGACATGTTTACAGTCTATCAATTAGTGTGATAAATGTGGGCATGGTGTAGCCTTGAACACTAATTTGTCTGCTGCAGAGCTTAGAGCATCAGCAGTGAGCCTTTTGCATTTCTTTTGCTCTGGTTTGTACCATCGTAACTTTCAGCCCAGGTGTGCAGCAGGCACTGGTGGCAGGCCAAGGGAGCTGTTCTGGTGGACAAGAAATGCCACATCCACAGCCAAGGTGACATGTTTTTCTAAAGGTTGCTTTGAAATATCAGGTATAAACTGAGAGCTGGAGGAAAGAAATCTTGGGAAGAATCTTTTGCTTTATATCTCTGCTAAACGCGGTTCATGACAAGCCCTGCAAATCCTTGTCTTGGCAACTGCTTGTATTTGCTGTGGATAAGGAAATTAAAATGCCACCTGTATCTCACATTATGTATGCAAGGCTTAGGAGCACTTTGGAGCTCCCTTTCTCTGTCATGGGGACATGGTGCAAGCAGAAAGCCCTGGATTACATCTGCATGAGCATGTGAGGATGTCCACACTGCACGATTTACATCTAGTGTCAAAAACATTGATGAAGTGTAGGAGATAAAAAGAGACTTTCAACTTTTGCACCAGTCTGATGTCTGTCTAAGACTAGATTTTCAGAGATGTGCAGAATGTGAGGCACCAAAGGCTCAGCAAGAGTTTTTGTGCATCAGAAACTTCCCTCTGCCCTGTATGCATCTCTGATCCAAGGCATCTTGGAAATTTCCCTAAGTGCATTAGAAGTATACTGGGTCCTCAAGATTATTATTTTAGTGGCAGTCTCTCCAGAAAGCAGCTGCCTTTCCTCAGGCTCCAGCCACCTGGCTCTGGGATTAGATAAGGCACTTGGTTTCTGTTTTCTAACACAAGCAAGATCCTACCCTGGAGTCACAAAGGGAAGCTGGGCACAATAACTGCCTTTTGTCACAGCCTCTCCTGGGACACTCAGGTCCTGCAGCCTGGCCATCCTGTGAGCCTGCAGTCAGGGCACAGCCTGTTTCCTCTAGGAGATGCTGCTCTCCTGCTGCTTGTTCTTTGGCAAACCAATTTAAGGTTAAACCCCATAAGGGTGAGACTACAGCAAGCATGAGAGCTTGCTCCAGGGCAGGTGGGGAGCAGGATCCCCTCCAAGGCTGGAAGGTGCTCCATCTGGGCTGCAAGAGCACCTGAGCAAGGAGAGAAGGGCTGTGCTCTCAGTTATGAGCTGCTGCTGGCCAGTTGTCCTCCACAAAACACTCAGTGTTCATTGGGACCAAATTCCAAAGGAAGGCCTCCCAGGGCTTTATATTGTGGGAAATTGTTGCTCTTGTAGGAAAGTGCCAAGGAGCTCACTTATTACCTGTTATCTCTCTCTGTTGCTTCCCTGTGGTTTCCACCATCAGCCCTATTTTTACCCCAGCACACAGTTAACGTTTCCCACCAGGGGACACAGCTTACTTTCACCCTGCACAGCCCAAGCTACCAGCACAGATTCATCCTCTGGTGAATAAGCCTTTCTCAAAAGTAACCAACAGAATGGAAGAGCCAAGCTCTCTCCAGATCTAGTTTCTCAGGGATAAACACTGCATTTTGGGGGGGTAGGAGGTGGGGGATCTGGCACAGTTCACAGCATTGTGTGGGTGGTGACAGATATTTTATTTGTTTCAGAGGTCTCTGCTGTTTCTCAATACCATTTGTTTCTGGTTTGGGGTGAAAAGCAGTGTTTCCAGCACGCCCTGTTCAAGGGAACAGAGCCTCCAGCCAGTGTAGCTCATGGGCTGGTGTTTACCATCCAAGACTGGCCTTTGAGTGCCATCATTCCAGTGATTTCACTTGGTGACATTTTTGTTCCTGGAAGGAAAATATGAAAAAGAGGCTTACTCCAAGCAAGAGGGGAACACTTCCAAGACACTGCAGTGAAAGCACAGGAAGCTGTGCCTGAGCTGAGGATCCTAATCAACCAGTTAAAATATTCCAGAAAAAAATCCTTCCAGTGCAGCAGTGTTATAATGTTTAGCTCCTTCCTGTGTGGTATCTTTCAACAAAGATGAATGGATGGGTGGGCAGAGGCCAATGGGATGAGACTGAACAAGGCCAAGTGCAGATTCTGCACTTTGGCCACAACAACCCCAAGCAGTGCTACAGGCTGGGGACAGAGTGGCTGAGAGCAGCCAGGCAGAAAGGGACCTGGGGGTACTGGTAGATAGTAGCTGAAGATGAGCCAGCAGTGTGCCCAGGTGGCCAAGAGAGCCAATGGCATCCTGGCCTGCATCAGGAACAGTGTGGCCAGGAGGACAAGGGAGGTTATTCTTCCCCTGTACTCAGCACTGGTCAGGCCACACCTTGAGTGCTGTGTCCAGTTCTGGGCCCTTCAATTCAAGAGAGATGTTGAGGTGCTGGAATATGTCCAGAGAAGGGCAACAAGGCTGGTGAAAGGCCTGGAACACAAACCCTATGAGGAGAGGCTGAGGGAGCTGGGCCTGTTTAGCCTGGAGAAGAGGAGGCTCAGGGGTGATCTTATTACTGTCTACAACTACCTGAAGGGACATTGTAGCCAGGTGGGGGTTGGTCTCTTCTCCCAGGCAACCAGCAACAGAACAAGGGGACACAGTCTCAAGTTGTGCCAGGGGAGGTCTAGGCTGGATGTTAGGAAGAAGTTCTTCACAGAGAGAGTGATTGGCATTGGAATGGGCTGCCCAGGGAGGTGGTGGAGGCACTGTCCCTGGAGGTCTTGAAGAAAAGCCTGGCTGAGGCACTTAGTGCCATGGTCTAGTTGACTGGCTAGGTCTGGGTGCTAGGTTGGCCTGGATGATCTTGGAGGTCTCTTCCAACCTGGTTGATTCTGTGATTCTGTGTTTCTATGAAATTGCTCTCAAGTGGGATAAAATCTCCGTGTTGCTCAGTGAGAAGTGAGCTGCAGTATTACATCCACTTCATGAGCTGGGCAATGTGGCCTGATACCACCCAGCAAACATGCCCAGGTAATTATATATGGCAGTTCTGCAAAGCAGCAGTGTTTAACAAACATTTACCTTCTGTATTTTGCATATTCCTCCATGAAATCTTGTCATGGTTGGATTTGCTGCCCCTAAGCCAGACCTTTTGGTTCTCTGGGCAGGGGCAGATACAGGAGCACTTTGCTCATTTCATCTGTTCACTATTACATTAACAAGAGAGTGTGAGGAGAAAGGCAAAGGCTGATAAAAATTAATGTGTGGGAAAGTGGACTAAGATTAACTTTTCAAGAATTAGTCACACAGTCACTTAATTATTTGCCTATAAACACTGAGCAAACATGAACTTTGCCTCTGTGTGTTCACCCATGTCATACAGAGGGCTGCAAATACCCTCTAACACTCTTCCAGTGTAGCAGTCTCCATTTATATCTGTAAATTTGTATCAAAGGATTCAAATATATCATCCCAGAAAAGAAGTAAAACATAAAGCAGAGAAATCTCCAGGAAAAAGAAGCTGAATATTTTTACTACCCAAGTGAGACTGTCAGAATGGCCCTGTACAGGTTTCTGTTGGCTGCACAGAGATTTCACCTCCTGCTACAAGAGGCAGGAAAAGTGAGTGGCAGATCAAAGATGAGTACCTAAGTCTCCAGATATCTAACCAGGCACAGTCTATATTTGCTCATGCATGAAACTGTGGGTGGCAGCATGAGTAGGTCTGTAGCCTGGACTCTGTAATGAGCATGGTGTTGAGGAATCATAGAATCATAGAATCAACCAGGTTGGAAGAGACCTCCAAGATCATCCAGTCCAACCTAGCACCCTGCCCTATCCACTCAACTAGACCATGGCACTAAGTGCCTCATCCAGGCTTTTCTTGAAGACCCCCAGGGACGGTGCCTCCACCACCTCCCTGGGCAGCCCATTCCAATGCCAATCACTCTCTCTGTGAAGAACTTCTTCCTAATATCCAGCCTATACCTACCCTGGCACAACTTGAGACTGTGTCCCCTTGCCCTGTTGCTGGTTGCCTGGGAGAAGAGGCCACCCCCCACCTGGCTACAATGCCCCTTCAGGTAGTTGTAGACCGTAATAAGATCACCCCTGAGCCTCCTCTTCTCCAGGCTAAACACCCCCAGCTCCCTCAACCTCTCCTCATAGGATTTGTGCTCCAGGCCCCTCACCAGCTTTGTTGCCCTTCTCTGGACATGTTCCAGCACCTCAACATCTTTCTTGAATTGAGGGGCCATGGGCTTTGTTGCAGGATGAAGGATCATGATTTGGTTCCCAGGACTGTGAGGTCAATGTCATCAGGCAAGGCAGAACTACATTTTTTTTGTGAACAGTAGGACACAGTCCAGGAAAAACAAATCAAGCTGAGAGGTAGAAAGGGGTGGTTACAGAGCTTGCCAAGCCATCCTCCATCTGCTTTCAACTCCTTGAAAAGAGTTAGTGAACTGTAGCTGGGAGAAAGCTGATGGTAGTCAGGAGAGAGGACAGAAAGAAGGGGAATGGTCTTGCAAAGTGCATCCACAGAGAAAGAGAGGTTTGCTTGACATTTTTCAGTACAAAGCAACAGTCTTCAACTTCTTTCTGTCTATAGACTAAAAAAATACCTCCAGGGAAGGCAAAGATCACAGGTAGTTATCTTCCAGTCAGGTAAAAAATTGCTGCAAAAGGGAAGGAATAAGCTCTCCTCCATTTTCTGTGGAGTTCAGGCATAAAGAAATCATCTTCTGCTGCAGCGAGCAGATGCAAGTAAGATGCAGCAAAACTGCCACTAATGCTGATGGGGCTGAAGCTCTGAGGACAGCATGATGCCCATACCATCAGTGGCATTTAGCAAGAGGTGAGGCAGATGAGCACAAGAGATGTGCCAGCATGGCTGGTCCTGCCCTGTGATGGTGACAGTTGAGTCCCTTTCAGCAGTGCTGTGTGAACACACAGACACAGGAGCAGGAACATTGGTGACTGGAGCCACCAGGTTGGTAGCATGTGGTGACGCTGATGCTGTGGCCGTCAAGGGCTGTAGTGGTGCAAGGGACCACTGAGCCACAACCAGCTCCAGAGACCTCTTTCACTTTCAGATGCCAGTCTACAATAAGGAGCAGAATCATCAGTGGTCTACAGTGCCAGCAGCAAGAACAAGACATGGGAGTTTCTTTTGCTTTCACACACACACCTCCAACAGCACTTTCTGCTGATGCACATTATGGGCAATTCCAGAACTGAAATTAGAAGAAAATCAAAGTCATCATAAAAATTTGGAATCCTGAGCAAGGTGCAAAGAGCTGGGAATCATTTCCTGAATGAGGGAGCTCATAACTTCACAATACTTTTTCCAAAACTGGGGGAAAAAATATGTCCTGAAGGAACTCTGCCTTGAACAGAAGCTCACTGAACACATAAGAGGTAAACATGGTGTGGTGGAGGGGCAGCAGCCCCAAAACAGAGGCCTCTCTATGCCTCTACATGCCTGGACATGTTTTTCTGCCAGGGACCTATGGCAGTAAACAGGTTGTGTAACACACACACGCCCAGTCCGTGTACCCCTGGGGTCTGCCCAGGTGATCCCCTATTGGGAGGGTCCAGGCAAACAGCTACTGCCTATTAAGGTAAGGTTTGGCTTACTGCCAACCTGATTGGTCACTTTAGATGGCCAAATGAGCCACAAATCTTGGCTCAGAGTCTATAAAGAGGGGTGCAAAGGTGCACCACATGTTCAGAAAGTTCAGAGCATTCAAAGCGTCCAGACTCAGAGGTTCAAGCTCAGCTCTCTGATCCATATAGCAGCACCCTGCTGCCCTGACCTGCTTGCATGGCTTAGACACAGGATCAGGCCTCACTTGCAAACATTACTGAGGCTCAGACCTCTTGCATTGATCTCAAGGTGCAGTTAAGCTGTCTGTGAGCCCTTTGAGAAGCAGAGCACATGCATGCCTGCACTCCATACATATATGGGGAGCTGAGAGCCCCCTGCCTAAGCCTAGAGCAGCCATACACACTGGCTTGCTGCCTTGCATTTATCTACGGAGCTCATCTCCCTGCAGCCTGGCACACTGCTTGCCAGCTGCCCTGTAAGCCTGGAAAGATCCAGGCCCAGCAGACCTTCAGTCTGCTAACCTGCAAACACAGCCTGCTAGCTGTGAGACTGTGCTAGAAGCTGCACGGACAGATCCTTCTCCTGCACCTGGAAACCCTGCCAGCTGATCACCCCTGGACATGGCATCCAGAAGCAGCAGCACCAAGGCAGAGACCACTTCACACCAGGAGAGAAGGTCAGAGAAATCCTGTTTACCCCAGAGACTGGGAACACTTCTCATTCTCCTGCAAGCTGGGACAGATTCCAGCTTCACCAAGGCCCAAACACTGGGCACACACTGTGATAGAATCCTGGGAGGGTGATTAATGATTAATACTTAAGAGCAACACATCTAAGCAAGCTTTAATTCCTTTGTAATATAAGTTACCTCTGCCTGAAGAGCAGACACAGTTTCAGCCCTTGCTGGGCAGACAGTATAGTTGTTAAGAGGCATTAAGCCTAAGGGAATCTTTCTCTCCATCTATAGTTGTTGATAATTTGATATTCCCATTTAATAATCAATCCCTGTAAATATATCCCAGCTGTCTTCATAACTTTGCACATAACAAACCTGATTACATAGTGGTTGGGGGTGGCACAAATTTGTAAATATTAATTTTAATAAATAATTTTATAAAAAATCAATACTGCCTCAGATTAATTTCTCACCTCCCCCTAACAGAGGAGGAATAAGAGAAACCCCTCCACGACACATGGAATTAATCATCAAGGATTCGTTGAGGAGAAAAGCCAAAAAAGCTGGTGGCTTTTGTCTCCAAAAGCATGTCACCTGCACACATCAACTGTCTTCCTCTCCTCGCAGCCCCAGCTAAAGTGCAAGGATGCATTACCCAATCTTTCATCTTGAGAGCTCTTTAAACAAACGGGCCTTGAGCCCTCCAAAGCAGTAGCAAAAGCTCACAGTGCCACTTTCTCCCAAGGCTGAATCCACTCTGTGTGCTCTTGCTAAGCAGTCTTTAGTCACCCTGCTGAACAAAGACCGCTGTGCAGCATGACGTGGCTACTGTCTTCAAGGAGATGCATGGAGGAAAATGACAGCCCAAAAGGCCAGGCTCAAAGTGCCTGTGGTAAGAAGTTCTCCCAGAAAGCTCAGGGAGGAGCTGTTATTTGGAGACATGAGTGGTTGTGGTTGTTATAGGATGCCTGAGATTCTTCTGCAATTGGTGAACTGTTTCCTGGTGGCACAGGGAGAAGGGCAAAGAGAAGATGGAAGGGTGAAGGAAAGAAAGCACTGAGAAGTAATTAGTGCTGCTCATACATCTGCCCCTCACTGAGTTCACAGCCCAGCCCCCCCACCTACCTCTGCCCAGCAGGTGATAATGGCCCTGGGGGAAAGGAAGCACCCACACAGCTCTGCCCTTGCATCCCCATCCATCTCAAAACCATCTCTGGCCCTAGGAGTGAATGTGTAGCTCAGTAGCACCACATGTGAAAAGCCTCTCTGCAGCTTTATCTGAAAAACAAACAAAGAAACAAAACCAAAACTGCACCCCCTCAAAAAATAAAAAAAACAACCCACCAACAAAAAAACCCCAAACCTAAAAAAAAATAAACAACAACAACAGCAACAATTAAAAAAACCCCTTCTTTTTCTATTTTTGTTAACCATAAGCCCTGAGGAGAGGGACTTGGGGGTGCTGGTGGACAAGAAGCTCAACATGAGCCAGCAGTGTGCACTTGCAGCCCAGAAAGCCAACCAGAGCCTGGGCTGCATCAGGAGAAGTGTAGCCAGCAGGTCGAGGGAGGTGATTCTCCCCCTCTGCTGTGCTCTGGTGAGACCTCACCTGGAGTACTGCATCCAGTTCTGGAGCCTCAATTACGAAAGAGATGTGGAGATGCTGGAGTGCGTCCAGAGAAGGACCACGAGGATGATCAGAGGGCTGCAGCAGCTCTGCTGTGAGGACAGACTGAAAGAGTTGGGGTTGCTCAGTCTGGAGAAGAGGAGGCTCTGAGGTCACCTTCTTGTGGCCTTCCAGTATGTGAAGGGGGCCTAGAAAAATGTGGGGAGCGACTTTGGAGGCTACTGGGGAGTGACAGGACATTGGGGAATGGAGCAAAGGTGGAGGTAGGGAGATACACCTGGACATGAGGAGGAAGTTCTTGAGGATGAGAGTGGTGAGAGCCTGGAATGGGTTGCTCAGGGAGGT
The DNA here is from genome assembly GCF_015220805.1 of Pogoniulus pusillus. Taxonomy (NCBI): domain Eukaryota; kingdom Metazoa; phylum Chordata; class Aves; order Piciformes; family Lybiidae; genus Pogoniulus; species Pogoniulus pusillus. Next base: position 11,244,076 of record NC_087264.1, on the reverse strand, counting down.
GGTTGAGGCCCCATGGCTGGAGGTGTTTAAGGCCAGGCTGGATGAGGCTGCGGCCAGGCTGATCTAGGGTTGGGTGTCCGTGCCCATGGCAGAGGAATTGGAACTGTATGATCCTTGTGGTCCCTTCCAACCCTGACTGATTCTATATGACTTTTGCTCATTTCTTCACTATCAAACAGCACAAAGCCAAGTTCAACTGCAGCACAAGATGAAATAGATCCATGTACCAAGTTGTGGTCTAAATTTCAACCAACAGATTACTCTGTGCAAGATAAAAAAATACATCCTTGAGAGATTTCTGTGCTGACCAGGCAGTCAGAATAGGTTGCAGCATCTTCTCAGGCTGGACATGACCTTGTCATGACAACACTTGGCATTGGCGACAAAGCTGGTGAAGTCCTGGAGCACAGCCCTGTGAGGAGAGGCTGAGGGAGCTGAGGGTGTGCAGCCTGGAGAAGAGGAGGCTCAGGGGTGACCTCATTGCTGTCTACAACTACCTGAAGGGAGGCTGTAGCCAGGTGGGGGTTGGTCTCTTCTCCCAGGCAACCAGCAACAGAACAAGGGGACACAGACTCAAGCCGTGCCAGGGCAGGTTGTATAGGGTTAACACTCCTGGGGGAGTGACCCTGAACCTGACCCTAGGGGTCTTGGCCCCTCCCCAGGGGTGGGCCACACTCCAGGTGATGGTTAGCCCACTCCCCCCACTTCCTGTGGTATAAAAGAGACAGGACCTCCCTGTCTCTCCCTCTTGCTCTTTCTCTCTTCCTGCGTTCATGATCACACACACACTGATACTGCACACCAGCACACCACGTGGCAGCCACGAGGCAGAGACACCATCACACTACTCGGGTTGTATCCATCCCTGTTTGTATTTTGCTGTTTTCCCTTCCTTATCCTTTGTAAACTCCCCTACCTCCAATCCCTTTTTTCTAAGTTATTGTTAAACTTTTCCTTTTTAACTTCCAAATCGAGTGAGATTGATTTATTTGGGTGTCCCTACCTTTATCTCTCTCCCTGTCTTTTGGGGAAAGGAGGGGGAAGAGGGGAGGGCACTCTATAAATTCTATAAATTGTCATTGGGTCTACCAAATTTATAAGAGTCTCTGGGAACCTGCATTTGAACCCAAGACACAGGTCTAGGCTGGATGTTAGGAGGAAGTTGTTGCCAGAGAGAGTGATGGGCATTGGAATGGGCTGCCCAGGGAGGTGGTGGAGTCACCGTGCCTGGAGGTGTTCAAGAAAAGCCTGGATGAGGCACTCAGTGCCATGGTCTAGTTGACTGGCTAGGGCTGGGTGCTAGGTTGGCCTGGATGATCTTGGAGGTCTCTTCCAACCTGGTTGATTCTATGATTCTATAGTCTAGTTGACTGGACAGGGCTGGGTGCTAGGTTGGACTGGATGATCTTGAAGGCCTCTTCCAACCCAGTCGATTCTATGACTCTGTGATTCTGGTGAAGGTTCTGTATGCCACTGAAAGAGAGCCCTGCCCAGGATCTTCGTGGTGAAGCCCCACATGTGACCTGCCTGTGCCACCCAGAGGGAAGGGGCTGAACCTGAACACACCATTTCCTCTGCTTTTGGCCTCCATCATTAGGTCTGGAGTATCACATTGCTATCAAAATGCATTTTGCAAGGGATTAAATACTGAAACAGTGCAACTTTGTTTCTTCTGAGTGAATATATATTTTTTTTTGCTTTCAGCAAGGCAGGAACACTGGAATGGATGCCTAGTTCTGTTCTATTAAACATCCAGAGCAGGAGAGAATCCTGACTTAACAGAACTCCCTAAGGAAAGGCAGGAAATCTCTCAGTAACATTGTTCAGCTTCCCAGTCTTATTCACAACCCATTGCAAACAACCACTGCTACATCTCCACAATCAGTTAACCTCAGGCTCTGGTGTGTGGATTTAGATGCCATTGTTTCAGTCACGGCAAGAAAAATGGACTGCATTGTTGCTGCTCTAGCTCTATTTCTGGGACAATGCTTGCATGGAGTGTGCTAAACAGAATCCTCAAAGGAATATTATTTTCCAGTTCAGAACAAAAAGCAACTTTAATGCTATATGTAACAGCCCTTTCAACCTTTTACAAGGGAAGCTGCTTTTTCCTAATGCAGGCAAATAGAAGACTGAAGGAGTTCAAACTGCACATTTAAAAGGACTTGCCTTTTAAATACTGCCTTTACGTATAGAATCATAGAATCAGAGAATCAACCAGGTTGGAAGAGACCTCCAAGATCGTTCAGTCCACCCTAGCACCCAGCCCTAGCCAGTCAACTAGACCATGGCACTAAGTGCCTCAGCCTGGCTTTTCTTCAAGACCTTCAGGGACAGTGCCTCCACCACCTCCCTGGGCAGCCCATTCCAATGCCAATCACTCTCTCTGGGAAGAACTTCCTCCTAACATCCAGCCTATACCTCCTTGGCACAACTTGAGACTGTGTCCCCTTGTTCTGGTTACCTGGGAGAAGAGGCCAGGCCCCCCCACCACTGGATATTTCATATCCAGCACTCATCTTTAATTACTTCAGAGATGAGTCTCTATTCTATGATGGGGGTGTTAGAAATAATACAACCTCACTTGATGCTGAAGTGATTTAGGAAGATTCCATGTCTGGCTGCTGCACTGCTGGGACAACTCCCAGGAGAACAAATATGTACAAAGCACCTTACCCAGACCAGTGGTGCAGGCTCTGCAGAGGGGGGCAGAAAAAAAAAAGGTTATCACCCTGAAAAGTCAGCAGGATGTTTGTTGAGGAAAGTGGAATATTTTATTGCAAGGTCAGTGGGAATTTCAGTCCTCAGGAGATCTGTAAATCTCATTCAGGAATACGCCACTACTTACGAAGAGATGAAGAGCTGCTCTGCACTGCCAGTAAATTCCATAGCAACAACTCTACTGATTTCAACAGTGCAGGAGAAGCAAGGAGTTCCTTGCTTAGTCAGAGGGTTTGAAACACAGGCTATTGAGATCTCATGGCCAGCTGGATTTTCCCTGGAAACTTCCCTCTGTGCCACTCACCAAGCCTGAATTCACTTGGACACACAAGAATACCCCACAGGAGAGAGCTCAGAAACTGTAATGACAGACCTTGAGGACACAAAGGAAGTTCCTTGAGGACACAAAGGAAGTTCAAAATAGAAGAACTTTTTGGTGTCTTGTTTTCAAAGCCTGAAAAAGAAGCATGGCTTTTGCAGGTTCCCTCATGTTTTTCCCCCAGTGCTTTCCACCATACAGCGATGGGGAGTTCATGAGCAGCCCTTCCTTCTGGGCAAAAAGAAATAGCCCTAGGCAGCAAGACATGGGGCAGGCAAGGTGCCTGGGCTGGGGGGAAACAACTGCAGTGAAAAGACATCCTGAGCAGTCCTGCCAGGTCTAAACATGATGCTGCTACCATCCTGAGGGCCAGCTGGGATTTGATCCCATCCAGTGACCTTTGAGATCAGCATTTCATTTCTTGATCTAAAATTAGGCCTCTCATCCTCTGCACACAAGCTGTGTGCCAGCCTGAGTACAGCCATCAGGGTCTGTGGAGGACCCATGAGCTGAGCAGTGGTGAGGACAGACATGCATTGGCACCAGAATTTAAACAGGGAGAGGCACATTTCTCCCACACACGTGGGCAGCAGGTATTCGAGAAGCTCTGCTGATGTGGCTGAGGCAGCTCTGGCTGCTGAAGAGCTGTTTTGGCAGGGTTCAGCTGGCAGCTGAATTGTCTCTTTTCACAAGTAACAAGTGATAGGACAAGAGGAAAAGGCCTCAAGTCACACCAGAGGAGGTTTAGACTGAATATTAGGAACAATTTCCTCACCAAAAGGGTCATGGAGCATTGGAACAGGTTGCCAAGGAAGTGGAGTCACCACCCTTGGAGGTAGTTAAGAGATATGTAGATGTGGTACTTAGGGACACGGTTTAGTGTTGGACATAGCAGTGCTGGGTGGGCACAAGGATCTCTGAAGGTGTTTTATAACCTAAACAATCCTAGTAAGTGCCATTTTCATTCCCTCACCCCCTGTCTGTGCTGACTTCTGAGAGCATTTGACTCAAAAGTGGCTCCATTTTAGTGACTTTTTAAAATGCAGGAGCACTGTGAGGAAAACAGCATGCATCTTGCAGGCACACACATGCTTAGCTAGCTGTACAAGAATGGGTCCTTTTGTGTTCATTCTGCCCTGCTCAAGGCCGTTAGGAAGCTGTAAGCATAGAAGCAAGAGTAAGCTGGATAAAAATAAAGACCTCTGAGTAGGAGATGCTGGAGTGCCTCAAAACCAGGCTGATAAGAACAACAGTGCTTTTCTGTCTGAGGCTTCTCCAAAGCAGCAGTGTTTCCTAGAACATCTGTGCTACAGTCAGTTGTAACTCCCTGCCTTGTTTAAATGCCCCAGCCCAAAGCTCCTGCTCCAAGTGTCTCATTAAGACATGTCCCAGATCCAAGCCTGGCATCATGGCCCCACAGTATGCCCTCCATTTCACCATGGGAGCAGGATGGCAGGAAGCATGAGTTCCCAGTGCTCTGGAGTGAGTTGTACTGAGGTAACTGGAAGTAAAAAGTAAAAAGCTGCAGCCTTCCCTGGAGGATTCTCATCAGTCTGCAAGCTCCTCCAAACACAAGCATAATGTCACTGCCTCCATTTCATGGGAAAGGGTGATTTATCCCAGGCTATAAAGCCACTCAGCTGAAGTGTTATCCAGGGATAGCAAACTGGGAACATCCACCTGCCAGGGCTGTCAGGACAAGGGGACCTCACTTACAGCACATGATATCCCCTTCCCACTGCAAGCATGTCAGAGATAGCTGAGTCCAGCCAGAAACCTCCAATATGGACCCCTTTCCAACCTCCATGTCAAAGGGAAGGTGGCAGAGCAACCTCAAGAATGCACACCTCACACAAATATCAGGCAGAGGGTGCCAGAGCAGCCGCAGAGACAGATGCCTCTGCCACCAGAAATATCATGGGGAAGGTGTCATCAACCTCATCTATGGACCACTCCTCCAGCAGAAATGTCAGGATGGGGATGCAGACCACACTTGCATGCAAGCCCTCTCCTTGACAAAGGTTTAGGACGTTCCTGTCAGGTTTGAATCCCTGTTCCTTCCTCAGACACATAGGATGTGTGATGCCAGTAGAAATCAAAATCAGTCAAGTTCTGTATGCTTAAGTCGGTTCAGATGTGGCTGGAGAGGACAAAAGTGTCACCAGAGGAGGTTTGTCTGTCTGGTAGCAAAATTCCTAAAAGAGGGTCACATTTTTTAAGGTTTCAAACAAAAGATTAAGCCTCAAATAGCAACCTCCCCCTTGACCAGACCTGGGTAAACCCCACACATTTCCACGATTTAGGGAGCAAGAGAAGGGAGACAGAACTAAGAGAAGGCTGAAGTTATGCTGCAGCAGCTGTTGCTGCTGAATGTGATGGGTAAAGGTCATTCTGCTTGGCTTTTCACTTTCACATTCAGCAAAGCCTAATCAACCTTGCAAGCACAAGCAGAGACTTTTGTCTGCTGCAAGAGGGTCCATTTTGGAAAGACAAAGGACTTTGCAGGGTGAAGAGAACTTTTTGGATCTAAGAATACCACTTTGAGTGAGTCCTTCTGTAATTAGAAAATATTACAATCATAGAACCATAGAATCAGTCAGGGGTGGAAGGGACCACAAGCATCATCCAGTTCCAACCCCCCTGACATGGGCAGGGACACCCTACCCTAGAGCAGGCTGCCCACAGCCTCATCCAGCCTCCAGCTATGGGGCCTCAACCACCTCCCTGGGCAACCCATTCCAGGCTCTCACCACTCTCATGATGAACAACTTCCTCCTCACATCCACTCTGAATCTCCCCACCTCCAGCTTTGCTGCATTCCCCAATGTCCTGTCACTCCCCAGTAGCCTCAAAAGTCCCTCCCCACCTTTTTTGTAGGCCTCCTTCACATACTGGAAGGCCACAAGGAGGTGACCTCAGAGCCTCCTCTTCTCCAGACTGAGCAGCCCCAACTCTTTCAGTCTGTCCTCACAGCAGAGCTGCTGCAGCCCTTTGAGCATCCTCGTGGCACTTCTCTGGACACACTCCAGCATCTCCACATCCCTCTTGTAATAGAGGCTCCAGAACTGGATGCAGCACTCCAGATGGGGTCTCAGCAGAGCACAGCAGAGGGGAAGAATCACCTCCCTTGACCTGCTGGCCACACTTCTCCTGATGCAGCTCAGGATCTGTTTGGCTTTCTGGGCTGCAAGTGCACACTGCTGGCTCATGTTGAGCTTCCCATCCACCAGCACCCTAAAGTCCCTCTCCTCAGGGCTGCTCTCCAGCCACTCACTGCCCAGCCTTGATTTGTGATTGGGATTGCCTCATCCCATATGCAGGACCTTGCACTTGGTCTTGTTGAACCTTATGAGCTTGGCTTGTGCCCACCTCTCCAGCCTGTCCAGGTCCCTCTGGATGGCATCCCTGCCCTCCATGTTCTATATTTTTTGTCACTGATGTGTTACTAGAATTGAAAAACAAGCTCCACAAGTTCCTTAGAGAAATCCATGGTAGGCTTCAAACATAGCAGAAATCTGTCTCTTGGTGTGCTCTTGTGACCATTTTGAAAGCCAAAGGATATTGTACAAGAGAAAATATTATCAAGGATTGTGTGGCACAAATGAAAATGAAGTTGGGCCAGGGAAATGGTTCATTAAATGAAAGGGAAAATGAGGGACTGTATCCTATCATCTTGCAGGAGGTGTCTCAGACTGACTAATACAAATCCCTGCAGCCCGGCAGGCATCAGACTTGTGTCTTACAAGGTACGTTCCACATATGATGAAGCTGGGCTCCAGGACATCTAGAAGCAGCCCAGTTAGCTGTAACCTAGGAGATTCTTAGTTCATTGAGACTTCATTCTCAGCTCATTTAAATAACAAAACAAACCCATAAACAAATCAACTGTGAGAGGCAGCAAAACTGCACCCTAGTGGTTTGGGGTATTGACTGGGAAGAGACGTTCTGAATCCTCCCTATCTGCTTACCACTACTTGTTTCTGTGTTTCACGTGAAGTAGTCATCATCTGTGGCAGGAACTTAGAATCATAGAATCATAGAATCAGCCAGGTTGGAAGAGACCTCCAAGATCATCCAGTCCAACCTAGCACCCAGCCCTAACCAATCAACTAGACCATGGCACTAAGTGCCTCAGCCAGGCTTTTCTTGAAGACCCCCAGGGACGGTGCCTCCACCACCTCCCTGGGCAGCCCATTCCAATGGGAAATCACTCTCTCTGGGAAGAACTTCCTCCTAACATCCAGCCTAGACCTACCCTGGCACAACTTGAGACTGTGTCCCCTTGTTCTGTTGCTGGTTGCCTGGGAGAAGAGGCCACCCCCCACCTGGCTACAATGCCCCTTCAGGTAGTTGTAGACAGTAATAAGATCACCCCTGAGCCTCCTCTTCTCCAGGCTAAACACCCCCAGCTCCCTCAACCTCTCCTCATAGGATTTGTGCTCCAGGCCTCTCACCAGCTTTGTTGCCCTTCTCTGGACATGTTCCAGCACCTCAACATCTTTCTTGAATTGAGGGGCCCAGAACTGGACACAGGACTCAAGGTGTGGCCTGACCAGTGCTGAGTACAGGTGAAGAATAACCTCCCTTATCCTACTGGCCACACTGTTCCTGATGCAGGCCAGGATGCCATTGGCTCTCTTGGCCACCTGGGCACACTGCTGGCTCAGTTGTTAATACTGTGACATAATCTACATGGTGAACTTACCTCCCATTTCCCATGCTTTGCTCCTGCTGCTCACAATTACTGTGTTCTTATATCGTAGGGCAAATATTTGGCTATATCATCACAGCTCTTCTGAGCTTGGTCACTGCTGAAGCAAATGAGCTTGTTTCCATTATTTGCAGTCATGGTGAACTCTGGAGTGGAATCAATCAACCAGAAGTAACATATTTTGGTGACCACATAATCCAAGCAATCCTTTTGTGACCTAAGTGGTCTGAGTTAAAATGTTTAGAGTCTTTAGAGCTGGATCCATCTCCTCTGATCTTCATCAGCTGCTTCGCCTCAGCTGCTGAGCAGTGACAGTGCCTTTTGAGCCAGCAAGTTCCTCCATAGCTCACTGAACTTTTATATCCAGCCACTCAAGGAGAGGAGCCAAGGGCCCAGATGACCTAGCTGCTGTTGCTCTGGCCTGCAGATCTGAGGCAGCCTTCAGAATTCAAATATTTCAGCCCTTTCACTGACCCTAAACTCCAGAAGTTTGGAGAGAGATGGATAAATGTGGCTGGTGTGACCTCTTGGTCTTTTAACCCACAGTTTAATGAGGGCCTGAAATTCTCCTCTGTTACCCCTTTATGCACATGCCACAACCCCCATCAAAATATCCTACAGTAAGCAGAAACAAAAGAGGTATTTCTGTGCACAGGAGCACACAGCTACAACCAGATCAGGGTACAGCAGATGCAGTCAGTCCCCATCACATGCTCCTAGTACTGCAGGGTGGTCAGCCACCATGGTTGGCATCCTTCTCCAACCCCCTCCCTGGGATGCTGCACACCTTACCCTCCACCCCACATGGAAAATCTGCTGAATATTACCTGACTGCTTTTCCAGTCCAGCTGCACACTGAGAGCAATTTATGACTCTCTCAAGCTCTATTTCAGGAGATTTGCTTGGGCTTGCACCTCACCAGCTCGAGGAAATGGTCCCCAAGTCATCAGCAGAAGATAACAAGGTGGCTGCCTGCTCACCCAGAGGGCTACTGCCAGCCACCTGCACCCACATCTGCTGCTCTTCTATCACTGAAATATGCACAGCTGGAATTATTTAGGGCAAATGAGTTAAGATCATGGAAAATCCCACAGAAAAGGGGACTAAACCAAGTGTGAACAAAAACCCCAGAGCATACTGAAACAAGGAAAACCTTTCCCCACATAAAAATCTGCTCTCAACACACCTTTAGCTGGCAATGAAGGATATCAGCTCTTCAGCAGGCTGAAAGCAGAAATTAAAGCTTCCCTTCAAAAATACTTTTCTTATCACAGAATTAACCAGGTTGGAAAAGACCTCTAGGATCATTGATTGCAACTTATCATCTAACCCTTCTAATTAACTAAACCATGGCACTAAGTGCCTCATCCAGCCTCCTCTTAAATGCCTCCAGGGATGATGACTCCACCACCTCTCCAAGCAGCCCATTCCAATGGGCAATCACTCTTGCAGTAAAGAATTTCTTCTTAATGTCCAGCCTAAACCTGCCCTGCTGCAGTTTGAGACTGTGTCCTCTTGTTCTTTCACTGGGTGCCTGGGAGAAGAGGCCAACCCCCACCTGGCTACAGCCTTCCTTCAGGTAGTTGTAGACAGCAATGAGGTCTACCCTGAGCCTCCTCTTCTGCAGGCTGCACACCCCCAGCTCCCTCAGCCGCTTCTCACTGGGCTGTGCTCCAGCCCCCTTACCAGCCTTGGTGCCCTTCTCTGGACATGTTCAAGCACCTCAACATCTTTCTTAAATTGAGGGGCCCAGAACTGGACACAGCACTCAAGGTGTGGCCTAACCAGTGCCGAATACAGGGGCAGAATGACCTCCCTGGTCCTGCTGGCCACATCCAGGGCAGGATGCCATTGGCTCTCTTGGCCACCTGGGCACACTGCTGGTTCATGTTCATTCAACTCTCGACCAGTACCCCTAGGTTCCTCTCTGCCAGGCTGCTCTCCAGCCACTCTGTCCTCAGCCTGTAGCACTGCATAGGTTATTGTGGCCACAGTGCAGAACCCAACACTTGGCCTTGTGCAAACTCATGACATTGGACTGCACCCATCTGTCCAGCCTGTCCAGGTCCCTCTGCAGAGCCCTCCTGCCCTCTAACAGACCAACACATGATCCCAACTTGGTGTCATCTGCAAATTTACTGATGCTGGACTCAATCCCACACAGTCACTCCCTCATTCCACGCCACTGGAAAGGAGGAGAGAAATGGAAGAATAAAAATGAGAACATGTGTGGGCTGAGACAAACACAGTTTAATAGGCAAAGAAAAGCCACACACACTCACAACCAAAACAAGGAATTAATTCACTGCTTTCCTGAGGGCAGGCAGGTGTTCAGTTTTGCATAATGGTGACATGGGAAAGTCAATTGCCATCATTCCAAACACCCTCCTCCCTCTGCCTTCTTCCCCCAGCTTATTATGCTGAGTATATGTTATGTGGTATGGAATGTCCCTCTGGTCAGTTGGTGTCAGCTATCCCATTTGTGTCCCCTCCCAGTTTCCTGTGCACTCCCACCCTACTCGCTGGTGGCTTGACAGTGTAAGCACTGCTCACCAATAACAAAAACATCTCTGTGTTAGCAAGACTGTTTCCAGCACAAATCCAGAACATTACTACTATGTACAGTAGCATACTAGTTACTGTAAAGAAAAGTAACTCTTCTCCAGCCCAAACCAGCATACATGCATCTCACAGAAGTCAAGTATAAAAGCCTGGATTTATCAAAATCTTCTGAGATAGCTTAACCTATAAGCACAGAATATCAGTGTAGCCCTATACAATAGCTTTATTGATGATCTGGACCAGGGGATTGAGTCCAGCAACAGGAAGTTTGCAGATGACACCAAGCTAGAAAGAGATGTCATAGAATCATAGAATCATAGAATCAAGCAGGTTGGAAGAGACCTCCAAGATCATCCAGTCCAACCTAGCACCCAGCCCTAGCCAGTCAACTAGACCATGGCACTAAGTGCCTCAGCCAGGCTTTTCTTGAAGACCTCCAGGGACAGTGTCTCCACCACCTCCCTGGGCAGCCCATTCCAATGCCAATTACTCTCTCTGGCAAGAACTTCCTCCTAACATCCAGCCTGTACTTCCCCTGGCACAACTTGAGACTGTGTCCCCTTGTTCTATTGCTGGTTGCCTGGGAGAAGAGACCAACCCCCACCTGGCTACAATGTCCCTTCAATGTCAATCTGTTAAAGAGTAGGAGAGCCCTGCAGAGGGACCTTGCTAGGCTGGATGGGTGGGCAGAGGCCAATGGGACCTCCTTTTATGATCAGGTTACCTGCCTGGTGAATGTGGGGAATGCTGTGGATGTAGTCTACCTGGACTTCAGCAAAGCCTTTGACACTGCCACAGCAAGCTCCTATCAAAGCTGGCAGCTCATGGCTTGGACAGATCCACTCTGAAATGGTCAAGAACTGGCTGGAGGGATGAGCCCAGAGAGTGGTGGTGAATGGTGCCACATCCAGTTGGCAGCTGGCACTAGTGGTGTCCCTCAGGGATCAGTGCTGGGCCCAGTCCTGTTCAATATGTGCCCGGGGCAGAGGACACCACTGCCGAGGCCATCCATCCATCCATCCATCCATGCATCCGTCCATGCATCCATGCATCCATCCATGCATCCATCCATCCATCCATGCATCCATCCCCGCTCCGCAGGGACTTCGGCCTCTTTGGAGGGGATTTCTCTTTTGGCCTGAGAGCCGCACTCGGAATTTCCCAGCCGCCGGAGCTCCTCCTCCGCTCCGCGCCGCGCCTCCCTTTATAGCCAGGCTGCGCAGGGGCTCCGCATCTGCCTCTCGCCGCCGCCGCCCCGCCAGCCCGCACGGACCCGCCGCCGAGTAAGTGCTTCGTGCCGCCTGTCCGCGCTGCGAGCTCGGGGCTTCCTCCTTCCCGCTTCTCCCGCTCCTCCGCCTGTGCCCGGCTCCCTCGCTTCCAGGCTAAGCGAGCACGACGGCTGCCGCTGCGTCTGAGCCAGGGGAGCAGTAGCTGGAAGGTGCTAAAGGATGGATTCCTGGGCAGAGCAGCAGACCTGAGCCTCACTTCGTAGTTAGCAGAATAGAGAACAAACCTAAGTGCTGCGGGAAGGACAGCAGCTCCAGGCGCGCCCCAGGGCTAGGGACCGCAAGCATACGCTTCTGGCGATTGCATTGTGACAGCTGGGTCCGATTTCTGTTGCTCATCTCTCATATCTCAGGACATGAACATGGGCTGCGAGCAGGACCTAACACCTCCACCCCCCCCCCCCCCAACCCCTTCCCCAAAATCCGGAGACAGGTCTTGGGCACTTACACCTACATCTGGCACCGAGATCCAGTTTTGTCATGGCACTTCCCACCTCCTCCTCTGTGTCTGCTCAGAAGGAAGTGGTTTTCTCCCATGTCGCAGGGAAATAACTGGATTATGATTCATTTAGCTTAACTGCATTGGGAAGCACTATTTCAATGCCTGGATCCTGTACGGAGTTGGGCAGCCCCTGTGCCCTTCATCCTGTCAGGGTCATTGTACCAAGCTGACACATTTCTGCATTGCTATTCTTGCTATTTTGGGACTACTTGTTTCTCCTAGTCAGAGAAGTCTTACTGCCCCTAGGACCTGCCTTCTCCCAGAGCACCAAAGAGCCTGCCAAAATTCCCTCTTATCCTGGGGCAGCCACCCTACATCCACCACATCAGCTCCTCAGGCACAAATTGAAGGATTTAACCTCAAGATCGAGTGTTTAAAGTAGGATTTCTTCTTGAGGCTGCTGCAAAGTAAGGAAGAGACTTTCCTCTGACTAGAGCATATGGCTAACTTAGAAGCTGTGGTCCCTCACCATCACACCTCAATTCAGAGCAGAAAACCTGAAGAAACAGTCCTTAAAAACATTCCAAAACCTCCCCCACCAAAAGACTTTGAGGCTTGCCAGTTCTGGTAGAGCTCATTGAGTGGAAGCAAGGAGCTTTGGAATCTGCTGTGGATTTGCCTCAGTCACCTCCTCTATAAAAAGAGGCTTGGAAAGTCGGTGTTTGAAAGTGCTGGCAGAGATGAGTGCTCCAGGAACTCTAGCTCTGACTCCTGGGGAATTTGCATGTATTCTGTCTCTGTTTGCTCTAGCTGTAAACTTTGCAAACTCCAGGCTTGAATGCAGGATTTGGGTTTAGGAGTAATAGTAGCATGAAAGCTATTCTAGACAGCAGCAGCTGATTTCTCTTTCAGCAGCAGCAGCAGCAGTTCAAAATGATACAGCTCAGGTTTGAAGCAAGGAGAAAAAGAACATTACACTGTTTTTTGAGGGGTTGTGGGGTTTGGCTTGCTTTTGTTTTCTCAGTAACTGTATATATGTGTAATTTTCTCTTCTACTGTTTGAAAAGGAATGCTTACTAACAACAAGAGATGCTGGTTTACAGGACTGCTTCAGTTGTACTGCACTAATTCAGGGAAAGCAAATTCTAGTCTAAAAATGATGGAGGCACAGTGTAATTATCTACACTGTTGCCCAGGTGATGACATAGCTTAATGCTGGTATAAAGCATCTCATTCCAGGTGAGGTGCCTGTGGATCCTGTGCCTGGTTTGCCACTAGCATCCTCCTAGGTCGCTCCAGTTTCCTGTCACCCCATGGGTGCTCAGTGTTCCCAAGGCACATGGATGGAGTCCCCTGGAGAGTCTCTACTCCTGCCTCGACCTTTTAACTGAAGATACAGATTTTGTTTCCTCTTGGCTTTTGACCCCATTAGGAGAGGCCTTGGTATTGGACTACATGGGGTGGTGAGTGCTGTGCAAGGGACCACAGACAGGATCATGGATTTGAGTGGTACAGTACAATTTTAGGATGGAGCTGTTGGTGACCCAGCTGTGACTGTGACTTCCCAGGCAGAGCCAAGTAGGAGTCCCCAACTTCACAGTGTCTTTATTCAGTACCCAGTAAAGCTAGCAATGACTGGTCTTAACAAAACCCACCTCCCAGGAGGGCTTCCCAGCTTGCAAAGACTGGGGATACCTGTGTATACTCTTTGCTTCAATTTGTGTGCAGCTTATATAGATGTCACTGCCCAGCTCAAGGTATACTCAAACTTAGCCTGTTGCTTTACTGCTTTAAAAGATGATATGGCCCTCTGTGATTTTTCCTCATGTGAGCAGGGGCAACCTCACTTCCAGGGGGGTGGGAGAAAAGGATGATTAAAATACAGAAAACAAGCTTCACTAAATAATTCTGGATGTCTGATAAACTGTTGGAGAGAAGGGGATTTTCACTAAAACAAGACATAAATCCTAGTGATCTAGGGTGAGAGCAGGCAGGAGAAGGACTAAGAATCAAATGCTTCGTACTGGTAGCATCTCAGGATAAAGAAGTCAAGAAAAAGAACAGCAAAAATAATCAAAATAGGAGTAATTAGTAAATCTCTCTGGCATGCCATGAGCCATCCCTTGCAGATGAGCTCATTCCTAAGTCTGCAGCATTAAAGCTGTTTAAAAAGGATACGGAGAGAACAGGAAGCTACTCTGCCCAGAGCCCAGGTTTTGTTCTTTTGTTTCATGGCTCTGCTCCAGATGTTTCCTTGGTCCTTACTGCCCACCCCAGAAAAGCTTAATTCCAAGGGTAGACACCCAGAAAAGCTCTATCCCAGGAGTATGCACCCCATGCAGAAAACTCACTGGATCCCTCTCCAGTCACCACTGCCCTAATGCTACAGGGCCTCCTTATAGAGTAGCAAAGGATGCTATGCAAGCCAGGCAAGCCAGGCTGCTCTTCCAGTTGGAAACCAGAAGCTGGTTGACCATGCCAAATGTATTTAGAACTAAATACTCCTCTGGCACAGACTATAGTGCCACATAATAGTGATGATGATAACAGTAAATTAGTAATAATAATGAGCTGGGATCTATGTCAAATCTTGACCTTAAATCATCGTGTTTTCCATTAGTTGAATTTGAGCTCTGTGGCTGAAAATGATTCAGCATTTCCCTAAGTGTTACCTGCTAGAATAATGAGAAGCCTGATGGGGTTTTAACAGGCTTTGGTTTGTGGGCAGAACATAAACAGGTAGGAGCAGCCCATGCTCATGTGAGCCAGAGCTGAGCACCAGTGCTAGCACAGCATTTCCTGTCTGTGCCTTCCAACCATAACAAGTGACAACTCCTTTCAGCTGAGTGTTTCTTGTTCAAATATTGGTTTTCCTGTAAGAAAATTTCTTATAGGAAGCTTCTTATAGGTGGTTCTTACCGTAAGTGCTTGTCCATTGAATGACAAAGAGATGGAGGAAAAGCTTTTGGTACTGCTTGCCATAAGTGACCGAGGCTGCATTTCAAGGTAGAACTGCTAGCCAGGTTCATTGTGAATTCCTGAAGATACAAACACTTGCAAACCAATAGCAGTAAAATGACAAATGCTAGGCAAGCATTCAAGCTGGCCAAAGGTGAGCGAGAATGGTACCACAGAATGTCAGGGGCTGGAAAGGACCTCAGAAGATCATCCAGTCCAACCCACCTGCCAGAGCAGGATCACCTAGAATAGATCACACAGGGATGCATCCAGGTGGGTTTTGAATATCTTCAGAGAGGGAGACTCCACAACCCCCCTGGGCAGCCTGTTCCAGTGTTCTGTCAGTCTCACAGGGAAAAAGTTCCTCTTCATGTTTAAATGAAACTTCCTCCTCATGTTTAAATGAAACTTCCTATGCCTCAGCTTCCACCCATTGCCCCTTGTCCTGTCACTGGGCATCATCAAGAAGAGCTTGGCTCCATCCTCCTGGCACTCACCCTTTGCATATTTATAAACACTGATGAGGTCACCTCTCAGTCTCCTCTTCTCTAACCTAAAGAGCCTCAGCTCCCTCAGTCTCTCTTTTTGAGAGAGATGTTCTATTCCCTTAATCATCTTTGTTGCTCTGGACTGGACTCTTTCAAGTAGTTCTATGTTCCTCTTGAACTGGGGGGCTCAGAACTGGACACAGTACTCTAGATACAGCCTCTCCAGGGCAGAGTAAAGGGACAGCTACTGCCTTGACAGCCTTACTCAGATGCTGTACTCCTTTTGGTGTTTGTTAGTTCAAGATAATAAAAAAGCACACCCTGCCATGCCAATATTGCCAGCAGCTGTCATGCTGCTGGTGTGCAGCCCCTGGATGAAAACACTGGAGCTGATTTTTACCTTTCTTCTAATTCAGCTGTGGGACATTTTTAGGCAAGCCATGGGGAGGGAAGGACTACAGGTGACAGCTTTGTACACTCTCCCAAGAGACCTCATGGGCTCACTCAAGCTGCAGCCACTGACAGCATGTGCCCAGTCACTCCAGGACACCACCAACCCCTACACCTGGCCCTTTCAGAGCATTGATAGAACAAAGTCCTGCCAGACATTAAAATCTACATTTCTAACCAGCTTAATCACGCTGTTATGGACTGTTTTGATACCTAGTGTCATTCCCACACTAGGTTTTTAAACATACGTGACATTGATGATCTGGACGAGGGGATTGAGTCCAGCATCAGTAAGTTTGCAGATGACACCAAGCTAGGAGCAGATGTTGATCTGTTGGAAGGTAGGAGAGCCCTGCAGAGGGACCTGGACAGGCTGGATGGGTGGGCAGAGGCCAATGGGATGAGATTGAACATGGCCAAGTGCAGGGTTCTGCACTTTGGCCACAATAACCCCAAGCAGCACTACAGGCTGGGGACTGAGTGGCTGGAAAGCAGCCAGGAGGAAAGGGACCTGGGGGTACTGATAGATAGTAGCTGAACATAAGCCAGCAGTGTGCCCAGGTGGCCAAGAGAGCCAATGGCATCCTGGCCTGTATCAGGAACAGTGTGGCCAGTAGGACAAGGGAGGTTATTCTGCCCCTGTACTCAGCACTGGTCAGGCCACACCTTGAGTCCTGTGTCCAGTTCTGGGCCCCTCAATTCAAGAGAGATGTTGAGGTGCTGGAATGTGTCCAGAGAAGGGCAACAAAGCTGGTGAGGGGCCTGGAACACAAACCCTATGAGGAGAGGCTGAGGGAGCTGGGGTTGTTTAGCCTGGAGAAGAGGAGGCTCAGGGGTGACCTCATTGCTGTCTACAACTACCTGAAGGGAGGCTGTAGCCAGGTGGGGGTTGGTTTTTTCTCCCAGGCAACCAGCAACAGAAGAAGGGGACACAGACTCAAGTTGTGCCGGGGAAGGTCTAGGCTGGATGTTAGGAGGAAGTTGTTGCCAGAGAGAGTGATTGGCATTGGAATGGGCTGCCCAGGGAGGTGGTGGAGGCACCGTCCCTGGAGGTGTTGAAGCAAAGCCTGGCTGAGGCACTTAGTGCCATGGTCTAGTTGACTGGCTAGGGCTGGGTGCTAGGTTGGACTGGATGATCTTGGAGGTCTCTTCCAACCTGGTTGATTCTATGATTCTAATATTGAAGTAGTAAAACCATTTTGAAATTCACCTTGCTGATCATCACCGGTCAAAACAAAAGACTCTGAAAGTCACCTTTGGCTACAGGCAAGGCAGAGGCACTTTCTTTGCTTGGAAATAAGTTTTGAAAAGGGAACGATAAATGCCTTGTTTTGAATAACAAGAGAGAGAGAGGGAAAGGCCTCGGCTGAGTCTGTGCTTGAACAAACAGGAAAGCAGAGATTTGGCAGAATGAATCTAAACACAGCATCATATTGGGAAATGCCCGATAGGAAAATATCCCTGCAAACATTGGGAAAGTCCCAAACACTTGTAGAGAATTTCTCATTACTATAACTTCTTTTGTTTGTTTTGTAATGGAAATGTAACAAAAAGGAGCTCTTTTTTCGTGGTATTTAGGATTCTAGTGAGGCATCCTGACCAAAGTAGCCAGAGTGGGAGTGGGAGAGAGAGGTTTTTCCTCCTTCCCTGCCTCCCTCCACAGTAAGTGTGCTAGGGAAAGAGGAAAGGGTACAGCTTCGGCAATGGCACACTGCTGCCAGGCAGCTCTGGTCCCCTATGCAAGCCCTAGGGCATGAGGGCTCTGCTGAACAGTGACCCAAGGCAGCAACCTGGCACCTCTGACAGCCTCCTTCATCTTGGCTCAGCCATGGCAACACCTTAGGTTCAGCTTTGCACTTTGTCCTGTGTCACAGACCACCAGCGCAGCTAAGAGCCAGCCAGATCATGCACATACCCCTCCCTTTCTCTCCCTCCCGAATGAGTTTTCATCTTCATTGGGTTTAAAAGCAATAGCATTACTAATCCTACACATGACCTGGCAGCCACAGCACGGAGAAGGAAAGCTTTCAGTAGAATCATAGAATCAAACAGGTTGGAAGAGACCTCCAAGATCATCCAGTCCAGCCTAGCACCCAGCCCTAGCCAGTCAACTAGACCATGGCACTAAGTGCCTCAGCCAGGCTTTTCTTGAAGACCCCCAGGGACGGTGCCTCCACCACCTCCCTGGGCAGCCCATTCCAATGCCAATCACTCTCTCTGGCAACAACTTCCTCCTAATATCCAGCCTGTACTTCCCCCAGCACAACTTGAGACTGTGTCCCCTTGTTCTATTGCTGGTTGCCTGGGAGAAGAGACCAACCCCCACCTGGCTACAATGTCCCTTCAGGTAGTTGTAGACAGTAATAAGATCACCCCTGAGCCTCTTCTTCTTCAGGCTAAACAACCCCAGCTCCCTCAGCCTCTCCTCATAGGGTTTGTGTTCCAGGCCCTTCACCAGCTCTGTTGCCCTTCTCTGGTCATGCTCCAGCACCTCAACATCTCTCTTGAATTGAGGGGCCCAGAACTGGACACAGGACTCAAGGTGTGGCCTAACCAGTGCTGAGTACAGGGGAAGAATAACCTCCCTTGTAACTGCTCTCTATACCATCTAGCTGCTACCACTAACTTGATGTTTCAAAGCTTTGGGAGTAGGCAGGAGGAGCGACAGTTAAAGCAAAGCTGCCACCTTCCAACCAGTTCACCCAGAAATTAGCTATCACAGGTTTGCATCAGCACGATACATATCAACAGTATAAACACAACAAGGGTGTTTGGAGATCACCACATTGTGGCCTTACAGCTGAAGCAAAGTTCTTCCTTTATTTAAAGCCTGATTCCTTTGCCCTTACACAGTACAAGGTTTATTTTTTTTCATGCAGAAGGGCACTGCTCTCCTAGAATGTCACTTTAAAAAGTGTTGCAATCATAGAATCAGTCAGGGTCGGAATGGACCACAAGGATCATCTAGTTCCAACACCCCTGCCATGGGCAGGGACACCCTACCCTAGATCAGGCTGCCCACAGCCTCAAATTGATGGAACAAGGATCAGAAACTATGAGTCATTGTTTTACATCCGTTTGTATAATTATAATAATTACATAACTTAATATAGTTATGCAATTAAATCCATAGCAGTTTATTAAATTATCCTTTGTACACAAATAATTCTAAATCTGACTTTCTACGTTGTGTTTCTATAACACATTTCTAGAGTTAATTATTTGTAGTGTAGGAATGTAGGTGGTGGAGCCAGACTGTGGCAGGATATCTGTTTAAACAACACTAAACCACCCTGATCCTTCTACCCTGTCCCTGTTTCCTCCTCAGACAGGTGAGGACAGCTCTAGACATGCAGCAGCCCTGGCCACTGGCACCAGGTTCATTCAGCAGCTCTGGGGGAAATCTAGTTTGGTTAGTCCTTCTTATCAGAACCTTCCTCCCTCCACCACACTATTTCACTGGCATTTCTGCCTGCACTAGCCATGACCCACACTACAGCCCCACATTTCAATATAAACAGGTGGGACTGGTTTCCCTCAGGCATTTGTAAACCCCCCAAAACTCACACTGCAAGAAGCTGCACTGAGATCTCCTTGTCTTGAGATGCCATAGTCACCCTGAGACTGTTTTTAAAATGAGATTACATAGACTGAGTAGATTTGGAGGGTCTGAATGCATCCCTGAGCTTGGGTCTGCCATTGCAGCAATGCAGGCAGCACAGAGAGCAACTGAAGCCATGGCTTCTGACTGGGGTTGTTGTGACTGAAGTGCTAGGTCTCATGATGCAGGAGATACTGCTGTGCTTCCCATACTCCCATCCTTTCAACTGTGTTTTCATATCTCCAATCTTTTTGAACTTTCAGCTACCTTCTCTGGCAGCTGTCCTCCATAAAGCTAAGAATTGTATTACTGACTTAAATGGGGACACAGTTAAACCATCAGGACTTTTTCTTAGCAAAGACTGATACATACCAGGCTTGGCAGATTCATCTCAGTTTCATTCTGTACTTGCAAACTCAGTATGCAGTAAGCTACGTGGATGCTTCCACAGGTTTAGAGCCAGACAAGTGGAGACCAGCAAAAATGCGCCCTAAGGAAGGTGTTTCATGTGAATAAGGCACAGGACTCATCTCATTCATGTACACCATCTGTGCCCGTGTATGTACTTCCATAGCATCCCAGGGAAGAGCCTCCAGACAATCCTGAATCGCTCTTAAAATCACCCATCAATTTTCTCTAAGTTATTTATTAAGCCAGAGAGATGCTTCCATCCTCTCAGGTACCTGGGGTGATGTTGTTCAGGATCTCTTCTGCAAGGATCTTCTCTCTGTTCAGAATCTCTTCTTGCTTTGAATAGGGCACAGGACTCATCTCATTCATGTACAGCATCTGCTTGTCTATGTACTTCTATAGCATCCCATGGAAGAGCCTCCAGACAAGCTTGGATCACTCTTAAAATCACCCATCAATTTTCTCTAAGTTATTTATCAAGCCAGAGAGCTGCTTCCATCCTCTCAGGTACCTGAGGTGATGTTGTTCAGGATCTCTTCTGCAAAGCTGTGCTTGTACCAGGCATGTGCAGTGTCCCTCACACTGTCAACACAGGGACAACTAATTCTAATTCTTGTTTTCTTAATGGGACTAGACCTTGCCACATTATGCCATGGTAGTTTTTATGCCAACTGTTCTGATCTGACCATTCCTCTCTGAAATCTACAGGCCAGAAGGAAAATGATGAAAATGCTGCCTTTCTTCCAAAGTGGACCTATTGGAATACGCAATGGATCAGAGGGTTGCATTGGTTCAAACAGGCAGCTTGAAAACCCTTCAACATCAGTAGCTGCTTGTCCTGAACCTTCTGGAGATGAGATCTGGTCCAGGGACAAGGAGAAAATGAATGAAAGGCCAGAGGCAGCCTGCAGGCCCTCACGTGCATCTTCCATCACGAGCAATGAGAGCTGCGTCTCTGCTGGGGACAGCCCTGAAAAAGGGAAGAAAGGCATCAAGGGAATCCTCACAAGTGCACTGAAGAAAATGAAAAAGAACAAGGCACCCAGTGGTAAGTGCTCCCTCCTCCTCCTTGCACTACCTTGTAGGCTGTAGATACCTCTAGAAGAGCACACAAGGTGGAAAGTTGTCCTCTTGAGAAACAAGGGCACTGATTGATTGAAGTGACTTGGCCAAGGGGCCTGGGGAAGCATGGGCAGAGAAGGACGTGACCCCAAGTCCTAGTTGCCTGGACCAAGGGCACATTCCTTGAGGAGGTGCCAGTTTGCAGTTGTTCTGTTTGAAATGAAACCTATTTCTACCTCTTTTAGGGGCGCAGGGATCTGTGGGTGGGTGAGGAATCCCTCTCTGCTCTGTTCCTCCATGAAACCACCCCATGAGATCTCTTTTTCCCCTAGAGGCAGCAGTGAACAGCACTCGTGGGTCCTTCCCAGAAATATATGAAGGTACAGAGCCTACAGTTACAGGCACTGTCCCTGCAGGGTGCTTAGAGATAAGAGGAAAGTAGCTGCTCAGAGGAACCTGGAACTGGAGACATAAGTGTCCCCTGGCCCTAATAAGGCTCACCTGCTACCTCTCATTACTTGGTTCATAAACTTAGCAAGCTGCATCTTAAGCTCGTTTTTAATTCCTGCCTCCTTTACCGGGAGGCTCCTACAAAGTCTCACTGGTTTAGCACAAATTATCTCATTTCCAGGCAAGCCTTTCTCTGGCTAGCTGGCATCTCTCTTTCCCTGTGTGTCACCTTTTCCCAGACTGGTGAGCTTCCTTCTTGACCAGGAATTTCCTCAACTAAATTAACTGAGTCTATTGAAAACAAGTCCTTCCTGCCTTTGTTCCTACTGCTTCACTGCCCCATTCTCAATGGCTTTGCTTTTTAATAAAGCAACCAGCACTGCAGAAAACATTCCAGATGAGGTACCACCAATTCCTGGTACAACACGTCGCTATTTTCTTGTCTCAGCTGGATATTCCTCACTGGGTCATATCTGAGATAATAACTGACATTTTCACCATCATCTCACAGTAATCATTTATTAATTCTCCAGACATCTCTTTTCCTCCTCCATCTCAAGCTGATTCCCATCCGACTTGCAGCAGAAAATCCTATTTGTTGCTAAGTAACTTCTGTTCTATTGAATTTGTACCTTGCAGTTTGTGCTACTAAATTTCAGCTCTATTTTGAATTTACCATTCAGATTATCCCACTGATTCCTTTATAATGCACCAGGCCCTCAGTTTCCATGTCTCTGAGCTTTGTGTGATCAACAGATTGGCACTCCCAGCTTTTGTGCCACAGCCTCTAAGAATATGAAGCAAGAGGAGTTTCATGGATAATGTAAACTTTCTCCACCCAAGCTTTTCCATATGAACCTTGCACACCTAGCAACACTTATTTTGGGATATAACTTGTGGAAGGGTTTCTTGCTAACAGGACATGAGCACTGGTTAGACCACACATTGAGTGCTGTGTTCAATTCTGGGCCCCCCAGTTTAGGAGGGACATTGAGATGCTTGAGCGTGTCCAGAGAAGGGCGACGAGGCTGGTGAGAGGCCTCGAGCACAGCCCTATGAGGAGAGGCTGAGGGAGCTGGGATTGTTTAGCCTGGAGAAGAGGAGGCTCAGGGGTGACCTTATTGCTGTCTACAACTACCTGAGGGGAGGTTGTGGCCAGGAGGAGGTTGCTCTCTTCTCTCAGGTGGCCAGCACCAGAACGAGAGGACACAGCCTCAGGCTGTGCCAGGGGAAATTTAAGTTTGAGGTGAGGAGAAAGTTCTTCACTGAGAGAGTCATTGGACACTGGAATGGGCTGCCCAGGGAGGTGGTGGAGTCGCCGTCCCTGGGGCAGTTCAAGGCAGGATTGGACGTGGCACTTGGTGCCATGGTCTAGCCTTGAGCTCTGTGGTAAAGGGTTGGACTTGATGATCTATGAGGTCTCTTCCAACCTTGGTGATACTGTGATACAGTGATACTGTGATAAGCAATAAGCAAACCTGTGCTGCCAAGTGTCCTTGAGTCCATCTC
Organism: Pogoniulus pusillus; assembly: GCF_015220805.1. Taxonomy (NCBI): domain Eukaryota; kingdom Metazoa; phylum Chordata; class Aves; order Piciformes; family Lybiidae; genus Pogoniulus; species Pogoniulus pusillus. Next base: position 11,221,106 of record NC_087264.1, on the reverse strand, counting down.
AGAGGCAGGAAACCAGGCGGTGGGTGGCACCCCCCACACGCAGCTGCATGGCAGAGCCTACCAGCTGCAGGGGATGGACTCTACAGGTTGTTGATATAGATTGACCTATCTGTATCACACACACAACCCTGGACCAATCTGTACTTTCCACATGTACCAATCTCAAACTAAGTTAGTTATGCACGCCTCCTCCAAGCAGCATATCAGCTGCTGTATTGCCTCAATAAGGTGTACTGTACTGCCTGCAGCTAGCTCATAATGAGTTGTCTCGCCAGTACCCCCATCCCGCCTCCGCTGCCTTCCCGACACTGCAATAACTTCCACGGTTTAACTACTAATTACCCAGATTGCACCCTCTCAAGTAACCACCTGCAGTTCAGATGAGATATTGCTTGATAAATGTGCCCTTCAAAAAAAATGTCGTGGGTCAGATTGCACCAACCTATTTCTGGAGAACCCATGTGGTATTTCCTATAGCACTTCTCATTTAGCTACGTCTTTCCATACACATTTCTTCTAAACCCATGCTTCTGACCTGAGGTCATATGGGAAGAGAGATAATAAATAAAGAGAATTTCAAAGGTGTAAATTTTTGGGGAAAAAAAATTATAGGTAGCTCATGAAGAGGTGCTCCACATGTAACAACGCTGTGATGGGTATTCAGATTTCCATTGCCCCAGTTAGAGGCGAGCTGGAAATAATCTTATCTCTAAATAAATAGAAACACAGCATCAACCAGGTTGGAAGAGACCTCCAAGATCATCCAGTCCAACCTAGACAATCAACTAGACCATGGCACTAAGTGCCTCAGACAGGCTTTTCTTCAACACCTCCAGGGACAGTGACTCCACCACCTCCCTGGGCAGCCCATTCCAATGCCAATCACTCTCTCTGACAACAACTTCCTCCTAACATCCAGCCTAGACCTCCCCCAGCACTACTTGAGACTGTGTTCCCTTGTTCTATTGCTGGCTGTGTGTGGGAGAAGAGACCAACCCCCACCTGGCTACAGCCTCCCTTCAGGTAGTTGTAGAACGCAATGAGGTCACCCCTGAGCCTCCTCTTCTCAAGGCTAAACAACCCCAGCTCCCTCAGCCTCTCCTCATAGGGTTTGTGTTCCAGGCCCCTCACCAGCTTTGTTGCCCTTCTCTGGACACGTTCCAGCACCTCAACATCTCTCTTGAATTGAGGAGCCCAGAACTGGACACAGGACTCAAGGTGTGGCCTGACCAGTGCTGAGTAAGTACAGAGGGAAAATAACCTCCCTTGTCCCACTGGCCACATTATTACTGATATAGGCCAAGATGCCATTGGCTCTCCTGCCCACCTGGGCACACTGCTGGCTCATCTTCAGCCTATCATCTACCAGTACCCCCAGCTCCCTTTCTGCCTGGTGGCTCTCCAGCCACTCTGTCCCCAGCCTGTAGTGCTGCTTGGGGTTGTTGTCAAAGTGTAGAAGCTTGCACTTAACCTTCTTCAATCTCATCCCATTGGCCTCTGCCCACCCATCCAGCCTGACAAGGTCTCTCTGCAGGGCCCCCTACCCTCCAACAGATCAACACCTGCTCCTAGCTTGGTGTCATCTGCAAACTTACTGATGCTGGACTCAATCCCCTGGTCCAGCTCATCAATAAAGATATTGAACAGGACTGGGCCCAGCACTCATCCCTGAGGGACACCACTAGTGACAGCTGCCAACTGGATGTGGCACCATTCACCACCACTCTCTGGGCTCTGCCATCCAGCCAGTTCTTGATCCATATCAGAGTGAATCTGTCCAAGCCATGAGCTGCCAGCTTGGCTAGGAGCTTGCTGTGGCAGACAGTGTCAAAGGCTTTGCTGAAGTCCAGGTAGACTACATCCACAGCCTGCCCCACATTCACCAGGCAGGTAACCTGATCATAAAAGGAGATCAGGTTGGTGAGGCAGGACCTGATCCCTTGGCCATCCTGCAGGTGCTTTGTGATGGCACTCAAGACGACCTGTTCCATCACCTTGCCTGATCTCCACTGTATAGTTTCTCTATGGTGAAGATTCCTAGGATCTAGCATTATAGCAATAGAAATACATTTTTTTACAACCCAAAAGGTTCTGCAGAGACACCATTTCCAATAAGACAGACATTTAAATCTTAGCTATTGGGTAAAGAAAGGCTGTTCTTTTTTCCATCAGTCAAACAAGTCATGGATCTCCTTGAAGAGCAAAAGCTTTGCGATGCTGCTCAGCTGCTGATTGTCCTGGAGAAGAGCCTGTCTAGCAAAAATGAGGAGGGATCAAACACCAGCCAGCGAGACATTGAATCTGTCCATGAAGTTCTGAAGCACAAGGTCTTCAGCATCCTGAAAGACTCCACACAGCTCGCAAAAACAAACCCAGAACTGCTGCAGCAGGCAGTCGAGGCACTGAAGGAGCAGGAGAAAGAAGATCAGAACTACACATCAGAGAATCCAACTGACCAAAACCAATTTAGACCTAGAAAATGGAAAGAGCTTTGGGTGGCTACAGTAAAGGAGTCAGTAGAGTCTCGAATGAAAGACACGAGCCGTACTCCTAGAACAGAGAACCTCTCTACAGTTGGCCAGAACCTCCTGCACATGGGAAAGACAATGAAAGAAGATTTGACAGTAGTTGCAAAGTACATTAAACAGCTTTATTCTCCCGAGTTTAATGTGTTTGGCACCTATGCTGAACTTTACCACAATTACTTTGCCTCTCAGGCGAAGAGAAATGCTGAGTCTCATCTGGAAGACAAGGATATTTACCTTCTCCTCTCATGGGTGCACAACATTTATCCAAAGTAAGTCAGGCTTTTATGCATTTATTTCTGCCAATCAGTGCAGGTTCCTTGGCTGCAAAACCAGGCACTTGCTGGATTTATGAGTTGGCATCACTGTGATGCAGTCTGGCACCTGGCTAGGTTTTGATGTCACTGGCATTGTGCTGATGTACACTAGCTAGCCAGGACGGCCAGAAGGGATGCACTCAAGGCCACTGGTCTGTAAACCAAGAGCTAACCCAACCAGTCCAGCTTCTAGGCAAGAGATGTGCCCACAGATGTTTAGGGCTTCACTTGTGGGGTCACTGAGACATGTTCATTGCCTGGATCTCTATTCCAGTTGTAGGCTTGAATTTATTCTTGGAAAATTCATGAATTTCAGCTCTCTGGACCAGAGGGCAGCCAATGAATAGAACAACCTAGGATGCAGTTATCCTGGGCATGGAAGATGTTGCTTAGGTGTTACCCACAGTCTACACTTTCCTGTCAGTTAGAAGGCAAAAGGATGCACTTCTGTGAGAGGATGTCATCAGCCAAGGCTCACCCTTAATCTTCACAAGCTCTGTATGTTATAGAACTGAAAAGATTCCTTGCTGTGGCTGATGGGGAATAGAGGGCTCCCATTTCTTAGCTGAAAACCAGTAAACACACCAGCAGTGTTTCTTCTGCTGTCCTAAGGCCATTCAACCTTCACCTCCACTTTTTCCTTCTCATGTTTCATTGATGGAGTATAACAAGTCACTGTTGATCTTGCAAGTTTTCCAGAGCCAGTGCTTACTCTAGGTCAGGACATGCAGGTCTGAACCAGCAGGTGTTTGGAAATCAGTAGCTGCAAGGAGCTGGGCTCAGACAGAACAGTGCAGCCTGGTGCTGGGGATGCCATTGGCCAGGGCAGTGTCTGCTTTAGGGAGTGTTCCCAGAGGGCCCATCCGGGTGTCTGCTGAGGGACCACCTCTATCCATGGTTGGCAGCAAAGGGAGTCACAAAGAGGATGAGGAGGGTTGCACAACAGCCTGACTCCAGCTTCTACTGTCATATCAGGAGCAGCCCATGTGCAGAAAGCACAATGGTGTGCCCATATGGAGCTGGGTGATGTGCAAGCACATGAGTCAGGTGATGTTCAGGGCTATTCTCTGCAGCTCCAGAAGGAGAAGCTGCTTCCAAATCAGTCTCCACTCAAGTGCTGGCCTGAGCTGCCCATGCCTGGCTGGTTTCTTCCCTCAAAGCTGGTCAGGAGCACCCAGCTCAGTTAGAATGTGGTAAGGACATGACAGCAGGGTATGAACTACTCACTCCATTCCCAAGTAGCCATGAAACACCAGCTTTGTATTGATGGAGAGTGTTTGTGTCCTCAGGCTAGACCTACCTGCTTACTTCAGGTCTCACATCTCTACCAGAAGGCAATGGCCAGTGCTTAGGAGCTTGGCAGAGCATGACTGTCTTCCCTGGGATTGCTTGGGGTCCCCACCCTCATAAGTCCCACCCTGGCATAGATTCATCTCCTCCAAGTCCTGTCTGGACTAAGGACAATGTACATTTCCCTCTGTTTTTTCACCCATAGCCTCAAAAAGTGTTAGTGATTTGAATCAACAGCTGTCTTGAATTACACTGCCCTTAGGAAAAATGTGATTGTTTGGCTTTTTCATTCCAGAGAGATGAGAAAAGATCATGTTTTAGCCAAGGAGTTGGAAAAAGTTAAGCTTGGAAGCCTTTTGCCATCAAGTCTGAGCAAAGACCTTGAAAAGAAATACCTTGACAGTGAAGAGGTGAGAATCTGTTCAACCCCTGAACTCCCCAGAGGAGCTATCACTTGTCCTGTGTACATGCTTCTGATCTGTGAGCTACACATCCTTCCAGAGAGAAGCAAAAGCAAGAATGCTTTTATTTCAGTTTTGGGGCCAGATTGGCTTTGTGCTTGATGGGAATTGCAGAGCAAACTTCTGCTTAGCCTTGGGAGCCATCAGAAAATAACTGCTCTCTCCTCAAAAACCTCATGTCACGAAGTTGAGGAGAAGTCCAACTACAAATCTTTATGGGAAACTTTTCTGTTGTCTGTTAACACCACAGAGGAATTTACACTCCCTCTCACAGCTCATGCATTCAGAATTACTTCTGGTCTCTTCAGTGGTGCCAGACCTTGGGTGAACACAAAAGAATGTAGGTCCAACCTTTAAAAGTCTGCTTCTTTGATAGAGAATGACCTGGTGTGCAGAAAACAACAATTACTCTGAGTTTTGGATCACTCTTGCTTTAATGGAAACCAGAGGGCGATGGGGAGGTGTTCAAGAGAAAACTGGACGAGGCACTTAGTGCCATGGTCTAGTTGATTGGATAGGGCTGGGTGCTAGGTGATAGGTTGGTGGGACAGGTTATAGGCTGGATTGGTGATAGGTTGATTGGATAGGGCTGGGTGCTAGGTTGGACTAGATGATCTCAGAGGTCTCTTCCAACCTGGCTGATTCTATGATTAAGCAACTCTTACAGTACTCCTATAGCTTAGTGCTTTTGGCATTTTGGGCTGGAATTCTGGGAAATGAGAAGACAGGTTCCAGGTTTAGCTGGAGCCCATGCAGGTTTGCACATGGGAGATGTGGATGTCAGGCCTGCAAGACAAGGCACTGACATACACGACAGCCGCCACACAGGCCATTTCCAAAGCCTTGTTGCACAGTGTGTATGGGAAGGATCAGAGCAGAGTGAGCCCAAGAGCATCTCGTTTCACTTTCCAGCACTCAGAAGTGGTTATGAAAAAGGATTGCAAAACCAGGCCCAGAAGGTAGTGTGACTCACAGACAATGCTTGTCTGGGGGAATTCGGGCACTGGCACATGTTGCTGCATGCAGCCTGCAACTTATCCACCACTGCCCTCATCTGCCCTCCGATCACCACTGATGCAGCAAGGTGGAAGGCAGGGACATAGATTTTTATCTTCGTTCCTACCCTGAAATATTAACTTGCTATTGCTTGGGTGGATATAGTGAGAGTCTTGTCCTTGCAGATGTGAAGCGGTGAGTCATAACAAAGAGCCTTTATTCCTCAGCAAGGGCCGAGGAAAATGTCTCTAGAGCCAGATGAGTGGTGGGTGGGCAAGTAAAACCTGCATGAGTGATTTCCCATTGGAATGGGCTGCCCAGGGAGGTGGTGGAGGCACCGTCCCTGGGGGTCTTCAAGAGAAGACTGGATGAGGCACTTAGTGCCATGGTCTAGTTGATTGGTTAGGGCTGGGTGACAGGTTGGACTGGATGATCTTGGAGGTTTCTTCCAACCTGGTTGATTCTATGATTCTATGATTCTATGAGACAGCAGGTGCTACATCCACTCAGTGGTAAATGCTGTTGTTCTTCCTTCCCTAAAGGCTACTATCAAAAGTTCACTGACCAAATGTTTAGACAAAGAAATCCAAAGATGGAAGGAGGACCAAGAACCAGAGAAACTAAATGGGCATTTTCAGAGTGAACTACTAGCAATATTTGTCATCCAGGTAATACAGATTCAAAATAACTGACTGCATCCTCTGTGCATTTAGGATTTGAACCCAACTATGGTCAATGCAGGAAAGCAAAATGCTGAGTCACTTGTGTAGGGTGGTAGTAGAGGTGAAGGGTACAGGGGAGCCCAAACCCGTGGTGTGGTATGGCCCTGGTGTACCATGTGCTGGAAGCAAACATGTCTCTAAACAAAACAAGCAGGAAAGCTGCCTTCATTTCTCCTCTGCAGTCTCTTTGGCACCCCTAGATGATGCCAAGCCATTAGATGCTGGCCAGTGGAACAGCAGAGAGCCAAGAGACAGGCTCAGCCGAGCAAGAAAGCAGCATGGTGCTGTTGCCCTCTTTTGCTCCCAGGGAGGCTCTCACAGGTAGAGCTGCTCTGAGTGCTCACACCCTTTCCCTAAGATCAACATTTATCCTTCTCAGGCTGTGCAAGGTTAATGGGAGGAGTTTTTTGGTTTTTTTTTTAAATTCTTTACTCTATTGAGGGGGTTGTGCATTAATAATTTCTCTTAATGCAAAGACTATAACATTTGGGGGGAAAAAAGAATTATACCCAAGTGTCACTTTCCCTACTCTCTCAGGTATTCTATAGACTTTCTTTAAGGTATCTTATTTGCCTCTTTCCTCATTTGAAAGTGGAGTTCCAAATTAGCTTGGACCCACCAAATAAGTATAGTTGCCCTTCATGGTCCCTGACCTGACTGCAGGCAGGTATGCAGGAGGGCTGGGTGCAGGTACTACAGTTAAGGATCTGTAAGCTTTTTGGAGCAGGCAGCATTAATATTGATTGTCCTGGTTTAGGGCAGATCCCTCCCCCGGTGGAGTAAACTCACGACAACATGGATTTTTGGAAAGTCAGGGAAAATGCAATTGTATTTCTTATAGTTTAAACTAAATACAGCAGTATAAGAAGAATAAACTACTACAGAAATATATAACAACCTTAAGGAAGATGGGGAAGGGGTCAAGTGGCAGCGAAGCAGCAAAAGCAGCAGCAGCCAAAACATTGGTGGGGGAAGATAGCAGCGGCGCAGCAGAAGCAGCAGCAAGAGGAAGGTACAAGCTGTGCTCCCAGACACAAAGCTCTTGATGCTCCAATGAAATGATATTAACTTATTCACTGTGGCCATTATATGGCCTATCCCTAGAATGTTCACCTCTCCACTCAGAGCATCCGCTTCTAAGATTCTCTGTTCTGAATTTTCTTCATGTCTGAGCTAGAAATCTAGCTGAAGTGGCAACACTGATACTGTTTGCTTGTTTGTCTGTTAGAGTATTTACAGTGGCCAGACACGAGCCAAGGAGATCAGTGCCTCGGTGGGTGAGGAGCTGTCACATCGGCTGTGGAAGGAGCTACCTGCCTTCCTGAAGAGGTGCGGTAAGGTGGCAGCAGGCAGCAGGGCTGGCAGAGCTGCCTGGGACGTGCACTCATCCCTACTTCCTCTCCCCATCTGCCTTTCAGCTACAAGGATGCTTTTGAAGACTTTAAGGAGAAATGCAAGAAGCACAGATACTACAAGCCTACGCTGATTGCAAATATTAACAACTGTTGGAATTTTAGGTAAGAGTCCAAAGCAAAAGGCTTTCCTCCTTCCTCTGCAGGCAACAGACACTAGTGTGACAGAGGGGAGGTACTCCAAAGTACTTCCACAGCAAGGTCCATCTGCCTGCAGAGGAAGATTTGGAGACCTCTGGATTTCTTTCTCTCTCTTTTGAGGACACATAATTCTGACTCTGATATTTCCTTGCAGAGACTATGCAGAGAAAAACATGTCAGAAAAGGACAACAATAAAGCCATTATCCTCAGCACTCTAGGTGACATTGAAAACAGTGCCTTTGATGTGCTACTTCAACAGCTGTTTGTCCAGCTAAAGGTACTGGATCTACACTCCACACCCTCTTGCCTGGTGACTCAGCCTGTGCTAATGCCAGGCTTGTTCTCTTATGGATTGCCCAAACCTCTGATTCAAGAGCAGCAAAGTTCAGAAGGGCTCTGGGCCAGGTCACCTCTTGACATTGGTTTTAATTTGTACAGCTCTCAGAAAACTCACTCGTCTCTCCTCCAGCCTGCAGGCAAAATGGGAGCAGCTACATAAGCATGACTGTGCAGATAAAATGTGCTGACCTCATCTTAGCCAGCTGCTGCAGGAGTGAGAGTTTCAACCTGACAGTGTTTGCACTCCAGACTGTGGGAAGCAGTCACAAATGACACCAGCTGCAATTAAGCAGTTTTAGGCTTCTTTGTACAGGTGGCCTGAGAGGCACTTTTGGTTTGGGTTCTTTTCTTTTTTTAATATATACAACACCAAAAAGCATGGTAGAGGGGAAGGTGTCAGGAATGCTCAGACACCATTTCTCCTGCTTTCCCATTAGGGCCTTTTGGAAGGCATGATAGAGCAGGGCTGCTTTTTTTCAGTTTCATGTTTACTTACTGTGTCCAAGAAAAACTGGTTGAAAAAAAATTCCCTAATGGTTCCATAGTTCTCTAAACCAAAATGGCATGGACAAAACATTACAAATGTGGAACTCAAAAAAAGGTCTCCTATGTGAGCTTCTTAAGCCCATCACAAGGAACCTAATACAGCCCCTTCTTCCCCTGCAAGTCATCGTCCAACATCATCCATCATCCAGTCCAACCTATCACCCAGCCCTGTCCACTCAACTAGACCATGGCACTAAGTGCCTCATCCATAGAATCATAGAATCAACCAGGTTGGAAGAGATCTCCAAGATCATCCACTCCAACCTAGCACCTAGCCCTATCCAGTCATCTAGACCATGGCACTAAGTGCCTCATCCAGGCTTTTCTTGGACACCTACATGTGCATTGAATTTGTTTTGAGAGAACTAAGCAGATTTTCCTTTTTTTTCAGCCAATGTATAAGAAGTTTACAGAAAATAAGTGGGACTCCAGCAACGAAGTTATGAATGAGATCATTAAAACCACCAGCAAACACATTTCAGACTTCCGGACCTTAAAGGATCCTTTCTATCATGTAAGTCAAAGAGAAAAAAGAGAGAGAGATTCTGGGATGCCTCATGTTTTCAGACTGTGATCCTCTGTGACTAGAGCTGCCTGGACCTGCACTGAACTGACAAGCTGGCTCTCATGCAGGATATCCCTGTATCTTGTAATATCCCTATTACAAGAAGGATATGGATGTGCTAGAACGTGTCCAGAGAAGGGCCATGGGGATGGTCAGAGTGCTGGAGCACCTCTGCTATGAGGAGAGACTGAGGGAGTTGGGGCTGTTCAGTCTGGAGAGGAAAAGGCTCTGAGGTGACCTTCTTGTAGTCTTTCAGTATCTTAACGGGGCCTGCAAGAAAGCTGGGGAGGGACGTTTAAGAATGTCAGGTAACATTAGGACAGGGGGAATGGAACAAAGCCAGAAATGGGTGGATTCAGACTGGATGTCAAGAAGAAGTTCTTCAGCATGAGGGTGGTGAGACCCTGGAATGGGTTGCCCAGGGAGGTGGTCAATGCCTCATCCCTAGAGGTGTTTAATGCCAGGCTGGATGAGGCTGTAGACAGCCTAATCTAGTGTGAGGTGTCCCTGACCATGGCAAGGGGCTTGGAATCATAGAATCATAGAATCAAACAGGTTGGAAGAGACTTCCAAGATCATCCAGTCCAACCTAGCACCCAGCCCTAGCCAGTCAACTAGACAATGGCATCAAGTGCCTCATCCAGTCTCTTCCTGAACACCTCCAGGGACAGTGACTCCACCACCTCCCTGGGCAGCCCATTCCAATGCCAATCACTCTCTCTGTGAAGAACTTCCTCCTAACACCCAGCCTAGACCTACCCCAGCACAACTTGAGACTGTGTCCCCTTGTTATATTGGTGGTTGCCTGGGAGAAGAGGCCACCCCCCACCTGGCTACAGCCTCCCTTCAGGTAGTTGCAGACAGCAATGAGGTCCCCCCTGAGCCTCCTCTTCTCTAGGCTAAACACCCCCAGCTCCATCAGCCTCTCCTCATAGGGTTTATGTTCCAGACCTTTCACCTGGAACATTCACCTGGAATTAGATGACCCTTGTGGTCCCTTCCAACCCTGACTGATTCTATTATTTCCATCAGCACGTAGTTTAGCTAGAACCGCCATATAAATCGTACTCTTCTCCAGGAGAAGCAGACTCCTGTAGGTCTGCTGGAGTGTTTTCAGAGAAAACCACCCCTGCTGTAGAGAAATTGCTCTAGGGACTGCCCAAATATAGCTTTATTTATCTACAGGCTTGGTTTAGCAGTTTTGAAATATGGATGCAATCACACAGTTCTGTCTTGTGGCTCCTTTGATTGCCCTAAGGGCTGGAGGAGTTGCAGGCAACTGGGACAAATCCCAGAAAAATGAGCTCCAACATCTTCAGTGATGTTGGAGTATATATGAAACATCACCATATAAAAATAAAATCTTTGATTTCCTGCCTTTGTCTTTTCAGTAGCTGAAATAAAATGATGATGTTTTGTCTGTTGGAGAGAGGAACAGGAGGAGCAGCATGAATTCCTGTTTCTCTGGAGCACTGTTGCTCCTCTAACACATTGAGTTCTTTTGTGTGCTTTAAATGCTTCCCAGAAGGAAACTACATTTGGGAATTCCCACACTTCATTAGTTTGAGTTTCTCGGCATCTAGGATGTCATTTAACCAGTGGTGGGGAGCTTGGCAACCAGTGCCACTCCTGACGTGTGGTCAGCAGCAGGCATTTTAGTGGGGCAGCATTCAACATGTTTTTGTGTCCCCCACACAGAGTTCGTTTTGTCCCCAAGAAAAAGATAGACAGATTATTCCCCCTCTCCTTTCCTACAGGCTATCATTGAGAAGATCCATGCTCGTTTGGTTAAAGAGTACATTGTGAGGCTGCTGAAGAGGAAAGTCAGCCTGAAGACTCCAACGCAACAGCAAACACTGGCTCAGCACATCTCCAAGAACGCTGCTGACCTGGAAGCCTTCTGCACCAGCAATGTACGTGAGTGCACACTGCATGAACAGCAGCACGCAGCACAGGCATGCTGGAAAACAGGAAAACTGTTTTTTTAGGGCTTCTCATTAACCTTTCCAAGTCAGTTTAATTTCCTGGAAAGCAGGGCCTCAGGCAGAAAGAGGTCTCAAGTGCCTGCAGGCAGGAAGGCTCCCCTGCCACAGGCCTGACCCTCCTCTGGATGGAGAGCAATTATTTCATCCTCCTTTGTCCTGTAGGCTTCCTCTTGGATAATAGGGTCAGAAGATTTAGCTAAACACTGCATTGCTGTGGTTTCAGTACAGTCTGCATGGAGTCTGTGTGTTGACTCTTCCCCTTTGCCCTTGATTTTTCCTCTGCTGATTTTAGATCCGGCAGCAACTGGAATGGGCAGTGCTAAATGTCTAGGACACACATAAGGGTTTTCTCCACCAGAGACTCTTGCTTTCTCTGCATGGCTGAAACATCCTTCCCCATCCTCTGAGATCACCTCCCTCCTTTCACGCTTCTAAATTTGCCTGCAAAAGAGTTAAACCAAGTCACAGCCTCCACCACTCTGTGTAATATCTGACTGGAGAAGAAACAAGCCTGAGTGTTACTTGGCATGGGCAGGAGGTCAGGCAGCTGGTGCCTTGGGATATCCAATGGCCAGAAAACAAGTCAGGTTGGGGATTTTACCTAGTTGGGCAGGGAGAGGAGTTTGGCAATACCTGGAGGTGCTAAAGGTTGAGTGCATTGCTGAGAAAGAGCAGGATGCAGCAATGCCTTACCTGGCCCATCAGTCCTTCTACACACATTGGGCTTGCTTAGAAACCCAAGGAAAGGAAAACATGACAGGAGTTATATCAGAGGGAGTCTGTTGAGGTGGGTGCAGAAGACTCAGTCTTATAGCAGACCTTATCCCACTTGTTCAAGAAGATTAGAAACCACCACACAACTAACCCAGTTTCTCCAAGGCTAATCAGGGTAGAAGTATCATTGCAAAAAAAAAAGAGGCACTTCAAATCACTGCCATGTCCTTTCCCTCCTTCCCCACCACCAGGAAACAGCCCCAGGAGTCATCTTGGCTGCATCCCCTGTGACACACAGCTCCTGGGCTGGCTGGGGGTTTGCACCTCAGGATGCCCTGCTGACCACTTTTTTTTTTTTTCTAGCAGGGGTCTCAAGCCACGTGGCTGAATGCAGCACTCCCCAAGCTGGCTGAAATAATCCGACTTCAAGATTTAGGTGCTATTAAAATCGAAGTCGCGACGCTCGCCACTATATACCCAGATATCCGGTAAGAGGTGCTGAATCTCAACTGAGCCAGGGAACAGGCAAATATGAGCATAAGTGGAGTTCATACAACCCGAGTCTATAAACATGGATGGGGGCTTCCTGCCAGGTTGTGGCAAACCCAGGGCTGTTGGACAACAACTAATTAGAATCACAGAATCATAGAATCAAACAGGTTGGAAGAGACCTCCAAGATCATCCAGTCCAACCTAGCACCCAGCCCTAGCCAGTCAACTAGACCATGGCACCAAGTGCCTCAGCCAGTCTCTTCCTGAACACCTCCAGGGATAGTGCCTCCACCACCTCCCTGGGCAGCCCATTCCAATGCCAATCACTCTCTCTGCCAACAACTTCCTCCTAACATCCAGCCTATACTTCCCCTGGCACAACTTGAGACTGTGTCCCCTTGTTCTATTGGTGATTGCCTGGGAGAAGAGACCAGCTCCCACCTGGCTACAACCTCCTTTCAGGTAGTTGTAGACAGCAATGAGGTCACCCCTGAGCCTCCTCTTCTCCAGGCTCAACACCCCCAGCTCGCTCAGCCTCTCCTCATAGGGTTTGTGTTCCAGGCCCTTCACCTGCCTATTGGTGTATTCCAAATTCCATCACAATTTTCTCCTTTGCCTTGGAGATTCTGTACCCTAAACATCCTGGGACAGTGCTGGGTCCTTTGTGGAACCACCAGATAGATGCTGAACTGGCATCTGGCAGGGACTTCAGCACCCACTGTGGTTTGGGAGCTGCATCATGGAGCATGGGAGATCTGTCAGAGGAGATAACACCTGCCTATTTGTTTCCGCAGCAAAAGGCACCTCGAAGCGTTCCTGCACATCAAAGCCAATTTGTCACGCAGCGAACTGAAAAGCATCCTAGGCTACTTGGCAGACAGCACAGCATCCGCACTGCCTGAGGCCCCACTCTTCTCCAACATACCCATGTCCTAGGCCAAGGTACTGCCTGGCACCTCCTCGTGCTTAGCCTATTGACTAAACTAGAGTCGGAGACTGTCCCCTGGAGCAATGCACAGTGCACACTGCTGCCTTTTTTCAGTGGAAGGTACTCTGCCCCCATCTGGTGCTCAGCACCTCTAGGAATCACTCCTCTATGAAGGGCTGGAGGAAAGTGTGCCTGCAGTAGGAGCAGTACCCAGAAGGATCAGGGCTGCTCCTCACACCAATCATGGACTGCCTCCATGTTCTCCTTAGTACCACCATGTTCTCTGCCTGGACACTGCCATGGTGCTCTGACCTCCTTCTACCTCACAGGGTGCCAAGAAGGCCACACTCTGACTCCTCAACTAGCCCAGACTGAGCAGGCACCTCCTGTGTAACATTTGGTTTGCTAAGGAAATGGAGTGAAACAAAAACTGAAGCCAGAATTTAGAGCTGTTGGATAAGTCCTATGTGAGCATGCTTGCACTGAAACTGCTTTCCTCTGAACCAGACAGTGGTGGCTATGTTAGGCTGATTGGAGAGACACCAACTTTTTAGTTTAGAAAGAATAACAGCTCCAATCATGACAGGGCTCCTGCTGTCCTGTTGCACCGCAGACCTTGGGTTTGGAGTAGCCTCAGCTGCACAGAATCACTGAATGGTAGAGGGTGGAAGGGACCTTTGGAAATCATCTGCTCTGACCCATGCAGAAGCCAGATTTTTGTGACTTGGCCTTGCAGAGCCCTAGCTGGTCCTGCAGAAGAAACCCAGTTAAGGCAGCATATGCTTCCTTCATCTCTGAGGTGGGGGTGCTGAACCTCTCCAGCAGCATCCAACCCCTCTGCAGTGACCCCATGCACTGGAGTGGTTAGCTGCTAACACAGGCTTAGGAGAAGCTGTCTATTGCAAAGGGTCATGTGGGCTAAGCCCCAGCATCTAGTAAAGCACTTTGAATATTACTTAAACACTCCTTGTTAGGGAGAGGACTTTTCCAGACCCTGTTAACAACACAGGTTTTAAATAGGTGCTGGAACTGGTCTCAAATGGCATTAAAATGTATTGAGTACCCTGTATGTGTCACTGTTTCTTTGCTCTCTCTTTCCCCTCTCACTGTGATGCGTGGATGTGATGTGAAAACACAAACCTGTTGTAAAACTATGTTGTCATGGTTGGTTTTTTTTTTACAGCTTAGTTTTGGGGGAAGCAAATCACTTGCCAAAACAACAATGTGTTTAGTTGAAGATCTTCTGATTTTTCTGTTTCAGCTTTTGCATCAGTCTGCAGAAAGTCAGTCTGGTAGGAAGACACCCAATGACTGTGCAAAACCATGTAGCGTATTTATATGCATAGGCAGTATACCACTGGTGCATTTTTGCATCCAATTTTGGTTTTTCTCAGTTAGAGATATTCATTTGCAATGTTTATATTTAAACAGTATTCAAATATGCTAGAAAAGTGACTCATTTATTCTGTCTCTCGTCGCTGTTCACTGCATTGCCACATGTAGTCCTACATAGTCCTTCAGAGGGCAAATTTCCACTCCTCTCAGCCTGCTCTTGTGATTGCCACTCACTGGTTTGAGCCAGGAGAGGTTTTTCTGGACTGTAGAGAAGCTGGAAAAGCAGAGACACTCTGTTTGTGCTGTATATGGCTCTCATAGCTTGATTTTCTTTGCTGTCTGGAGCAAGGACTGCCATGTGCACCATATTTATGGTATGTGGTATAAGGTCTAAGATGCCAGCCTCTGAGCACTGCTGCAATCTGTGTTGAATAATAAAAAGATATGTATTTAACATACATCTCACTCTGACTACTCTGTTCATTGAATCATAGAATCAATCAGATTGGAAGAGACCTCCAAGGTGATCCAGTCCAACCTAGCACCCAGCCCTAGCCAGTCAACTAGACCATGGCACTAAGTGCCTCAGCCAGGCTTTTCTTGAACACCTCCAGGGACGGTGACTACCTCTGTTAATGCCTCTTCCTGTTCATACAAGTCTTCAGCAGCCACAGCTCACCAGAATTTGGCCTCAGATGGCCCTGTGGCTCATTTTAGCTTCCATGCAGCTGCTATTAAGCCGTGGCTTTGCTGCTGTCCACAGTGACAAGGAAGCAGGAGTCCTCTGCCAACAGATTATGTTACGAAATTGCACCCCAGGTGCGAATCAATGCTTTGGTTTCAGTCTGGCTGCAGATAGTGAGAACCTCCTTTTCCCTCCATAAGCACATTCACACAAAACTTCAGATGCATCATTTGAAAACTTATTACCCATTATTTAAACACTTACCCCTGATAAAATTTAAAGCCATCTGCCAAAATGACTTCTGACACTGCTGAGCGCTCAGGACAACTGTCAGCTGTTGTGCAACATTTTCTTTCCCCATTAGTGAAAGGTCATGTTATTGTTATGAAGAAGACCATTTTTATTTAGAGATCTGTCCAGGGCCTACAGAAATGCAGCACACAAGTGATCACATTGGTCTTTAAAAAAAAAATCATGTAAATAAATGCTCAAAGAAAAATAGTGGATCTATTTATGTATCATAATTAAGATGGGCAAGAGAAAATGGGATGGGGTTCAATAGCTCCAAGTGCAGGGTGCTGCACTTTGGCTACAACAACCCCATGCAGAGATACAGGCTGGGGTCGGAGTGGCTGGAGAGCAGCCAGACAGAGAGGGATCTGGGGGTACTGATTGATACCCACCTGAACATGAGCCAGCAGTGTGCCCAGGTGGCCAAGAGAGCCAGTGGCATCCTGGCCTGCATCAGGAATGGTGTGGTCAGCAGGAGCAGGGAGGTCATTCTGCCCCTGTACTCTGCACTGGTTAGACCACACCTGGAGTACTGTGTTCAATTCTGGGCCCCCCAGTTTAGGAGGGACATTGAGATGCTTGAGCGTGTCCAGAGAAGGGCGACGAGGCTGGGGAGAGGCCTTGAGCACAGCCCTACGAGGAGAGGCTGAGGGAGCTGGGATTGGTTAGCCTGGAGAAGAGGAGGCTCAGGGGTGACCTTATTGCTGTCTGCAACTACCTGAAGGGTGGTTGTGGCCAGGAGGAGGTTGCTCTCTTCTCTCAGGTGGCCAGCACCAGAACGAGAGGACACAGCCTCAAGCTACACCAGGGGAAATTTAGGCTGGAGGTGAGGAGAAAGTTCTGCACTGAGAGAGTCATTGGACACTGGAATGGGCTGCCCGGGGAGGTGGTGCAGTCGCCGTCCCTGGAGCTGTTCAAGGCAGGACTGGATGTGGCACTTGGTGCCATGGTCTAGCCTTGAGCTCTGTGGTAAAGGGTTGGACTTGATGATCTGTGAGGTCTCTTCCAACCCTGATGATACTGTGATACTGTGGTTTTCATACACATTTCACAAGCCTTACAGAACTGCATTCTGTAAGTCACTTCACTGTGCTATGAAACTCCAGCTTTCAGCTCTAATGAGCCCAGTAAACTACTTTATCTTGATGAGTGACTCGACATTTACCGTGGCATTTATTTGTATGTGGCCTATTACACATAGCCAGGTGCTCTCAGGAGGTTGCACAAATGTCTCCTGACAACAGTTAGATCCATACCGATAAATAGCACTCCTAAAAACTAAATAAATACAAGTTTCTGGGGTCAGTGTGGCAGGGCTGTCTTCGTCATGCAACCTCTGCTGATGTTTCTGCCTACCCCTCCTTGGTGGCAGAGCAGAAAGTCAAGATGACAAAGAGTACAATCAGCTTTATAAGGCAGTGAAGAAAGCTGGTTCCAGGGCACAGTTGCTGTGGTGTTGCCAGCATTTCGAGTCAGTTGTCATCATCCCTGCCACATCAGCCTGCAACAGCCACAGCACTGGACACAGACTGAGCTCACACATGCACACAGAATCACAGAATCAGTCAGGGTTGGAAGGGACCACAAGGATCACCTAGTTCCAACCCCCCTGCCATGCCCAGGGACACCCCACCCTAGATCAGGCTGGCCACAGCCTCATCCAGCCTGGCCATAAACACCTCCAGCTATGGGGCCTCAACCACCTCCCTGGGAAACCCATTCCAGGCTCTCACCACTCTCATGCTCAACAACTTCCTCCTCACACCCAGGCTGAATCTCCCCACCTCCAGCTTTGCTCCATCCCCCCTAGTCCTGTCACTCCCTCATAGCCTATAATGTCCCTGCCCAGCTCTTTCGTAGGCCTCCTTCAGATACTGGAAGGCCACAAGAAGGTCACCTCAGAGCCTCCTCTTCTCCAGACTGAACAGCCCCAACTCTTTCAGCCTGTCCTCACACACACACACTTCTGGCTCCTTACCCATCTGTCCCACCAGGCACTTCTATAATTTGGCAGAAGACTTGCCATTTGCAGTGCAAAAGGCACAGGAATGCAAACCACTGCAGGCTAGAGGGTGGACTGAGGTTTTATTTGCCTTCTCTGCTCCTGCAGGAGCCATTTGCTACACAAAGAGGTCCTCTGTGATAGCTGGGGAATATCTGCCCAGAGCTTCTGGACTCCTTAAGTGTGAGCATAAAGTGAAAAAACAGAAGCCTTCTATTAAGCCTGTTGAGAAACTCTGGGGTCTGCAGACATGAAAGTGAAGTGTTAAGAAACCAGAATGGCTTCAGCTCCTCCCCTTTGAGGCTGAATCTTCTCACCAAGATCTCCTGAGAGATCTAGCACTAGACTAAAGGCCATAGGATTTACTGATGTGCTGATTTTAAGTGAGATGTGATAGACCAAAAGGTTTTGGTAAATAGGCTTGTCCAAATTCAGCCTACTTCTCCAGGTAGGCTTCACTGACATGCAGGTGGCACAGTTCCTCACACACAGACCAGTGTAAAGCAGAAAGAGTACCTGCAGCCACACATTCACAATGTGCTGCTTTGATATTGTATTTACCTTAGCTATAGCAGAAACTCTAGAAACCCAAATTCAGTGGAAAGAAACTGCTACACCTGGCAATGTATGGAGCATCCCAAAGAAAAGGTGCACCTGCAGCAAGTGGAGATGGCAGAGCTTCTTTCCCCAGGGAAATTAGGACACACAAGCTGCAAGTCTGGCATCTCCCAATGTGGTTTCATGTGCTGCCTCATCACACCTTCCTCTGCTTTGCACCACTTGGGTGGTGACCCAATGCTGGGAATCAAACAGACAGGACTCATTATCACTGAGCACTGGGGAGGAAGAACATTTTGAGGTTGGAAGCTGGGAAGCTTGGGTGTGACATTAGCAAAATCATGCTTTGCTAGGCTGTAGATTGTAACCCATAACAGTAATTGCTGACTTCCTATATCACTTAAAAGAGGATGTGGCAACACCACACACTGAAATGCCAAATACCTTCTCTGTAGCCACAATAGATGCTCCTACCTAATGGGGGATTTCAATTAGTCATCAGTGCAGCGGCCACAGATTTCCCCCTTAGCAAAGGTCCAACTCCTCAGTGCTGGGGAGGGAGAGAAATCTCACCTCCTGGAGGGGCACCAGAGGAAATGTGACAGAACAGATTGCACATTAGGCCATTCAGGTGCACGTTACTGAAGGAAGGTTAGTTGTGTTTTTTTAAAGCAATATGAAGTCTTTAGGCTACTGTGAACAGTCACATCTGCTGGATCATTTCTCCTTGCTACCCAGGTCTTCCTCCTCTAGAAATAAGTTTTTTAAAGTCTTTTTTTAACTGATCAGAACGAAGGCTTCCCTACCAACTCATTTTTTACGTCTTATCTGGGTCTTGTTCCTTTAGAGATTTTCAGTTGCATCTTTCACCTCTTCAAAAGCCTTAGATGTTGACCACAGCTCTCCTCCCAACACTACCCAGCAAAGCCCTTGAACCATTTTCTCTCACCCTTCATTCAGCAAATAGGATACATCAGAGCACATCATGTACCAGCACGCAGAAAGACTGTCATTTAAGGATGAGGAATTCATTGCTATTTATCTAAGTAGTTTTCATCCAAGTGGGACAGAGCATTTAAGCTGAGTAAGTCTCCTAATGCACTAAGAAAAAGTGTGGGGGGAGGGGGGGGATAGGGAAGGCAGAAAAGCTCAGCTCTCAAAAGTACTCATTAATGCTGAAACTGCTGCGGTGGGGAGAGATTAGGTCTGAAAGGGAGGAGATAACAAACTCTCGGGTAGAACAATATTGGTCCTGGAGTCATAAAGACCTTTTGAGCCCTATCCAAAGGGCTGGAGCCCTATCCCAAAGGCTGGAGTCCAACCCCAAGTCCCCTTGTCATGTGCAGTGCAGCCTGTAAGTTAAGCGTGCAGATTAGAGAAAATGTCAGGCTAAAGTTAACAGAACTGTGTCCTAGTTAGTGGGGGGCAGGGGGGTGTGCTTCTGCAACTTGGTTTCATTGCAGTCCCTCCTACCCTATACTGCACCATGGCCACCAGAAATGGTGGCACCTGACCTGTGGGACAAGGACTGTCCTTTTCATTTTCCTGCACAGCAGACTCCTTTCTTTTGGCAAGATCTGGACACCAGCTCCAAGAGATGCGGCACAGCCCCTTCACAGTCTGCATGGGGCAATGCAGACCAAAGCAAACTGGCTGAAGCTACCCACTTCCTCCATTTAAAATGGGGAGGGGGGCAATAGAGATATTTCCAATACTCCAAGAGAAGTATTCAACACTGCAGGATCCTGGCAACCACTTACTTGGGACAAACTTGGGTATATAATCCTGGGCCAGAACAGCCTTGGGGAACCTTGGTCAAGGAAGAATGGGACATGATCTACAGAGGCCACACTTCATTCAGAAATGTTGCTGCTGTTCTGCCTGGGCACAGGTGGTTTGCAGAAAGCATCTCTGAGCAGCCTTGTGTCTCACCCCTAGGATGCTGGGGAAGGGGCATCCCATTCAACCTCTGGGGGATCAGAAGGACTTGGGATAACTCAAGGGCAGGTAGGACTCACAGGCTAGTTTTGTGACCTCATGGGGCAAGGAAACCCATAAGAATTACTGAAAAAGAAGTGCAAGCTAAACCAGGGTAATTCTTGCATGCCCTGGGTGGCCTAGACCTGCTCCTGAAGAACCTTGACAGCTTATGAAGATCTGAGAGGTAACACTGTTAATCCTTTAGCTGGCAAAACACAATACAAACAGTAGTGAAGATAACCTTTGCAGTACCTCAGTAAGAAAAATATAGGAGGTGACCCAGAGAGACAAGGCTGCAGAAGTAGAAACTGAGAAAGCAGGACAGCAGCCTTCAAGTACCTGCTATGCCTTGGGTCAAAAGCCTTCTGTCAGTCTTTGTTTAACTGTCCAACTCAGCACCTCCTCCTGATCCACTGAAATGTCACACAGACTATTATTGTGGAATGCATGAACTGCCCAAGCTCCCATTTTTGTTTGATTTCATTTCTCTGCAAAGCCTCTCTCAAGGAGCTCAGATTGCATTTACTTGGGGAACATTCTGTCAAGTCAGCACATGGAGCAGGAAATCAATAGCAGCTTATGAAGAAAGACCAGATTCATCTGTTATCCAGAACAACTTCTTAAGCCAACTTTTCTTGGATAGAAAACACAGCTAGGGAAAGGAAAAGGTTCCACCTTCCTTCCACCCACCTCTAAACCTCACCCTTCATAATCCTCTGAGGGTGAGGGAGCTGGGGGTGTTTAGCCTGGAGAAGAGGAGGCTCAGGGGTGACCTCATTGCTATCTACAACTACCTGAAGGGAGGCTGTAGCCAGGTGGGGGTTGGTATCTTCTCCCAGGCAAACAGCAACAGAACAAGGGGACACAGTCTCAAGTTGTGCCAGGGAGTCGTAGGCTGGATGTTAGGAGGAAGTTGTTGGCAGAGAGAGTGACGGGCATTGGAATGGGCTGCCCAGGGAGGTGGTGGAGTTGCCATCCTTGGAGGTGTTCAAGAAAAGACTGAATGAGGCACTTAGTGCCATGGTGTAGTTGACTGGATAGGGCTGGTTGCTAGGTTGGACTGGATGATCTTGGAGTCTCTTCCAACCTGGTTGATTCTATGATTCTAAGAACATAAACATAGATAACAGTTGCTCTTGGGCTGCATGAACTTTTTTTCCCTCTGTGTGACTAATCCTTTTGCTTCCTAGCCCCCCTGGCCATCCCTCCAAACTCACCTTGAATGTAAGGCAAAGTCTGGGGTAAGGTAGAGGGGTGGGAAGAATGTGGAAGGGTGGTTGAGAGCCCCTCCTGGGGACTCTGGTTTCTGGGAGGGCTGTTGTGTTTCTGTATTACTTTGTGACTTGTATATTTCTGTGTACAGCTGTATATAGCTGTAAATACCTGCTTTTATATTGTGCTAAGCTGTAAATATAAAGCTTCATTCTTGAATTTCCAGCTTGGCTGAGTCTAGTCTGGGTGATTTTCTTAAGGGTGGGGCAGGGTAGGTAACACCCAAACCATCACGCAGCCTCATGCCCACTTTCAGCAACCCAAACATTCTTTTCTGGTAATTCAACATTTTTTCTCCACAGCAAGTGGCTGAATCAGGGTATTTTGTTGGCAAATTCAAACCGTGAAGTCTGGGACCCAAGAGTAGAATGCAACAATATCTGAAAGCTCCTTTCTTCCCACGCTGCCACAGCGTGTGATTAGACAAGTCCCAGCATGGGTTTTGGTCATTATTCCTTCTCTTCAAGGAAAATATAAAAGAGGGAAATCAGGCCATGCAAGTTCACAATCCTGGAAGAGCTTTGACATATCATGAAATAAATACAAACAACAGAGAGAGGACTTCTCTGTCCTCTCCATGTTTGAGAGCCATCAAGAACATAGAATCATAGAATCAACCAGGTTGGAAGAGACCTCCAAGATCATCCAGGCCAACCTAGCACCCAGCCCTAACCACTCAACTAGACCATGTCACTGAGTGCCTCATCCAGGCTTTTCTTGAAGACCCCCAGGGATGGTGCCTCCACCACCTCCCTGGGCAGCCCATTCCAATGCCAATCACTCTCTCTGTGAAGAACTTCTTCCTAATATCCAGCCTATACCTACCCTGGCACAACTTGAGACTGTGTCAGCAGTTTGGGCCATGAAATTCCCACATAACATACAAAGTAATTGAATACCCAGACATGTTAAAATCTCACAATCTTATCCCTACCCACAGTAGTCAGCTCTGGCAATTTAAGAGTCCTGGAATTATGATTTTGGAAGCTTTCAATAGACAGAGACAAATATATGCAGTACGCCCAAAAGGGTCAAGGGTGGGCATCAGACCCCAGAGGCCAATGTGACTGCTCTCAGGAGGCAGCGATGAGTTACATCTTTGTTCTCATTAGGTGTTTCAACTGTGTCTTCAGGGCAGCCTATGATATCTGGTGAAGGAGGTGTAACCTAGGATGAGTTAAGAAGGCACCCAGGAGCTGGGGTCTGTGCCACCTCTCCTGGCAGTGAAGCTGCTTGCCAGACAGGATGGAAGTCCCTGCCTACGTATGTAAAGATGGGAGATGACCACTGCTGTAATCAAATACTGGTCTATCTCCTGGATAAGGAGGGAACAGGAAGAGTTCCCAGGAGGAAGGTGACACCTGCTTGGATGTCCTGGGACAGTCAGAGAAGGACATTTGTGCTGTGAAACAGGAAGGTGACCTATCATCAACAACAGAAGGGGGACCAGTGCTGCTCTTGAAGCAAAGCTCTTTAAATAATGCCTCACAGAATGCCAGGCTGAAAGGGACCCCAAGGATCATCTGGTCCAACCTTTCTAGGTAATAGCAGAGGCAAAGTGAGGGCCCAGCACCCTGGCAAGCTGAGTCTTAAAACTGCCTAGCATAGAGTACTCCACTGCTTCCCTTGGGAGAGGACTCCAGTGTGCCTGACTGTGCTCATGAGGAAACATTTTCTTCTGGAGTGCAATGGGCACATCCCCAGCAGTAACTTCTCCCCCTCACCCCTTGTCTTTTCCATGCAAAAAGGGAATCTCTGTCATCCTGGTAGCCACTCTTTAGGTACTGGCATCAGAAGAAGAGACAGAGCAATGCTTAACACAAGCAAGTTCCAATCCAATGCATTTATTGCATTCCAAACATATGTTTTTATACCTTTCATCAGAAGGCTACAAATTGTATTAAACTGTAATTGGTTACATGTACTTGCATTAGAAATTACATACCAATTAGCGCAGACATCCATCATATTCTCTCAACAACACATACATTGTGTCTAAGCAGCCTAAATCAGCAGAGATAGGTGAAAACCACAGGCTCCAGCCTTAACATTTGTTTATATTTGTTGTACCATTCTCTAAGGTCATTCCAACCTTCCACTTCATCTCAACTCAGCACTTACTGAGCTCCTGCACTCTCACCTGTCCTTGGCTTATGTTCCAGTGTATCACAGACAGACATTTCTACAGAATCGATACATTTAACATTACTATTCCCAACACCGCTCCATAGTAAAGTATCCCCTCAGCTTCTCCTCATATGGTAGAGTGTCCAGTCCTCTTCACGTTCTCATGGCCCTTCTCTAGACACTTTCCAGCCTAGCCACTTGGTGGTTTTTTTTTACAGCAAGGACCAAAACTGCAGGCAGTACTCCAGGTGTGGTCTGACCAGCTCCGAGTAGAGTGGGACAAGGACTTCTTCATCTCTGCTGGTGATGCCTTCATTGATGCAACCCAGTGTCCTGTTGGCTTTCTTTCCCACAGTAAGAGTCTTCTGTTGTACTGAACAGACTTTTTTCTCTGTAATCAGAGTCCAGATATACAACTTCCTTATTTTAGAAGACAAAAAATAAATTATATTTTACATAGAATCAGCCAGGTTGGAAGAGACCTCCAAGATCAACAAGTCCAACCTAGCACCCAGCCCTGTCCAGTCAACTAAACCATGGCACTAAGTGCCTCATCCAGGCTTTTCTTCAACACCTCCCTGGGTAGCCCATTCCAATGCAAATCACTCTCCCTGGAAAGAACTTCCTCCTAACATCCAGCCTACACCTCCCCTGGCACAACTTGAGACTGTGTCCCCCTGTTCTATTGCTGGTTATCTGGGAGAAGAGACCAATCCCCACCTGGCTACAACCTCCCTTCAGGTAGTTGTAGACAGCAATAAGGTCTGCCCTGAGCCTCCTCTTCTCCAGGCTAAACACCCCCAGCTCCCTCAGCCTCAGAGGATTATGAAGGGTGAGGTTTTGAGGTGGGTGGAAGGAAGGTGGAACCTTTTCCTTTCCCTGTGTTTTCTATCCAAGAAAAGTTGGCTTAAGAAGTTGTTCTGGATAACGGATGCCCTTCTCTGGACATGTTCCATATCTCAACATCTCTCTTGAATTGAGGAGCCCAGAACTGGACACAGGACTCAAAGTATGGCCTGACCAGTGTTGAATACAGGGGAAGAATAACCTCCCTTTTCCTACTGGCCACACTGTTCCTGATGCAGGCCAGGATGCCATTGAGACATAAGACCAAATCCCTTTGAGGCAAAATACAAATGTAAGTTAAGTTGCAGAATAAGGGAGAGAAGGGGCAAAAAATACTGTTATGGCCAATGGAAACAGAATGAAACACAAAACTGAACTTCTCTTTCCAAAATGCTTAAAAGTTGGACTCAAGTCTATCCTGTTCCCATCTTCCTTTAGAGGCAGGCTTCCCTCCCAGCTGTAGCATGCTGTGAAAACACCAATTGCAAGCTACACTGGATTTCTCTATTGGCCACATGAAATGTTCAGTAGGAAAATGCTAACTTTAAGATAGTCAAATAAACCATCAGAATTCTCCTATGTAAGTTTGGACTGACCTTAACAGGCTCCTTGGAACAAGCCTTATCCTACAGAAAAGAAGAATCTCTTCCAAGAAGAATGGCATTTCATATGCCAGCCTAAATTTAGGCAAGAGGCTTCACCCAGGCTACAGCCAAGAGAAGATCTTGTCTAGTTGTCTTCATTAAGCACCTATCATTTGTTGTTACACCTCTGCAACTTTAAGTCATAAACTCCTGAATCTCATGGGGTGCATAAGAGAGCTGAAAAACAGACTTACAGATTTTGAGGTATAACCTGTGCAGTAGCTTTAGACCTTTACCCACCTGGGAACAAATCAATGTATTTTCCAACCAACCCACAGAGCATCTGCAGAACTGCAGCTTGCAGCCATAATGGTGTGAAATGAGATTGCTTAGTCCATGTGAAAATTAGTACAGTTTGAAAGAGAAGCACACACGGTTTGAGATAACAATTTGTAAAAACCTCTGGCTGTCAGGCAGCTTAATCAAGTGAAATCCTGAACTGCATCATCATTATCTAGTGCCCTGACCTGGCTTGACACAGTCAGGATTTCACCTGGTACCAAATAAAACTAGTTTTAACTTAGTTACAAAACAAGACAGAGTTTTAGCCACTCTGACATAAAAGAGCATCAATGAGATTTGAGTTTCATTCTATTTCCCTTGTTATGGATTCTCAGACATTTCCTCCATGCTAATTCAAGGCTTCTCAAAACATTTCACAGACCTGTTCTTGGCATTTTTACACTTTTACAAGTGAGCAGAAAGAAGCAATTAACAGAGGGGAGCTCAGTCTAATTAAGGCAGCCCAACCAGCACCCATGGGTGACATCAGAGCGACAATCAGTTCTCTTTCCTAGCTAACCGGGGGGCCAACCAGGCCCCCCGGCCTTTAGATCCCACTCCCATTCACCCAGTGCACACCACAGGGACTCACCAGTGGCGACAGGAGGAGGATCCCTCTGCCCAGATGGGCACAGCTTGGAGAGTCTGCCTTTCCTGGGGCTGACTAAATAGAGGAGTAGGCAGGGAAAGCAAAGTGGTTGCACCTGGGGTGGGAGGAGACTCCAACAGAACCCAGGTGCTCTGGGTTTGGGGGGAAAAAGATCAAAGGGAGGGTGGGAGAGTGACAGATACAGTGGAGAAGGAGAGGTGGTGCTGAAAGGAGGGGGGTAGAGAGGAGAGGGATGGAGAGGAAAAGAGAGTCCAGTGGAGAGCCATAAGGATGACTAGGGGTCTTGAGCATCTTCCCTGTGAAGAGAGACTGAGAGACCTGAGGCTGTTCAATCTGGAGAAGAGAAGGCTGAGAGGGGATCTGATCAATGTCTATCAATATCAGAGGGGTAGGTGTCAAGTAGAGGGGGCCAATCTCTTTTCCATGATGTGCACTAATAAGACAGAATCATTGAGGCTGGAAGAGACCTCTGAGGTCATCAAGTCCAGCCTATGACCCAACACCACAACATCAGCTAAAGCATGCCACCAAGTGCCACATCTGTCATTTCTTAAAGACTTCCAGGGGTGGTGACTCCATCACCTCCCTGGGCAGACTCCATCACCTCCCTGGGCAGTCCATTCTAGTGCCTAATCACCCTTTCTGTGAGGAAGTGTTTCCTAATTCCAACCTAAACCTCCACTGGTTCAGCTTCAGACCATGCCCTCTTGTCCTGTCAGCAGTTGCATGGGAGAAGAATCCAACTCCCACTTGACTACAACTTCCTTTTAGGTAGGTGTAGAGAGTGATAAGGTCCCCTCCAAGACTCTTCTTTTCCAGGATGAACAATCCCAGCTCCCTCAGCCTTTCCTCATAAGACTTTCCCTCCAGTCCCTTTCCCAGTCTCCTCTGTACCTGTTCCAGCACCTCAATATCCTTCTTGAAGTGAGTGGCCCAGAACTGCACGCAGTGTTCAAGGTGATGCCTCACCAGGGTGGAATTACATCCCTAGTCCTGCTGGCCATGCTATTCCTGATACAGGCCAAGATGCCACTGGTGTTCTGTGCCACTTGGACACACTGTCAGAGGCTGCTGACAGGCATAATCCAGAGCACAGGAGCAGGAAGAGGCAAGGCAGTTTGCTGGTGTAGCTGTGTGTTAGTGCATGAGGAGACATTTGCATGTATTTCATGGCTTCATTTGCATCTGTCATGTGCATGTGAAGTGGGGTTCTCAAGTGAAAGAGCAAATGAGGAACACCTGGCTGGGCTTGCACTCTAACCTGGCTTGGGTGACTGCAGCATGAGGTGACTAGGTAGCAATCTATGGTATCCTCCTCCAGAGGTATGGCAAAGCCACAATCAGGGCTGGGAGTGCCAAAACTGAAAGAGGGTGGATTTATTGTGAGGGTGGTGAGACACTGTTGCTCAGGTAAGTTGTGGATGCTCCCTGCCTGGAAGTGTTCAAGGCCAGGCTGGGTGG
The DNA here is from genome assembly GCF_015220805.1 of Pogoniulus pusillus. Lineage (NCBI taxonomy): Eukaryota > Metazoa > Chordata > Aves > Piciformes > Lybiidae > Pogoniulus > Pogoniulus pusillus. The sequence continues at coordinate 11,193,579 of NC_087264.1, read as the reverse complement.
GGCTTTGAGCAACCTGATGGTGGAAAGCTTCCCTGCCCACAGGGAACTAGATTCTACACAGGTTAGAACTAGATGATCTTTAACGTCTTTTCCAACACAAACCACTCTATGATTCTATGAAATACTCCTGGCCATAGGCATGACATGTGAGGGCAGCAAAAGCATCTCCTGGGAGTCTGGTGGCTCTCCAGTACACAGCACAAGCTGGGAGCCAAGTGCCTGAACACTGGCAGAACCATAGGAGAGACATCACAGCTGCAAATGAAAGCCAGAGAAACACAGTCGTCAAGGTTAGATGATGACCACTTTAGGGCCTGTGTCTCTATATTTGGCAGTGACACATTTAGCTAGAAGCAAAACCTCATTTTCTATTGATCTGTAGGCAAGGCAACCATGACCAAAGGTAACATGAGCACTGTCAGTGATAAATCATATGTTGTCAAGGTTCAGACCATCTGAGTCTCCTGTGCTCAGCTCTGAAGAGGAGGAAAACTCTGAAAAGTTAGCCTGGGTAGCAGTTGCACCTTTAGCTAAAAACTGCTCTTCCTAAAAGCTGCCAAAAGAGATTGTTGTGTGCCAACAGGGCACAGAGGCTTGCAGGCAGGCCACAGAGGCTGAGCATCCATCAGAGCAGCAGCTGGGCAAGTGCTGTCCTCAGCCTTCCTCTAGCCTTCACCACACACTGTGGGCACTTTGTTTACCCTAACAGAAGCATGACAGATGGCAATTTCATCAGCCCAGGAATGCACATACCCTCCTAGTCCTCAGTCTCATCTTTCCTCTGCCCTCAGCTCTCTCAATTTTCTCTCCCATCCAACATGCACTTTAGCCTGTAACTCTTTGGGGAAGAGGCTATCATGTGTGAGGCTGGCTGGGTGCCTAGCCAAACTTGCTTTTCAAATATAAGTGGAGCTGTCAAGCATTTCCAACAGCAGAGCAGAGCAATGCACACAGATTTCAGCGAGCCCCAGTCCAGCTGACACAGCCACAATGTGCATTTACAAGGTCAGGCCACGGTAAGCAAAAATAAGGACATCAGGCGTTATTTTTACTGGCTTCCCTCCACACAGTTCAATTGTGTTTGCTTTAGTTTTTGTTTGCTTTAATTTATCCCTCATTACAGGAAGGCATCAGCAAGAGAGCTTTGAGCAATCTCAAGTCTCATTAAGTTAACAATGACTGGCAGACATCAAACCCAAACAGCCTGTGCAGTTCAGTCAAAGATTAATTTGCTTGCACCTATAGTTACTCTTAACCACACAAGTGATCTTGAGGCATGTGTTTCTGTGTAGATTAAAGCATGCAGATAAACTGAGCAGAACTGGGCTTGAAAGGCCTTACTGGAGCATGCTTTCTGCTTTATATCTCCAGTATAAAGCACTTCACAGGATCACAGGACATTAGGGGTTGGGAGGGACCCAAGGAGATCATCGACTCCAACCACCCTGCCAGAGCAGGACAATCCTATCTAACACAGATCACAGAGGAACACATCCAGACAGGCCTTGAAAGTCTCCACAGAAGGAGACCCCACGACCTTCTCTGGGGAGCCTGTCCCAGTGCACTGTGACCCTTACAGTAAAGAAGTTCCCCCTTGTGTTGAGGCAGAACCTCCTGTGCTGCAACTTATATCCATTGCTCCTTGTCCTATCACAGGGAGCAAGTGAGCAGAGCCTGTCCCCCCTCTCCTGCCCAGCCTTCAGATACTTATAAACATTCATAAAATCCCATCTCAGTCTTCTTTTCTCCAGACTAAAAAGCCCCAGATCCCTCAGCCTCTCCTCATAAGCCATGCCCTCCAGTCCCCTCATCATCCTCGTAGTCCTCCACTCGACCCTCTCCAGCAGATCCCTGTCCCTCTTCAACTAGGGACCCCAAAACTGAACACAGTATTCAAGATGAGGTCTCACCAGGGCAGAGTAGAGGGGGAGGAGAACCTCCCTTGATCTGCTGGACACACTCTTCCTAACACACCCCAGGATCCCATTGGCCTTCTTGGCCACAAGGGCACATTGCTGTGCCATGGGTAACTTGTTATCCACCAGCACCCCCAGGTCCCTCTCCACAGGGTGGCTCTCCAGCAGGTCACCTCCCAGCCTGTACTGGTGCAGTTTATTGTTCCTCCCCAGATGCAGGACTCTGCACTTGTCCTTGTTGAACTTCATCTGGTTCCTCTGTGCCCAGCTCTCCAGTCTGTCCAGGTCTCTCTGGATGGCTGCACAGCCTTCAGCTGCATCAGCCAAGCCTCTCAGGTTGGTGTCAGCAGCAAACTTGCTGAGCAGACACTCTGTGCCCTCATCAATGTCATTGACGAAGATCTTGAACAGGACTGTCCCCAGCACTGATCCCTGGGGGACACCACTAGTCACAGCTCTCCATCTGGACCTGGCACCATTGATCACCACCCTCTGAACTCTATCTTGCAACCAGTTCCTAACCCACCTCACTGTTCACTCTTCCATCCCACACCTCCTCTCGACCACTCCCATTGGAGCATGCTTCAGTTTGCAATGTAAATGGAATTAAACCAAGCCCAAACAATTCTTAAGGAAGTGGACCATGTATTTTTAACTGCAGATGGGTAGCAATAACCCTGCAGAAACCATATCATGCTCCAACTGACTCAAACAGCAGTTCTTTTTCACTGGGGGAAGAGGTATTTGGCCTTGTTCCACCTTGGAGCAGCCATCTACTTAGTAGGCCCCTTGTGCACAGGATTGCAGCCCAGTCTGAGTATTTATTCTTTCTATGTGCCAGGGAAAAGAGCTGTGCTGCATTTTGCAGACCAGGAGATGAAATACAGATGTGACCTGCCCTTGGACACAGGTTGTGAGCTTGCGGCAGGACACAGATTTGAGTCCAGGCTCAAAGGTCCCTGTGTACCCTTCAGCCACCAGACCAGCTTAGGTTTTTAGTCAGTTTGGAAAAGAAAAAGTCTTCTGCCATCTTCCCTTCTGTCATCTGTGTATCCACTGCAAGCTATGTGATGTGGTTTGGGAGTTTTACCCCACCACCACTTGTAATCAGCAGGCTAACTCATGTGGCTGGAAGTAAGATGAAGCTATATTTAGAATCATAGAATCAACCAGGTTGGAAGACACCTCCAAGATCATCCAGGCCAACCTAGCACCCAGCCCTAGCCAGTCAACTAAACCATGGCACTAAGTGCCTCATCCAGTCTTTTCTTGAAGACCTCTAGGGACAGTGACTCCACCACCTCCCTGGGCAGCCCATTCCAATGCCAATCACTCTCTCTGGCAACAACTTCCTCCTAACATCCAGCCTAGACCTCCCCTGGCACAACTTGAGACTGTCCCCTTGTTCTATTGCTGGTTTCCTGGGAGAAGAGACCAACCCCCACCTGGCTACAGCCTCCCCTCCCTTCAGGTACTTGTAGACAGCAACGAGGTCTCCCCTGAGCCTCCTCTTCTCTGGGCTAAACACCCCCAGCTCTCTCAGCCTCTCCTCACAGGGTTTGTGTTCCAGGCCCCTCACCAGCTTTGTTGCCCTTCTCTGGACACGTTCCAGCACCTCAACATCTCTCTTGAATTGAGGGGCCCAGAACTGGACACAGGACTCAAGGTGTGGCCTGACCAGTGCTGAGTACAGGGGAAGAATAACCTCCCTTGTCCTACTGGCCACACTGTTCCTGATGCAGGCCAGGATGCCATTGGCTCTCCTGCCCATCTGGGCACACTGCTGGCTCATCTTCAGCTACTATCTACCAGTACCCCCAGATCCCTTTCTTCCTGGCTGCTCTCAGTCACTCAGTCCCCAGCCTGTAGCACTGCTTGGGGTTGTTGTGGCCAAAGTGTAGAACTCTGCACTTGGCCTTGTTCAATCTCATCCCATTGGCCTCTACCCACCCATCCAGCCTGGCAAGGTCCCTCTGCAGGGCTCTCCTACCCTCCAACAGATCCACACCTGCTCCTAGCTTGGTGTCATCTGCAAACTTACTGATGATGAACTAAATCCCCTGGTCCAGATCATCAATAAAGATATTGAACAGGACTTGAAACTCTGTAACCCTGAGCAAAGCCAATGAACTTTTATCACAGCATTTAACAGTAAATTTCCTGTTTCCCTGACCATGACTGTTCACATTGAGCTGGGATGGCTGCAGCACCCCTGCGCTGCCAGACACAAGCTGACTCTGCAACACAATCAACATGGGTTAAGTGGCCACATGGGCCAGGAAGCAGTCTCCAGCATCAGCAAAGTACCAGAGCATGGGAGGCCATTAGATCTCGAAACACTGCCTTTTTCCTCAAAAGGCTAGCTCCAGCCAGTTAATATATCTGTTAGGGCAGAATTTTCTTCCTGAAGTACTTTGGTGTGTTCCAGCAAGAGGTGGGCTTGTCTGAGGGCTCCATATCACAGCCTTGCTGGTTTTGTTTCATTTGTAAACTATCTTTTGCATACTGGAACATGCAAATGTTTAACTACTTTGCAGAAAGGAAAGGTCAGAGAACAGCAAACAGAAGCAAAATTCTTGATTTACATTCAAATCAGAGGAGCCAAATGAGACCCTGGACAGAGCTGTCTCTGTTGAAATGTTACTTAATACAAGGAAGAGTGAAGAAGTCTCAAATTAAATGTGAGGAGTTAATAAGGAGGGAAAAAGTGAACAGATCAGGAACAAGAAATCACACCATAATGAAAACCCATGGCAGCCCAGCTTGAGGACTGTGCATAGCATGGGTCACTCTGTCTTAAAGAGATGGTAGTAGGGGAGCAGAAGGTCCAGAGCAGAAGCATGGACTTAGCAGAGTCACAGCAGAGCTTCTGGGTAAGCAGAATAGGACTCTTCATGATGGAAATAGAACAACTGAGGATCGTGGTCTTCAGACTAATGGAGGAGTAAAGATGGTAAAAAGAGAAAAACTGTATCTTCCTACATGAAAAGCATCAGATGAAGGTGATAGGTGCATGACTCAGAACCATAAAACTGAGGCCTTTTTCGCTCAAGGTGTAATTAGGCTGCAGCAGCTCCTGCTGCAGGATGCTGTGGCTGCTAAAAGCTAGGCTGGACGCAGAAAGCAGACAGTCAGGGATGGAGAGGGGGCGAGCGGAACAAAATACCATTAAGTCTCTTAAATATAGACACTGCTCTGGCTGAGGAAATGTGTGTGCTGCAAATTGTTGTGTCTGAGAGAGTATACAGAGGTGGATCATGGTTCTTCCATGCCTTCTGCTTTTCCTGAGCATCTATTCTGGCCACTGTCATGAAGAGGCCATGGAGCTGGAGAAATGTTTTGCTTGACCTGTGCATCTGTCCTGCACCCGCACCCAGACTCCCCAGCTGTTTGAGGCTTGTGGATTGTGTCATTTGGCTCCAGACTATCTGATTTTTTTTGTTTGTTTAAATAATTTTGATGCAGTGCCCAGAGGTTCAGGAGAAGCACAGAGTGCCTCTATGAAAGGTCACCCTCAGACTCTGCCAAACCTCAGTCACACTCATTTTGAATCCCAAAAGTAGTCTGGGAAATCAGATTGGTAAATCAGTCTTCACATAGCTCTTCCCAAAAGGCATCTTTGGTGCTCTTTCTTCTTGCCACTCAGCAGAAAAACAAAATAAGGTTGGTACTATGCTAAATCCAAAAAGTATCTTCACAAGAGATTCAAGTCAATGTTAGCTCACCAAAAGCTCCCCACTCTTTTCACTGTGGAGGTCTGCTTTCATGGAAGCCTGGAGCTCTGTCTCACATCCTGTGTGCAGCTAGGACATGTGTTTATGCTCCAGTCATATCAACAAGAACAAACATCCCAAGTAAGCATAATTTCTTGGTTTGATGCCTTGAGAAAGCAATAAGTTGTGGTAAATTCCAAAGGCTCTTGGGAGCCTCACTTCCCAGGAAGCAATACAAAAACATAGGTCCTCAATGCCAACAGGCTTCAAACTGGGAAGGACCATCCAGTGGCATAAGAAAATCTTGTCTGTCCCATCTGGTCTCATCCAGGCACAGTGCATGGTAAAGAAAACAGACTCTTGACTCTGGGGAGACAAAACCCCCTCTAGTCTACACTTAATTATGTTTTCCCTTTGTTTGTCCTTTCTCTTAGTACAATAGGTCACTGTTTAAACATAAAGGAAAAATGAGAGCTTTCTCACTAAAGTTCTCTGCTCAATCAACCTCCCCAGTACACCATGCCTGAGAACAAACTCTTCAGACAAAGACCACAGAGCCTTCATCTCCTATGCCTTTTCCTATGGGTTAGAAGTGATGACCCACTACACATAAGTACTCAGATAAGCTGTAAGTAAGCTTGGCCTGGCCACAGGGCTCACAGGATGATGACATTGCTGGAAGGGGGCTCTGGGAACCACCTTCGCATTCAAAGCAGGACCACTGCCAATACCAGCTCAGGTCAGCCTATGGGTTTTCTAGCGAAATCTTGGAAAACACTGAACAGAGTCTACTAGGCTGGATGTTAGGAAGAAGTTCTTGCCAGAGAGAGTGATTTCCCATTGGAATGGGCTGCCCAGGGAGGTGTTGGAGGCGCCGTCCCTGGAGGTGTTGAAGAAAAGCCTGGCTGAGGCACTTAGTGCCATGGTCTAGTTGACTGGCTAGGGCTGGGTGCTAGGTTGGCCTGGATGATCTTGGAGGTCTCTTCCAACCTGGTTGATTCTATGATTCTGTGATTCACTACCTCTCTGAGCAATCACCATGGAAGATGTTTTCCCCTGATGTTGAATCTGAACTTTTCAAACCACAGCCTGTGCTCATGTTCCCTTGCTGTATCACCTGCTGCTACTGAAAAAGAGTTTGACCCTGTCACTCTTGTAACCACCCTTCCTGTAGGTTACTATCAAATTGCCTTTTATCTCCCTCTTTGCCAACTTAAGAAAGCCCAGCTTCTATGTCTCAAATTGTGCCAGGGGAGGTATAGGCTTGATATGAGGAGGAAATTCTTCACAGAGAGAATGATTTGCCATTGGAGTTGGCTGCCAAGGGAGGTGATGGAGTCACCATCCCTGGAAGTGTTCAATAAAAGCCTGGATGAGGCACTTAGTGCCATGTTCTAGTTGATTGGACAGGGCTGGGTGATAGGTTGGCCTGGATGAAGTCGAAGTCTCTTTCAACCTGGCTGGTTCTATAATTCTGTGATTCATCAGCCACATGGTATAGAACTCTCTGCTCAGCCCTTTCACTGACAACACTAGGGCAACTCTCTCCTTCATGTGTTTTCAGAGTGAAGGACTTCAGTAGAGATTTTTCTGACCAACAACTGTGGTTTTACGAAACTTGTGGCTGTCAGGACAGGCTGCTGACCCTTCAAGTCATCTTGACATTCTCTCCCAACACAAACCTGGTAGAGCTGTTGGAAAGCCCAGGCTCAAGGACAGTCTTTGATGTTGGTATCTACTATCAGCAACCCAATGGTGCAGCAGTGCTGCCCTGCCTATGCTGGCAGAGCTCAGCAGCTCCAGGAGAACCTGGCCAAGAGAGGAACTTGTCCTCAGACCTCACTTCTAGCCAGAAGAGAGGTTTCCAGCTGCATCCTATCTGAGCAAAAGAGGAATTTCATCAATGCAGAAACCATAAGAGTCCAGCACTGTGCAAACATCTGAGGCTAACATAAGCATCTCTGAATTGATGAAACTGGAAATCAGATGGTGTCCAAGTGAACACTGGTCCCCAGAGGATCAGCACTCTGTCATTTCTCCACAGACAGGGGAGTAGCTCCTCTAGGATGTGTATGACTTTTCCAAGCAAATGACTCAAGCCCTGCTACAGCCTAGTGTTGACACACTCCTTAAAGCATGCAGAAACATGAGCGTGCACCGTGCCTGGCATGCCTTGACTGTTTTGAAAGGCTTGTGAGAACACATGATTTCTCGGAATCACTGCATTTCCCACATCTTTCCAGCCATGCCTGCCTTTAAATAAAGCCCAGCACTCCGATGAGATAGGAGAGGGAAAGCCATAAATACAAGTTTTAACCCCAGAGCATTCAGCTCAGCCTCTGCTGAAGATGAGGTCACATATGAGCCAGACACCAGCTTGGATTTGCCTACACAGCCTTGCAGCAAGATGGGACAGACAAACCCACTGCCCTTTCCTACAGCTGGCACACACATGACAAAATGTGGCAGGGTATGAGGCGGCAGTGCCACAGCTTTAAAATGGAAACTGAGGCACAATGATTCTCCCTGACAGCTCTTCCCAGGCCGTGTGCCAAAGTTTCCCTGGGCATCTTGCAGATCCTTCAGCCTGATGCTCAGCTAAAGAAGTGATTTATCTGCAGTTCACCCACTCAGAGTAGTTACCACTCCCAAAACAAACCCATGCTGCCCTAAAGACACTCAAGTCAGTGAGGCAGCCTGGCTGTCCTCAGCTTCTGGACTACCCTCCTTCTCAGATCTCTTATACTCCCTAGGCTACTGAGGAAATATCTTTTTACTTCCAGGGCCCCTCACCCCTTCTTCCAGAGTGGTTTGACCTTGCCATACCAGTGGCACCCTGCTTCAACCCTGGGAATGCCTTTTGTGAGCCTAATCCTCCATGGATATCTTAGGAAGTGTTCTTCATCCCTGCACTTAGTGTGTAGGGCACACCTCTGCTTTCCTAATCCCCTTCTTCATGAGGTGAGATAATGGATTCAGTCCTGGGCAGAAGAAGGTGCCCAGGAATGAGAAGACCTGAGAGATGCTGGGTCTCAGGGCAGGAGCTGGAAAAATTGAATTGGTGGTGGCAAGTTGCAGCAGACACAGATACAACCCAGAGCAGGTCAGTTTAAGAGGAAAGCGGAAATTAGAGGAGCATGCAATTCTAATTAAAGGCATGAAGAAATCTCCCAGTGCAGAAGGACATTATGCTGCATTATGCTGCACATCCTCCTTCTGCACCATAATGAGAATTCAGCTGAAACATAAATTCCTGAATCCTTTTAAGTTTAAGAAGGAATTACAGAGAGAAAGCAAGTTATTCAAATTCCAGGAGCTTCATGTAGAACAAGCATCTGGGGACCAACTGGAAAGCTGAAGCACAGATGCCAATACCGAGGGATAAGAACCACCAGGGAACCATACCCATAAGCAGTGGGAGGTGCGTCTGCTCCAGCATCAGCCTTGACTTAAGCAGCTTCTCTCACTCTCCATCATCACTGCCCCCTCCACAGCCCCCAACAGCTGCAATAGCACCGGGGGGAGGAAGACACCAGTAGTGGGGGCTGCTTACGCCAATAACACTGCCAAAACAATAACTGAAAGAAGATAATGTTAACAAACTGGGCATCCAACTGCAGCCTAAATAAATGGGAGGCTTCCAGGGGAGGATTTCATCCACCCCATTTGTCTCAGCCAAAAAGTGTTTGGAAAATTGGCCAAAGCCATCTCACCGCCATCCACCTTCATGGCCAAAAGTGAGGCAGCTCGCTGGGTAAGGGAAGGCAGATCTGATGTTAAAGGAGGGAGAGGAATATGCCCTGAGGTTATTTCCTAGAAAAATATTGTTAGAATTAAAGAGTTTTAAGTATGAGAAAAATATCAATACAGTACATCAGGATTGTTCTAATGAAATTTGCTCTGCATAAATCTATTTGCTTTCCCTCCATGACAGGAGTTTCCCCTCCCTGACAGCACAGAAGCTGCCTATGTTGTATTCTTGACTTTATTAAGGTTTTGGACACCATCACAAGCAACATTCACATAAACAAGTCAGGCAGAGACAGTGGTCCCTGCCAGTGCCAAACACTGCCCCTGAGGGTAGCAACAGAGCTAAGGCAGTGGAGCAGGAGGGATGACATTGCTGGCCGTGGCTTGGCACAGGTCTGAAGAGCACCATACATCTCTTTGAATATACAGACCTTGGGCTGGGGGTTTGCTCTTGCAGAGCTTCTTGAAGGCAGACATATAAAACTGGATGGAAATTCATGATCAGAGCAGAACTGCATGGGGTGCTGAGTGTGAGTCTACAAGAGTCTGGTCATGGCCAGGTTCATTGATGATTTGGATGCAACAATGCAGAGAATGCTCTCAAGGTATTCAGGGACTGCAAAGTTTGTGACCAGGGATAAGGAACAGGATCTGACACAGAAGTGGACAACTGCACAAATACAGGGAGGAAATGGCCTATTCAGTAGTAATGCTGCAAAACCCCCAACACTCTGGAGTAATGACAGGTCATGAATGGGTCACATCAACACAATGATATGAAAAGGGAAACCTCTAGCTGAGACTTGCAAAGAGAAGTGACACTTGGACAACACAGAAAGCAAATCCCCTGCTCTAGCTGTCAGTCAGGGCTCAGCTACTGTACAGTCTCTGCTCTTGGCACTCTGGAGTGCAAAAGACAAAGAATGACAGGCAGCCCAGAAATGTGATGTCCAAGTAAGCACTGAAGGAACCAACATAGCTTAATTTAGGAAAGATGGTGAGGCTAAACAAGAAGTCTCTCAGACAGGTAAAGTTTGCTTCTAGGAAGAAATGCAAATCGGGGGAGGCAAGGCAAGGCAAGGCAAGGTCTCATGATGGCAGCTCTTCCTCAATCACTCAGGAAACCACCAGCTCAAGGATTCCTCATATACTTTGAATGTAGGCTTGCCAGCAGCTCCACACTCCTCCAAGGCCCTGGTTTTGAGCAAGCAATAGGGGAGATGGTGCCAGAGAATCATAGAATCATAGAACCAACCAGGTTGGAAGAGACCTCGAAGATCATCCAGTCCAACCTCAGGACCCCACCTGTCCAACAAGGGCACTTGACTTCTGTAGTCACTGTCACCCTCATCCCCCACTGCGACAGGTGTCTGAGAAGCCCACTGCGTCCACACAGTAATCCTGGCCCCTGTGGCTATCAGACAGTCCTGAGAAAAACATCTCAGTCATAAATGTTTTAGTTATGGTCTTGCAGCCTGATGTCCACCTGCCCGGGACTGTGTTGTTTAAGAAGGAGCTGCCGGCAGGGCTTGTTATCCATGACCGTGCAGGACACAGAACAAAGCGGGAAGCTCCCTACTACATGCCCATAGCCAGGGACAGTCTCCACAAAGAAATCACCATAGGTTTGGCCTTCGACTCAGTGCACCCTGTTTCTCCCTTTGCGGAGCTATGGGATGCTTCTCAGGACTGAGACACCAGCAGCAATTGCCATGCCTTGGGCACAGGGCTGAACCAGGGCTAGGGGACAGCCACGGCTCAGGACGAGCAAGCCCCACTGGGAAAGGGGAGCTCGGCTGCAAGGCTTTTCCGAGGCACGGAAAGAACAGGCTCCAGCTGGGGATCCTCTGGGATCAGTCGATATTCGGCCACAGGGCAAGGCCGGGATAGGGGCCGAGCTGCCACGGACCGTTCGCTGTGGCTCAGCCCGCAGGGGGCACAGCGCGGGAGCGGGCGGCGAGCGGGCAGAGGCCGCTCCCGTGGGGTTTGGCTCCATCTAGCGGCGGCTCCCGCCCGCACCCGGGCGCCTCACAGCCCGCAAAAGGAGGCCCGGCCCGGGGAGACGCAGCTCGGCTTCGGGGCGGGGCAGCCAAACGCTGGGCCGGGTCTGGGGTCTGCCCTGCGAGCAGGCAGCGGAGAGCAGCCCCTCTGCCAGGGGAGCCTCTGCTGCGGGGCTGAGAGGTACAAAGAGACCTTAACAGCTGGAAGGAATTCTGGGGGCAAGGAGGCTGCAGCACCTCCAGCCCAGAGTCACATCGTGGCAGGGGAGGTCTCTGTCTGTCTCTGCAGTTCCCTTTCTGCAGCTGCTCCAAAGCAGAACCAGCAGAGCCTGCCATCAGTGCGTCCTGTCAGCCAGGCTGGAATGACATGCCAGGAGCCTGGACAAGCTGCAGAAGACAGCTCATCGCCAAACGGGAGGCTGGGGGAACCCGGATCACCCATGCACACTCAGGGTGGGTAGAAGCTTTGAGGGGTGTCAGGAGATGTCCTCTACCCCAGCAGCAACTGCTTGACTTGGCTCTCACAGTGTGGAGGACGGAGGTCAGCACTTTCCCGTTCCAAAGACCAAGCTGCAGACAAACGCTGCAGTTGTGGCTGCCCGGCCATTGGAGAGGGTGCTTTAGCCTCATGCCCAGGCACCATCACCGCTGTCTCGCCACAGCAGCACCTGGGGCAGGCAGCAGCACCCTGCCTCTCCAGCATTGCTGACAGACCAGCTCCAAACCAGGCTCTGGCTGCTCCATCCAAACAGCCCTGCCTGGAGCTACGAAGGGGAGACTCGTGGGTGCTTGGCTCAGATTTGGGAGGTCAGGGGTGCTCTGGGGTGGCACGCAGCTGCATGGGCAGATGAGTGCTGCCGCCCACTCCAGGCCACTTGTGGCACGTTGTCACCCACGCATCAAGGGTGAGGCCACTGACGTATGTGTCAGAACAGCAAAATGCAGTCTGATGCAAAGCCAAAGCTTCCTCCGTGCCGATGATCATATGGGTGCTTCACACCAAGCAGAGCACAGTCCTTAGCCTGCGCACAGAAGGGCTCTCTCTCCTCTGCAGAGCTTTTAACAAAGAGCTCATGTTTAGTGGCTATCCCAACTCCTTTTCAGGCTACAACCCCTCGCTGTGGGCTCATTCACCCTTGCCAGACTCAGCACTCCCTCCTAAGTTCGGTTCATGCTGCATGAAGCCCTAGCAGACACAAGTGGATCATTTGGCAGCCTCAACAGGCGCCACAGTTAGTGCCTGAGAAGAGGAATTCAGATCTTTCTCAGCACTGGACAGTGTGGAGGGGAATAAAATGACATCATTCAGCGTAGCACAAACCCATTTTGTTAGGCACAAAAGATCAGTGTGAAGAAGTTTAGGGGAAGTATAATGCACTGCAGGAAAAAAATCTAACACACTCTCTCTGTGAGCCACAATTTGCTCTGCATTTTTTTCCAAACCTCTGCAAGGGTACATGACACACAAACCACCCAGACAGCCTGCTCTTGCAAAAATCCTTGCAAAAAAGACTTTGCCCCAGCCCTGCAACACGGGGGTTTTCCAGCAGCTGCTTTAATTCCAGCCCGTTTACTTTAACTGCTGGCAGACTGGCATCCCTTTCAGAACTGCCCATCTGGGCAGTATGCAATGGCTTTTGCCCAGGCAGCATGAACCAGAGTGGGCAGGGTAGGCAGGCACAGGCAGTAACAGCCCTAAGCTCTCCACTGTGCTGTGAGCAGCAGCAAGCAAAATGCCAGTGAGGGAATGGCTCCATCTGGCTTGGGCAACAGGGCAGCAAGCAAGGGGGCAACTCAGAAAAGGCATCTGGGAACTGGCTGTAACTGCAGGTTTTAGGACAGCAATAGGAGACAGGACAGTTAACATGGATAGGGCTGAATTCTGGAACTCAGAGAGAGGCAACTACCCCAAAGACCCAGAGAAGGAAAAAGGAGAGACAAACCCATGTGGAACTATATATTCTGGCTATTAATTTTCTGTCACAGAATTGAAGCTGACCCCTGGAGTGAAAGCAATGGAGGTGGTGGGGAGGCACTCAGGGATGAGGACGTGAATCCACCTTCAGATACCAGTATGGCCTTAGGTCAGATTAGTCTAATTAAAACCCAGATTAAGCCAACTAAACCCTTATCCTAATGGCCTTTGCTGCAGGAACCCTGACTGCTGCAGAGGGGGAAGAAACCACTTCCTTGGGTCCCCACTCTGCAGCACTTACAAGCTCCAGCTGGTTTTATAAAGCACAGAACACATCCTGACCATTCCGCTCACTGCTTTTCTTCACAATCTTCCCACAAAACTCCAGGTTCTTTGTCTAGCAGAAATACAGAATCACAGAATCAGTCAGGGTTGGAAGGGACCACAAGCATCATACAGTTCCAACCCCCCTGCCATGGGCAGGGATACTCTACCCTAGATCAGGCTGGCCAGAGCCTCATCCAGCCTGGCCTTTAACACCTCCAGGGATGGGGCCTCAACCACCTCCCTGAGCAACCCATTCCAGGGTCTGACCACTCTTTTGGTGAAGAACTTCCTCCTTCTGTCCAGTCTGAATCTCTCCACCTCCAGCTTTGCTCCATTCCCCCTAATCCTGTCACTACCTGACATGTCTACATGCGCTGCGCATCCTACTTTACATTAGAATTCCCAAGGTTTTGGTTTCCTGCAAGTCTTCCAGCCTGGTAAGGGCCCACTCAGAGCTCACACAAGTGATACAGCCCCAGCTTGCACCCCTGTAATACAGCATCTTGACAATACAAGCGATGGAAGAGCCGCGGTCCATGTCCTAGTGCCACTAGGTGGCAGCAGGGGCGTACCCTTCCCAGCCCGGGCTGTCCCCGGGGGAAGCTGGAGGAAACAGCCTATGGCGCTGAGTCCTTGGTGCTGAGGCACACGCCCCTGCCTCCTCCTCCTCCTTCCTGCACGGACCGTGGGGTGCTGGGGCAAAGGCAGACATTTAAGCCTTGAAATCGAACCTTCATCGTTGTGCTGGCGTGTTTAGCCGCGAGGAAATAGCCTGTGGTGGCATTTGCTGTGCTACCGATGCCACACACGCACCCATCCCCAGTTCCGGAGGCTGGAGAGGAAAGCCTCAAAGGCAGGTGTAAGATAATATGGTTAATACTGGGATCAAAGTAGGAGTTTCCCAGCATTGACAGGCTCCTCTTGGGACTGAGAAAGAAAGGGAAGATAACAGAGTTTATCCTTTTCCAATCAGCAAGTGGCATGCCCTCTCTGAGGTCTCCTGGTTTTAAGGATCAGTTCTCTCCGTGAATATTTGCTATCTAACAGAGCTCAGCATGTCCCAGATCTTCAGCGTTACCTGTTTTGTCACCATCAGGCCCTCCATTAGCTGTCACAAAGTAAACTAGGAAGCGCAGGTTCACATCTCAGCAAATGTCTGGAGTCTTTCCCCAGAACTTGCAGTATAATTAAGGAGCATTGTTTTTTTTTCACTGTCTTCAGCATCGAACACAGAAGGTGACCCTTGGAGACAAGAGTGAGTGAGGCTCTGCCACACGCAGCATTTCAAAGCAGCCAAACCCCAGCCCTGAGCAGTGTCAGGGACACGGGTGACAAATCATTGCTCACCACAGAACCTGTTGGCCCAGTGCAGAACTGGAGAGGCGATGGACAGAGCGCAGCTCTGAAAAAAGCCAGAGCATCGAGTCACCAGGAGCAGCATGTCACTCTGCTGCCCACATTCCTGTGGCTGGCACATCATGGTAACAGGTGGGCACTGCAGTGGCATGATGTCAATGGAATCCCTGTGAAACCTTGCATTCAGAGACAGTGTGGGAGAGGGTCTTTGTACAGAGAGCCTCTGGCTGCTGAGCTCCAAGCCACCCTGTCCTGCTCACAGCAGTGGAGCTGATGGACATGAGGACAATTGGGAAACACTCAGCATGATTCTGTGGTGGCCTTGGCAGGCTGCCCCGGCCTCATTCTGATGTCACAAGATAATCCTGCAAAAGGATCCTGAATGTGACCGTGTTTCCCAGCTCTCTGCAGAGAGCAGCACAAATCCCACATGAGTGTTTTAACTTCAGCCTAAGGTGAAGGCTAGAAAGGAGGAGGCTGGGTCACTTGGGAAGGTGAAAAAACATAGCAGAGTGAGGGGCCAAACAAGGGAAATCTCTCATCCCCCTTCCTCATAGCCTCCCATCCCTGATCACCCCAGGTAGCCCTAGGGAGAGACCCAGCATCCCTCCTACCACTGCCTCCCCTACTGAAGATCCACCGGAAGCCTCTACACACACCATCTGTTCTCCCCAGGCGACTTGCGGGTGGCCAAGGACATCCCTCCCACACCATCTGCCTCCACACCTGGTGGCTTCTCCCCACCACTCCCCTATGCCCACTCCATCAATGTCCCTGGGTCCTCCAGCTCTGGAAAACTTCATATGAGCCACTAGCACTAAACCTCTTGAACAAATTCAAGTCTTTAGTGGCCCTCTCTAGGACTGCATGCTACAAATGAGGTGCAGAAACTTGCTGCTTAGAAACTTCACTGGAAGCAGTGCTTCCCTGCAAGCAGAACAGAAGGTGCTGCCCACCCAGTGAAGACAGGCACAGCAACAGCTGTGATGGCACGGGACTTGTCCTCCACCATCTCACCCAGGGGGTCAGTAGTGGCAAATCTGGAGTCCCCCATGGCTCCCAGCCGCTGCTTGCAGTCAGAATTCACCCCCATCTGACTGCGAATGTCAAATGGCAGAGACGGACAGAGACATCGACGTGGACATGGCAGGAGCCGTCCATGTGCTGGGGGGTTATTTTTAGCCCAATCATGATTGAAATGTCAGAGGGGTTTGTATTTATTTTCTCCAGAAGGCTTGCTGCTTGAAATGCCTCTCAGCAGAAGCTGAGTCTGACCCTGATGTGGCACTTAGGTCTCCCATCCCCTCCTGCCCTTGAAAAAAACATGCAGTTAGGTGGGAGAGGAGGGTGATTGGCCCAGCGTGCTGGCAAGGCTGGCACTCCTCAGAGGGCAGGTATCCACACAGGTCCACAGCCTGATTCACACCCACCCTGCCAGGCTGCAGCTTTGCCAGCTCCCCCCAGTCTCCCAGCGTGCAGGAAAGGTCTCACTGCAGCTGCAACAGACACCTATAAAATGCAAGGGACAGAGGAGCTGGGCTTTTGAATCAGATGTGCCATCAGGAAGGGCAGGCAGGTCACAGGTTGCTCTCACTGCCTTTTAATGATTGTGAGGGACAGAGGGTAACAATGACAAAGTCTCATGGTGGTCTGAAAGTCCACAGATGACTCCCTGGAGATGAAGCAGCCTGTTCCTTACTACTTCTCTGCCACTTGCCCCACGTTCCATGCTGTGCCAGGAGCAAAGCTCATGATATTTATAAACCTGCCCTGGGTGCTGTCAAATTCACTTCACCTGTGCAAAATACTCTGGGCAAGGAAGCCATCCTTGAGCCAGAACACCCTGGGGACACATGCACTGCAGAGCATGGCAGGACCCATTTGAGTCTGCACTTTCCCCTGGTCTCTGGGTCTGATTTGGCCCTCACCTCACACACTGATGGGTTATACGCAGATTTGTCTCTTCTGAGGGGAGAACGCTCACTCAGAAAAGCAGTGGCACATCTGAGGTAGTAGAGCCTTTTTGCTTGTTTACATGGGCAGAGAGGAGCAGTAATGACACAATAGCAAAGGAGGGCCTTGAACCAAATCCAAGCTGGAGATGGTGACCAATCCATAGATAACTGGGAAGAAAAATCAGTGTTTTTGAAATGAAACTGCCTATCTGAAAACAGCACAGACCTTGCCCAGAGGCTGGGACAAACAGCTCCTTTCACTGCCTGCTTCCCATGAGGCATTCCCCTCCTTCTCAAGGAGGAAATTTCCAGTAAATGAAGTATAAAAATTAATGCAAGACTGTGCTCCAGGCCAGCTGTAAAACACATATAGGAAGAGCTCCCCATCCCACAGCTAGCAAGCACCATGGCAGGCTGCCCCCAAAGCAGGTCACAGCCTTCATGTGTGTGGAGCGAGAGAAAAGGTAGCCCTGCCTGCACCCATCCTGGTGCAGGGCTTCAGGGAGTGAACCCAGGTGCCCAAATCCATCACCACTGCTGGCACCATGGGCTAGGCAGAATTCCAGAGTCCTGAGTCTCTGGTGGAGGTTACAATGCGATGTCATCTGTTAGGGCACCATGTGGTGCAGCAGTCCTGGGTTTCACATGAGACTGAATGAAACAACAGACACAAATTTGGTGAGGGGGGGAGGGAACCTTCTCCATCCTCTGCACACCACCATGCCACATCCTGGGAATAACCACCAGGACTCAGGTAAGTGGCAATCTCTAGGAAATTTTGAATGTTTTTCTGCCATATCTTGTTCATCTTTGGCCTGGGCTTTGTAAAGAAGATTAGGATTTGGGCCACACGATTTTCTTCAGAGGTGTAAGTATTTTGTCTTCCATTACTGCTCAGGCTTCCTCATAAATCCAGTTGCACGGGTCCCTGAAGCTTCCCAGGAGCTGTGATTGCACATACTGCCACATGGGAGCAAAACCTCATGATTCTCACTGCAGGCCTGACAGAAAACAAGAAAAAAAGCTGGGTAATTTAATTGCACTTGTCAGAATGCAGAACACAGACAAGGGTCAAACAGCAAACCCATCCCTCCTACGCACAGACTCTTGCATGAAATTGTATCAACACTGACTTGCTGAAATGCTCCATTTCCTGGGCTACTCTGACTAACATGATTCATGGGCCCATGGCAGTGGGCAACATCCCTGCTGCTCCCTCTTTCATCTAGCCAAACCTGCTCACTCCTTCTCTGGGATGTTATTTCATGCTAACATGAAACAGTAAGATAATGCTTTTCCAAAGGCCTCTCACCTCCACGTATGGAAGGGACAAATATGCACAACTCTTGTGTTCCTGGATGGGAGAAAGCAGATGATTCTCAATGTACCTGCAGGCCACATCCCAGAGTGTAGCAGCAAACTCACAGGGCTGGGATGGCAGAAGGAAGGTGATCTTCCTTTGAGCTCATCCCATAACCGATTTCACCATTACTGAGCTTGGGTGAGGCAGCCAACCTGTGCTACACAGATGCTTCTACCTCACTGCAGACTCCACCAGGTCTTCTGGGATTGGGGAGGCTATTTACCCTGGGGATTGCAGCAAACAGGAGGCTGACTGACTGTGTTTTAAAAACATGTTCCTGAATATATTTTCTAAAGCCAAGGTGATGCCATTGATAATTTCTTTAAAGGAAGGTATAAAAGCAGACAGCTGACAGCCAGTTCATTATATCAGAATCAATTTTCCTTAGAAAGGGAAAACTTGTACACTTAATAATAGTTTCTTTAATTGCTTTCTCGTTCTGCTACCAGGGTAGCCTGTTGTCTGCTTGTGCCTGGAGGCCCCAGGTCAGAGCCCTGAGTAGCTCATCCTTGATCTGCTAACATGGGAAGCTATAAATAAGTGGTGACACCACAGAGTGGAGGAGGAAGGAAGGGACCACACTTCTCAACCTGAGACACTCAGCTTATCCAACAGAAGGTGACTGGTGACAATCAAGGGGGACTATTTCTGATGGTCAAGGGCTCTGGACTGGCAAACATTTAAAAAAATTATTTGGCTCGAACTTGGACAAATTTGAACTAAAAAGAAGTTGCAGATTATTTAAAGTGAAATGAACAGCTGCATGTCCTCCACTAAGAAGTATTTTTAAACCATGAGGATCTGCTTAGTTTCAAAATCTGCTGCAGCTTACCCCCCTGAAAAAAAAATCCTCAATCCGTGAATGCAAAGGAATCCCTTGGGAAACTGAAAGGAGATTGCAGGTGCTCCAAATGAACCCTGGCAATTCAGGCCAGGGGATTTAAGACCACAGAGTGACAGTCATCCTCTGATTTTTATCCCTCCTCCCTTCTGCCACCAGCTGCTGCTGCCAGCATGGAGGGGGCACACTTGCCTCTGGCGCTCACAGCAGGACAGTCACCTCAAGAGGACCAAGCCCACTTTAATTAAAGCAGCTCTCATCGAGGGGGCAGTAGAGGAGCTTACATATCCCTCCCCTCGGCACTAGGGAAGCAGGAGGACCATCAAGGAGAAAATCCCGCAGAAAGCCCTGCCAGGAGGCAGCAGCACTTGTTGGGAGAATCTGCCCATGCACACATGCTAAGAGCTGGGAGGGAGCAGATGTATGCTGCAGAATGACCTTGCTTTAGGGACACAGAAGGGAGCAAAGGACAAGGATGAAGACCTTTGTCCTTCTACCTTCTCCCTGCTGTACCTGAAACACCCATCTAAACATTTGGAACCCTGCACTATCTACACACAATGCTTCATGATGTGGAAATTTGCAGATGGAGAGAGAGAAGGAGGCACAGAGTATGCAGCAATGAGGAGGTCAGGGAGGTGATGGTACAGCCATAGTTGTTCCACCTCTCTGTAAACAGGAATGCCTGTGTCTGTCACATACATACACACACACACTCCCCTACCTTTACTAACAGCAGAGGCAGCTACAGAGCCCATATCTTCTAGGTTTTACTTCTATGTCTGCAAAAAGCAAGTTTGCTTCTGTTTCTGGTACCCTGTAGTTATCATGAAATGCCTTCAAGAGAGCAGCTCTGTCTTCTCGGCTGACTGAGTCTTTCATGTCCAGCACTGTACTCAGATGTTCCTTCCTTTCCAAATGAAAAAGAAGGCAGATCAGTGAACAAGACAAGGAAAAAAGATTCTTCCTTCCTATCATTCCCTTTTGCTGGAACGGTGTAAAGATTGGAAGCTGTTGAGTTGCTCTTTGGCACCTCTCTGGACACCTAACAGAGGAGGTCATATCACACAAGCTGTGTGAGATATGGCTGAGCTCATGAGTCCTAAGCCCAGTGCACACAGCATCCCCATGAAATCGTGGAAATCACTTCAGGTGTCTCTGTTTCTATCATGATGGGGTTTGGGTAACTCTGCATTTGACCATTTGAATCATAGAATCAACCAGGTAGGAAGAGACCTCCAAGATCATCCAGGCCAACCTAGCACCCAGCCAGTCAACTAGACCATGGCACTAAGTGCCTCATCCAGTCTTCTCTTGAAGACCTCCAGGGACGGTACCTCCACCACCTCCCTGGGCAGCCCATTCCAATGCCAATCACTCTCTCTGGCAAGAACTTCCTCCTAACATCCAGCCTATACTTTCCCCGGCACAACTTGAGACTGTGTCCCCTTGTTCTGTTGCTGGTTGCCTGGGAGAAGAGGCCACTCCCCACCTGGCTACAATTTGGAAGCATTTTGGATACCATTTCTCCCCGTCTAATGGAGCCACCTCTTGTTCTTCTAGAAGGCTATAGGGTTTCTGTCCTACATGTCATTGCTTCACTGAGTGAGGCCACACTGTTTATTCTGATTAACAAACAGGGCAAATATATCCAAGCCAAACAGTTTTAAACATCTGGGGGTCTGCCAAAATCAAGAACAGTGCATCTACTCACACCAGGATAACCTCCCCTGAGAATTGAATCAAAATAACATTCTTCTTAGTAGTTCCTATGATACACACTTCCTATGATCCCCACTTCCTATGCTATATCTATATCTATAAATATATAGTTATATATATCTATTAGTATTTTTATATGTGTGTGTGTGTTGTAAGAGTCTAAGAATTGCCATGCTGTATTAGATAAGCAGCTTTTTAGCTCAATAGCTTCTTCAGAAGTAGCAAATGCTTAGGAAAATCACATAGAAAACAAACAACACAGAATATGATCTCTCTATAGTTTGATTGTGGTTTGTTGTGGGGGGTTGTGGGGGTTTGTGTGTGTTATTGTTTTGTTTTGGGGGCGTTTGTTTTGTTGTGCTTCTGGCAGTCTGCATTTTAAGGACTTCCTTTGCTGGGGGTTGTATCATGACTGTCATGTTGAACAGCCACTGAAATCACTATCTACCACAATTTGTCTGCTCCCCATTTGAAGCTATTGACATTTTTGGCCTTCACAGCATCCTG
This sequence comes from Pogoniulus pusillus, assembly GCF_015220805.1. NCBI lineage: Eukaryota > Metazoa > Chordata > Aves > Piciformes > Lybiidae > Pogoniulus > Pogoniulus pusillus. Next base: position 11,172,214 of record NC_087264.1, on the reverse strand, counting down.
TGACAGAAAGCTCCATGCTGTTAATCATGTTAACTTGGAAAGATAGTCACCAGTAAAAGACACCAGAACAAAAGATAGATGTATTGAACCACAGGCTTTGGAACAAATGCAGTTAGCTAAGACCTCACCTATTAGGAAGTAGAATCATAGAATGAACCATGTTGGAAGAGACCTCCAAAATCATCCAGTCCAACCTAGCACCCAGCCCTAGCCAGTCAACTACACCATGGCACTAAGTGCCACATACAGTCTTTTCTTGAATGCCTCCAGGCATGGCAACTCTACCACCTCCCTGGGCAGCCCATTCCAATGCCAATCACTCTCTCTGGCAAGAACTTCCTCCTAACATCCAGCCTATGCCTCCCCCGGCACAACTTGAAAGTGTGTCCCTTTGTTCTGTTGCTGGTTGTCTGAGAGAAGAGACCAACTCCCACCTGGCTACAGCCTCCCTTCAGGTAGTTGTAGACAGCAATGAGATCACCTCTGAGCCTCCTCGTCTCTTCTTCAACCAAAGTTGTTTTCATTTCTGTTAAGAGCTTCCTGTGCAAACCTGAAGTATATGTTCTTGCTGAATATGCCTAGAATTTTGTGGAAATAATTACACTAGAAACTGACTGGTGAAGTGTTAAAGCCAAAAGTCAAGTGCTTGGAAGTTATGAAACACCTGACTTAAGGATGTTGTTGAAACTTACATTTGGCACACATGTGCCTGCAAACTGTCCATCCAAGTTCTATTTTTCCACATCATCCCTGCTTTATTGACAGTTGTTTCATTTACCCTCATGAGTGCCTTCAAAGGGAAACAGTATGCCTGGCCCAGCACACTGCATAAAGTACCAAAAGACTAACACTGCTGTATGTCTTCTGGTGGCAAGTAATCATGTAAGAATCTCCAGGAGCCAAACCAATAAAAGTTCTCACCTTAGACCAGGAAATTCCTTGAGAATGGGCAGAAGTGCTATTTTCATTCCCTCGGCATCAGATGCTTGAATAAGTTCTAAAATTGCTTTTATAGGGTCCTTGAAGGGACCAGCTGCAGGACCCTGGGGACAGAAGCAAAGATGTTTTCAGGGCAGAAGAAAAAGCTATGACATTCAGAGCTGGACTCGTGTCAGACTGGGCATCTCCTTGCGTGGATTAGGATCTTTGCAGGACTGTCTCTGCCTATATAGAAGCCTGTTTTCCCTCCTGGGCAGGAGAAAAGAAACCAGAGTATAGCTACAGACTGTTTCCAGGGCATTGAGTGACTGCCTTCAGCAGCACAGAATCCCCTTTCACATTTCCTTTGGCAAAACAGGTAAACGCACCTTATTTTTCGCTACATAACCTGCTCTCTCAAGGCCATTTCACCTTTTGGGAAGTGGTTTGCTTCTGGAGGTAAGCACAGCCTTGTACTTATGCAAAAATAAGCTCTGTTGGCCAGGCACAATGGCATTTCTTTTGCTCTGGAGCAAGCCCAGGGACAGAAAAGCAACTTTTGGGAGAGGGTGAGGAGACACAGAACTTCTAACAGGAAAGAGAAAAGATGAGGCAAGGGTGAACACTGCAAAGGATACGACATGGCTGGTAGATGCTACATACAGTCAGCTCCCTCTAAACTGGAGCACACAGAAGAAAGCCTCATCAAGAAACACAGAGCATTTTTAGCAGAGCCAGAGGAAGCACGGTGTGGATGAACTGCCACGGGAGAGCTTCAGGTCTTGCTCACATATTTCCTTGGTGAAGTAATGTGATTACACCACTTCCCTGAATTATTGATGCCATCATGTCCACAGGGACTCTGACAAAGCAAACCTAGAGAGCAGGCTGCCAAAGTGGGGAAGGAGAAGCCCAGGTTCCCCTGATCTCCACAGGGCATTAGAATCAGCAGGCCTTATTCTTGGTGCAGCTCACCTCTGCATTGAACATAAATTAAGAATCATAGTCATATTTGAAGGCAGCCTTCTCTCTCTTCCTCTGCGCTGCAGACACGCAGCATGCCTAGCTCTGCGCAGAACACAAGCTCTACTCAGCTCCTAAGGCACTGATACTGCACAGCTTCCTACTTGGCAAGCTCACTATTACAAAATGCTAATTAATTAGAAGGTGTCAGATTTAGTAAAACACCACACAAGCAGTCAAAGATAAACAGCCTGCAGTTGAAAAGGACAAGAGAGAGGATGCCTTGTCAGCAGTGCCCAAGTCGCTTTGACACCTACTGCTCTTGGGAGAGAAGCAAGGTATTTCCTAATGTGTTTTGAAGACAGAGGGAAAGGAAGAGTCTGAAGAAAGGGCAGAGCAGTGCAGGGAGCAGGTGCAGCCTGTACAGCAACTGCATGATAAATTCAGTCTGCAGCAGAGTACATATTTTGCATGCATAACCATGTACCTCATTTGACTGAGGATCAGGCTGTCCCCTGCAAATCACATGCATTTCCTCCTTGAGGTTTGCAGTGGCTCCCAAATCAAGTAAGAAAGCTGACTGGGAATACAAGGGAAACAGTGCTAACTTTTTTTTACCCAAATTGAATGCAGGGATTTAGCAGATAATTAGATTTCCTGTACCTCCTTTACACTATAAACCCTGCTTTCCTTGAGCTGAGCACAGTATCACTGGTAAACTTCAGAGTTGAGATCAGAGAATCCTCCTGCTATTCCCGGTGGCTCAGTTGCTCAAAGCATTGACTCATCTGTGATTGATCACTCCAGGAGAAGTGAGTCTCCAGATAAAAGCACTGGCAACTTCCAGCTTTCCACCATGAAACCAATGCATTAATCGCAATGGGTTTGACATCTTTTTTAGAGGAGTCTACAGATTGCCAGGGGAAGTATAGGCTGGATATTAGGAGGAAGTTCTTCACAGAGTGATTTCCCATTGGAATGGGCTGCCCGGGGAGATGGTGGAGTGGCTGTCCCTGGAAGTGTTCAAGAAAAGACTGGCTGAGGCACTTAGTGCCATGGTGTAGTTGACTGGCTAGGGCTGGGGGATAGGTTGGACTGGATGATCTTGGAGGTCTCTTCCAACCTGGTTGATTCTATGATTCTATGATTATTTTGATTTAATTTTGCTCTTTGTGCAAAGCAAGAATTGCTGACAAATTACTTGCAGGGGGATTTGTCTAGGAGAAATAGATTTTTTTTTAATCTACTCTGTCCCATCTAAGTCCTGTTACCAGACTGACTTTGCAACCGTTAGCATGATGCTGGGCCCAGCTCCTTACAAAGTGCTATGCCTGGGCACTCTCAGCCTGCATTTGCAAAAGAACTGTGCCAGGGGACATTGCATGGCAACAATGCTCCAGCTGGAGCAGCCACCAGAGGGGATGCTGCTGGCATTGCAGTCCTTGCCCTGGGGTAATCAAAGGACTCATGTGACAGCCTGATGGCATCCACAGATGCCTCATGTGGCACTGCAAATTACACCAGATTATGAATTAAGAAATGAGGCTTTTTTAAGCTTCTGAAATTGCTTCTGCAAACCAGACCTAGCATTTTTCCACAAGTTTTCTTCAAAGGTGTGGCTCTGCTTTTACATCCAACCTTTCCCTTATACAGTGCATCCTTACCTCATAATGGTGTGAGGTATTTACCTCTACAGGAAAACTCATTCCTTTCTGCAACCATCACCAACCACAACAGCATCAGCCTGTTTCCGTCCATGACGAAACACTGCAGCATGAGGAAATGACTTATGCAGCCATCATCCCCACTCTAAGGGGCTGGAAAGGGCCTGCAGGAAGGGAGGAGGCCAGATGGAGTAGTAACAACTCACACCCCATGGTCAGGGAGGAGCAGCCATAGAAGGAAATCCAAGGAGAAGGTGAAGATGTGAAGCAATTGATTTGGTTCACCACTCCAAAGGCTCAAGAGTAAGCACTGTAGGGAGCACAGCTCTTCCTCCTCTGCATCCCCATGCCATTTACCAAAGGCTAACCTGGGGGAGTTGATAGCTTTGGAGCTGTCTTACCAGCTCAGAGGAGTGTGCCTCATTCTTATTTCAGTGGCAGGAGTGTGAAACTTGCCTCCTCTAGTCACACATTTCAAAACTATAAACTATCAGCTTCTGGCAGATCTGAAGGGTCATCAGCACCTCTAATTGTCGTTTCTGTGAAGCTGAATGCAACTGTGGTAAGACCTCTTAAGCACTTCTGGTGCTTTTGGAGCCTTTTGCTCTGCCAGTACTGTTTTTGATGATGGAGAGTAAAACCATATCAAAGACTTACTAAGCACTCTTTAAAGATGGTTTGCAGCATCCTATGATCTTCTTCTATCTTGCTGACAATCCTCCTCCTCTGCACAGAAGATGGTTTCCTGGAAGTGGTCAGGAGGGATTGCACATACTCTGTAATAACGATGGCACTGACAGCCTTGACAAGGGCCTGTTCCAGAGCAAAGATACTCAGATTAACTTCCCTGTACTATGCAGGGATCAGACCATATCTATAGGACTCTGAGCAGTGTAGACAGCAGATACAGGGTCCATGTAGATGGCTGTCCCATTTCTTTGTTTAATTACTCATCTAAAATGCCTGGTTTAACATATAGAGTGCCTCCAAAGTGTGTGTGGATGACAATATATATATGCAGAGAGAGAGAGAGAGTGTTACAGAGACATTCCACTAAAAGCAATGAGACCAGTTAGCTGAGGTCACTCATATTCAAGAGCAGCAGCAGTACTTGGCTTAGCACCACACTAAAGAGCACATCACTTGGGGACAGCTCAGACTACAGGCAACGACAGATGCAGCCTCCCTGAAACATCCTCACTAGACAGATCCTAGGGCCACACCCTTGGGCATACAGCTGTGTCTGGGCACAGAGAAGTTGCCTGAACATCCTTGAGCCACTCACTACCTGCTGAGAAACTCCAGGGCTGATAGCACACAGTGCCTGAAAGGGTGAGGGAAAATGAATGTTTCCAAGGCGAGATGGAATGTTGCACAGAAACCACATTTTCACTAACAATTGAAATCAGAGCAGTTTTAGGCTGCAGTCCAAAGGTACAGGAAATCCCCACCCTTGTCCAAAACAGACAAAGCAAGAGACAGACAGCTCTGGCACAGCTCCCCACCACCAAGCTGCTGCTTGGCCCAGCACTAATGTGACATAATGTCCAGTGATGGGCTCTGAACAACAGCAGAATAGTTTCTATTTTGTTCTGCTCCATTACCTTTTTCTACATTTCCAAATGTTAATTAAAATCAGCACTAACAAAGAGCCCACAGACCTGGGCAGGTAAGAGAAAGGATCTGGTGGTCAGGGGGACATGTGAGGCACAGGTACAAAAAGAGGGTACCCCAGGTACAAATCTCATTGCCAAAGAGACAAGCTGAAAGGTGCTGTGAGACCCTAGACAAATTGTTTAGGCTACTCTAAAGGTGAAAATCTTAGGTGCTCTGTGAATTTTTCTTTACCAACCCTGGAATCTTAAACTCTGCCTGAGAGATTATGTCCTTTGGGGATGTGGAACTTTCACCTCTCTGTGTGTCCACTCTCCATCCAAGGGACAAATATTCCTCACAACTAAGGTTGAAGCGCATTAGAAGCTGAAAAGCTTTCCAATATAAAGGTATTTGAGCAATGACAGGATCAGAGACTGCCCAATACTTCTCCTCTGGCTTTGGGAGGTACATTCAGTTTCCACATTTCTTCATTTGTTGGTTTCTCTGGCAAGATCACAGCAAGATCCTAACTGTCAGTGTAAAGAAGATAGCCAACTCTTTTAAGTAAATAAACTGGACTGAGACCACTAGATCTTTAATAGCCCTTCAAACAAGAGACAAAATTGGATTGAATTAATGCTCAAATACTGTGCCATCCAGAGGTTCAAGTACTAATTTCAATGATTTTCCAGAGTCACATCTTGTTCTTAGTTTCTCACTTATTTCTTACCTCATACATGTCTGTTTTTTTCTTGTCAAATGCCAAAAAGCTTTGCCTTAAGGATTCAAGGATGTAGTCAAAACCACTGTCATTCTGTTTGAAGTGCTCCTTCAGTGTTCCCTGAGGAAAAGAGACTGACAGAGTCAAAGGGTGCTTGTGCAGACACAGCACAGACAACAGATGTGGATTACTGTGCTGTAAGCTCTTTCTGCTCTCGGAAACGGACTCCACAAGCTGCAGCATCCTGTGCTTTCATTTCCAAGAAAAGCAAAACATGAAAGAAAGAAACAATTCAAATGCAGGAAGGATATGTACTAATTCCTTAAGCCCAAACCTAGAAGGCAAAAAAAACCTATGAAACATGGGTAGCAATAGCTATAATCTGGGGACTATGTAAAAGGTACCCCTACAGACGGGGAGCACAGGAAGAGCTGGTTGTTCTGTGCCATTCTGCTCTGGCATCCTGCTCCCAGCATGGCCATTGCCTCTTACTCAGTGGGAAAATCTAAGGATCATTTAGCAGACAGGCAGGGCATAAAATCTGTCTTTCACAGTTCAAAGCCTGTGTTGACAGACCCAGAAAAGGACCAAAAACCTGAGTCCTAGGTCTTATGTTTCTCTCCAGGGTGGTCCATGCTGCCTGTCAGAAGCACCCTCGCCTTCCATCTTAATGTGTGGGCCCATAGGACAGACTGTCAGTGAGCTCTAGAGACCAAAACTGTGCAGTGTGGCCAAGGTTTCATTTCTTTTCCTTTTGTCGCCTTCACTATGCTCAAGGGAGCCTGTGCAATGAGCCTGAGGATGCTTAGGGGAGCTTCCCAAAGAAACCCATGACATCACACACTATTAGGAGCATGCAATTGTGTGCTCTAGATATGGAGCCCTGGATATGAATGTGGATGTCTGGGCTAACAGTGTAATAATAGAGAGTGTGAAGGGAGTGGAGCTTATCTCAAGGGAGGGATAAACTTCTGTCAGTCTTCTCTACAACCCACCACAGCCTTGGGCTCTGTGAATTATCACTGCCCCAGAAAGATGCTCAGCAGCTGAAGTTGAGTAGGTGTCCCGGTAGGGCATAAATCCTGCCAGGCATGTTTAACCCTGGCTCTCCTCATCCTGTCGAAGCAGGATCGGGGAGCAAGTAGATGAGCAAACAAAAAGGGTTTCACCCCAGCAAAGCTTTGAGGGCTCGGGGGCCTAGCACCTCATGTCAGGTGTCTTGTGCTGCCCTCAACGTGCCTGGCAGTCAAAGGAGGCAGGAAGCTTGAGTTCACTGGCCAGAACAATGGTGCTGGTGCCTACTGGCCAGTTTGATTTCAAAATCGAGTGTATACAGGGGGATGATTTAGAAAGCACACCTTTCTACCTTCTGCCTTTCTACTTCAGCCCTTTCTACAGTAGCCTTTCCTACAGTAGCCATTCTGCACCGCGGTGCCTTTGTCTGCACGGAGCCTCTCCTCATTTGCGGCTCGTTAACAGGTGGTCAGGTGTATGCAGCTCACACCGGCCAGCTTAGCAGCATCTCCCTCCTCCTCCACCTGAAATAATTGTATTTTACCCCGGGGTCATACGAGTTTGAAAGCGTCTTTCATACAGGAGACTTACTCAGGGACCAAAGGTGTCGTGAGTATATGCTGGAGTGAATGCCCAGACTCCATAGGCATTAGGTAGAATTTTTCCTGTTCTTGCATTATTGTTTTCCAAGTTCTGATTGTTTAAACTGTTTCACAATATGCAATTGCTTCTTGTTGACTGAAAATCTAAAGAACTTCAGAGAAGGGCAAAGAAGCTGGTGAAGGGCCTGGAGTACAGCCCTGTGAGAGGCTGAGGGAGCTGGGGTTGTTTAGCCTGGAGCAGAGGAGGCTCAGGGTTGACCTCATTGCTCTCTACAACTACCTGAAAGGAGGCTGTAGCCAGGTGGGGGCCGATCTCTTCTCCCAGGCAACGAGCAACAGAACAAAGGCACAGTCTCAAGTTGTGCCAGGGGAGGTATAGGCTGGATGTTAGAAGGAAGTTGTTGGCAGTGACAGTGATTGGCATTGGAATGGGCTGTCCAGGGAGGTGGTGGAGCTGCTATCCCTGGAGGTATTCAAGAAAAGACTGGATGAGGCACTTAGTGCCATGGTCTAGTTGAATGGCTAGGGCTGGGTGCTAGGTTGGACTGGATTTTGGAAGTCTCTTCCAGCCTGGTTGATTCTATGAATTTTCCCATTTAAAAATATTAATATTAAAAATTAATATTAATACGGAAATCAGTAGCCATAATTCATAACTGATTACTCATTTCTGATACAGTAGGTATCAGGTGAATTACAACCCTTGGGGTCCAGGTGCCCAGGTGCACCATGGGGTGCTTATTTGTAACACATCAGTAGAATCATAGAATCATAGAATCAACCAGGTTGGAAGAGACCTCCAAGATCATCCAGTCCAACCTATCACCCTGCCCTATCCACTCAACTAGACCATGGCACTAAGTGCCTCAGCCAGGCTTTTCTTGAAGACCCCCAGGGATGGTGCCTCCACCACCTCCCTGGGCAGCCCATTCCAATGGGAAATCACTCTCTCTGTGAAGAACTTCTTCCTAACATCCAGCCTATACCTACCCTGGCACAACTTGAGACTGTGTCCCCTTGTTCTATTGCTGGTTGCCTGGGAGAAGAGGCCACCCCCCACCTGGCTACAATGCCCCTACAGGTAGTTGTAGACAGTAATAAGATCACCCCTGAGCCTCCTCTTCTCCAGGCTAAACAGGCCCAGCTCCCTCAACCTCTCCTCATAGGATTTGTGCTCCAGGCCCCTCACCAGCTTCATTGCCCTTCTCTGGACATGTTCCAGCACCTCAACATCCTTCTTGAATTGAGTAAATACGACAAACAGTGAAACCAGCATCCCCAAAACTGGAAAAGATAAAGCTCTCTATGTACATCTTCAGACAAGGCAGAGGAAGGTACTGGGCCTGAAGACCAAACTACAGTTTCACTGTTTCCAAATCAGGACATGAGAGTGAACTGCAGCCTTAAAATATTCACCGTTCATCTCAGTCTCCCATACCTTGACTTTAGAAGTGACTGTCTGGAGAAAGTGCTCTGTAATCTCATCTTCCATCCTGTCCAGAAATCCATTTACTTTAACATCCTGACCAGTGCTGGCACTCCAAATGTATGTTAGCTTGTGCCAGACAGTCCTGTAACAAAAACAAAAAAAAAAAAAAAAAAAAAACCCAATATATTTTTAAAAGGATATGGAAAAAAAGCAGCAGAGCAAATCAGGCTATTCACAGTATCACAGTATCACCAAGGTTGGAAGAGACCTCACAGATCATCAAGTCCAACCCTTTACCACAGAGCTCAAGGCTAGACCATGGCACCAAGTGCCACATCCAACCTTGCCTTGAACTGCCCCAGGGACGGCGACTCCACCACCTCCCCAGGCAGCCCATTCCAGTGTCCAATGACTCTCTCAGTGAAGAACTTTCTCCTCACCTCCAGCCTAAATCTCCCCTGGCGCAGCCTGAGGCTGTGTCCTCTCGTTCTGGTGCTGGCCACCTGAGAGAAGAGAGCAACCTCCCCCTGGCCACAACCACCCCTCAGGTAGTTGTAGACAGCAATAAGGTCACCCCTGAGCCTCCTCTTCTCCAGGCTAACCAATCCCAGCTCCCTCAGCCTCTCCTCGTAGGGCTGTGCTCAAGGCCTCTCACCAGCCTCGTCGCCCTTCTCTGGACACGCTCAAGCATCTCAATGTCCCTCCTAAACTGGGGGGCCCAGAACTGAACACAGTACTCCAGGTGTGGTCTAACCAGTGCAGAGTACAGGGGCAGAATGACCTCCCTGCTCCTGCTGACCACACCATTCCTGATGCAGGCCAGGATGCCACTGGCTCTCTTGGCCACCTGGGCACACTGCTGGCTCATGTTCAGGCGGGTATCAATCAGCACCCCCAGATCCCTCTCTGTCTGGCTGCTCTCCAGCCACTCCGACCCCAGCCTGTATCTCTCCACGGGGCTGTTGTGGCCAAAGTGCAGCACCCTGCACTTGGAGCTATTGAACCCCATCCCATTGGACTCTGCCCATCTGTCCAGGTGGTCAAGGTCCCGCTGCAGAGCCCTTCTGCCCTCCAACCCAGCCACATCTGCCCCCAGCTTAGTGTCATCTGCAAACTTGCTGATGACTGACTCCATGCCCTCATCCAGATCATCTATGAAGATGTTAAAGAGGATGGGGCCCAGCACTGATCCCTGAGGGACACCACTAGTGACAGCTGCCAGCTGGATGTGGCACCATTCACCACCACTCTCTGGGTCCGGCCCTCCAGCCAGTTCCTAACCCAGCACAGAGTGTTGCCATCCAAGCCATGGGCTGACAGCTTAGCCAGCAGTTTGCTGTGGGGGACAGTGTCAAAGGCCTTGCTGAAGTCCAGATAGACCACATCCACAGCCTCCCCACATCCACCAAGCGGGTCACCTGATCATAGAAGGAGATCAGGTTGGAGTGGCAGGATCTGCCCTTCCTAAACCCATGCTGGCTGGACCTGAGCCCTTTGCCATCCCTCAGGTGCACTCTTATCACCCCCAAGATAACCTGCTCCATCAGTTTCCCTGGCACTGAGGTCAGGCTGACAGGTCTGTAGTTCCCAGGTTCCTCCATACAACCCTTCTTGTGGATGGATTTTCTCATATCAGAACTCTCCTACAGTAACCAACATGACTGCCTGGGTAACTGAATGGACATACGCTCAGGTCCAGGGTTAGCTCACATACAAGCATCTACCTTTTGGATGGCTTTCGTTAAGATAGTTCCCCAAAGAAGTGAAAGTTGAATGCACACAAATGCCAGTTGTAGCCATCACTCATGAGACCAGTAAAAACTCTAGGACTTTCAAAATTAAGCAGGCATGAAGTGGCCTTGACAAATGGAAGCTGGATGAGCATCCTGTGTGCCTCTGACACCCTACAAATATAAGACAGATCATTATCTTCCATCAGAACTGTGTTCAAGTCAGCAAATCCTGGTTAAAATGACCACTAACTTGAAACCAGACATTTTACTTTCAGGGTAAGTTCAGTGTATAAATTTGTGTCCAGAGAAGGGCCACTGGGTTGATCAGAGAGCTGGAGCACCTCTGTTATGAGGGCAGACTGAAAGAGTTGGGGTTCAGTCTGGAGAAGAGCAGGCTTTGAGGTGACCTTCTCACAGCCTTTCAGTACCTGAAGGGGGCCTACAAAAAGGCTGGGGAAGGACTTCTCAGGATATCAGGGAGTGACAGGACTAGGGGGAATGGAGCAAAGCTGGAGATGGGTATGTTCAGGCTGGAGATGAGGAGGAAGTTGTTCAGCATGAGAGTGGTAAGAGCCTGGAATGGGTTGCTCAGGGAGGTGGTTGAGGCCCCATGCCTGGAGGTGTTTAAGGCCAGGCTGGATGGGGCTCTACCCAACCTGATCTAGGGTAGGGTGTCCCTGCCCATGGCATGTGGTTGGAACTGGATGATCCTTGTGGTCCCTTCCAACCCTGACTGATTCTATGATCCTCAGTATCACTTTAAAGGATCACGTAAAAGAGACTCTGAAATATTCAGTCTAGGATTCAACACCACCAACACAGAAATGTAACAAACAGAGCAGCTACCTAGGCTCAGCACACAGCTCCAATGTCAAGTAAGCACTGTGCATATTCTGGATTTGGGCATTTTGCTGACTACAGATAATTTTACATAGGAAGAAGAGAAGCAACATTGATTTCTCCATTGCTGCAAGCACTTCTGAGATTAACTCGTAGGTGCCAACAGCCTCCCCCAGCCTCCTGTGCTTTATTGCTTCCCTCCCTCCTAGCAACCCCAGGGGAAGTCTGGCATGTTCAGCTGGGTTTCACTCAGCAAAACACTTGAGCTTGGGCTCACCCTCAAGTGCTCTAGGACACGCACCTCAGTGCAACATTTATGAGGCTTTCTGAATGAAGGAGAATTAAGCCAGGGAAAGGAACCACATTGCAATATGCATCAGGTTTGGCCAGGATAATATCCCCACGTGCAACATGGCATTGCTGCCTGCCTTCTGCTCAGTGTCGTGGGCCCCAGGAAGAGCTGGATGGGGGACCACAGGCCCCTGTAACTACAGAGCCTGGGAGTAGGTGAGGAGCAGCAGCTCGGTGCTGTCAATGCAGCAGTCAGGGGCCTGGCCATGGTACAGCCCCAACTTGAGTCCCTCTCTTGCTGGGGCAACCAGGGCAGCTCTGAAGGCATCTTGCTGGCCACATCTGGGTCCCTGCATGCCTAAGGTTTTTGTGTACATGGGGTTGAATGATCAGTTCCAGCTGGAGGCAAGGTTGACTCCATAGCAGAGTTAGAAGATGATCAGTCAGCAGAAATTTAATTTTGCTTCCCATGCCACTAGGGTATGGTTTCTGACCTGAGAATGCAGCAGTTCTCCAGGATTCGTAAGATATTGCAGATCCCTGGGTGGACATCAAGCTGGAGAAAGCTTCTTACTTCATTTTCATAGCTAAATTAAAACAGGGAGACATATCTTGAAGCTGGCATGCTCTGTAATGCATCTGACAGCATTAACCCAGCAGTAAGTGTGGAAAATATTCTGTGATGATTTATCTTTTCAGTACACAGTTTCACTCCCCAAGGTGTGATCTACAGCAGGACAAAGATGCTTTCTTTCCTGCCCAGCTGGCAAGGATGGAGAGCACAGGAACAGCACTGGGAAGGCCCTCAAGTTGCCAAGGTTCCACTACTAAGGAACTGAGAGGCAGGAGATTCATTTTACAGTTGCTGTTGCTGTAACACTTGTTTCTGAGGAGCAACACATGCCTTACCAATAAAGCACCTCAGCATGTATGAATGACTCCCAATCTACTGACTGTTTCCTTGCAGCTTCAGTCTCAGAAACCTGGACAATTCCATTGTATAGGATTTTTCTTCCTCTCAAATTATGAAGGGCCAAAGATCTTAAATCAAACCTTCTTCTGGAATATCCATCTACAATTGGCAATATTAACATTTTTCTGCTCCTCAGGAAACAGAAAGCAATGGCCAAGAATGAAAAGCATATAAATGGATCCAGAAATAGTGAGAGGGCATAAGATGAGAAGAAGATAGGTGTCCTCTGAGAAGCAGGACAGAGCAGAGTTCCTCACCTTCCCAGGGAGCTGGCAGAAAGCACTGTGCCTGGGAAGCACAGTGAGGGTAGGAAGGACCAAGCCTGGGCACTAGCCACTTGGATGCCCCTCTTTCTGTCTTTTTTTCAAAGGTCTGAGCCTCTCCAAAATAAACATCCCCCAAGGCTTTCACCTGTCCAGGCTAGTCCAGGTGCTTTGTTCCAACAGCTTTAGTCCAACAGCAATGCTGAGCACATAAGCAGAAGCGAGGTGCTGTCTGCCCAGTAATACCCTAATGGGAAATAGCCATCGAACTAAGGAGGAGCAATGGCAGATCTGGATGTTCACAGCACTGCCAGTCACTTCATCAGATTTCTTTCCACTGAGCACTGAGGGCATTGCCAAGCAAGAAAACCTACCTCTCCAGGAACCTCAGGCACTCTTCCAGGCATACAGCTTCTACCTTCTTGCTCAGGTTCTTGCTGACATGCCAGGCAGCCTCCTTCTTCTCTGTTAGCATCTGGATTTTAAGGCATGAGAGGAAGGCAGAACAAAGCTGTTTGTTCAGTATGTGGTGACAGAGATACATCCCATCCCTCCTGCTGCAAGTACCTCTGCCTTCTAAGCAATGACTTCTGGTTTTGTTTTGAGAGTCCTTGTGAAGAGTACTTTTTCAGAGCTTGATTTTAGTGCCTGACCTTTGCTACCACTGCTTTCATTGTAGTCAACAGGCTGGCGTCAAGTGCCAAGCTCAGGGGAATGCCGGTCTCTACAGAAGCTCTCTGCTAACAGTGTCCAGCCAGTCAGCTCAGGTCATACAAAGACCTGCCACCTGCAGGAGCACCTGTGCTTCTGCCTGACTCACCCTCACAGGTGAAGTTGGGCGCTGATGCTAACAAAAGCATTAGGCAGCTCTGTGTGGCCTGTGCCTCTGCCAGAGATGTCTGAAGAAGACAGGTATCATCTCCTCAGTCATCACCGCTCACATCTAACATGGCTATGTATGTAATGAGGTGCCAGCCTCACCCTGCTGACCCCAGCTGAGTGGCTAGGGTAGTTGCAGGAGTTGGGCTATACCAGATAGCTAAAAATCCACCCCATATTGGGCAGACTTGAGCAGGTGGCAACTTAATGTTGTCCATTAGTTGCTTTGTGGAAACAAAAGCTTGTAAGGCAAGAAGAGCCAGATGGATAAAAGGAGACAGATGGACTCATATGCTGAGCTCTCCCAGTGCTCTGGGAAGCATCAGCCAGAGACAAAGGGTGACTCACATCATGAACGTGTTTTTCCACTGCTCACAGCAGATATAAAAGTTCACCCAAAGGGATGGGATAAAATATGCCACCCCAAAGTGGCAGGAAACCATAGCTGATGAGTTTCCATGACACCTCATTCATTTTCTACCTGATCTTTAAGAATCAGCCTGAGAAAATCAAGGAGGAGGTAATTTCATAAGGCTTGAATATTTATGCAGGCTTTTCCATCATCTTCCCTAGAGTATTCAAACCTGTCAGCTACTTGCACAACAGAGCAAAACTACTCATCTTGAAGCATGGCCAGATGTTGCAGATGTGAGGCTCACAGCATTCAAACCAGGCTTTGGCCTGGTCCCTGTTAGAAACTTTTGTTCTGTCAGCCAGAAGCAGGAAAATAAAAAACCCAGCTCATTAGCTACTTGCTTAGCCTATCATTGAGTATATCATTGCTCTGTTGCTCCAGGGGGAATGTGGCAAGGTGGGGAGAGAGAAGTCCCCGCTATAGGTCCTGATCTTGGTGCCTGGATCTCAGCTGGGCCAGAAAAGTCAGTTTTTACCAGCTAAAGCTGTAAAGGATGACCGTCTGCTGTTGATCTGCAATGCCTACTGTCAGCCTCCAAGGGGCTGCCTGAGGTTGTCTTCCATCTCAAAGGACCGTGGCACTACTTGCCTCTCTCATGACCTCAAACAGGACTTCTAGCTGAGATGGTGGCAGCAAAGCTACAGTCACAACAGCCCACAACCTGTCCCTGATTTCTAGCATTGCTTGAGTCCACGTGTAACCTCCAGGATTTATTTTAAGCCTTCTGCAGGTCTCGATCTAAACACCCTCTGGCTACTGTATGTACTGCTCATAAATTAACAGTGCATGCTTCTGCAGTGTCCTTTGAGCACTTGCCTTCACTGTGCTCTGCAGTCTCTTATGCTGCCTAACCCATTAGCACAGCACTTGCAGCTGTACACAGCTGCCTCCATGTACAGTTAGGTATGGAGACTGCTGCAGCTTGGCAAGCCTTGCTGCTTTTCTATACAAGTGCTCAGCAGAACTCATACAGAGCAGACCAGTTAATGCACACCCTGACTTTCCAGAAGGTGGTGTGAAAATCCATGTGCATGTACAAAGATGCAATTTCAGCTTGAATCAACTAATCTCAAGCTCATCCTTTATTAGTTAAGTTTCTTTAGTTACGCACATGGGGAAAATAAGCTCAGGAGCAAACAGATGCAGCTTAAGTATGGCAGCTAACTTGCAAGCTTTTAACTATCTGAGCTTAGCCCAAGGCATGCAAAACTGGATCTTGCCAAAACTCTATGTACTTGTGTGCAAAACCATGATTGCCTCAAAATATGAGAGGTTTTCAGTTCTCCCCATTTTACCTGAATGACTGCAGCATCTGTACAAGGGGGTTTCCCAAAATCAAAGGCTTCTTTTAGGGCTTCTCCTACTTCCTTCTAAGTGTTAAAAGGAAAAAAGAGCAGTTGAGATACAATGGCATTCATAATGAGTTAGCCTTACCAGTGCTTCATTATGCATTTGGACTAGATGAATTTCTGCCTCTGTTTGGTTTTTTTTGCCAACTCGTTTAATCCAAAGCCTGGCTATTTTCCAGCTGACCTAATAACATTGTTCTGTTTTGTTCTGCATTGTTTGTTTGAGTTTAAATGATTTGCAGCTTTCTTTCATCCCAGTGTCAGCTCGGGCTATCTACAGTCTTCCCTAGTCAGCTTAGCTCAAAGGAAGGCGCCCGCAGAGCAAAACAACGCTTAGACGCAGCTCTGTGCTGCCAGCTACTGTAGCTGAGATTTTTCCACCCTTCCTAGCGCCAGCCAGCACCCGCATAAACCAGCCAGCGTTAATTAAAAGCATTCCCTCACTTGAGCCAGGGACTTGTGACTGCAAAGAGGAGCTGGGTTAGTGTTTAGAGCTACTGTCACGGGGAGATGAGCCCCATGAGGCTGCATGATGGGAAGTTTCCCCAGACTTGGCTGGCTTATGCTAGTTCGAACGAGCTGTAAAAACAAGCCCAACACTGCAGAGAAAGCGCTCGTCCCTTAAAACATGATCTGACCTGCATAGAAGCTTTAAACTCATAAGCCTGGCTAGCTTGCTTATTCTTTCATTTCTGCAGCTTCCTCCAACAAAACAGAAAAAATATGAAGTGTGGTTTTCCGTTTCTGTCTTTGTTCTTTTCTGGCCAATGGATTAGGAAATCTCTGGCTGTCGCCAAAGAATTTCATCAAAAGTACATGCAAAAAGAACTGCACTGTCATACTCATTGAAAAGTCTTAATTGAAGACAAATAAGCAGCTGTAAACAAACCCAGAAAAATTCCTGTCCTCCTGAGTGCCATCACCTGACTGAGAGCAATTGTGTGAACATGATGTGTTGAGATAACACATCCCAGCCAAGCTGCACAAACACTTCTAACCTGCCCCAGTTGCACAGTAAAATATGTCAGCTTAAGCCAACATGAAGGTCTCGCTCCCTAGTGAGACAAAGCAGGCATTTAGTTAGTGACTGCAAGGCAATAATTTGTTGATCCACAGCACTTGGTTGCTTTGGATCAGATGATGTGTCTGAATTAGCATCAGCTTGCCTGTAACACCAGGATCTCAGGCACCAAAGCTGTATAATGGAGAGGACCAGAATTTCTGCTGTAACAAACAGGCCCATAAATAACCTCCAGTTTTCCTCCTTGTTGCTCCCTGACCAAGATGTGATAGCTGATGCTGTAAAAGCTTCAGAGTCATGGATGGCCAGCCTGCCAGCATTTCCTCTCAGACAGTACAAAGGGCAGAGGTATAACTAGAGTCCCTCATCTGTCCAGCTGCTGTTTTAAGACATGCAAGAATTTAACATCTTTGAGGCCTCTACATTGCTATGAAGTACAAAGTTAAGTAAGAGAGTTGATATTGGTGGGAGAATACCACTGAAACACGGCAGGCAGATGTGCAGAACAGCTGCACAGCCTTATTCATGTGGGCAGCAGCAGGTCCTTACCCCAGTTTCTCCAACTTGAAGAAATTCTCAGTCCTCATTTTGTCTACTTGATAAAAATAAAGGGAGATGAGGAGGGAGATATAGTCCTAAGTGATACTTTGCAGATCAGTCTAAACTCTCCTCAAGCTTTTGTCCAGATGTGCATGTCCATTTCTATTTTTGGACAAAGAGCCAGTTTTGAGCAAAGGCTGAAGAAGCTGGGGACATAGAACTAATTTTCTACCTCTCAGTATCAGAATTAACCCTGGCATCATGCTGGAAGGTTTGCCTTGCATTTATGTCAAATCCATCAGTGCAGCATGGGTAGGGGTGATGGATGACAACCCAATTGATGGCACCATGATTTCCAGTTCACCAACCCTTCAGCCTCAAAACACACAAAGCCTCCTTGCCCTAGACATGTCTGAGCTGAGGGAATACCACCTAAATGCAGATCTGTCTGAGTTCCCCACAGCAGTGTCTGGAAGTGGTTTTGAACCCCACGCAGCATCTGAGCTCTCAGCACCTTCAGATGTGGTTACAGTTCTCATCGCTGATTTGCATTTGAAGTGCTTTTCGTTTGTGCACGTATCAGGCTGGCACTCCCAGCCACAAGCCAGAGATTCATAGACAAAGCAGACCATGGCTTATTCTGGTCAGTCTCTTTCCATTTAAAAAAAATGAAACATCCATTGAAGTAGCAAAGAAAAGGAAATTGAGGGATAAAGCAGGTTTTATAAGCTATGCCACTGTGAAGAGACATCCATAGTTCTTCCATACAGAGTCAGCTCATGTCCACTTAAACCCATTAGCTTGAACATGGAGCTGGTCCTAAGCTGGCCAGGTTTGAAGCAATCTAGGTTGCCTATGTGTCACATTTCCCCAGCAGGTCCAGTTCTGCTCTCTGTGTACAGCAGTGCCATGTAGAGCTGTGGTCCTTCTACAGCCAAGGTGGCATTAAAAAATGCAGCCAACTCAAAACAGCATAGCACAAGAGCTTGTAACCACTGCCAGATCTAGGTAAACCTACTCTGCACGTGGTGTATCAGAAAAGCAGGAAGCTCATGGTCAAACAAAAGCTTTCTGCAGCCACTAGATTTGAGGGAATTTAAAAATAAAAGATGTTTTTTTAAAAACCCTCATCAGTGATAGTCAGCATCTGTGAGGGTTTGTCAATGACTCAGTGACATGCTCTAACATAACCTCACTAGCATTACCCTGAGGAATTCCCTTCACTGAACGACGTGCTAAACACAGACCTAGTAACATGTGGCCTTCCCCAGGGTTACAAGCCTATAAAGATGCTTAATACTAAGCACTGGAATCAGTAGGTTTTAAGCATATTGTCATCAAGCCCTATGAGGAGAGGCTGAGGGAGCTGGGGGTGTGCAGCCTGGAGAAGAGGAGGCTCAGGGCAGACCTCATTGCTGTCTACAACTACCTGAAAGGAGGCTGTAGCCAGGTGGGGGTTGGTCTCTCTCCCAGGCAACCAGCAACAGAACAAGGGGACACAGTCTCAAGTTGTGCTGGGGGAGGTATAGACTGGATGTTAGAAGGAAATTCTTGCCAGAGAGAGTGACTGGCATTGGAATGGGCTGCCCAGGGAGGTGGTGGAGTTGCCATCCCTGGAGGTGTTTAAGAAAAGCCTGGCTGAGACACTTAGTGCCATGGTCTAGTTGACTGGCTAGGGCTGGAGGATAGGTTGGACTGGATGATTTTGGAGGTCTCTTCCAGCCTGGTTGATTCTATGATTCTGTGATTCTATGAAAGCTAATCATACCTGCAAGTTCAGAAACAGGAGCAGGTGGATGATCTCGGTTGGATAAGTTGCACTGGATGGATAGGTTGGATAGGTTGGACTGGATGATGCTGGAGGTCTCTTCCAACCTGGTTGATTCTATGGTTCTATTCTATGATCATCTGGCACCTCTGCTCCAATGTTTGTGACTACCTTTGTGTTCTCCTTGAGAGAATAAGCCTTGAGGAAAACCTCTGCAATTCAGAGTATTTTCCCTGGGATGATTCAGCATTCAGCTCTGGAATTTCCCTCCCTCTGCTCCCTGGGGACTATTGGAAAGGGAAAGCAAGAGTGAGAGAAGTGTGGTAACTCCCGCTGCTGCATTTTAGCTTTAGCTGAATACAAAAGGCCCTGCTGAGTTTTCCAAATAGCATGGTTTCCTCTGGAGCTCCCTGTTGCTGCTACAACACATCTTCCCTGCTTTGTATTCCACACACTGAGACAGCATTCTTCAAAGGGGGAGCTTTGCTAAAAAGGAGATCCTGCAGCCCTGGAGCTGAGGTCACCTGTGGGATTGCAAGGCAGAACTGACTGTTCCAGCCTTACAAGAGGGTTGTGCTGGAGGTGCACCAGCTGCATGATTTCTTGTGCTGAGCTCTGGAAACAAGCTTTGCTGTAACCTCAGCAGTGCCAGTTCAGCAGGGAGGAGAGGGCTGTGAGAGGTCTATATGCAGACAAATCTGGCAGCTTCAATATCCTGCATAGCTGAGGCAAAGCGGCTATTAAAAACATCCCCATCTGTTACTCACTATGAGCTCATTAACAGCTGGAGAGAAGATGAACAGTATCTTGAATGGTCTTTCATAAAGCAGTGAATTTCACCCATAGCCTCCCATTCCTTCACATACACTGGCTTCTGAGCAGAGCAGATTGCAGCAGTGTGAAGGTGCAGCAACAGGATGGAGATCTGCATCCTGTCTGAGCATCTTTTTTGTTAAGGAGCAAAGACAGGGCAGCATTCTTTTGGAAGACAGACATGGATGGATCTTCACAGATGGGCTGTACAACAAAATGCAGCATCTTGAGGCTCAAACACACCTGAGCAGAGCTGGCTCAGATAGCAAGGGAGCAGCTAATTTAACAAGGGCAATTCATATGTTAAAACTGTGGGAATAAACTGAGCAGATTGAGGTAAAACTTCTGTGTTCTTACCTGAGTGATTGCAAGTAACTTTTCCTCAGTCTTCAAAATAATCCACATGAGACATTGTGCACCAAGAGAAAAGCTGTCTTGAGGAGTCTGTCTGGGTCTCAGCAATATCTCACTGCCACTGTGTACAGAAACAAGAGCACAGCAGAGGGGCAGCTTCCCACTGCTCCACAGCCCAGTGCCTACCTGTCACCCCCTCCTTGGCATCACAACCCCACACTAAGCAAAGGGTGCCCTGTAAGCACCCATCGATGTTTGCAGTGTCAAGGCACCCATAATTTGGAAGATGATCTTTATCATGCCATTTTGCCAGCAATTCTTTTGTGCTGCTTGTTTTCCTCCTTCTGCATTTACTGCCCAAATTACACTTTTGTCTTGCCATTTCCCTCTCCCATTCCCTCAGTTTTGCAGATGAATTCCTTCTCAGGCTTGAGCAGAGCCACCCAAACACAGCTTTACAAGTGTCACATATTCTCTCTGAATGGAATAAAATATAGTTATGCACCAGGACACTTGCATCTACACAGGAGTTTTCATTAATGTTGTATCTGTATTCAGAGAGGAAAATGTAAACAGTTAAGTCTGGTATCTCTGCTCTTTTCATTTCCACTTTCTTCACTACCTTCTGGCCTTAATACAATCACAAGCTACTCGATGTTATTTTCCTTCTTGAAGGAATTCAGCATTTGCATAACACATTTTTTCCTCTCTTTGAGCTTCTCATTGTATATTTACATTACATAATAATTCACCTCCACTTTCATGTCAGTTTTAAACATTTCATCAATCTATTACTCTAAACTAGAGTTTTCTCATTTTAAACTCATAAAGGTGGCAGTAGAAAGGATGCATCCTGGCCACGTCTCCTAGGTGTCTGAGTTCAGCATGCACCTGCACATACCTACCACCCTGCCTCCCTCCTTCAGGACATAGTGAAGGGAAGAGCACACCTGATGAGCTGCATATGAGGTATAAAAGGTTTATACAAGGAACAGAAAAGCACCAGGCTTGGCGCAAAGCAACCAGATAACCCAAAAGGGCTGAACAGCACTAGAACATGAGCAGATTGGAACTGTCAAGTAGTAAAGCAAGCATGGACAAATACCTCATCTACCACTGTCATGCAAAAAGAAATCACAAGAAAGCTTTTGAATTCACATTGGGCCAGAAAGGCCCCAGATGTGCTGCTCTTCATCCACTTCCCCAAACCTGGGCGGGAGTTTAATGATCTGTCAAATATTTTTCCTGTGGTCTGAACACTAATGCAGGAAATAGGGAAATGGCTGCTCAAACTACAAGCTAGATAAAGCAGCAAGAGAACCAAGGAGAAAAGAGAAGTCTGCAGACTTACATGCTGACATAAAGACAAGAGAAAATTATTCTGGAGTAACAGGAGGACTATGGTTCTTGCTAAGAAAGGCTCACTGAGAGAAAGTAAATTGATCAAGGAAGCAGGACATTCTGTATATCCAACAGGAATTCAGAGGAGAAATACCTGCCTATCTCAGGTAAACCTCTTAGCCCAGTACTAAAAATTTAGAAAGAGGCAGTAGTGCAATGAAAAAAGGCTCTGATTCAGAGAGCACAGAACATAAAATCGAAACTCAGCAAGAGTCCTGACCATCACTGTGTTAGCTGGATGCAGAGATTGTGCTCAGAACTGAAAAATAGAGACACAGAAAAAACATAGAGGAAAAGAAAACCTTCAGATGTACCTTTTGTGCATTTTAAGGCACCATTCATAAACTAAAAGACATTGTCTGAAGCTGAAATGATTATTGTCAGTAAGTGTGGAAATATGAGAAGACAAAGAGGCATGACAGCAGTAGGTGTAAGTGACGAGCAGTCCTGCCTCTTTGAAGACATGACTTCTGTGCTCCAAGTTGGGAAGAAATGTCATTTCCAGCTCACTTAGATGCTGTTTCAGTGTATTCTCATCTGTGTTGCTAGAAGAATCAAATGGGGGAATCTGGGCTGTCATGTACTGTATTAGTTTTTCCTCCAGATCTTTACTCCAGAAGTTTGGACTCCAAGTGGAAACAGACTCCATCTCTTGGCCACTGCCAAACAACTCTGCTTCCTTCTGCTTCTCCCATTTCAGTGATTCCCCCACCGACTGCAATGGCTCCAAGAACATCCTACCACTTCTACCAAGTGCTTCTCCCACCACAGTCCACATTTGTTCAGACAGTAGCATGTAAAGTGAGTCAGACTTTCCCACATCATCATTTCCAGAATGCTCCAGATCATAAATGAGATCACAAGCTTCAAAAAATTTTCCTTGCTCAATGAATCCACAGATGGTTTCCTCTGCAACAGAAAGAATAACAAGAGAACTTGTTCACTCCTCTATAGGACCTGTCACTTTAATATCTGAGTCCTGAAGTATGTAATATCTCAAAATTCCTCAAGATCTACCCAAGATCACCTCACTTAAGGTTTAGCACCTCTCAGTTTCCTCAGGGCAAGCACTTCCTTTCCTCTTTCTTTTGCCTTTCTCCTTCAGATTAAGTCTGAAGACTAGTCTTCAGCAGCTTTCTGCATTCATCCCAGCAGACCTCCTCACGTGCGTAATGCAGGGTCATTAATGACAATCTTCACTTCAGGAAAGTACATTTTGTCCAGAAAAGAGTTGTGAGAGAAAGGACACCTTCTGAAAGAGCCAGGTGCTGAAAATCAAGACTAGAAGGAATCCTCTACCTTCGTTACAGAAACCCTGACAGGACCAAAGTGCTGCAAACTCTCTTGTAAGGTCCTTCCCGCATGTTCACAGTCTGGCATGACTAAGCAGAGGGTGTCACTCCTGCCAAGGAACTCCCATGTTTGACTAAGGCTGCTCAGTGTAGTCCAGGCTCTCTTTGCTGGGGCTTTTTAACTAGGTCAAATGACTATGCATGCTATTTTGTCCAAAGGCAAAAATCTAAAGGTGGGCTACCTATCTCCAGTGTCTCAGCAACAGGGATTCAAGTAACTCCCCATTATTTCCACATCTGCAAGAAGCTATAGTGACTGATCCACTGCCCTAAACACCAGACACTCCATTAAGGCAGTTAGGAAATCTCTGTAGTTCAGAACTTGGAAGGAGAAGTTTTTCACTGATAATTGTTTTCAAAGCATTTACACATCACATCCAGCCTGCCACTAAGAGTTAAATGCAATCTCACAAGAGCTGCACAGAGCTGTGGGTTTTTTTCCTGTGCATTTTACAGATGACAAAACTGAACAACAAAGAGTTAACAAGATTTGCCCAAAGGTATATGGAGCAGAGCCCAGAGGGAAAATCAAACTGGATGAGAACACATGGAAAGCTAAGCAAGGCCAGAAGCAGTGAGACTCTGAAACTGATTTAGGATGCAGGTTTGGGTATAGAATGAAAAACTAAAGACTATGAGATTCCATTACATTTCACATGCATCCCAATTTTCCTCTATGAAATCACTTGATCTGTGTAGTAAGAATTGAATGAACAAGACTGGAGGGAAGAACATGACACAAAATGGGGAAGGCTTGGTACAAGGACTTCAGCAAAGCAATGGGCAAGCTGCTCAGGAAGGGTCTAGCAAGCTGCACTTGCCCTGCCTCAATATATACAATGCATAGGAAATGTGTACTTGGTACAATTAGCCCACGTACAACCTACCTACCTCCTCCTCCTCATCTGTGGAAGAACAGTACAGACATACCCAACAAGGTGTCAGTCACAGGTACATCATCTATCTCACAAGACACATCAGGAGTCTTTGCAAGAATAAAACCAAGAATAGCAAAGAGAAACACTTGTGAGGCAAAGAGAAAGTGAAATACAGAAGTCTCCAGAAGTGCAAGGGTGGAGTTCAAAAAGGATAAGAGCTCAGCAAAGGTTGAGAAGGAAGAAAGTGTGAAAGCATTCACTCCAGAAGCTAACAAAACCAAGAGCCTGTAAGGATGGGAGAGGCAGAGAAGCTGCAGAACTGGACCCAGAGATAACTTCAAGGTTACCTGTAGGTGTCTTTCCCTCTGCTGCCTTCCGACCGGTTTCCATCTTCAGCAAATTCTCTGCCACATCCTCACTACCAGCCTTCTCCTTTGATGCCTCTTTCCCAGTAGCTATGGCCTTCAGCAATTTGCCTGCCACTGCTTTCAGCTTCCCTCTCCTCTTTGATTCCTGCCTCTTTCCCTCCTCATGTGTGACCTTGGGCAGCATCCTTGTGTCTTCCCCAGTTGTTTTCTCCCACTCACTGCCTCTTTCCGTGAAGGGTAGCCAGGAATATTTTGTCTTCCTCATCATACAAGCAGATGTCCAGCTGGGAATACTATTAGAAAACAAAACAAAACAAAACAAAACAAAATACATAAGAAACACTTCTATGCAAGGTGATTTGGGTGGCTGTTTCCCAGAGATGTAATTTCTTCCAAGACCTTTTTTTCTTTCTGTTTTTCTTTTTTTCTTTTACTTTTTCTTTCTCTTTTTCTCTTTCTCCTTTTCTTTTTCTCTTTCTCTTTTTCTTTTTCTCTTTTTCTCTTTCTCTTTTTTATTTTTCTTTTTTCACTGTGCAGCTTATAGAAGCCTTCAAAGAAGTCTAACCTGGTTCATGCCCGTGCTGAGTGAGGATGTTTTTATAGGCTGCCAGCCCTTTTATGTAATCTCTCTCTCTCTCTTCTAGGAAACTAACATCAAATACTTCACACACAAGCTAACCACAAGCACTGGGGGAAAGCCAGAGGGATTTTCAGCAGTTTATAGATGACTAAAACGTCCCTGTGTACTGACAGCTGTTTCAGTGGCAGTACTATCAGTTTAAGGAAGTTGATTATTAACAGTTTCTAT
Source organism: Pogoniulus pusillus (assembly GCF_015220805.1). Taxonomy (NCBI): domain Eukaryota; kingdom Metazoa; phylum Chordata; class Aves; order Piciformes; family Lybiidae; genus Pogoniulus; species Pogoniulus pusillus. The sequence continues at coordinate 11,147,261 of NC_087264.1, read as the reverse complement.
GAAGCATACATCCCTTGCCAACGACCCTATTGTGTGCTGGCTGCACCTGAGCTCTTTGTTGGCAAGAAGATCATACCTATCTTTGCAGGCAATTTTTTCCCCACCTCCCAGCAAGTCCAGTGTTAGCCAAGAGGGAAGACCTGGAAAAGAAGTGATGGTTTTCATGCTTTAGCAGCACCATTCTGAGGAGCCTTCTGGTCTCTGCAGTTTTCCAGCAACTGTAGACACTATTAGACTCACACATAAAAAGGGCACAACATTACAGCAGTCCACCATAAACTTGTGCATGTTGCTGTGTGTCCAATGTGCCCGTGCACCTACAGGTCTATTCAACACCCAGCCTCCACAGTGAAGAGAAAGGAGATTATGCCCACTCAGCACAAGGACCATACTGGTGAGTCTGGAGCTGCTAAAGTTTCTGATCTGTAATCCTCAGAATGAATTCCTACACAGAAGTATCATTTAACTCCAGGAGATCATGTTTTCAAAAGATATTTAACAAATCCCTGCACTGCTTTGAGAAAGACACTCTGCTTGGAGATCATAGAATCATAGAATCAACCAGGTTGGCAGCGACCTCCAAGATCAACCAGTCCAAACTATCACCAAGTGCTGTCCAATCAACTAGAGCATGGCACTAAGTGCCTCATCCAGGCTCTTCCTCAACACCTTCAGGGACAGCAACTCCACCACCTCCCTGGGCAGCCCATTCCAATGGCAAATCACTCTCTCTGTGAAGAACTTCCTCCTAACATTCAGCCTATATCTCCCCCAACACACCTTGAGACTGTGTCCCCTTGTTCTATTGCTAGCTGCCTGGGAGAAGAGACCAACCCCCACCTGGCTACAAACTCCCTTCAGGTAGTTGCAGACAGCAATGAGGTCTCCCCTGAGCCTCCTCCAGGCTAAACAACCTCAGCTCCCGCAGCCTCTCCTCACAGGGCTGTGTTCCAGGCCTCTCACCAGCTTCGTTGCCCTTCTCTGGACACATTCCAGTATCTCAACTTCTCTCTTGAATTGCGATAAGCTAAAGTGATGTCTTTATCATGCTCTCTTTGCTAGATAGTTACAAAATGAGGTTTATTTATCTTTTCCATTAACATAAAAATTAAATCAAGAACTTAAAGATTTCCACAGGCTGAAGAAAGTCTTGTCTTAGCTGTTACAGCTGTAATGATTAAAACCCATACACTATTCAAGAATCATTTTTGAGGTGTGTGCATTTAAGAGGCAAGTTTTCCACATAGCACCTGGATTAATCTCAGTATGTGCAGTCATCTTTCTGGGTTTAATGCTTGTGGCTTCTTCCAAGATCTACTTTTTTTATGATGAAAGTGAAAGTCCACTGCTTTCCTGCTTGGACACTATGCAAATATATTGTTCTGACTCCTTTACTCAGTGCCTAATTCCATCAGCATGTTATCATGGAGCTGTTTGATTCAACAGTAACTACAGGAGGAAATAAATATATCTCATTTCAAAGAACCAGCAGAAATTCCAGTAATGGTCACACATTTGAGCTGCTGCCAACAGAAAATACCGAGGTTGCAAAATACAGTGTTTCCCAAGGTTGTGAAAAATGTTGGAAATGGAGAGGCTTCATTCATGTACATTCCACTTCTACCTTAATTTTTTTAACTGGCTGAAGTGCAAATGTTTCCTTCGGAATATTGTAGCTGCACTGTATGTGAATTGGAATATTATAGCTGCACTGTATGTGAATACAGAACGATGCCAGAGGGTTAGCACTGCAGAGATGCATTCCAGGCGTACTGAAACCCTTCAGCAATATCTCCCCATGAAAATTCTAACACAATGTGTTTACATTTCACTTCATCAGCATTTTTTCCAACAAGCCCAGCTCTAACAAAAAAACATTTCCCTAGGCTTCTCTGTGGAAGGAAAAGTGCCAGTCCTGCAGGCAAAATTCTCTGCGAGTCTGCCGTGGATAGTAGAAAAGAATCCTTGACTGGAAGGGTTGTGAAGCACTGGAAGAGGCTGCTTAGGGAAGTGGTGGAATCACCATTCCTGGAGGCACTTTAAAGATATGTAGATGTGGCACGTAGAGGCATGGTTTAATGGTGGACTTGGCAGAGAGAGCTTAATAGTTGCACTCAATGATGTTAAGAACTCCTTCCAAACTAAACGATTCCGTGATTCTAAACTAGGGCAACATGATGTATGGGAACTGCTGAAAGCTTCTTTCAAAGGAATACAACATGAGCCTATAGAAAGAGGGAAGTGAATAAGCAGAGAGATGTTGCTTCATGAGGCTAGGAACATCTCTCATAGCATGGCCCACCTTAATCCACTGAACAAAAGCCATGGTAGACACTCCCCAAGATGAGAATGATCTCAGGGTACACCCCATATGAGCACTCCAGCACCAAAACCCCAAGTGGTTCGTCTGTTCTACCGTCACCTGGCCCATGAACCAGAGCAATGTGTGTGTACAGGCAAAGCAGGTGGTTGCCTAGAGGAACAGTCAGCTATGAGGACCCTATGAAGGAACAGCAAGTTGGGGGTGGTCTTTCTGACTGTGCATGCTGAGTCCATCAGAAGCATGAAGAGACACCCCACACCTCCTGCTGCAACAGGAGCAGCAATCCACCCCCACTCACTCTGCATACCTCTGCCCACAACTACTGTCCAAAGGCAAGGGTTGAAGGGTAGCTTTACTGAATTCACTGTACCAGAAGAGGACATGCCACAAAACAGCTGCCAAAACTAATAGCACCCTGCTTTCCTGGGTCTAAGTGCCTAGCAGCACATACAGGGTGCACAGTCCTCTTCCCTCTGTCTCTTAATGCTATGTTACCGCTCAGGCTAAAGTTCTGCAGCTAAAACGTGGGGAGGATTTCAATCTCTAGGAACATCTTCTACTGCAGTGCTTCCATGAATAGTTTGATGCCAAGACAAGCAAAGTCTCCAGGGAGGCTACCTGTTTACAGCAGAAGAGCTGAAATTTGTCAAGATCAAACTTGGTCTTTCACCAAGTGTTAACACAGTTCAAAAGAGATTGTTTGCTGTTCAGAACCGTACTTTTTTGAGGGGAAACCAGGGAACTGCTACCTTCCACCTGCCCCTTCCATGGGCTACTGAGATATCCACCCAAGGGGAGTCCTTCCAAGCATTAAGAAGGCCAGTAGGAAACCACAAGGACACAGCACCATAGCAAGCACAGTTCTGCTTCTGAACAATCTCCATTGTCAGGTGTACCAAATGATTTTGCTCAAAAGCCACTTCTTGGAAGCTTGCTCCCTTCTCCTTCCTGGCATTTCAATGCCTCTATTTATCCACAGTGTGATGTTCTCCAAGGGGCTCATTCTCCTTCCTGCCCTGACCCTTGTTATGTTCACAGCAAAAGAGGAGCAGTTTGTCTTACTGGGAACATGCTCAGTGTTCAGGAGTTTCCCTTCTTGCCTGGAGCTGCTGGAAAAGCCCACAGCCTCTCCACGTCACTAAGACTCTGTCTTTCTACCTCAGAGAAACTGTATCTCCTTTGTCTTTGGGATTTTTCCCTAAACAAGTGAGTATCTCAGATAAGTTTTTATATTATTTCTCTGTTGACTTAACTCTTTATCTTGCTGCTTCCTCCTTTTTTTTTTTTTTTTACCCTATAACAATAAAATTGCTTCATAATAATTGGACTGTGTGCCTGACTTGAATAATAGCTGTTTGGTCTGGATGCTAACGAGATTAAGTCAGCCTATTAGCACTTCAAATGAAATGACTTTGCAAGAGTCCAGTTACAGTAATATTCCGATTCCAGCAATGCAGTGATGCCCCTGCTTGCTTTGCAGGACTCCACATAAACACAGTCAGGCATATACAATGGAAATCTTGTGCTCAGTAGCATCTGTTACATGAAACACACTTGAATCCTAATATACAGGCTGGATTTGCAGTATCTGAAGAGAGATCTGAGTTTTTCCACTCCTTCCTTGTTTCTAGAACATGCTGGCACTCTCCACCACTTTGAACCAAAGCAATGAAAGACTGCATAAAGGAATATTAATTTGTAATGATAAAACATGCAGTGTGTGGCACAGAAATATGGAGATTCCTTCGGATAGAAATCCATGCAAAAGAACTTTGCAAGCTATGGTGTAAGCCAGTAATGAGTTCTTCCATACACACACAGCATCTTTGATTTCATCAGTGATCAAAGAACAGCCAGTCTGTAGTGTAAGAAAGGGAGGCTTTTGGGAGTGAGAGCAAACAAACAAGCCAAAAATACCTTTCTCACCAGTTTGACATTACAGCTGGCATTACCATAATGATCATATGCAAGAAATTACTTTGTCAATTATGCAAAATCAGCTCTTTCTCGCTCTGTAAAAAACATACATTCATTCCTGTTTCCTAAGGATAACCTCATTTCCTAAATGATTTCATGAATGCAGCCACAGGTTGTGTGGATGTCCATGCTCACCTGATGCCCTCAAGTAGGTCTTGAGGCATTTTTTACCAATTTTAAAGCTAATTTTAGCCAAAGTGACAGAGGGTGGCTGGTACAAAATAGCACATCCTCACACACTTCATGAAAATGAATTGCTGAGGAAAGAGGACAGACCTTCACTGCTCCTGCTGAGCAATAAAACATGGCTTGAATTCAGCATGTATTAGACATTCCACCCAGCAGCTCAGTCTGAAAATACACACAGTTTCCTTGCCTCTGTTGCTCACCAAATCCCCTGTTTACTCTACGGCTAACTCATGTGTGTGCAAGAGCAAATAAAGCAGCATAAATATCTAATACAAGCAACCTTTCCCATAGTAACTGCTGAAACAAAGCTGCTCCCCTGCACTGCCTCCTTGCCTCAAACTGCACCCCATCACCTCCCTGACATCTGTTATCCCAAACAGGTAAAAGAGCTGCAAGTTGGAGCTAATGTGGAGCTCTTGCTGCTGCCCAATGGCTACAGCTGTCACAAAAGGGAAAGAAGGAAATTTCTTCCTTTCTCTTAGTGAGTGTGTTCACTTGAGTAGCTCTTCCTCACTTAGTCACTGAGTTTCATCCCACTTTGTAGAAGCTAATCTGAGACCTCTCCTGCACCAGATTTGTCTGAAATTGGAGGAATGTGGTTTATTAGGAGAGGACAGACAGATTGACAGACGGGCTGCATGATCCCAGCAGTCTCAGACACTGCTCCAAAGTCCTAAGAACAAGTTCCCCAATGAGTTGAACACTGTCTCCTCTCCTGCCCTCAATACATAAACAAGACTCATTTGGCTGTGACGTACAATTTGCACTGCCTGTGTCTTCCTCCTGATTGTGAGGGCCCCACTCCAAACTGACCTCAATTTTCACTTAATTAGTAACCTACTTTGCCATTCTCTTGAAACATTTTTAGCTAGTTCCTGGGGATTTTGCCTAATTCTAAGGTTGGGTTTTGGTTTTAGTTTGCTTGCTTGCTTGCTTTTTTTTTTCAGAGTAAAACAAGCATTATTTTTATAGAAGATATTTTCCCCTTTTGACAGCAACAGTGGCAGTGATAAATCAGTAAATCACACAATCTCCAAAACTTTAGGAGTGAACTGTAGAAGTCTAACCAATAGGAATGTTCAAAGTAACCCTAAAAATCTCTGCAATAAAATTTCCTCTCTGTGTAGTGAGAGTAGAATAAAGCAACAGTTCCTGAAGCAGCAGCATAGTTTTCAGTAAAGAAACAGGTACCAAGCTGGGAACTCCTACTCACTGAAGCCAGCAACTGGTTTGACATTACTGGTGTGGAGGGATGGGGGTGTAGACCTCGGCATAGCACTGGCACCTGTAGGGGACACGGGGATAGGATGAGGTCCACAGACCCAGGACAGACAGGAGATGGAGTCCGTCAGCTCCACCCCCTCACTGCGTGCACCTCATTTTGAAGGTTATTTTCCTGTTTAGTCACAGAGAACAAATTATCAGGGAAAACAGCCTGGGCTTCAAAGTGAGGCAGCCTGACAAAATGTATGTTTGCCCAGGGCCTCCAGAGTCCTCTATGGGCAGCAGGCAAAGAAGGAATACTGCCTGACCCTGTTCTCTAACCATATACATCTCTTTATAAACAATATAGAATCATAGAATCAACCAGGTTGGAAGAGACCTCCAAGCTCACCCAGTCCAACCTAGCATCCAGCCCTATCCAGTCAACTAGACCATGGCACCAAGTGCCTCATCCAGGCTCTTCCTGAACACCTCTAGGGATGGCCACTCCACCACCTCTCTGGGCAGCCCATTCCAATGCCAATCACTCTCTCTGCCAACAACTGCCTCCTAACATCCAGCCTATGCCTCCCCCAGCACAACTTGAGACTGTGTCCCTTTGTTCTGTTGCTGGTTGCCTGGGAGAAGAGACCAACCCCAGCTGGCTACAGCCTCCCTTCAGGTAGTTGTAGACAGCAATGAGGTCACCCCTGAGCCTCCTCTTCTCCAGGCTAAACACCCCCAGCTCCCTCAGCCTCCCTTCACAGGGCTGCGTCCCAGGCCTCTCACCAACTTTGTCACCCTTCTCTGGACACATTCCAGTATCTCAACATCTCTCTTGAATTGAGGGGCCCAGAACTGGACACAGTACTCAAGGTGTGGCCTGACCAGTGCTGAGTACAGGGGAAGAATAACCTCCCTTGGCCTACTGGCCACACTGTTCCTCATACAGGCCAGGATGCCATTGGCTCTCTTGGCCACCTGGTCACACTGCTGGCTCACGTTCAGCCTACTATCTACCAGTACCCCCAGGTCTCTTTCTTCCTGTCTGCCATGCCAAACAGCAGAGTGTTGTGCCAAGGTGTCTGAAGGAGGGGTGACCTGACTCTCTGCCTCAAAAAGATCAGAAAAACATGGAAAAAATATATTCCAAAGGTAGTTCAAGTCTTATCTCCTCTACTCTGAATCCACCCTTTTCACTTCAGTGCTCAGGAAGTCGAAGTCTTGAACAGCAGCTAAGGGATGTGTTTATTTCTCAGAAAGCACTGCAGCGTAATGGGCTGTCAGTCTGATCATATCCCTTGAAAAGCAGACACCTGACAGCTTGATTTCTAATCCTATGAGCTATGAGAGGAGTAATCCAAGGAAGACTTACAGAGGCATGCCTGCCAAAGGAGAACTACAACTTAAATGTTGCTAGACATCTTTGGGCTAGAAAGATCTTTCTGAGAAATAAATTATGGATATCATCTGCTAGTGTGATAAAGAATGCATTACCTCAACTGCCACCATCTCTCTTTTCAAGATGACCCATGATGTTATCCAGAAAGGTTAATTTTTGAAAGCTTGTGTGATGAGTATTCCTTTTCTGTTAGGACAGACAAGCCAAAAATTATTTTATTCAAGTCTTTTCACCTGTCTCAGATTGACAGGTGTCCTCTATGTGCTTTTTCAGCAATTCTTTCTAGCAGTAAAATCACCTAGCCTATAGTTTCCGGGGTATTCCTCTTTTTTAACCCCCCTATTTGAAGGTAAAGGTTATGTTTCCCCTTTTCCAGTCAGCAGGAACTTCACCAGACTGCCATGAACTTTCAAATATGAGAGGTAGTGGCTTGGCAACTTCATCTGCCAGGATGAGCCCACTCCACAAGCTAGCAGAGCCTGAGCACTTTGCTTCATGAGCTGCAGATCCGCTGAACTTGCTGACCTACCCTAAAGCTAGGAGAGAGACTTCTCCCTGCCCACACCAACTGCCTCACCACACCCTGTTCTCTCACCTTGTCCCCCCCACTCTGGGTTGCTGGCACTCCCTGGGGGTGTTTAAATAGCCCATGGTTGCCCTATACAGAACATCGTGTGCAGAGATTTGGGACTGAAAATCCACATTACATCATTTGCATGTTTTTTCTGCTGCTGCAAGAGGCCAGTGATTGTGTAATTTCCACTCTCCCATGTTTCACCCCACCATGGCTCCAAAGGCACATCTGCCACACACCATCTGGAGGTTAAAAATCGTTAAATACAGATTGGCTTCAAGGACATCCTGAGACTCAAAATAGGAGCTGGGCACATTTAAGACACAAGACCAAAACGCAAGCATTTTTTCACTCAACATTCATGGCAGGTATCTCTGGCTATAAACTAAAGCAAGAACATCCAATGCACCTGCACTGCCAAAGGAGTTGTTACATAGGATGGGATATGTTAACAACATAGCTCAGAGCCATTATCTTCATTGCTGACATGGCAAACATGTTATTTAGGAGAGAAGGTGAGAGAAGAGACAGCAGCTTTTATAGAGACATCTAAAAGAATCACATTTTCAAAAATGTTCAGCACAGCAAATCCTGTTATCAATTCCGGACAATCTGAGTATGAATCCATTCCCTCCCCACAGTAAGGCAGGGAGCTGGTTTAGCCACTAGCCCTGGCAAAGCTCAGGATATCCAAGATGCCACATCACATTGTCTTAAGGTCACTTTTGAAAGTCTTTTGTAATCCCTAAACACTGGAGCTAGATAGCAACAGTGAGGGGTTTGGTACAGCAAGAATCATAGAATCAACCAGGTTGGAAGAGACCTCCAAGATCATCCAGACCACCTAGCACCCAGCCCTGTCCAGTCAACTAGACCATGGCATTAAGTGTCTCATCCAGGCTTTTCTTCAACATCTCCAGGAATGGAAGCCAAAAGGGTGTAGGAGAGAGTTAATCATCCTCTGAAGCTGTTTCAGAAAATTACCCTGGAGAGGAGCTCTACATGAGCACAAGGAGGAGCATAAAATTTTTATTAGTTTGAGTTTGGGCTGAATAAAGCAGGCCTCCCAAATACATGGTGATAAAACATTTACAAAGCATCACCATGTTTTCTTCCTAAACCAGAAAAGCATTTAGAGGGAATATTCAGTTCTGGGCCCCCCAGTTTAGGAGGGACATTGAGATGCTTGAGCATGTCCAGAGAAGGGCAACGAGGCTGGTGAGAGGCCTTGAGCACAGCCCTACGAGGAGAGGCTGAGGGAGCTGGGATTGGTTAGCCTGGAGAAGAGGAGGCTCAGGGGTGACCTTATTGCTGTCTACAGCTACCTGAGGGGTGGTTGTGGCCAGGAGGAGGTTGCTCTCTTCTCTCAGGTGGCCAGCACCAGAACAAGAGGACACAGCCTCAGGCTGTGCCAGGGGAGATTTAGGCTCGAGGTGAGGAGAAAGTTCTTCACTGAGAGAGTCATTGGACACTGGAATGGGCTGCCCGGGGAGGTGGTGGAGTCGCCGTCCCTGGGGCTGTTCAAGGCAGGATTGGACGTGGCACTTGGTGCCATGGTCTAGCCTTGAGCTCTGTGGTAAAGGGTTGGACTTGATGATCTATGAGGTCTCTTCCAACCCTGGTGATACTGTGAAAATTTGGCACCACTACATGTTGTGGAAGCTCCCTAAGAGTTTTCAACGTTTTCTTCTCTTACAGGAATGAAGGAAATACCAAAAAGCAAGAGGTGTGTAAATCTTGGCAGGTAAGGCAACAGATAGAGGCAAGGTAAAAGAAAGAGAAGAGTATTTACAATGCATTCATCTGGCACCAGTATCAGGATGTAGCTCATCTTTCCATTGCTTCCCACTTCTCAGCAAAGCGGAGGAAGCGCTATATAAAGAATCAGAGACGGCAACCCAGCTCCCGAGAGCTGCACAGCACATTGGCAGTGCTCCTCTACCGCCTTCATCACAACCATTCTGCCAGTGTTCATCACTCACAGCAAGCCTTCCCCCACCGAGGAGAAGGATGTGGTCCTTGAGGTACCAAAATTTGGCAATTTGTAAGGATGTTCCCAAATGTCAAGCAAATTAAAACAGGAGCCACAGCTTTTTCCAATCCCCAACAAGCAAAGTACCTGTACTGTCAGGACCTTAGATCTCCCACACATGTCAAGAGCTGAGACTTTTGAAACTCAAATCAATTAAAGGGCATTGAAGGCTACATTCCAACAGGATTTAAATAACTGACTATTTCCTTTAGCTTCAGAGAGATTATTTAGACTCTTAGCAGTACACATCTGTTTAATGAGCAGGAAATAATGGTGTGGAGTGTTGTTTGCATGCTCCAAGGCTACACGACAACAAATGCCTTGGAGTCAGTAACATCTGAAAATGGCACAAACTGTAAATTAATTTAAAACAACTGATCTTGACATAGCATGGAATCATTGGCTTTTAAGGCAGCTGACTCGAAGCTTGTTTCTTCCTGGAGAAGAGGAAGCTCAGAGGTGATCTCACTGCTGTCTAAAACTACCTGAAGGGAGGCTGTAGCCAGGTGGGGGTTGGTATCTTCTTCCAGACAACCAGCAACAGAGCAAGGGGACTCAGTCTCAAGTTGTGCTGAGGGAGGTATAAGCTGGATGTTAGGAGGAGGTTCTTCATGGAGTGAGTGATTTGCCATTGGAATGGGCTGCCCAGGGAGGTGGTGGAGTCACTGTCCCTGGAGGTATTAAAAAAATTACTGGATGAGGCACTTAGTGTCATGGTCCAGTTGATTGGACAGGGCTGGGTGCCAGGTTGGACTGGATGATCTTTGAGGTCTCTTCCAACCTGGTTGATTCAATGAATGGGTTTCAGTGGTATTTTCTGTGCAAAGTTTTAATGGAGAGGTTCCACGTTCAGTAACAGTTACATGTCCACTGAGGTCTCCTTGAGTTTTACCACAGTCTTCACAGTTAAATACATTTCAGGCAGGCAAAATGCATAAATGGCAGCAAAACATAAGCTTTCCTGCTCAAAACCTAGTTTGTATCAGGAAAAAGACTACTGCACTGATTTTCATGATGAACAGGGCACTCCCTAACCCTGATTCCTACTAACTTTACCCTAGGTAAACATTTAGGTCTACATAAAGGGAAAGTCAAAGAGCTGTAAAATACCTTCTGGATCAAAACAGCGATATACAAGCAGGACCCGAGTCCTTCATGTCTGCACTTGCTTTCCCCCACCCTTTGATGTGTAAATACAACTGTGAAAATGTATATTAACATTATTTTTCCTTCTGCTTCCCAGTCTCAGGGGACCATCACACACAGCTAAATCAGAAACTCCAAGCTGGACTGTAGTCTTAGACTAAATACATAACACAACAGATCTGCCACGATACAGCTAGTTCCAAGAAGCAGCAGATGTACACTGTGATATTAATTTATTCTAACATTTTTAAGGGAAGAGATCAGGAGATATTGATATGTATGACAGGTACTGACTGATATTTAAAATCTTTGGCATCACCATATGTGCCTGGAAATAACTGTCAGTGTTATTAGTCGCTGTCATTGATGACAACATGCAAACGACTATGTAATCTGCATATACAATTAAATAATTAGAAGCCACATGTAAAAGCAGATATTTATAAGTGTGAAACAAGGGGAAAAAAAAACCTAAGCTTTGTCTTCATAATGTAACAGCTCACAAATTAGATCCTCTTGAACACAGAGGCACAGGTCTTTGTTACTGTGTGCTCCATCTTACTTTAAAAGAATACTTTTAAATCACAATTAACATTTAATATTATTTGTCCTCCCCTGTCATGCACTGAATCAGTAATGCCTGCTTCTAGCTGGCAGGGAGAATCATAGAATCAACCAGGTTGGAAGTGACCTCCAAGATCATCCACTCCAACCTATCACCCAGCCCTATCCAGTCAACTACACCATGGCACTAAGTGCCTCATCCAGGCTTTTCTTGAAGACCTCCAGGGATGGTGCCTCCACCACCTCCCTGGGCAGCCCATTCCAATGCCAATCACTCTCTCTGGCAAGAACTTCCTCCTAACATCCAGCCTATACTTTCCCTGGCACAACTTGAGACTGTGTCCCCTTGTTCTACTGCTGGTTGCCTGGGAGAAGAGGCCACCCCCCACCTGGCTACAATGTCCCTTCAAGTAGTTGTAGACAGCATGAGGTCACCCCTGAGCCTCCTCTTCTCCAGGCTGCACACCCCCAGCTCCCTCAGCCTCTCCTCACAGGGTTTGTGTTCCAGGCCTTTCACCAGCTTTGTTGCCTTTCTCTGGACACGTGGACAGGAGCTATAGCTGCTGTCCACAAAATGCCTGTCAACTTTTGGAGCTCATAATAAACAAGACAGGAAAATACTCCACCCCGCTGAAGTCTTGTCCCTTGCCTTCAGTGAAGGCTTGATCTATTCTTACAAACAGCTGACCCAGATTCTCTGCCTGAATGAGAGCATTTCCCACCATTGAGTCAGAAATTCATGAATCCATATCATGGGAGAGGGGGACAGGAAGGAGGAAAAGAGGATATAAACTTAAGGGAAAGTGGTGGCATCCTTTAGCCATAAAAGAGCTTTATCTGCATCAGCACAAAGATGGCTCCAGCAAGCCTCTGGTCTCAATTCAGAGTCTGGAAAGGACTGCAGTCCTCATTTCAGCAAAGCAGCAGGCCAGGCAGCCACGGCTCCATGGAGAGGGTGACATGTGCCAAAGCCATAGAGGACAGGATCACACAGCAGGGTGGCTCACTTGCTGCTCCAGAGCCACTCGTGGCTCTCTGGCAGCTCAGAGGCAGCTCCTGCCCCTGGCTTCCAGCAGTGAGGCTATGCTGGATCAAGGGCTGCTGGTTTCTGTCATGCCAAGAACTTATCCAGAAAGGTCCACTGAGCCATACAATGCTAGGGCACGATGGGATCCAGTTGCAGACAGAGTGCACATGCTGGGGAAGCTAGGAAGGCCTGGATGAGGCAATGCCATGTCCCACTGATGAACCACACAGGACACTTCTCCATCAACTAGTTCTCCAGGAGATGGAAAGCACATCCTATGCCACTCAGTCGTGTAACAATGGTGGTATGTGGCTAAGATGGACAGAAGGGCTGGCCACCCTCATGGATGTCTGAGACCTTTGCTTTCTGCAGTGAGCAAACCAAACCAGCCAAGAGCACGAAGATGCTAAAAAAAAACCAAGACAGTGATGCAGGTGACATGGGACAATGATGTACTGGCCTGTATCAGGAACAGTGTGGCCAGTAGGACAAGGGAGGTTATTCTACCTCTGTACTCAGCACTGGTCAGGCCACACCTTGAGTCCCGTGTCCAGTTCTGGGCTCCTCAATTCAAGAGAGATGTTGAGGTGCTGGAACATGTCCAGAGAAAGGTGATAAAGGTAGTGAGAGGCCTGGAACACAAACCCTATGAGGAGAGGCTGAGGGAGCTGGGGGTGTTTAGCCTGGGGAAGAGGAGGCTCAGAGGTGACCTCATTGCTGTCCACAACTACCTGAAGGGAGGCTGTAGTCAGGTGGGGGTTGGTCTCTTCTCCCAGACAACCATCTACAGAATAAGGGGATACAGTTGTATCAAGTTGTGCTGGGGGGAGATATAGGCTGGATGTTAGGAGGAAGTTGCCATTGGAATGGGCTGCCCAGGGAGGTGGCAGAGTCACTGTCCCTGGAGGTGTTCAGGAAGAGCCTGGATGAGGCACTTAGTGCCATGGTCTCGTTGATTGACTAGAGCTGGGTGACAGGTTTGTCCTGGAAGTCCTGTGTACCCCTAAATTCCTCTCTCTCCGTGGCTTGAATGGGAGGGGGAAAGCCGCCTTGTTCCCCCCCTTGCCTGCCCCGCAGGCGTGAATGGAGTGAGCAAAGGGGTCCTGCCCACACGAGGAGTGCCCTGTGCAGTGCACACGCTGGGATAGAGCTGGGATTGGCTGTGCACTTTTGCACCTAAGGTGTGGTAACTCTGCCCTTTGTCTAGTGAGGGTATAAATATTGGGGTCTTCCCGCCTTTGGGGGTTCCCGCCTTGGACTTGGTTACTGCCTGAACCTTCGTGCTCACCAGAGAGTTCTCCCTCCCCCTCTCCCCCCCCCCCGCCCTCCCTCGCCTAAGCTGGATACAGAAAGCTTCAAAGGCCATCGACACCTTTGCAAGCTTAACGACTCTTAATGGTCCACCTACAGCCGCTGAAAAGGGAGCGAGAAAGAGAGACAGACCACAAGCAAGTCAGCCTGATCGTGAGTTATTTTGGCTCCGCTTTATTAGTAAGAAAACTGCTATAATTTAATAGCTAAAGCCTTTTCCAACTTCTGACTTCCAAAACAGTCAGATTATTGATGGTATCCCTGTAGATAATTCTCATACGACTGAACCTGCTAATTAAACTAAATTAATCTTTATATATATAGTTTTGGGGGCGGGTTTTTGGGAAAATAAAATAACTATTTTTGTATAAAATTCCCAACTCGGCCACACATTAACTCCTGCCTCCACAACAAGGTTGGACTTGGAGATGATCTTGGAGGTCTCATCCAACCTGGTTGATTCTATGATTCTATGCTATAGAGCAGAAATGTTGTCAGAGGGTTATGCAAAGTGGGAATCTGACAGGGTTTGAAGGATAGAAATCACTGCACTTACAACTGCAGAAAAGGTAAACCCAAAATCTCAGCAAATAGACAAAAGTCAGCAGGACAGCCAAGTTTGGCAACAGAAAACCTGTGCAGAGATTTAAGTTTATTTTCTGAGATCTCTTCTTCTACCAGCTTTTCATTCAGCAGATCAGCGGTCACAACCCTGACAGATATCCATCACACAACCAAGCCAGGATGGGTTGCCATAGGTCCCCTATGGACAGTACATATGCCTGGTATTCATCTGGCTTGTGTGGGGAATCCAGAGTCTTTGCCCAGTGTGTGAGTTAAGAGGCAATTCATGTTCTGGTGATGTGGATACTTTTACTAACCTTGCATGACCAGTGTGAATAAGTGTCTCTGGTGAGAATCCAGACTGCTTTTATACCTAGAATAAAGGCATGGGCAGTGCCTTCCCGCTCAAGCAAATGAAGACATCTAAGACAGCAGCACACCAGCACTGCCTAATTCTCTCCATCAAAAATAGAAGGAAATCAAAATGAGTAGCTGAGGCATCCATAAGCATGCATTTCAGAGCAGATGAACTACAGCCTGAATTTGTAGAAACTAACCACCTCAAAAGGTGTCAGAAACTAGCCTCCAGGCCCACAGGTCTCATGTGAAAATATCCAGATGTAGATGATCTGCAAGGGCACAGGATAAGCTGAATGGTTGGTAAGTCACCTGCCTGGGAATCCTGCTTGCCTGTCTCTCCATGACACCACCACTAGCACAGGGCTTCTGCACAGCTGGGAGCCACCGCTAGCTCTTGGCTTCAAATCTGTGCAAGAATTTTGCTGCAGAGAGGATGAGAGCGTGGAGATAGGCTGCCTCTGCCACAGTGGAAAGAGAAGGGTTTGTGCTTTCTATGAGAGCCTGGTGCTTGCTGACAGCTTGTTTGTCTCTGCTCCTGTTCTGGAACTGCTGCCCCAGAAACTGGGGCCTTCTTGGAGTCCCAGTCACCACTTTGCCAATCCATCAAGATGTTGCATATGCTCAAATTTGGAAAAGATATTTTCATCTGTCCTTTGTAACTGATCTCAAGGCTTGAAGCTCTTATCCCAGGTGGTCTGCCTTCTCTGAGCTAACTGTTGGTACTGTCTAGGTGAATCCCACCCAATAAAACCATTTTCCTGCAAATAGGAACAGCACAAATGGGAAAGGCTAAGCTCTCTTACGTGTATAGCCACTGTGTGTCAGAGGCAGTGAGTGAGAACCATATGTAAGGATGCTCAGGGGTGTTTTAAGAACATGGAACATATCCTGCAAATCTGCTGGAATGGCCTGGGTGACACAAGCTGGCTGGAGGGTTAGCCAAGTGTCACTGTGTCATCACCTGAAGCTGTGATGCCATGAGTCTAACACTGCTCCCAAGAATACCAGTGTTTTGGCATAAACTTCATGAAGACAGCTTCTTATACCCCAAACTTCCCAGTATTTTTTCCTGTCCCTCACAGAAGACTCACACATGGATCACTTCTGCTACCTATAAGCTGCAACACATCATATGCAATGTTGCATTGTATTTTCCATAACCATATTCTTCTGGGGGTCAGCTCATACAAAAATAAGCCATAGTTTATCAGTCACTGACACATGCATACTCTTATTGTTATAACCAGCAAAAAGAACTGAAGGCAGCAATCACTCACTGCACTCATTAGTAACAAAAGCTGCTTTTCAGGCATTTGGCTTACCCTCCCAAAACTACACAGCTAGTTGTTGGTGCCAGATTCCCATTTATCTCAAGAGCATTTTGTAACAACAACAAACAATAGCTTCTTCTTCACTTATCAGGCTTCCCAAAAGAGGAAGAACTCGTGTTACAAGGGAAGGGCCACATATTCGTGCCTTACTAGCTCAAGGTACACAGGACTTTCACAAGTCCCTCGGAAACGTCGTAATATACAATACCTACATGAATCAGGAGCAGCCCAAGGAAAACAATCTGATCTCAGTAACAGAAAAAGTACTAATGAGCACAGGACGACAGGCACAGGTGGGCAGGCAAACAGAAAGCAGAAGGAGAAGTGGAATGGGAGCCAGGTTATCAGCTGCCCAGTAACAAGAGAGCTGGTGCAGGTCTGCTTTGTTGCTCACGAGAACCATGCAATGTGTCACTGAAGCTCATGGAGCCAGCCAAGAAGCTGAAGCTGTTAGGTGAGAAAGGCAAGTCCTCTGATCAGAAAGCATGAGTCCTCTTCTCTAACGGAACTGAGGCTCCCCTCACTGCTACACTTCCTCATGAGCAACATGCAAATGTCATTCAAGTGCAAAGCTGCTGTGAGAGCAGATTCAGGGTCACATCAGACTGGCACATAGAAGACAGTCCTGAATTCTCTCATTCTTTAAACATTATTTCTTTATGCCTTCTTTTTTCTTTGGGGGGGTGGGGATTTTCAGGGGGCTGGGGTTTTGTTGGGTGTTTTTGGGTTGGTGTGGGGTTTTTTTCCTTACAAGCAGGATGTGAAGACTTTGTGTCTCGTTTAGGGAAGGTAATGTTTTATTTAAAATTGCCTGCTAGCAGCATGAATTTTACATGACAGAAGCTCCATCCCACAACACCCTTAAACCTCTCCTCTTCAGTCAGCAGATCTCTGATCCTGCAGCTGCAGGACATGGCATATCCCATCAGGAGCCTTAGCACAGAGGCTGAGTCACATCATTCACAAGCATATCCCTTCTCCCTACTGACCAACACTGAAACACAGCCTACTCTGAAGTACCACCCTGGAGACCTTCCCAAGAGACAGATCGGCAGATCTGCAGCACCCTTTTCCCAACGCCTCCTACAGAAATCCCCCCAGTGCAGGTTGGTTGGAGATACACAGATGTAAGCAGCAGACAGAATGGTCTGATGGAGCATTCTATCTGCTGCAAGGCCTCTGGAGGTCACAGACAAGCCAACATAGGCAAGGGCAATGATAAGAGCACAGATACATAAGCAAAACCAGACAGGCAGCTGATCAGGCATAACTTCCTGTGATTTTTAGTCTAGTACAGTATTCTGATGATGTCTGTGGAGCTATGGCTGGTACTTAAGTGCCTAGAAAGGACAGTTTTTATAATAAACCAACCACATTCACAGAATCAGCCAGGTTGGAAGAGACCTCCAAGATCATCTCCAAGTCCAACCTGTCACCCAGTTCTAGTCAATCAACTAGACCATGGCACTAAGTGCCTCAGCCAGGCTTTTCTTAAACACCTTCAGGGATGGCAATTCCACCACCTCCCTGAGCAGCCCATTCCAATGCCAATCACTCTCTCTGGCAAGAACTTCCTCCTAACATCCAGCCTAGACCTACCCCAGCACAACTTGAGACTGTGTCCCCTTGTTCTGTAGCTGATTGCCTGGGAGAAGAGACCAACCCCCACCTGGCTACAGCCTCCCTTCAGGTAGTTGTAGACTTCAAGTCTTCGTCAGCCATGGAAGATTAGCTGGGTCAGGGGTTAACTGAATTTACTCCTCATAACAACCACCAAGCCACCACACACATAACACAAGGCACAGAAGCCTCTGAGCTGTGTCCCACTTGAGCTCCAGCACATTAAAGCTGTACCACCCATCACAAAACCCAGCAGGTTTGTTAGGAGACTTTCCCAGATTAAAAGATCTGAACAGGTTGTTATCCCCTAACACATCTGCACCTGCATTTTTTATGCCCTGCACCTGGGTCAGAACAACCCTCATTATCAATACAGGCTGGGCGATGAAAGAAAGCAGCCCTGAGGAAAAGGATATGGGGGTGCTAGTGGATGAGAAGCTGGACATGAGCAGCATGTGCTTGCAGCCCAAAAGGCAAATTGTATCCTGGGCTGCATCAAAAGATGTATGGTCAGCACACCGAGTGAGATGATTCAGCCACTTTGCTCTGGTAAGACCTCACCTGAAGTATTGTGTCCAGCTCCGGAGCCTTCAATACAGGAAGAACATGGAACTGATGGAAAGGGTCCAGAGGAGGGCCACAAAAATGATCAGGGGACTGCAGCACCTCTGCTATTAGGACAAGCTGAGGGAGAGAGCTGGGGTTGCTCAGCCCAGAGAAGAGAAGGCTCCAAGAAGACCTAATTGCCACCTTATGGTACCTGAAGGGGGCCTGCAAGAAAGCCAGAGAGGAACTGTTTACAAAGATCTGCAGCGATAGGATGAGGGGCAATGGTTTGAAATTAGAGAAGAGTAGATTTATATTGGATGTTAGGAAAAAGTTATGTACAACGAGGGTGGTTGAGCACTGGAACAGGTTGTCCAGAGAGGCAGTTGAGGCCTCATCCCTGGAGACACTCAAGGTGAGCCTTGACAGGGCTCTGGATGACCTGGTCTAGTTGAGGATGTCCCTGCTTACTGCAGGGGGGTTGGAGTGGATGACCTTTAGAGGTCTCTTCCAACTCAGGTGACTCTATGACTCTATATAGCCTGTACTAGCTAGGATTTGAGGGTTTTTTCTAGGTTATCCCAATCCCACGTTGTCTTCGATGGCTGAAAGTTGACAATATTTAAGTGAGCCAGCCAACTCAAAAAAACCCAACATGCTGTGTAGTCTGCAGGAGATGTCCCAAGCATCAGGCAGCTGGTGTGCTGACACCGTTGCCTAAGTGCTGAGTAACAGAGTCTCACTGTTTCTTTGGGCTCCCTTGACCGTCTTTTTCCATCTGTTGTTCCTTGTCTTCCACTAGGATTGTATGTTGCTCAAAGCAGGGCTGTCTGTTACCACCTAGGAGACAATCTGTATCAGGGCACCACAAAAACGGTCTGATCAATTCATGTAATTAGTGAACTGGAGTCAATGTTGTACAGAAACGTGTGCATGAATGGGCTAAGCATGGTGACTGGACAGAAAATGTAACTCAGAAGTGTTACTAACACTATTCTTTCTCATGTCCACAAACCTAAGTAAGAAATGGAGTGGGTAGAAAAAGAAAAGCAAAAAGATAGGAGGCTGGTGGGCAAGCATCTCTCAAGTACAAATGCAGTAAATTATGGGTACACAGATCAGAAGCTGAGAAGAACTGAGCATTTGCAACTCCTACACACATTTTCCTTTCTTATGTTACAGCTATTAACTTTGCATGCTTCTCCATTTTGTTTTTGAATCATCTTTCAAATACATAGACCAAGACTTGGACCTTATCTTCATGTATCCCAGTGACTTACCTGCGTATCATCTGCATGCACAGCTACACCCACAGGCCGAGGCATCTGTTTCGCTGCCTTCTGTACGTGATGATAGTGCAACTATGCTGGTCACCGGGACAACACTCACAGCCTGTCAAACAGATAAGAAGTTGGTCGACTGGGTTCATGCTCTGAAAAAGAACAAGACTGAGGCAATAAAAGTAGTACACAGCAGTGAACTGCAAGTGACATTTGGTTTTCCCCTTAGGGAGCTGGAAGGAAAAAGAACATGAGAAGAACAAAGAAGAGAAGCTGAAAAGAAGAGACTTGCTAACTTTTAAATCCCCACAGTTAAGGGGAAATCAGAAAGCTGCAAGCAAAGTGCAGGACTGGTGCTCAGACACAGAGCTTACCTCTGCACTCCCATGCAAAGGGATGACATTTGAGCACATATAACCCAAATGTGCAACAGTGACCAAAGCTACTGTCATGTAAATAGGCTCAGTTGTCCCTGCTAGACATCAAATAAAGGGCAACTTAAAGAAATAAGCCTTACACTGCAGGCATTCCTTTTTTTCCCATAGCCACCTCTTGTTAAGAGCAGTCATGACTGCTAAAGGACTGTTCTACCTCGTACCAAAACCCAAGGTGTCTCTTGGCTGGACCTGAATCCACTGCAGGAGGAGAAAGCTACTTATTCTCACAGAATAGCCCCACTGAGCTGAATCCAGAATCAGGGTGTGACATTCAAGAAAACTATTTTGCCAAACAGGCATTTGGTAGATATGGAAGTTAAGTTGTGAATCTAATCTTTTGAATGCTGCCAAAATTCAGGGAAACAGAGTTGGTATCTTACATATTCAGTCTTGCAGCCTCAAGGCCCACAATCCAAAAATTTTGCCAGTGCAGAAATAGATAACATTGCCTGAAAAGAAAAGAAGTCATAGCTGGAAGTCCATTTTATTATGTTATCTGCAGCCTATGGCAGAGTGGATGTTATCAAAAGAAGGCTTGTCAGAACAAGAATGAACTGTGCATATCCAGGTGAAGTCTAAGAACTCTGATAAGACCATTCCTTGTGAAACTGGTAAGAAATGCTGTCCAGTGTCTTCGAGGGATACTCACGGATGCAGCCGGATTTCTGCTACAGCAAGACTTGCATTAGCTGTGTTCAAAATACGGTCAAGAAATGCAGGCCACAACAGTCAAGCTCTGATGTAAATGGAGCAATACAAATGCTATCATGCTGTATGGCATCAGACAGATGCATCAGCCAGTGCTAAAGAGGTAGATGATGGTTAAAGGTCTCGTCACCTCTGCTCCCTGCTCCTTCATAGATACAGAAGAAGAATTTGTCTTATTCTGTCTCCCAGCTGTGATTCAGCAGAAAATTCTGTTGTTAGAATGGTGCCCCAGCATTCACCCTCTCTGTCCCTTGGCTTGCACATTAGGGAGAGGGGAACTGCAAAGCCAGCTGCACAAATATCTCTGTTTCGCTGGGGCTGAGATATACACAAAAGTCCAACACATAACCTTGAAAGTGCTAAACTTTCTGAGCATAACAAAGCAGTGGCACAAACCAGAAAAATGTCAAGGCCATACAGATGACTTTCTGCATTTGCTCTGCACCTCAGTCAAAACAAGACAGACAACAACGCAGGGAGACAAAACGACCTTTCTCAGCAAGCAGTGCAGCACTTGCTCCCGAGTCACCTCAGGCAGTTGTCTGCCTGGTCCCCTTTCCCCTGTTTTGACTGTGCCTCTATCTTTTCTGTATCAAGTTGTGGATACTTAATGCATGCACACCTTTGTGCTCAGTTACAAGCTGTTTTCTGCTTAGCTAATGCTTTTCTTGGCAGGCTCAGCCAGGCAAGGCTGAGTTCAGCTTGCACCCCTATCAGCTGAAGCACAGATGACTGGCTGTGGGAAATGCTGCAGAGATATGGCCAAAATGAACTGAAGTTAACTTAGATGGAGATCACAGCACAAGATCACAGGATGTGAGGGGTCGGAAGGGGCCCAAAGAGATCATCAAGTCCAAACCCCCTGCCAGAGCAGGACCATACAATCTAGCTCAGGTCACAGAGGACCACATCCAGACGGGCACTGAAAGTCTACAGAGGAGATGCAAATTGCTCTGTGTTGGCACTCAGCCAGTTTGATTCTGGCCCATGATCAGGTGTCCAGCCACAGCCAAAGGACAAACCAAAAGAAACAAACCAGAAGTTTCTTCTGGGGATATATTTTGAAGACATTTTCAATACAGGATTAATGCATAGAATCTGTCTGTCCTTAATGCATTAGCAGGGACTGTGTGCACAGTGACAGATCCTCTTAAAAAAATCTTCAAACAGTTTCTGTAAGTGGGAAAAGGGCAAGATACAAGACACAGGACAAGAGTTAAGACATATAGGGCTTTTCACAGCTCTGGAACTGCTCTTTTGTAAATGATGCATGCCAAACTTTCGAAGTGCTCAGAGTGAATGGGTGAAGCTAAGCCATAATGCTTAAGAATCTGATTTCATTTTATATGATATTTTTGTTCGTTGAGAAGAAGCACTCCATGAGAGAGAAACCCACAACAAGTAACCCTCCTTTGAGTCACCTGTTCTCATTAGCAGGCTTTTTGGAAGTGTATATTGCACAGCCTCTTGTGCAGTAGCCCTGTGCAAAGTCCACAGATGCAGGGAGATGAACCCCCCCAACACTGATCACACCGTCCAAAGATCGATCAGCAGGAATACATACATTGGAATCACTGTGGCAAACACAACACTCTTTACAGAGCTGGAGCACAATAACTAAACAGGCAAACGTTAGGCACATCTGCCATAACCCAAAGTAAGCTAGAAAGCTGCCTCTTTAAGACCTTTGCTAGGATAGGAGACAATGTTACTGAGCAGTTTACTCTATAGCAGGGAATACGGAGGTTTGCGCTGATTCTCCGTCTACCTAACAGGCTGTAACTTGGCAGCCCACGGTTACTCTGCCTGCTTTCCTGCTGCTCCAGGAATTGAGTAAACTGTGAGCAATCTGCCTCCACGTGTCACAACATATGCCTTTCCATGCACCAGGATTAGCACGCTGTTGGACAAGGTGTAGGAGCCAATTTGATCACCTCCCTGCGCATCCAAATACTTTACAGGATGCAGAATGCAGTAGGTCAGGGCTCTCTACAGAGGAAGAGGTGAGACTCCCTGGCACCTGCAATTGGAGGCATTTCAGGCTTCATCTGCTCACTGAAAGTTTTTGTGGTAGCTGCAGAGGCACTGAGATTCAGAATTCATGACCTGTAAAATGAAAAGTTTTATCAAACCTGTACTAGTAAACATCCTCCAGAGCACAGAGACTGACAGAGATTTACCTTTGTGGCAGATAGACTGAACTATCAAAATCCCATGTGGAGGGCTGATACTCTTTATCTGAGCACACCAGGGGAAAAAAAGCAAGGAAAATAAAGGCATACTCTAGCCACAGTAGGTGGCCACTCATCAAAAGAACAGAATATCTACACCCAGAGAAAAAAAAAAAGAGAGAAGACTCAAGTATTGTATCTAAAGCCACTACCAGGAAAGACAACTCAGTAGTAAAGTCTCTGAGTTAAACCAGGACACTGTCTACCGGTAGAAAATTATGCGTCTCCATGGATTTGACTGAGCTCACAAGCATTTACATATGACCTTTGAGATCCCACCTGCAGCCATACACCCATCTAGAACAGAGAATTCATCCATCACCTTGTCATCTGTTAATCTGTCAACTGTGCAAACAATCAGAAATTAAAGCTGTGTATTTATTACACATTTCTGAATAAGTCATGCCCAATATCTAGGACAAATAATACATTAAACCCCAAAGAACCATCTGAAAGCTTTTTGCTCACTGGATATAACAGTTAAAAAGTGACAGGATAGAAAAGGAACAGTAAACCATTTATGAGAATGATTAAAAACACTTTGTGTGAGGTGCCGTGAAACAACATTGAAAAACAATCCAGTGTATTCTTATCTCCTCTTTTAGAGGGTGAAGTGGTTGCAAAAAACTTTAAAGTCTGTGTTCTTCAGTGCAGAGAAGATGTACTACATGCAAAATTCATGGAGACCTGCACAACTACAAGTTACATCTTATTAAGATGCCCCAAGATGACACAGGCACTGAAGTAAAAGTGCTACTGTGCTTAACATTACTTATGCAAATAAGACTTAACAAAAAGGTATGTTAAGGACACTAACAAGTATAAATTAGATTCCCAAAGGCCTATTAATGCTTTACACCAGTCAATTCACTTATATGTACAAGACCATTTTGGCAATTCCCTAAGAGTTACAGTGCCAAAATATGTCCAGCTACCACCTAATGTAACCCTGTTGTAGGTGCCACAGGTTCCTAGGTGAATATGGTAGCCACGGATTATCTCATCAGCGTTTATTTTAGACCCATTCAACTCTATGAAAGCTTGTTTCCTAAAACTCTCTCAAGTAAAAAGCTAAAAAATATCAATACAGAGAAGTTTTCTTTCTTAAAGAGTTATTTTTTTAAAATAATATCCATGAACTTCAAGGCAAAACCAGCCTCCAAAACAAACACATTTCCACATTCATTTGGGTCTTAAGACCTTTCAAAATCTGATTCTGAAAACAGTCCAAAGTGGCAATATCCTTGTAATAAAATTCTACTTTCAGTGTGTCTCCTGAGTTTTCTAAAAGAAAAAAGTATGTTAGGACAGTAAAATTATGCAAGACTTTACAGACACACCATGTTTGATGTGGATTCACATTCAAGGGTATTTTTAGCCTTACTTCTTAGGACAAGTAAGATTTGTGTGACTGTGGTGCGTGCATCTGTGTATATGCACACACGTGCCTGTCTCTTCAACCTCATCTACCTGCTCCTGACCACCCTGGATAATTTCAGATACAGACATTTGGGTACGCGAGGCATGGATAGATGGGTACAGCGAACATCATCAGTGCTTCAAGGCAGCTTTTATTAGCTATCATAGAATCCACATCAGTCAAAACCAGACAACTCATTACACCACACTTGCAAACCACATGTGTTACCAGCTATTTTAATAGCTACTAGTCTGTGTAACATCCTAAGCATACATAACACTTGGCATGTGAAAATCATGGAATGAAGTTTCCGCTTCCATTTTCTTCCTTTGAGTACCACTCCTCTTTTTCATTTTTTGGCAAATTATTTACTCTAGCAATATCAATATTTGAGCTGCAAACCACCAGAGCATTCAAAGACTTCAGCACTGTGTCACAGTCATCTATTATTTGCTTCATTACAAAAGGTAATCCCTGTAGTTTCATTAGGAAGCCCACATCAGCTGTACTCAAGCTCAAAGCAAAGCAGACCAAACAACCAGCAAGTTCTGAATTACAACCTACAAATCCAGTATTATCCACTACAAAACCTACATTGCTCTGCAAAATACCTTCACTTTTCCAAGAGGAGCAACTCTGTAAGAGAGCTAAAATCAGACTTCAGAGACAAAAATCTTTTCTGCTATGTCTGTCTGTTTTCAAATGCACAGCTCTGACCTTTCGCCAAGCAGCACCTTCAAAAGTTTAAGTCTGGAGAAGAGTAAAATTTTCCTCTGCCTTTAAAACACAATTTTCCTTTGGTATCAGCATAAGCATCAGAGATACCTTCTCCTGTACTAGATCTGCCAGTAAAAGTGCAAATGGAAACCCTAGCTGGGCCCCAGGAATGCCTCCAAACCCCAGTTCTCTCTAGCAATGCCCTTGTATTATTCTAAAGCAAAGAAACTCCTCCACACTCAAATAAGCTGAAAAGAGTAAAACATTTAGTAACCAGCAGTGGAGACACTTAGAAACTAGCTCAACAGCCCACAAAAGAAGTGCTTTGAGTGCACTTAAGATCTCCAATGTCTCCCCTAACTGAGAGGATATTCAGGAGATGGGCTCTCAAAACCAGTGGCTACCATACCTTGCTCTTAAAGTTAAGTCAATAAGTAACTCTAAGCATTCATTACTCTTCTTTGCTACTTAGAGTTAACATCTTCTGGGAAATCAGTACCAATAATCACAACACTGGCTGCCAGACCATCAGTGGCCAAAGAGTGGATGTGTATGTGAAGGCAACGGCAAAGCACACAATGGCTGCAGTGGATCTGAGCAATTTCTTTAATGAAATGGAAATGAATCATAAATTGCTAAAATGATACTGGAAGAGATACTTAATGCACAAGCAGACAGATTTTGATGTCTGAAGCCTATGACAAGTAGTGGGGAGATGTAAATAAGGTGGTTGCTACTGGGCATAATGAACAGGCAGCCAGCTTTGATGACACGTTGTCAGCTGGAAGCTGTATTCCCCCAGGGATTTCTTCCACACCCACTTCTCAGCAACCATATAAATGTAGCAGGCAGATTTGCCAACCACAAGCATGGAACTGCTGGGTAATGGTAGTGGTTGTCCATTAGGCCTGTGGCCAAAGCTGCTACCTGGAAAAACTAAGGAAACTGGGCTTCTCCAATTCCTATCACAAACATTTTCACCTAGAGCTGACACACAGAGGAAAAAGACAGATCCTTAGGTCAGGGTCATCCCACTTTCACAGCCCTCCAAACTGTGCTGTGCTGAACGCACCTCCTGATTGTACTTCCACCCCATTTGCACTCTTCATTTATTTGTGTGAGTTCGCCTTTGTTTGCTTGTCTTTTTAAATGCAGACAGCCTGCTTTTAATTGCTCAAAGGGATATTTTATTTTGTTCTTTCAACCAACTACTGTCTAAAAAATTCCCAACAGACAGCTTCCACAGCAAAGAACCAGACACATGCAATGCTAAATGTACACTGGAAGGGTAAAAAACATGCAGAGCAATTCCTGTTCCTGCTGAAAATAAATACTACAATGAATATCCATGATATCCCAGCAAACACAGTGAGACCATTCAAATGGCCATGCAGTACATGCAGCCTGATGGCCTCAACACCCACTTTCCTAGTACACTGCACACAATAGCACTGCTTAAAATTCAGTGATGCACATGACAGCCTTTAGCTCTTCTCTCAGGCCACATGGTCAGGTATTAGCTCTTCAGGAAGCTTGCTAGTTTCTCCAGATGTACCAATTAGTCTAAGAAAAGATCCATTACTACCTTTATTTTTAAAAGGGTATTCCAGCAAATAGCCAGAGCCAGGATACTCTGCTCACTGAAGCCTTATTCATTAAAGCAAAAGTGACATCAGGCCCTTTAGATTTGATGGTGCTCTGTTTAATACAACATGGTGAACATACCTGGTGACAGATACAGCGTTGGTAAAGCACAGTAGTGACCCAAGCAGATGACCCAGTGTGTGGGTTCCATATAGAGCAGAGCTAACTGGAGAGTCAGACCCAGACTCCCCTCTTATTGTGTACACTGAGGTGGTAGCAAATCTGGAGCAGACTCTGCCTCACGCTGTCAGCCTACACTAAGTCATTTCAGGACTCTCCTGCTCAAACACTAGCTGGGAGATTTTAGCATAAATAATAGCTGTATGTGCATTTACATCATACACTTGCTCTCTTTTTTTTCCTCTTACTAATTCCTGAACTAGTAATGATAGCTAACAAGAATGGTAATGTTACAAATCATGGAAAGGAAGGCATTTCACAAAGTGTGTATCTCCAAGATCACAGAATCACAGAACAGTGGGGTTGGATGGGACCTCTGGAGAGATCATGGAATCCAACCCCTCTGCCATGGTAGATTCACCTGGAGGTCACACAGGTACACATCCAGACATCTTTGGAATCTCTCAAGAGATGACTCCATTCCTCCCTGGGTGACCTGTTCCAGTACTCCATCACCCTTAAATTAAAGTTCCTCCTCAAGTTTAGATGGAATTTCTTCTATTCAGGTTGGTACCTTTTACCCCTTGTCCTATCTTTGGGCACCACTTAAAATCTCCTGATCCTGAAAAAAAATTAACTTTTTCAAATGCAGACAGTGAAGTCCAAGGCAGACTCATATAATGTTTTACAGAGTGGTATCCTGGCTACAAAGATCTGCTATTCTAAAGCCTGAGACATAAAACTAAGGCAGCAGCCATCATGCTGAAGGCTCTTTAGAAAGCACAGAGAAGTGCACATTTTTCTCTGGTTGCTCCAGCTAAGGGAACAGGTTTTTATTATTTTGTCTAACCAGAAGTGTAATAATAGCCATGCTTTTGTAACTCCTAAGAAAAACTGACTTATCAGTCACTTCTGTATTTGAATGCAGTTCTTCCGCAGAGCACTCCAAAATTTTTCAAGACACACTTGAAGGTTAAACGAGAGGTGTGCTTCCTTTGACCACAGCTACATCATCACAGTCAGCCTGCAACCTACATTTCAAAACTAACTTCAGGCAGGAAGAGACAGAGAGTATATTACATTACTAAACATCACTATTTTTATGTTCATTCCCTGTTTTCCTCTATACACCCACACAGTTATCGAGAAGCTTTACATTACTCAGTAAGACACAATGACGGGAACCAAGGAGTCCCGTTCTGATGAGTAGTGTTTGTAGCGGTATGAGAGTTGGTTCATTGCTCTATCGATAAAAATCAAAAGTTCTTGAACATTATTGATCTTTGGTGAAAAACAGAGCACAGGGAAGAAAGAACCGGTTTTCTGCCTTTTAATTGACTAAGAATTCAAACATGTATGTCATCCAGGTTCCAAACTCAACCGAGGGCTGTCAGTATTTTACATTAAGCACAAAGTGTATGCTCATACTGAACGTGTCATCTTTCTATAAGGAAGTCCAAGCATTCACAGGTATCCAAACGAGTCTTTATGACACTGAAGTTAAATAACAGGGTCCTTCCTGCACGCTGAAAGCAGGCTGTACAGGAAAACCAACACTTATTCAGCAACTTAATTACTTCAAATTATTCGTAAAATAGTTGCCGTGATGGCAAGCATTCGGTCATTGCCACTCTATTACGAGTCACAACCCAAACGTTCATTCTACAGCACTGCACACACTGCCTCCCTCAGAGGCACAGCCCCGAACGCCTCTCCCCAGCTCCGGCCTGGGCTGGCGGCCCCGGGCAGTGGGAGCGCGGCCTCCAATGGGGCCTGCTCCGCGCCGTTTAAGTGTACACCATGACAGCAGGGAGCCGGACTTCCCGGCGCAAACTCAAGGGGCCCCTCTAGGCCTCGGGGCATCCCGATCGCTGCCCAGCGAAGCTTAGCAGCTCTAAGAAGCAGCCGAGGTCCGCTCCTGCAGCAGGGCGCGAAGCGCCGCTAAGAGCAGCTTGGGAACAGGGAGAAATCTCTCAGCACACCCAGCAGGGAGGCCGGGGAGGCCGAGTGCTGCTGGAACTCCCCGACCACACGGCCGCGACCGCAGCCATCGCCACCCCCGCCCTTGCCGCACTGACTCAGGCTCCGCCAGCTCCCGCGCCTCCCCCAGCTCCAGCCAGCAAGGCGCTCTCGCGAGACCCCCTCAGTGTAGACGCGATGTCCTTTGGGGCATCGGAGGGGGAAGGGCAGAAGAGGAGGGAGGCTAAGCTAGAGCGTCTTGATTGATGGTGATCATCGCCAGTAGATGAGGGGGATGTCCATCCGCCAGCCAATAGCTTCGCCCCAAGGCCAGAGACGAGCCAATGGCGCGGTTGGGAGGCGGGGCACGCCGCTGGCTGATTGATCCCAGCTTTGGCGTTGTTCAGTCAGAGCGAGAACATTCTAGAGGTGAGTACTGGGAAGCCATTGCTGGGGTTCCATCAGCTGCCTCTTTCTGCCTGAGCTCCTTGCCGGCGCCGCCTCTCCCTCCCCCCTTCCCTTTTCTTCCACTTCCTTCCCCTTCCTCTCCACCCAGGTGTCGCCACTAACGATGCCCTTGATTGTGTCTTGCCTGCAGATTGCCCGGCACTGCTGTCCCTGCTGAAACCGCCTGCCTCAGGACGCCGGGACCCGGAGGCAGCGGCGTCCGCCTCCGCCTCCCTCTCCGTCTGGATATAAGCGCCCCCACGGCCCTGTTCTCCTCGCACACTTGGCTTCGTCGCAGCCCGGGGCGAGCAGCGTTGGGTTTATGTCTTTATTGGACGAAAACGGTGAGTCTTGACGCTAGGCAAGGGTGGATGAGGGCAGAGGAAATTGAGAGGAGGTCTCAAGTCCTGGAAGTTGAGGGAAGTGAGTGGGTGGCTTAGGCAGGACCGCGTCGTGTTGTCGGTAAATGGTGGATAGTAGAAGAGGTTTTGTGTAACGAAGCGTGTGAGGTCTGTGAGAGGAAGGAGAGAAGCGAAGAAAAGAAAGGCAAAAACCCTAAATGCTCGAAAGCTTCAGTTGCACTTGTTTGGTGGCTGTGGGTTTTTTTTCCTTTTTATTGGGTTTTGGGGGTTATTTTTTTATCTCTTAATGCCTTACCGCTGCCATGCGAGGAGACAAGATGGCGGAGGATGGGGCCGCACCTCCCCGCGCTGTGGGCGGCCGGGGAGGGGGCGGCGGCGCGGGAGCTGTGGCGCAGTTACGAACCCGCCCCGGGGCCTTGGTGGGTGGAGGGGGTGCGCTTGCTCTTCGAGGTGTAGCCCCAGGGACGCGGGGCGGGGGAAGGCGAGGAGGGGGGCAGCAGCTGTGGATTGTCCCCCTCCCGCGACTGGAGAGCGCATGCGTGGCTGTAGGTGACTTCCCCCCCATCTCTTTAGGGCTGACTCAGTCCTTAATTGCTGCATTTATGACTCATCACAGGATTGGGGGGAGGGGGGCGGGCAGGGAAACGAAGCTTTGCTTTGAAGCAAGGAGTCTCTTGCCTTCCCGCTTTTTCTTCCGCGTATAGCGTTTGGCGGGGGGGGTGGGGAAGAGGCGGCGGGTGGCGCTTGAGATGAAGTGTCTTAGGGACCAGGAGAGGGAGCTTTAGTCTACAGCAGACAAAAGCTGTAATCTGGAAGGAGGGGAAATCGCGAGTTCCGTCCGAGAGCCCAGTCATGGAGATACCTGGTTCCTCTGTGCTTCTGCAAGCACGTGGTCAGGTCATATGGTGGCTCGTTTTAGACGTCTTAGGGAACAAAGTCCACAATGTACTTTGTGCTGAGGAAGCACAAAACACACAAGGCACGTACGGATCTGCTTGCTTCTTGAATAAAGAAACTGTAAGCCTGACCAGAGGCAGTCAGAAGTGTGTGGAACCAATAGTTGTACTCTCACGCATAAATACTAATAAAGTTATTTTAATGCGTCAGTGCTTCTGTCATTAATGATAACAACATGATGACGTGTCATAACACACGTGCTGCAGTCAGGGTTGCCTGCGTAGTCAAGCCAATTGTGGCTTAGCTACTTGGATCTGATTATAGAGGCACATGTTAAATATGCATATACTGCTCAAGGCAACTTTAATAATAGGATTCATCCTCCCTCCCCTAAGAAAAAAAACTGGGAAAGCATTGTTCTATACTTCTGCATCAGTAGGCTTTGTACAGGGAAGCAATTTAAGTCAGACTTTATCAGGCTTATTGTTAAGTCAGGACTCAATCTGAAGCTGCTATAAGAATCCATGGGAGAATTACCTAATTCTCAATTCTTCTCCACTCCCATTTAAAAAAAAATGGTAAGTTGTGTGTAATATGTATACAGATTACTGCTGCTTCGTATTGAATTTCTTTACACAGTGACAGAGTTTGTATGTGATAGGTTTGTGCAGTGAAATTTAAAGCTCTTCCAGATACTTTCTCCTGATTAACTCTGCCCTGCAGTTTGAAATGTATCATAGAGCTCTATAGCAAGATATCATTGGTGCATGTTAAGTTAAACTTGGTTTTGTATCTGTTTATTAATGCTTGCAGAGCTGTTGCGCAGCCACTGGTACCTGTATTGGGGAAACATAGCATACAAGCAAGAACCTTACAGCCTCGGTGGCGAAAATTTTTTCATGTCAGAGACCGAGAACTCTTGCAGTCGTTTATGTCATCCCGTCTTCTCCAGACAGAAGATACCAAAAAACTGCAATCAAAGATCTCTTCATCTTATTGATAAAGCTACTAATAAGGAAAAATGTCTGTCAACGTCAACCGCAGTGTTTCAGATCAGTTCTATCGCTACAAAATGCCCCGTCTGATTGCCAAGGTAACTTACTGAACGTTGGTAGGTAGGTAGTGTTTCACACTACTTTGTTGTCTTGATAGAAGAAGAGAGGTGTGAGATAGTGATAATATTTAGGTAGCGAAAGGGCAAGACACCACGCTAATGTACAGTAGGAATACACACTTAAAAACAGCAGAACTTTTATACATGTAAAAAGGCTGTTGTAATTGCTATCTCTGCTTTGTTTTTTATTTAGGTGGAGGGCAAAGGAAATGGAATAAAGACAGTTATAGTCAACATGGTTGACGTTGCAAAGGCGCTTAATCGGCCTCCAACGTGTAAGTAGTCTGGAGTGATGGCATTTTTTTGTTCTGTTACATTTGAAGTAGTAGTGTTAGGTACCTAATCAGGTGTTAATACTGTGCTTTCAACATTTATGAGAAAGCAATGAGATCATCTCGAGGTGAAATAATAGACCATTGCTTCTTTTTATTCATGTACTTGCTGTTAAAAATCTGAAGATGTGAGGGCACTGGTGGTTATTATAGTTTCTTTACAGATCCTACCAAATTTTTTGGTTGTGAGCTGGGAGCACAGACCCAGTTTGATGTTAAGAATGACCGTTACATTGTCAATGGATCTCATGAGGCGAATAAGCTGCAAGACATGTTGGATGGATTCATTAAAAAATTTGTTCTCTGTCCTGAGTGTGAGAATCCTGAAACTGATCTGGTGAGTGCTCTCCCCTTAGTATTAATGGAAAGACTTTGTGTTAGATGTTTATTAAAGTGCAGCAATGTTCATAGCTGGCTTGAATACCAGTGAAGAGAAAGTACAGTACAAAACCTTTCACATCTCTGGGAAAGTTCTGCATTTATAATGGTTCAGAAATTCTGGGCTAAGTTTCTGCTTCGAAATTTGCTGTGGCGGGGGTGATAAAATATTCAAACGCCTGTCTTAATTTTGTGGATTTAAGTGTAAACACTGGTTTAGGCTTCAGTGCTTCATGTTCTGCACATGGTATGTTAACTGAAGGTTGGGTTTTGTTTTTTTTTACAGCATGTCAATCCTAAGAAACAAACTATAGGCAACTCTTGTAAAGCCTGTGGCTATCGAGGCATGCTTGACACAAACCATAAACTCTGCACGTTCATTCTCAAAAACCCACCTGGTAAGTGAGTTCCCTTTATTTGGTTGGGGTAAAGGGAACTTATTCATTGAGAGTGCTGTTACTGAAGTAGAAAAACAGTTTCTAGACAACGCATAAGAAGGGTCTAGCATAGTTCTGGAGTTGTATGGGTTAGGATGAAGCACAGTACCTGTGTTCATAGGTTTAGTGTGAGTAGTGTCTTGTCCTGTTGTCCTATATCCTTGCTAAGTAGAAGGAAGTACTTAGAAGGAGTTGAGTTTGCCTATGCAGAACAAAATGCAGTAGGAGGAGAGCTGTCAGCTAGTTACAGTTCTGCTTTTGAGTCAGCGTGAAGTAGAAGGGTAGGAATTAAAGTCAGTGTAGTAAATGCTAACTGACTTTCATGCAAGCAACACTCTGTAGTAAGCATCTAGTTGCCTGCTGCAATTTAAGCTTGCTAGAACAAAAAAAGCCTAACCTATTCCGGGAGTCTCTGTTTTTGTGAGGTTGCCTGTTATATAGACTTTGACAACATTGGGTCTTCCCAAGAAGCAAGGCTTTTAACTGGAACCAAGGGTTTCCTGGGTGGACATCCACCCTGAATGTCTTCAGGGATGGGACCTAACTTGCTGTCAGTAAAAGCATCTGAGCCCACACAGGAATTTGGCTGAGGTGCAGTAGTAGCAAAGGGACTTTAGTTTTCTTTAGCTCATAGAATGCAACATTAAAATTCACTTGCAGAAAGTGGTGACACTGGTACAGGAAAGAAAGAAAAGGAGAAGAAGAACAGAAAAGGCAAGGACAAAGAGAATGGTTCTGTGTCCAGCAATGAGACACTTCCACCCCCACCACCAGAGGAGATTACTCCTCCACAGGTTGTGGTAAGTAGAAGGGAAAGTGGGGAGATAAGGGTGTGTGGTGTCTCTATCTGATCTAAAACTTCTGAATCACTGGTGTTCCTTCAAAGTCAACATTGCATCAGAAGTCCTTGCTACATCCAGATCTTAACTGCTTTACCAACTCTTCAGTAATGGTGTTTGTGCTCTAAGTGAAAAGTTGCCAACCCTTTACAATCCAGGTCTCTACAAAGGAGTATCTCGAGCGGACCTGGATAGAGTAGTAAAATTAGACTTCCAAGTAACTCCGTAGGTTTCTGCAAACTCAAGTCTAGTTTCTACTGCTTCTTTTCTACATGTTTCTTCACGTTTTGACTTTCAAACTGTAGTGTTCACCTTTTCTTTAGAGAAAAATTGAAAGTGTCTGTTTATAAAAGTGCTCTTGTGTCTCTGTATAATAACAACATTTCACTCATTGCTAAGCTTCTAGTATGAACCTGTTTGGCTTGGTTTTGTTTTGTAGGAGGAGGAGGACGATGATGACTGGGGTGAAGACACAACAGAAGAAGCCCAGAGACGTAGAATGGATGAAATCAGTGACCATGCAAAGAACCTCACACTTAGTGAAGACCTGGAAAGAACACTGGAGGAGAGAGTCAATCTACTATTTGATTTTGTGAAGGTAAATAATTTTAGGTTATTTTGATAGCCTTCTCTGCTGTAGTTGTAGAAAATAGTGGTAAGGAGACCTAAGAGCAAGCTGCTTGAGCTTCAACAAAAGTACCGGTTCCACTAGTGGCAGAGAAAGAGTTTGTGCGATAAAGCATTGATGCAGTCTTTGGGAGCTTTAAAACATCTGTATGTGTTCTTCATAGAAAAAGAAGGAAGAAGGTGTCATTGATACTTCGGACAAAGACATTGTAGCAGAAGCAGAGAGACTGGATGTAAAGGCCATGGGCGCACTGGTTCTCACTGAAGTCCTTTTTGACGAAAAGATTCGTGAACAGATCAGGAAATACAGACGTCACTTCCTTCGTGTAAGCAGTCTCTTCTGCATTTAGTGCAACGGCTATTGGATTGGCTTGTATTAGCAACCATGTAACTCTACTCTGGATTGCTTGGTGCTATGGGGAAGAGGGCTTTCAGTAGATTTGTTTCAAACCAGCCTTTAGAGAAGACTGTTGAGAGAGCTAATATGAACTGTTGTAAATTTTACTGTCAAATTGAAAGCAGAAGATCTTCCTGCAGATTAAAAAAAGCTAAGCTAATCTAGTTGCTTTTGCTTTTATCACAACTCTAGTTCTGCCACAATAACAAGAAAGCTCAAAAGTACCTTCTTCATGGCTTTGAGTGTGTGGTAGCCATGCATCAGTCTCAACTTCTTTCCAAAATACCACATATTTTGAAAGAAATGTATGATGCAGATCTCCTGGAAGAAGAAGTCATTCTTGGCTGGGCAGAAAAGGTAAGGTGTAGTATTTCATGTATTCCTCCAGCTAAGTATCTGAATGCACTGTAGTGCATCTGATTACTCCATTTAGATGTAGCTTCCTGTGCAGGTGTCGTAAAATGACTCATGTATGCTAAGTTACTTACGGGGAGACCTCCCTTTCAAAAATGGGCTGCTCAGTGGGGCGAGGTTAGAGTTCTGAGTTAGGCTCTCACTATATTTTGGGTGTGAGCCGACAAACTCATGCCAATATTGAAGCAAAATGTGCTTGCTTTCAGGCCTCAAAAAAATACGTTTCAAGGGAGCTTGCCAAAGAAATCCGTGTCAAAGCAGAACCATTTATTAAATGGCTAAAGGAAGCTGAAGAAGAATCTTCCGGGAATGAAGACGAGGACGAAGATGAAAACATAGAGGTAAGGCAGTGCTCACTTGCTATCAGTGGCTGTGGAGTGAACTGTTTCTGCATGCTTCTAAATCTTGAACCTTGGTGCATTGTGAGGTGACTTTTTTCTGTTTGTGGAATGGTAACAATCTCTTCCACAGAGATTAGTACATGTAGTGGAAGATAGACAAAAAAAGGTGGTGTGTGTAAAGCCCTGGCTTTTAAAGAGTTAGTGGGTGGGTGCTTGTTGAAAAGCTGAATAAAGGGCAAGTGACTGCTCTTCAGGATCTATGTCTAGATACATCTATTAGCTACATGTCAGGTGACTGGCCAAGTGATATTTTGGGGTGTTCTTAGGGTTTTTTTGCACGTAGGATGTTGAGTTGTTTTGCTTCTCTTGAGTACTACCTAGGATTGTCTTGGATATGAGATCCTGCATGTTAAAGTGTAGTTATTCTGGCATGCCTGAACTCTGGCTTCCTCTCTGTACAATACTGCTGCACTGGGAGGGGCTGTGCAGTGGGTACATTTCAGAGCTCCTGGAGGCAGCTCCTGGCAGTAGGCAGGAAAGCTGTTGAGCAGGCAGGTGCTGCAACTCCTGGTGCTGAAATTGTAGTCTGCTTAATGGCAGTAGGTGCCATAGTGAAAGTGTCTTGTCTCCGCAGGTGGTGTACTCTACAACTGCCAGTGTACCTAAAGTTGAAACTGTGAAGCCTGCAAACAAAGATGATGATATCGATATTGATGCCATTTAAAGTGATGCGACATAGCTTCCAGCATAATAATGCAAACTTCTCTGCATTTTCTGCCAGAAGTGTGATTTGTATGTGCACAAGCTGAAATGGCTTAACATCCTGCTACTCTTTGTACTCTAAAAATGTATCTTTTTACTGTGACTGGTCTTGTGTAACTAAGCCTGATACCAAGGGGTCAGCACATAGGTGAACTGATCTAGTTTGCAACTGGCATGTTCTCTTTTGTTTTTTCTAACATGTGTTGGACACACACTTGGAGCACATTTATACAGTTGTGGAAATAAAAGGATTTGGTTTTGGTCAATCTTGATTTGTGACTCCGAACTCCCTTATTTCTTTCACGAGTAAGAGTGCGATTGGAAGCATGCAAGACAAAAGTGACAGAAATGCAACAGAGACTCAGAGTTATTTGTCTCATTCAACAGTGGAACTCCGAAACACTGGCACAAAGCCCGTTCCATCTGCATTGTAAGATGTCAGCGTACTGCAAAGGGCACCTGTCTGCATTCCAATCGTTGCAGGCTTTCTCTAACAAAAAACTAAATTGGTATTCATAAGGTGGTGGGGTTTTGGTTGGGGTTATTTTTTCTGAGGTTTTCATACACAACATTACCATACCAGAGCAAATCTCCAGTCTAGACTGGGGGGTGCAAAGGCACTATGTTACCTTGAGCATAGCAGCCCTGCAGCTGATCCTTGTAGCTGTGGGAATGAGTTTTTACAGGTGCCAGTGCAAAGGTGTACCTTATGAGTGTATGAAAGGAGGCCAAGCCCATCTAAACAGAAGAGTAAGTCACAGGCTGAAGGGAAAGGCTTTGGTGTAGGAGTGGTGGGTCAGTGAGGGGTTTCA
This sequence comes from Pogoniulus pusillus, assembly GCF_015220805.1. Taxonomy (NCBI): domain Eukaryota; kingdom Metazoa; phylum Chordata; class Aves; order Piciformes; family Lybiidae; genus Pogoniulus; species Pogoniulus pusillus. Next base: position 11,110,417 of record NC_087264.1, on the reverse strand, counting down.
GAGAGTGTGGTTGGTTGTGGTTTGGTTTTTGGGGTTTTTTTTTGGTTGGTTGGTTTTTTTTAATTGCCCCTCAGCCTTTTCTCTGGAAAAACAAGAGTGGCAAGAATGATGATAAACTTCAGCATGGGCGAGTGGGTTGGTTGGTTTCTTTGTTGTTTGTGGGATTTAGTATTGGAAGTTCTGAGGGACTTCAGTGCCCTGTGAACTGCATGTCCTAGATCATAGAATCATAGAATCAACCAGGTTGGAAGAGACCTCCAAGATCATCGAGTCCAACCTATCACCCAGCCCTAGCCAGTCAACCAGACCATGGCACTGAGTGCCTCATCCAGTCTTTTCTTGAAGACCCCCAGGGACGGTGCCTCCACCACCTCCCTGGGCAGCCCATTCCAATGGGAAATCACTCTCTCTGTGAAGAACTTCTTCCTAATATCCAGCCTATACCTACCCTGGCACAACTTGAGACTGTGTCCCCTTGTTCTATTGCTGGTTGCCTGGGAGAAGAGGCCAACCCCCACCTGGCTACAATGCCCCTTCAGGTAGTTGTAGACAGTAATAAGATCACCCCTGAGCCTCCTCTTCTCCAGGCTAAACAGGCCCAGTTCCCTCAACCTCTCCTCAAAGGGTTTGTGTTCCAGGCCCCTCACCAGCCTCGTTGCCCTTCTCTGGACATGTTCCAGCACCTCAACATCTCTCTTGAATTGAGGGGCCCAGAACTGGACACAGTACTCGAGGTGTGGCCTGACCAGTGCTGAGTACAGGGGAAGAATAACCTCCCTTGTCCTACTGGCCACACTGTTCCTGATGCAGGCCAGGATGCCATTGGCTCTCTTGGCCACCTGGGCACACTGCTGGCTTATGTTCAGCTACTATCTATCAGTACCCCCAGGTCCCTTTCCTCCTGGCTGCTCTCCAGCCACTCAGTCCCCAGCCTGTAGCACTGCTTGGGGTTATTGTGGCCGAAGTGCAGAACCCTGCACTTGGCCTTGTTAAATCTCATCCCATTGGCCTCTGCCCACCCATCCAGCCTGTCCAGGTCCCTCTGCAGGGCTCTCCTACCTTCCAACAGATCAACACCTGCTCCTAGCTTGGTGTCATCTGCAAACTTACTGATGCTGGACTCAATGCCCTCGTCCAGATCATCAATAAAGATATTGAACAGGACTGGGCCCAGCACTGATCCTTGGGGAACACCACTTGTGACTGGCTGCCAACTGGATGTGGCACCATTCACCACCACTCTCTGAGCTCTGCCATCCAGCCAGTTCTTGATCCAGCACAGAGTGAATCTGTCCAAACCATGATCTGCCAGCTTGGCTAGGAGCTTCTTGTGGCAGACAGTGTCAAAGGCTTTGCTGAAGTCCAAGTAGACTACATCTGTTTTAGCAGAAATTAGAGAAGGTTTTACTTGCTCTAGTTAGTTTGCAGCTCAAGACACTACTGTTCTTTCTTCCAAATCCAGTGGGATGTAAATCTGCACCTGTAGCATTTGCATTACAGGTGGCCCTGGCATCATAGTCACTCAGCACCAACAGATGTGACAAAAAAGCATGAAGCATTTGAATAGCCTTTTACTTTAGATGAATGTTTGTACTACTGCAGTAAAACCTTGATGTTTATAATAAAACACAGGTTTATTCCTGGCTTCTTCAAAAGAAAACCTGAGTTTGTTTTTTTAAAGATCTGTTTAAGCCAAGTTTGTATTTCAAAAGTAATTGTCAGTTTTAATGCTTGTTGGGGAACTCTTAAGATGAATTAGTCCTGCCTGTATGACCTCTCAAGAAGATCCTTTCTGGTGCAGACATGTTTCCTTCATGTAATACTTCAGTGCACACCTGACATACAGACATTTGCCTGCTAGGCTGGAGTGATCCTCTGACAAATCCCAGTGGAATGCAGCATAGCTGTTAGTACCAGGCAAAAATCATCAGCTTAACAGTAGAAAAATGTGTGGGTAGCAAGAGAAAATAATCTCTGGACCTGTTCTAAAGCAAAAAGGTGGTTTCAGAAGCTTGAGGAGAGGGTTAAAAATGGTGGTTGGTAGCCAGGTTTCAGCCCTGGGCTCCTTGCTTGTTTGTATCAACAGGTCGAGTATTAGTAATACCCAGAAAAGGAAATCCTTCAGCAGTCTCTCCCAGTCACATTGGTGCTGCAGAGCTGTGTCTCCCTGGTAGTCACCAATTTCAGTGGGAGGTGGGGCAAGTTCTTTGGGTGAGGGTGGGTTGAGTTGGCTTTTTTCTGAGCAGAATTCCTGTTCGTGGAGGGATTAAAGAAAAGCCCTGCTCTTTACCAGGAGCAGCTCACAGTTGGAACATCGAGGAAATGTGATCGCTGAATAAACTGCACCAGAGAGTTCTATGCATCATGGGCAGTGCCCTCTCCTAATGCTTTGAGCCTGGTTCTTAGCTAGTGTAGGTCAGCACAGTTCATCGAAGTAATCACTTGTTCCATGCAGATGGGCTGCAGCTGCAGCTTTGCAGATCTGGGTTAATACCCTCTCTAGGACGTGACCAGAAGGTTTCTGGCTGAAGCACGTGGACCACGGTGTTTGCTGCTACCAGCTCTGACCAAGTGAAATTTCTTCTAGGGTGTAGTTAGTTTTATTTTAGGGCAGACTTGATTGTAGGCTGTCACCAATGAGGATAATCTCTTTTCTTTCTCTACCTCAAGACTTAAGTAACTAGTGTGACAGGCTTGTTCTTTCCAGTAGGGAAGCTAGGAAATAGATCTGCCAAAAAAAAAAAAGTTTTCCACTGGATCATGGAACTGATGATGTCATAGCATATCACAGATTTAGGGTAGACATGATGGAGGTGTGCAGGGAGTGAAAATATCCTTGTCTGTAGTAGCCCACTAATGCTACCCTCATATTCAGACATGAGAGAGGCTTCTAGAAGCACTGAGGCCACTACTATGACATTCCTGGCACTGAGTTACACTTCTCACACCATTTTCCATACACATCACTGTTTCCTTCTTAGATCATTAACCAAGGACTCTACTAGTTAATAAAATGAGTGATCATTTAGTGCGCATTTCTTCAGAGAAGGAATAGATCCGACTTCCAAGTTTCCTGAGTCTGAGTTTATTGCTGCTGCTATCTGATTAAAATTAACAAGTGCCTCTTCAAAAAGCAACTTGGTGTTTAGATCCAATCTGCTTTAAGCTTCAAAGAGACTCTTGGCACTTAGAAAGAACACATTAAGTGCTGGGTTATTTGCATTGTTTCAATACCGTATAGTCTCTGTTTCAAAACCTCAATGTGAATGCCGTGATTTGGCAGGTGGAAAGTCTGGCAGCAGGACCATTAGCTTTGGCTTTACAAATCTTCATCTCCCTCCAGGATCCCACAATCTAGAGGTCTGCTGCAGCTCAGCAACCTTGATCAGTGTCTTCTCTTAGTCCAGCATGACTGGGACCTTTGCAGCTTATGGCTTTCTTTGGGACAGCAGCATGAGCAGATGAAAGGAGTTCTGTGGCTTCAGGTAGAGTTTGAAATCTTTATTGTTGTATGTAGAGGAAGTAGAATTGTCAGGTTTTACTTTTATTAATGAGAGCCTCAAAATCAGCATTAGGTGCCAGGGCCTGGCTCAGCTGGTGTGGTAGCTGTGTGTTATATGAAAGGATGTTCTTTACTCCTGAGAGTGTACAGCTCAGGCTTGTAGACGATGAGACAATGGCTAAAAGTGATGTGAAGGGACTCCAGCAGGCACAGTAATGTGATGTGAGTGCTTTTTATTTCCCCTCACTGTGGTAGCAGCTGCAACTATGCTTTGACACCCCCAAAGACTTTAAACAGAGTGCAGTTTGCTCCACAGAGTCACTCATGTGAGGCACTGATTACCACCTAGGCTGTAATCCTGCCCCGCTAAGCTTGGTCTTGCTCTTTGGGTTGAGGTGCTTGCTGAAAGATCCTAATCTCCACCCAACTCAAGTAGTTTGGTCAATTTGCTGCTGGCCATATGTACCACGAAGATAAAAGTGTTGATTTTTAACTCTATTAAAGAATGTTTAGTATATGGTGTGTTCCAGTTGTGCAAGTTCTTGACATTTGGAAAGAAGAAGTATCACTGGGAAGTAGTTAATGTAGTGATCTGTAACAAAGCTGTCCTCTCCCTGCTACAGGGTAGTAATAAAGATCACAGCAATTCTGCGCTCCCGGTGAAATCAGTGAACAGAAATGGCAAGGGAAGATGGAACAAATGTAGTCACCTACCAATTAGTCTTCCAAACTGTGGCAGCTATTTTCTTCTCAAACTAATTACAAGAACTTTGGAGGGCTGTTGCTGGAGATTGACTCCTTGGCATTCAGTAACAGCACTGAACCGTGAAGATAGGGGAAAAAACCGTAGAAGGAGAGAAGTAGAGACAATAAAAGGCAGCTTGAAAACAATGCTCTTTAAAGCCTTATCTGTGAAATACCCTTTGTCTCCTAAATTTCAGCTTACTTCTTAGGGAATTGTCGGAGCCATCGGGATTACTTACATGCTTGCCAAGCTGTTGTCATTGTCTGTATTTTCCATTTCAAAGATAATCGTCTTGCTGCCGTGGAGGTGCCAGAGTTTGTCTCTGAACCTGAAACTGGTGACAGGCTGTTCTGGGGCCTCTGACCAGCTCTCCCAGGATGTCACTTCCTTACCTAACGTTGACCAGCACAAAGGTTTCTACAGGGTTTCCTTAGAGCTGTTTTGGTTGGCATGTATCAAGGACATGGCCCCAGCACTCGGGTGATGCTGCTTTTAATTTGGTAGAATTCTGCAATTCCTAATGCTTTTCAGAGAGCAAAAAATTTAGAAGCCTTCAATATCTTGGGTTAAAAACCCAAGAAACAGCAGGTCACCCAATCATCATCAGTAAAACAGAACAAATAGTTCCTCTTGTTTGATGAATGTCAGGGAAATGAATAAATGTTAATCTGTCCTCTTGTTTGATGAATGTCAGGGAAATGAATAAATGTTAATCTGTCTTTTCCAGACCACTTTTTATACTTGCAGTAATATAGTAGGTTCTTTAGTAGGTTAGCCTCCAGACAAAAAAAAGCAGTGTTCTGTGTCTCTGTGAATGGGATTCCACTAGCTTCTAGTGATGGCCAAATGAATCTGTCATGACAGGGCAGGTTCAGGGTGAAGCCAGGAATTCAGGTCCATAAGACAAGGGATAGGATCAGCTGAGTCCATGGCAGGGCACAAGCATGCCCATGTGGGTGCACAAGTTTTAGAAGGGCCTGAGTCTGAGTGTTAGAGAGGGGAGGCCCCAGCCTGACCTTCTCCTAACTTTCTCACACAGCTCCTTCTGGGTTGCTCAGTTCCAGTGTTACTTGGCTGCACCATGTCAGAGCTGTCCTTGAGCACAGGCAGCCATGCACCTGCAAGGAGGGGGAAGACACTGCAGAGCCTGTTCCTGCTCCCAGGAACCTCGCATTTTTTGAGGCTGGAGCTAGAGAGTGCTGTTTTTTTCCACTGCTAATCTGCTCTCTTTACTCTGGTGGCAGATGCGTTTTGTGCACTGTATTTTTTTTCCCAAGCTGGAGAGAGATGACGCAAAGCAAGGCTCTGCTCCAAGCCTAGGGTCATAGGCATTTCAGTTTTACATTGCAGTCATACATACATGCAAGCATCAGCACCAGAAACTCCTCAATAAGAGGTTTTTGTGGGTGTTGCATTATTATCTGAAGTTTCGCTTGATCCTGATTTCTATATCTACCTGTTATTAATAAAACCCAGGTAACAACACTGACATAAAAGAAGTTTGCTTTGTATCTGTGTGGTTAAGGCAGACATCTGTCATCTTTAAAAGAAATGTAAGGAAAGCATTATTTCCCCAGGAGAATCCCATCTCTGTGTTGTCAGAAAATTGTTAATTAATTAATAATTAAACAATAATCACACTTATGAACAAAGTTACAAGTATACAAATGGTGAAAAGAGTCATACATATAGGAAAAGACTAAAGAAAGAAGGAAAAAGCTAAAGAAAGAGATGCTGGGTTTTTCACATGGCCTCTGAAGCTGGGAAGCCTGGGTTTAAAGGTTTCCATCTCCTGCCTCTATTGTTCCTTCAGCCTGTGTTCATATTCTGTATCATAAACTATGGGAGCTGGTAGTCCCAGCTGGACATGCTATGAGGTTCAGGGTGGTTATGGTCAGTGGGCAAGCAGGAGAAACAGGAAGCAGGAGCTGGAAAAATCCTGTTCAGCATTAGGAAAGCCATGGAATTTTAAATAACCTCCTTCAGAATCCTGACAGTTAATTCAGGAGTTTGTATTCTCCAAGCCTTCTCCATGATCAGCACGTTTAGATTTTAGTTTTCACTTGCATGAGATCGAGAATGTCAAAGGAGTAATTTTAAGGGAAAAGTAATAGACTACTGGTGGACTTTTAACAAAATCTGAAGAACCAGTTTAAATGAGACAAACGATGCCAGCTAGGTCTCGTGAGGTCAGAATGATGTGGCAACCACATCCACCCAGGCTGCTGCCAGGAGCATGCCATCTCCAGAAGAGTAAAGTCCCCGCCTCAGTGAGTGATACAGAAAAAAGGGAGGGGAAACCTTTCTGCAAGCAAAGCAGGCTGGGTCCTAACCAGTGGGGAACAACACCTTCATCTCGCAGGCAAATGGGGGAGCCAAAGTTCTTAGCAAGTAGCACAACTTGCTGAAGTCAAGAGTCCAGGGACGAAAAGAACCATAAAAGCAGTAATGTGTAGGCAAAACTATTAACTGTGTCCTCCCCATGTTGGCTAACAGTAAAGAAAATGACAGGTGATGAGTCTATCTGGCCAGCTTCCTAGTCCATGCTGTAGACAGGAGCAATGCTTTTGACTCTGGCATAACTACTGCCACAGGAAGCAAGAGGTGAACATGAAGCCTCTGGAGCTGTGCAGGCAGCCTCTCCCCACTAACCTGGTGAATCTCCTCGTTGGCATGGACCTGGAGACCATCAGCTTTTCAGCTTTGTATGGCCAGGTTTGGACACCCAGGTAAAATGTCTGCTCAGGACCTGTCCTTGGGGTAGGGCAGGAGCATGTGAGCCAGGAGGGAGGCACAAGGAAAGCTAAGTTTAGAATGGTGGGCACAGCTGGTGGCATCCTGATCCAGGTCAGTGAGCAGGAAGCCAAAAGGTGAAGGTGGCTGTGGTACGTGGGTGGTAGAGAAATGAGACAACCAGTGAGGACTTCCTGTTTGGTAATGTCAACAGACTTCTCCCAGGTAAGGGAGTGGGTTTATCTGAGTCACCAAGGGGGAAGTGAATGTTCCTAGTGGGAGGAGAAGTGGGAGAGCAGATACCTGTTTGTTGCTGAGAGCCTTTTCAGGGGGTGCTCAGTGATGTGTACCGGGGAGCTGTGGTGGGTGCTTCATGAGAACAAGGCACTGACTGCTGCGGTTGCTTTTTTTAAGGTAGTCCTTTATGGTATTGTCTCCACCTTGTTCCTTTTTTTACCTCATTGCTGAGGGGTGGGACAGGAAGACAGAAGCAGCAGTATCACTAATACCAGAGAACCAGTTCTGCAGGAAAACCTGCAGATGCCTGTATGATGGGAAGGAGTGGCTGCACTCATGACCCAACCTGCCTTGCACATAGCAGGCTGTGAGCGCGATGGAGTGTAACAGGCACCTTCTTCTGTCCGTCTCATTCCCATGAGCCCATTGTCAGCCGGGGATCAAAGAGGCCAGCCGCTCCTTGGGGCCTGCCTGCCTAACTTGCAAACAACTACTGGACGGCATCACAGTATCACAGTATCATCAGAGTTGGAAGAGACCTCACAGATCATCAAGTCCAACCCTTTACCACAGAGCTCAAGGCTAGACCATGGCACCAAGTGCCACGTCCAACCTTGCCTTGAACTGCCCCAGGGACGGCGACTCCACCACCTCCCCAGGCAGCCCATTCCAGTGTCCAATGACTCTCTCAGTGAAGAACTTTCTCCTCACCTCCAGCCTAAATCTCCCCTGGCGTAGCTTGAGGCTGTGTCCTCTTGTTCTGGTGCTGGCCACCTGAGAGAAGAGAGCAACCTCCTCCTGGCCACAACCACCCCTCAGGTAGTTGTACACAGCAATGAGGTCTCCCCTGAGCCTCCTCTTCTCCAGGCTAACCAATCCCAGCTCCCTCAGCCTCTCCTCGTAGGGCTGTGCTCAAGGCCTCTCACCAGCCTCGTCACCCTTCTCTGGACACGCTCAAGCATCTCAACGTCCCTTCTAAACTGGGGGGCTGGACTACTCTGCCTTTCTTACTCCACGGCACTTGCTCTGCTTGGCTGCGAACATTATCTGCCTTGATCAAGAGCTGGTTAGTGGGAGGAGATTTTGCTCTCTAACACAGACACCTGGAGCCGTCAGAAGGCTGACACGGAGAGGTCCATGTGCAGTGCATGCACTCAAGTATCAGAGAAGCCACCAACGCTGGGAATTTTACATCATTCCCTTGCCCTTGTTTGTTGGTAGCAGCAGTGGCCCGTGTCCCCGTGCGTGTCCCCAGGCTGCAGCACAGGGACTTGCGCAGGGGATCGCAGCCAGGACTAACCCTGCTCCCTGCGCCGCAGCAGCACCAGTGCGCCGCTCCGCTGGTACGCCGCGGGACACAGCTTAGGCAGATGGTCGGGTGATTAGAAGGGAACAGGGAGAGATTTTTGACCCACGCACAGCCTGAGTACCACTTGCGGCCCCTAGCAAGCTGTCAGTACCTCTGTCATGGGTTTGGTTTGGGAGGCACACGCCGTGGCAGTTGGCGTAGGCTGCGGGAACGGCTCACGGAAGCACGATGAGGTGTTTGGGTCTGTGGGGAGTGCCAGAGGAGGCCGGGGGAGGAGTAGCTGGATACAGGCCACCGCAGCTACTCCTTCACTTGCGAGAAGCGCTGGAGTAAGGCCGGTTTCCCAGCATGGGCTCCGCGCAGCAGAGCAGCCGCGGCCGTACAGCGACGTGGCCACAGACCCCAGGAGGCTGCAGCGGCCGCGCACTCAACGCCGCGTAGCGCTGCCCCGGGCGGCCGCCGGGAGGCGCCCGTGCGCCAGCAGCACCTCCGGTCCCGCCCTCTGGCCTGACCCTGGCTCGTAGCAGTAACGGGCCGGACGGGAACGGAGGGCAACGAACAAACTCATTGAAAGAAGAAACAATTCAGAGACAATTAGAGGCGGCAAAATATAAAAATTAAAAAAGCAAAGCCAATCCCGCAAAAGACACTAAAGAGAAAAAGGAAAGGGAAAGGGAAAGGAAAAAGGAAAGGGAAAGGGAAAGGAAAAAGGAAAGGGAAAGGGAAAGGAAAAAGGAAAGGGAAAGGGAAAGGAAAAAGGAAAGGGAAAGGGAAAGGAAAAAGGAAAGGGAAAGGGAAAGGAAAAAGGAAAGGGAAAGGGAAAGGAAAAAGGAAAGGGAAAGGGAAAGGAAAAAGGAAAGGGAAAGGGAAAGGAAAAAGGAAAGGGAAAGGGAAAGGAAAAAGGAAAGGGAAAGGGAAAGGAAAAAGGAAAGGGAAAGGGAAAGGAAAAAGGAAAGGGAAAGGGAAAGGAAAAAGGAAAGGGAAAGGGAAAGGAAAAAGGAAAGGGAAAGGGAAAGGAAAAAGGAAAGGGAAAGGAAAGGAAAGGAAAGGGAAAGGAAAGGAAAGGAAAGGAAAGGAAAGGAAAGGAAAGGAAAGGAAAGGAAAGGAAAGGAAAGGAAAGGAAAGGAAAGGAAAGGAAAGGAAAGGAAAGGAAAGGAAAGGAAAGGAAAGGAAAGGAAAGGAAAGGAAAGGAAAGGAAAGGAAAGGAAAGGAAAGGAAAGGAAAGGAAAGGAAAGGAAAGGAAAGGAAAGGAAAGGGGAAAGGAAAGGAAAGGGAAAAGAAAAGAAAAGAAAAGAAAAGAAAAGAAAAGAAAAGAAAAGAAAAGAAAAGAAAAGAAAAGAAAAGAAAAGAAAAGAAAAGAAAAGAAAAGAAAAGAAAAGAGAAAAGAAAAGAAAAGAAAAGAAAAGAAAAGAAAAGAAAAGAAAAGAAAAGAAAAGAAAAGAAAAGAAAAGAAAAGAAAAGAAAAGAAAAGAAAAGAGAAAAGAAAAGAAAAGAAAAAAGAAAAGAAAAAAGAAAAGAGAAAAGAAAAGAAAAGAGAAAAGAAAAGAGAAAAGAGAAAAGAAAAAAGAAAAGAAAAGAAAAGAGAAAAGAAAAGAAAAGAAAAGAAAAGAAAAGAAAAGAAAAGAAAAGAAAAGAAAAGAAAAGAAAAGAAAAGAAAAGAAAAGAAAAGAAAAGAAAAGAAAAGAAAAGAAAAGAAAAGAAAAGAAAAGAAAAGAAAAGAAAAGAAAAGAAAAGAAAAGAAAAGCATCCTCTCTCTGCCTCCCACTTGCACACTCCTGAACATTTTGTGGCTATGAATCTGCCGAGAGTGGCCTCGTCCCTTCCAGCAGCTGCTCGGCTTGTGTCCATTTCCACGTGTTTTTGGGAATTAAGTCCAAAAGTCTCTCGAATAGCAAATGGGTTCCCAGCCCTGCCCTCACACCACGCCTCTCAGCAGCCCTTGTGGAAAGCGGGGTCAGGCGTGCCATAGGGCCTCCAGAGGTGCATGTAGCCCTGGGATGGAAAGGTGGCACAGCAGCTGCTTTGTCACCCTCCCACCGAGGATGGCCGAGGCATTGCAGCAGCGGATATGCCTGTCTGGAAAGAAGCAGGAGCCATATGACGGGGCAAGTGAGGCATGTTGATGAGGGTGGTGGAAATAATTGTCTCCCAAAACTACTGTCAAAAAAGTGTTTGAGGGAGATAGAGCCACAGCTGCCTCTCCATATCAGGAAGGATTTTCTTCCAAAAGATACACAATAAGTCAGTGTTACACATAGGGCACATTTGCTTGATCATACCCTCCAACCTGGGTTATGCGAAGGTGGTCTTAAGACTCTCAGACCATGCAATCTCAGTTCACATGCTTGGGGGGCAGACTGATACCCTTTACACTGGAGGATATATTCATGCCACACACAGCCTAATTAACCCCAGCAGTTATACCTGCAGGAACAACTACCACATCTCCATACCTGACAGAGCAAGTACTGCACAAAGGCAGAAGCTGCATAGAGGATCCTGCATCCTCTGCAGCTCCTGCTGCATCCTCTATCCAGCTCTTGATTCTATTTCCAGGTAATGTGTCTTCTGAATGAGGCATTTCACCAGCTGCACTTGCCCAAGTGCACGTGCAGCCAGGTGCTCCTTCACCCACATGGACACCTGTCCTGTCCTGCTGCTGACCTCCAGCACTGGGATGGAGATGGTCCCCTCCCATGCGTCAGTGACTCACCATGCAGCACCTTGCTGTCCCATGGTCCCACCTCCATCTCTCTTTCTGATACTTGGGATACTGTAATTACACAGCTCCAAAAAGCTGTATTGGCTGAGGGGTACCCACAGCTGCCGGGACCTGCAGGGAAGACAAAACTAATGACCTAGCAACACCAATTCCTACTCAGCAGTCCAATAGGGTGAATCTGAGTATCTGTTTGTTGGGTTTGTTTTTTTTTTTTCTGTTCTTCTGCATTATTATTTTTCTGCAAATGTGCCACACAGAGCAAAACTTAAACAAGAAGCACAATGGCAAGTGCATCAGCCATACAGGAGCAGATGGCTCCCTACACAATCCCACCTGAAGCTGCTTCTGGACAGTGTGTAGAGCATCTTGGGTTTGTTTGGGCAGCACAGTGGCAGTGGGGTGAATTAATGGAGACTGAGTCACCTGGCAGCGTGGAGTGTTGGTAACATCTGCTGCTCTGCCATCCCCTTGTCTGTAGCAGAGATCAGTCCAAAAATTTGCAGCCAGCATCTGGCTGTATCTGTGTAGCTCTGATGGGCACAGGCAGGCACAGCATTTCACAGGGAGAGGTGAATCCCCACTGGAGGCTGTGGAATTTATGCCATGGGATGCTGTGCCTGCCCATGCCCAGTGGAGGGGCAGACCAAACTGCCACCCAAAAAGCAGCTGGAAAGCATCAGTGGGTGCACATCCACACGGCTGACAGCTCCATGCATTGCCTCAACATCTCTGGTTGACTGACCCAACCTTTCCCAGAGCAAATTAATTCCACTTGTTGAAGGGATATGGATATCTCCAGGAGATATGGGAACCTAGAAATCGAAGGGATGCTTCTCAACACTGTGCTTTTGCAGTGCGAGTAGCTACCAAGCATCAGGCAAGCTCCAACTGGCACCTCTACACACATGTCTTTTCTTGAAGTTTGAAAATAAAATCCTTTTTCATGATAAATGAAGACACCAGGGATGTTTGTTTTTTTTTTATTCCCCTGCCCCCTCCCAAGTCTTTCTAACTTCTTCAAACACAAGCATAGCCTGCATCTTCCAGGTAACCGCCCAGGTAACTGCCAGACAAGTGAGTTTATGGCCTTGCAGATGTCAGAGAAACAAAAACCTGATTGTCTGGCTCAGATTTGGGCAATTTTAATGTGTTTGAGCTCCTCCTGTTTGATGCTTGTGAGAGCAGGTGACTGGGGAAAGACTGCTCGTCCTTAAGTTGTCTGTGAGTGGTGGAAGAAGTTGGACGCTCAGGACAAAAAGCTGGGCAAGTTGTCATCCTGGGCCTGGGTGATGAGCACGATTTGTGGAGACACTGAAGGCAGTGCCATTCACATCACTTGCAGCAGTAGAGGGTGGCTCTGGGAGGGTCCCTGCACTCCCCCTTCCCTCCTATGCACCTCATGACTCCACAGTGCTCCCATCTCAGGGGCAACAAGACGGACCCTGCAAATTTTAAGGGAGTTCCCGTGTTTCTAAGAAGTGGATTTTTTACCTCAAAGATGGAGTGTGATGAGAGCTGGGTCTTTGCATCTCTTCATGGTGAAGTTCTTCACCATGAGAGTGGTGAGAGCCTGGAATGGATTGCCCAGGGAGGTGATTGAGGCTCCATGGCTGGAGGTGTTTAAGGCCAGGCTGGATGAGGCTGTGGCTAGGCTGATCTAGGGTAGGGTATCCCTGCCCATGGCAGGGGGGTGGAACTAGATGATGCTTGTGGTCCCTTCCGACCCTGACTGGTTCTATGATTCTATGATTCTGTTTTTTTGTTTGAGTCTAATTAGGTTGGGGCATTAAACCAGCCCTTGTTTAGGCTTTCTCAGGCAGGTATTTTTTCTGTGCTGTGCTGCTGACGAAGACGGCAGGTTTCCCCCTCCCTATTCTCCCTCCTCCTCTCCAGGCTTTGATCTCAGCAGCTCTGAAAACTGAGCTTTGAAAACGGAGTGATTTCACAGACGTGTTGATTAGGAAATGAAATTCCATGAAGCAAATGACAACCTCACTGCATCACCTGGCTCTGTGAGGCTGGAGCTCCCCACCAGGAAACGCATTCTTGTATTTATTTATTTTTTTGACACATCCAGGGTGTTGTATTATTAATAAAAAATGCAGACAGAACTTCTGAAGAGAAAATGACTTCCAAAGAAATTGTCTGGAGGAGGGTGTCTGTTGGTTGGGGTTTTTTTGTTTTCTTTTTGTTTGTGGGTTTTTTTTCCTCCTGTGAATCTGTCATCTCTCTTGAGGGCAGCTCAGCCCTTCCTCTCTTCTGCAGAGCAAAAATGAGGCATACACTTACCTTGGAGCAGGGACAGTCTCCTGAGTACAGAGAAATACCCTGAGGTTTTGCCTCCCTTACCTGACTGTTAATCAAAGATTCCAGTTTTGTAGGATAACGGATTTAATGGAGGATGGAGAAAGGGCTGTGGACCATCATGGTTGATTCTCCAGGAAGATAACCACAGCTATGAGGACTAGATTGCATATGGTCCATCCAGGTGGGATGGGGAGAGAACTAGCTGATGTGGCTGTGTCCATAGCATCCATAATGCTCTGTAATGACTCTGACTAGGTCTTTCTTATTCAAATGTCTCCAAATCCAGCTCTTAAAAATAGCAGATTTCCCCTCCTCCCATATGTATAAATAGTATCATGGGTTTTTGGGTGTTCCTAACACTATTCTGTATATCAACCCAGAGTGGGATGGAGTTTGGGGCCTAGTTCTTCTCATTTTAGCTACTAGGAAAGTAGGGATTGCTCTCAGCAAGGGATAAGTTGCTTGATCAGCCTTGTTTTACAAGCCTAGGACAAGTGGGACACTAGATTCACCTTGCCTAACTATTCATCACCACATCTAACAACCCTTACTGCATCCACACTCCAGTCCACAGCAGGAAGAAAAAACATAAGGAGGTAGGATCCCATTTCCATAAACTGCTACTTCCTTTGAGTCTTGATGTCTCAAGAATCAATCTGAAGACAACTGTGAGGTGGTTCAGGCTCCTCACACTTCATCTGTGAGTGCATTGCTGCCACAGGAATTACACCCCAGAGAGCCTGACCACCCAGCACGGCTCCAGCAGGCCTCCTGGCAGCCTGGCCAGCTCAGAGACATCACAGCCAGCAGAACCCTGTGCTGCTTTGCAGGCACTCACCTATGCAAAGAAGCAAACCCAGAAATGTCTGAGTGATGGATGCGGATGAGGCAGGCTCAGCAGCTTAGAAAACAGGTTAGGGGTGGGGCAGCATCCATCAGCCTCCAGCACCAGCCACCGAGGCTGAGGTTTCAGAGGAGGTTGAAGGAACTCCTTCAGGCTCACGGAACGGCTGCAGGAAGGGAAGAACTGAGATGGGCTGTGCCTGTGCAGAGCAGCCGTGTACCCATGTACTATCCAGCAACCTCAGACCCATTGGAGAGGGACAGCGGTAGCTAGCAGTGAGTGGGACTTTGGAGGGATCACGATTTGCTTTTCTCCTCCAATGTAAAGTTTAATGGAAGGTTTATCAGAAAGGCTTGAAAAGAAGCTGAGGAGACATTTGCAAAACCTTTCTGCAAGGAACAAATACCTCTGCAGGAGCAAGGAAGAAAACCATTCACTGAGGAACATGACAAGTATTCAGCAAAGGAGTGACCAGTCTCTGGTTGACACCACAGATTTGATGTGGAAAAGCTGTAAAGGGCTTTCTGAGAAAAGTTGGAACATTTTTTCCTGGATGCAATGAGAAAAAATTAGCTAAGGAATCTGTACAAAGAAAACCTGTCAAAGCAACAGGCCAGGAAAAGAGGCTTTGCAGAAGTGCTGGAGGATTTTATCCTTACTCATCTCTAGCTTGGATATTCAAGCTTGGATATTTGGTCTGACTTCCAATCACTGAACAATAGCTAGCAATAGCCCTGTAATGATCTTCTCCATTAGTACTGAAAGGGTAAAACTATTTCTCTCTCAATGGGTTGCCTCCCTTCCCTTGTTCCTGCTTGAAAATCACTCCAAAAATTAAACCCAGGAATCAGCCCTCACACGTGTAGCTTATTCTGCACAAGATACTCCACTGGGAGGAGAGGTTTTCTGTTGAACTGCAGAAAAAGCCCATTTTGTGCTCCTCAGTGCTCATGCTGCAGCAGCCCCCATGGAGGATGCAGGCAGAAGTGGGGGGATGCATAATGGGCATTGGTGGGAGAAGTAGCTCCAACCCTGACTGCCTGCAGCATGAGACTGTTCTGCTCTCCCCAGCTGGCTGCTCTCACCCATCCCATTCAATTTCATCCCCACAAAAAGCAGCTTGCCGGTGACATCTTTAACACCTCCATCTCTCTCTATGCACATCACAGCTTTTCATCTCTGGCAGCTAATAGCAGAGCACTGGGGGAAGGGACCATATGCCAAAGCAGCTTGTCTAAGGCACCTTCTTACTATAACATCACACGCTCCCAGAACAAGAAAAAGATTTTGATATGTGGTTGGAGTAGTGACCAAAACATCTCCCCTCTTGCCATGATATGGGGGATGCCTTTGCCTCTGTGCTGGTGGCAGGAGGCAGCTCTGCAATGGGACGGGGGACAGAGACACCTCTGTTTAGAGTGGCACCACAAAAAGCATAGGCTGGTGGCAGCCAGGAGCGTGTGCCTCTGCCAAAAGTCCAGTTACAGGAGTATGCAGGGTGCTGGAACAAGGGCAGTGGCTGAATTCATCTACAGAAAGAGCCACCTTCCGTCATTCTGCTGCCTGCAGGGTGTTTGCTGCAACTACTGATAGAATCACGACAGTCTTGGGTAATTAGAGGATGTGAAGCTCAGGCTCATTTGAGCTGTAGGGAACCTCACTTCCCTCCTTCCAGCGGACGCTGTAGTTCCGAGGAGCCCTGCTGCTGTCTTAATTAATGATCCCCTTAATGGCTGATCCTACTGCATGAATGCATCTGTCAGCTGTGATTCAGACAGCAGCAGCAAGATGATGGGTCTGCCATGGGAGAGGTGAAGGTGTCTTGTCATTCTGGTCCTCTCCCAGAGAAGGGGAGAAGCCCAAGGGAGGGTGAGAAGCTGAGTTGCCAGGTGATGCTACCATCCTGTTAGGTCCTGTCTGATCCACGCTGCTACTTGCGGGACCTAAATTCCATCATATCATAGCCATGATTTCAAATGGAGCTGGTGTCCAGGCCTGGCTGTGGAGATGTGACAGCAGCAGGAGATTGTGCTCATGGGGGCTTGGGAGACTGTAGACCAGCGATGAATGTTCTGTCATGGGTCTACCCATGGGGGTTGGACCATGATTACCCCAGACCCTCTCATTACCTTTTGCTGGCCAGCCTTACAGGCAGCCCAGTATCTGTGAAGGATGCCCTGGTGGCCCTGTGCATCCCTTAGTGCATGGGAAAACATTGCTTCTGCACCTTTTTCTGGAACTCATGGGAGTGCTAAATAGGTAGGTCTGCTCCTCCAGAGCTCTGCGTTGTGTGACAGTGTTTGCTCCAGTGCGCAGCTGCTGGAAGGAGATAGGGACCAGCCTGCACAGGGGAGAGATAGGCTCACCAGCTTTGCCTGAGGGAATCCCCATCTGCTTCTGCTTTCTTCCTCCTGCACAATCTTTTTGTAACTCCTCCTGCTTTCTATCTTTTGGGCTCCTGAAACACGTGTTAAAAGCACAGGCTCTGACCTTTGCATGCCTGGAGCTCCCTGGGGACTGGAATGTACCAGAACAGTTACTACAGAGACTTTTCTAGGGGCTGTCCCTTTTCCTTGCCCCTCTTGCCACTACCCAATTCACTGGTCAGAGAGCAGACACAGGCATGCACGTGTTTCAGTACGTGTCTCATTTTTAATGCATTTATTTTTAGCTTGTTTTTGTGGCCTGTAGAGGATTCCACAGGAAATCCTGCAGCCATGGGATCATGCAAAGCTCAGGTTCCCGATTGTGTTACATACGTTAACAGAGCTGTGATCTATATGGGGTTTTTAAAAAGCAGCTATAAATACTTCCTCCAGCTGCACCAATATCCCCTCGTCTCTCTTCCCTCCGTGGCACCTGTTGACACTCGTGTGCCCGGTCAAGATTAGCTGCTTTGCAGGGAAGAGAAGCCCAGATTCCGGAGCCATCCTTCCCTGCCCTGTTGCAGCAGCACCTGGCTGGCCCATTTCAGGAGGCCACTGGGGCTGTCAAAACCCACACAACCCTGAAGAGCCAGCTTCACTGCCAGATTTGCTTGGCCCAGCAAGCAGCTACTTGAGGAATGAGACCCAGGAACCGGTCTCATGTGAAGTGGTGTCACCTTGACATCTGAGCCCCAGGGCATGTGCAACCCCAACCTCCTGGCCAGGCAGCACCACCAGTGTGAGCAGGTTGTCATTTCTCAGCCTTGCTTCCTTCCTAAGCTTAGGCCAGCCAGGGAAGCCAGGGCACTCAGGGGTCAAATGCACATGTGGGTTTTGTTTTGCAGCCATGGGGGGCACTGCCAAGTCACAAAATGCAGTATAGAGTCTATCACATTAGACCATCGAGTTGTGCAGGGTACAATGGAGGAATCATAGAATCAACCAAGTTGGAAGAGACCTCCAAGATCATCCAGTCCAACCTAGCACCCAGCCCTAGCCAGTCAACTAGACCATGGCACTAAGTGCCTCATCCAGTCTGTTCTTGAACACCTCCAGGGACGGTGACTCCACCATCTCCCTGGGCAGCCCATTCCAATGCCAATCACTCTGTCTGTGAATAACTTCTTCCTAACATCCAGCCTATACCTCCCTCAGCACAACTTGAGACTGTGTCCCCTTGTTCTGTTGCTGGTCCATCAATCCCCTCCAGCTGTGGAAGCAGATGGTTCTTTTGCAGGACCCCTCTGGACTCACCAGAATGAGTAATGCCTGCAGTCTTGGCCTGTGTTTGTAAAACACAGAGACACAACTATGCAGCTCAGGTACATGGCATCAAGTGTAGGGGAGACATTTAGGTTCTCTTGGCTGAAAGAAGAGAGACTAATCCTCCATGAGAGATGGCTGTTGGTCTCCTCACCAGCTGTGAGCAACATGGAGATAAGTGCTGCATGGGGCATCCCAGCCTGAGCTAATACACATCTGGAGGAAGCACCAGCTAGGAATCTGTCCCATCTATTAAGTCATTGGTAAATGCTTATAAGTACTGTGTCCAGTTCTGGGCTCCTTAATTCAAGAGAGATGTGGAGATACAGGAATGTGTCCAGAGGAAGCCAACAAAGCTGGTGAGAGGCCTGGAACACAAATCCTATGAGGAGAGGCTGAGGGAGCTGGGGTTGTTTAGCCTGGAGAAGATGCAGCTCAGGGCAGACCTCATTGCTGGCTACAACTACCTGAAAGGAGGCTGTAGCCAGGTAGGGGGTGGCCTCTTCTCCCAGGCAACCAGCAACAGAACAAGGGGACACAGTCTCAAGTTGTGCTGGGGGAAGTATAGGCTGGATGTTAGGAGGAAGTTGTTGCCAGAGAGAGTGATTGGCATTGGAATGGGCTGCCCAGGGAGGTGGTGGAGTCACCGTCCTTGGAGGTGTTCAAGAAAAGCCTGGCTGAGGCACTTAGTGCCATGGTCTGGTTGACTGGCTAGGGCTGGGTGCTAGGTTGGACTGGATGATCTTGGAGGTCTCTTCCAACCTGGTTGATTCTGTGATTCTATGATTCCTCCAAAAAACCCTCAATCCTCAAACCCTTTTCCACACAGAGAAAAACTCAGCGAGGTGAGATGAAGCTGTGCCGAGGCCAATTCCTGCTTCCCTGCAAAGATGCCAGCCCTGTGCTGTCTGAGCTGTGCCCCTCGTTTTCCCAGCCTCTCTTGTCATTCCTGGCTGCTGGTGACTCAGTCCCTGGCCACGTTGGTTGCCTGCACAGCAGTCATGCTCTGCTGCTTTGCAGAAAGCCTCAGCTATCTGGGGGAGTCTGTAATAATGCGTTTGCAGACAGTATTCCCCTTCCATGCTGGGATGGAGCCAAGACTTTCTTAAAGGTTTGTTTATGCAGAAATAAAGAGAGATTCCTTCATTTGCCACTTTCTCTGCTTCATGTGAAGTGTCCTGTCCTGCCCTCATGCCTCCAACCCTTGTGGGTGAATAATTTATCTCCAACACAACTCAACCTCAGCAGTGACTGGACTTGGACCTGGGATTCTTGCTCCCTGGGAGAGCTGGAATCATGATGCAAATGGTTAAATTCCTGCTAGTGGAGAAGTGTGTCTAGCCCAGCAAGAGCTGCTCAGACATCTTGCTTCTCATTAGCCCATCAGCTCGCAAGCATGAGATGGAGCTTGGCTTGGATCCCAGTGGTGGAGATGAGTGCTGTAATTCCTTCACACTCTTCTGGACTTTGTTTTGCCTGCAGAGTCTGTCCTGGAGCCAGGAGTGCCACCTGACAAAAGTTGAGTTGAACCTGAAACACAAAACATCTTGGCTTTCACAAATGAGCATTTGCTGGTGAAAGATCACCCATGGACTGCAGGGCCTGATGCAGGAGCTGGAAGATGCATTCAGTTCAAAGTTAAAATGATTGCAAATGTAGCCCATTGCTTGAAAACTCTGCTGATCCCTGCCTAAGATGTCTTAAACAACATCTCTGAGTGTGCCACACTCACAGACTGGCAGCTGGGTTTGTGTCACATCCCTGTTTGCCAGTGTGCAGGACTCACTGCAAGTGAATCCCTCCTCTTTAGGTGGACCCTGCTGAGATTCTGACATGGGTCTTGTACAAGGGGTTTCAGATGTGTGGTGTTAGCTGTGGGTTCAGTATGCAGCCCTGAAGTTGCCATACCTGCAGGATAGCCTCAGGATACCAGCATGAAGAAAAGCACAGAGGGAAACGTAGGATTATGCAGGGACAGCTGATAGAGGTGAAGGCAAAGCCTGGAGTCAGAAGCAGAAAACAATGGGCTTGAAGGTAAATTTAGTCTGTTTATGGAGATTTCAGGTTCAGAACCAAAACACCACCCTGAAGCTCATCTTGGAGAAGCTGTCATCACGCACCACAGGATGCGTAAGTGTTGCCCTGGTCCTCCAGCTGCCAAGGGCCTCCTGGATCTGGAGAAGGTCAAGACAGAAGGATCAAATGTAAGGAGGTGGGGAAAAAACAGCAGTATTTGCTTTCTTCTGCCCTGCTCCTCCCAGGCTGTCACTTTTGTCAAGGCTCCTGACAGCCCTTTCAGCTGAAGTGCACTCGAAAAATGTTTGCTGGGGTTATATAAGACTCCAGTACCTTTGGTGACTCACACTCCTTGTCCTAACACGCCATTCCCCACAGCCATTGTGTAACCTCATCAGGAAAGCATGTGCTGGCTGGCCCCAGGGATGGGGACCTGCAGTGGGCATGGGGAGCTGCAGTGGGAATGGCCCCAGGGGTCCTTCACTCCCAGGGAAAGGCAAATCTACTGAAGGACCATCCCACCCCTCTTGCATAGGAAGAGGAAGGAGTCCTGCAAACAGAGAGGGATGCCTGGAAATGAAAAATGTGAGATTCACTGGACTAGAAAATTTGTGGTTGGCATCTAAATCTATGAGTTTCCCTGTTGTGTGCTTGTAGTGAAAGGTCTACCAGTGCATGTAATAAAAGGGCTTGTTGGTAGGAGGGTAAAAAATGAGATACCTTCTTCCCTCAGCCAGGAAGCCTTCCTCCCAAGGTGAAGATGCCTGAGATTTATCTTAAGTAGGGAAACATCAGGATGGGCTGTGGCTAGCAGTGGAGATACTGTCCTTCTTTTCTGTCACAAAAGGAGAATCAGGCCCTTGAGGAGATCCTGGAGCTTGCAGCACATGCACGAGCAGGAAGAGAAGCAGCCTGCATTGCATCAGCAAGGGGTGCAGGCACCCATGGGCAACATGGGGTAGGGATGGAGCAACCCAAGGACATCAGGATAGATAAGCCCATAAAGGTAAACAGCACGTGACTCCCTTTTGGTGCAAGAGGCTTTGAAGGGTTGCATGTGTGCCTGTGTACTAGGTAGGGAGTCTGCTCCAGGTTCCTTGCAGCCAGGTCCTGTCTGCCACATGTTGCCTTTCCTGCAACAGCACCCCCAGCATCACAGAGCACGGCAGGGGCAGGCAGAACAAAGGAGACCTTGTGCCAGGCTCTCTTTCCCTCCTTATTCACAGTCTGTAGGCACTAGAGGGACACAAGTCACACCTGGGCAGCTGTACCTCACCATTTGGCGTTGCTCTGGTTTGCTTTGGTTTTTCACTCTGCCCATATACTGTGTTTCAATGTGTGTACCACAAGTCAAGCTCAAATATCTCAGCCCTTCAAGGCAACAGAGTTGCTGCAGATGTGGGCATGCTGGAAGAAGACAGAGTGTTGGCAAGTCGAGGGTAAATGTTTGCTGCTCTGAACTCACACTGCTGAGAAGGTTTTGACCTCATCCTGCCTTCTGGTCATGTCTCTCAGAAAAATCAGGTGCCCTGAACAGCATGCTGAAGGTTTGGGTGCTGCCCTGTAAGTTCAGGGCCAGCTCATCAGTTGGGACAAGTCAGGGTAGCTGCACAGAAGGCAGTCCAGATGAGTAGATATTTTCCTGATGTCTTGCCAGTCCTTGATTTCTGTCCAGGACTCCACACCTACCCCAGCCTACTTTCTGGTGCAGAAGTGCTAGGTCTGAATCATGAGAAGGATTCACAGCCTGGCTCATTAGCTGAGCTTGAGAATAAAGTTAATAAAACTCTTCTTGTTCAGCCAAGGATCTGGTACCCAATGTTTAGTAGCTCTGCAACAGAGTCACAACATATTGGGGCTGACTCTCAGCTTCATGACTCCACTTTTAGACTAGTGTAAAGTCACAGTAACACAGGCATCACACTCATTATTTATGATACAGTTCTAAACTGTACAGTTTTGCCCCCTCAGTCCATAGCTAGAAATCACCACTTCCCACATGCAGCATATGCAATGCTTTATTTTTAAGAAATAACTTCCATCTTTCTAAAGAGTAAAGGCAGAGCAAAAAGATTAACTAATGCCACCTATTAGTAAGTTATTAAATACTTAGAAGTCCACAAAACCATGCAAACATTCTGTTTCCTTAGGACAGAGGGTAATAGAAAAAAAAAACCAGAGGCAGAACCTTGCCTGGTGGAAAGCAGAAGACACTGCCTTCAGAAGCATCATCTGCTCCCAACTGCAGAGACAGTTGCCAGAAATGCCTCACCGTGAAGGTCAGCTCTGTTGATGTTGAGGGATGCTCATGAGAAGCAAGCCAAGGGGCAGAAGGGTCCACAAGTTGTGTTCTACTGGCTAAAACCACATGGTCACCATGATCTAAGTCTGTAGGAACATGCCCCTGCTTTGCCAGCCAGCCTCATGGGCTCCTTGGACTCAGGATGTCTCCGATGCCAGTCGGCAGCACTGCCTGCTGCCAACATGGTCCAGTGTTGCTTGCTGTAAAACCTTTGCAGTCCCTTACATTTTTGCCAGGCCCTAACCACCTGTGCTGGCAGGCTGCCACACTTGTCCAGAGAAGGGTGAGGAGGATGGTGAGAGGCCTTGAGCACAGCCCTACGAGGAGAGGCTGAGGGAGCTGGGATTGTTTAGCCTGGAGAAGAGGAGGCTCAGGGGAGACCTTATTGCTGTCTACAACTACCTGAAGGGTGGTTGTGGCCAGGAGGAGGTTGCTCTCTTCTCTCAGGTGGCCAGCACCAGAACGAGAGGACACAGCCTCAGAGTGCGCCAGGGGAAATTTAGGCTGGAGGTGAGGAGAAAGTTCTTCACTGAGAGAGTCATTGGGCACTGGAATGGGCTGCCCGGGGAGGTGGTGGAGTCGCTGTCCCTGGAGCTGTTCAAGGCAGGATTGGACGTGGCACTTGGTGCCATGGTCTAGCCTTGAGCTCTGTGGCAAAGGGTTGGACTTGATGATCTGTGAGGTCTCTTCCAACCTTGGTGATACTGTGATACTGTGACATCTCAGACAAGGTAGTTTGACAAGGGTGAGGCTGGGGGATGACACCTTTTGTCCTTGACCTTTAGAGAAAATTCTAGGATCAAAAGGTAAGGAGATGTGAGCATTCTGGAGACAGAGGGGAGAAGTCTGAGTTGGGTGTGGGATGGATGAGGAGAGGGAAGTTAGGATAAAGATCTGGTGGATAGGAAGAGATGGACCTCAGAGGATGTGGGACAGAAGGAAGAAAGAGAAGTCTCCACTAGCCATGAGGACATGTCCTCTGCAATGCCTTGGATGAATAAAGTATTTCCATCTGCATTTCTCTTCCGTCATCAGCTGAAACCTTCTGGTCCTATATCTCACATCAGTCAACACACTGTGGATGGCAGCCTTCCACTGTGACAAATGCTTTGTTAGCTCCTGTCACCCTTCTGTCTGGCAGCCTCAGCACTCTCGCTCTGTTGCTGGCCCTGTCACCAAGGCATGGTGGGCCTCCTGGGGACCTCCAGTTTGCACCAGTGCAACCCAGGAGGGCTCACACAGAGGCAAGTGACCTTCAGAAAGCTGAGGTTACACAATAGGCTGTTCCACAGTTAGGAGGTGCCAACCTGGCTGTCTCTGCATGTTTCTCATTTCACTGTTTCCTCAAGGCTCCCCACCCAAGCTCATCTCCATGAACAAAATGGATGGTTCCCACCTGTGGAAGCATGGCTAAGCAAAAACCCTGCTTGGTGAGATACCTGAAGCAGCTCCATGCAAGCCCTATAGCAGGCTGTCTGCTGAGCTGAGTGGGAATTAGCTCACTGCATTGCAGTAATGCATTTATATTGCTCCTGGAAGAAGTATCCACTCTAACCTAGCTAACCACACAGCACGACTGTGCACCATCAGCATATCCTGGCAGACAGCTCTGCAATTTTCCTTTCTCCATGCTGGCTAGCATGTTGGCTTCATGCTGTCTTTACAGCCAGTTGCACAAACTTCCCTTAGACTTCATCATCCTGGAGCTTTGCAGTCCCTGTTGAACTCAGCTTTGCAGCTGTAGTCCCCTGAGGAGACACTTTTCCCCCACAACTCCACAGCCTTGCCCCTTCCAGCAGTAAAGCAGAGGGGATCCCTCTCCCACACACAACTCTATGCCCCAGGAGCAGATCCAGTAAGCAGAGGCCTCTGAAAAGTCAGCATGTGGTCCTCTAATTAAAGCCTGGATCCTAACGTGCAAGTATAGAGAGGCCACATGCCAGCTGATGTACTTTGTAGCTTGAATAGTGTTTCTTTAATGTAGGTGGATTGATTTTGGGGTGGGTTTTTGTTGCTGTTGTTGGGTTTTGTTTGCTTGGATTTTGTGTGCGTGCAAAAAACATAAATAGAGCCTCATCTTTTATGCATTTTCTTGTGCCTTCATACCCAGAGCACCTCTCCATCATTTGATTTCATTCCCTGTTTTGAAAGACACACTTACTAGAAAAAGATATAAGGATGTTTTCATTACAGTTCATCATATTCACAGACATAAAATATTAAAAGCAATATAGCTGAACCCAAAAACAATGCAGTGCTTCAAAAATAGAATCAAAGAATCATAGAATCATAGAATCAACCAGGTTGGAAGAGACCTCCAAGATCATCCAGGCCAACCTAGCATCCAGCCCTAGCCAGTCAACTAGACCATGGCACTAAGTGCCTCAGCCAGGCTTTTCCTGACCACCTTCAGGGACGGTGCCTCCACCACCTCCCTGGGCAGCCCATTCCAATGCCAATCACTCTCTCTGGCAAGAACTTCCTCCTAACATCCAGCCTATACTTCCCCCAGCACAACTTGAGACTGTGTCCCCTTGCTTTGTTGCTGGTTGCCTGGGAGAAGACACCAACTCCCACCTGGCTACAACCTCCCTTCAGGTGGTGGAGGTGTAAATAAAAAAAAAGGTTTCTAAAGCATTTGAAGTCAATACCTCCACATTTCTCTCCAACATTATTTTGCTTTTCAAAATCAAATGGAAGAAAAATCTGTAACTACTGTGAAAGTTTAAAAATAAGTTTAAAAGGCTGACTGCTCAATGTTCAGGTAGCTCAGCCTTCAGTAGCCAAAAAGAAAACAAAACCAGAACCAGCAGAAAATACAAAAATCCTTTTATGGGCATAAAATGTTAATGGGAGAGATGTTAAAGGTGTTAATGGTACCAATGCATATTCAGCATCTAGTATAAATGAGGAAGGGAATGTTACTGTTGGCAACCTCAGGCAATGACTGGAAGTATTTATTAGCTCAACAGGATCCTGTATTTGCACAGGTAAAGCCTGCCAGCAAGATGCAGCACTTCATTGCCAGACTAGCAAACAGAACAGACCAAGGAGAAGGTAGGTGGCAAAAAAGGTGTTCAGTGAGAGCTGTGGAGGATGCAAAGCCCCTGAAAGCAGCACTCCTCAGTTAAGAGGCTTCCTAGGGCTCCCTGCCTGCCCTGCTCCCAGCAGCTTGTGGTTGTATCCATTCTGAAAGCATTTTTATGAATGGTGAAAGAAGACTTTGGTTCAACAAGCCCCAGAAGCATAAGGCTGAAAAACGGAAGGGCAAGAGGGAAGAAAAGCAATGAATGTTAATTAATGTAATATAGTTGTAGTTAGGTGTTTGCCTGTAAATCACATGGTGCTGCATAGCAAGTGAAAAGAAAATCCCTGCAAGCTACTCAGAGCAAAACTCTATGATGCACAGAGGAAACTTTAGCTGTATGCTGCAGGCTGAATTTTCTCCACAGAGAATACATGCAGCACACATGGACTTCACTGCCAAAAGGGGGTATTCATTTAGTAGGTTTATACAGTGCCAGGAACATCAAGCAAGTCACACAGAACTACATGATTCATGCAGACCACAGACCTAATCCCAAAATGTTTATTGTCAGCAGTCAAAAAAAGGTTAAGCTGTGACTGGCACTGTTGGCTAGGAAACATCAGAGCCAGTGTCCTGACTATTCTGGGGATGGAGATGTCCTGTTCCTTCAAAGGCTGAGCTCAAAGCAGGTCTCCTCTGCTGGGGAGCACCAGCCAAGCTCCCTGCAGGGACAGCTGGGGTGAGTCTGGCTCTCACTGACAATTTCAGATAGCTGTTGAGATAAATACAGATGCAGATGAATATAGAACCTGAAATGATGACAGTCCTAATTATTGCTTTTTATTTTGATAACATTAAAACATTTCTTCTAATTAATTCTATTCTTCTATGCATCTTGAAAACTGTCCTGTGCTTAGATGATAATGATAAAACATCCTCTCTGTCTCCAAAAGTGTCTTTATGTTCTTGTATGACATGAATTCTAACCAGGGCTGGGCCAGCAGCACTACTGTGATATCATAGAATCATAGAATCAACCAGGTTGGAAGAGACCTCCAAGATCATCCAGGCCAACCTAGCACCCAGCCCTAGCCAGTCAACCAGACCATGGCACTAAGTGCCTTATCCAGGCTTTGCTTGAACACCTCCAGGAACGGTGAATCCACCACCTCCCTGGGCAGCCCATTCCAATGCCAATCTCTCTCTCTGCCAACAACTTCCTCCTAACATCCAGCCTAGACCTCCACCAACATAACTTGAGACTGTGTCCCCTTGTTCTATTGCTGGTTGCCTGAGAGAAGAGACCAACCCCCACCTGGCTACAGCCT
Source organism: Pogoniulus pusillus (assembly GCF_015220805.1). NCBI lineage: Eukaryota > Metazoa > Chordata > Aves > Piciformes > Lybiidae > Pogoniulus > Pogoniulus pusillus. The sequence continues at coordinate 11,083,655 of NC_087264.1, read as the reverse complement.
CCTTTCAGGTAGTTGTAGACAGCAATGAGGTCTGCCCTGAGCCTCGTCTTCTCCAGGCTGCACACCCCCAGCTCCCTCAGCCTCTCCTCATAGGGTTTATGCTCCAGGCCTCTCACCAGCTTTGTTGCCCTTCTCTGGACACATTCCAGCACCTCAACATCTCTCTTGAATTGAGGGGCCCAGAACTGGACACAGTACTCAAGGTGTGGTCTGACCAGTGCTGATCTTTCCAATTCAGTTTGAAAGTGTTGACCTTCTAGCAGATACTTTATGATCAGCAGTTCATCTTTTCCCGTGAAACAAGCCCAAATACGCTATATATTTGTCACCACACTGGTGTTCTGAAACAAACAAAGTGATGTTCCTAGACACCTACAGTAACAGTAGTAAGTATGGGAATATTTCTTCATCTCCTGGGTTGTTGTCATTGTGTGAGAAGAACGGAAGGCAAAAGACAGCGTATCTCTAGAAAGAGCAAATGTGCTCTGAAGCACGGCTGGGGGCTACACACATACCTGTCTGTACCATGCATCCCTCTGGCTGGTCTATACATCCTTTTTTAAATCACCCATGCTTTTAAAAAAGACCCTTTGTAGCCATGGTACCAGGTTGCAACAGAGAAACTCAAGATAAACAGGCACACAAAATTTTTATTCCCATGCTTTTGCAAAGGTTGTACATAACTGGAATGTTAATTCATTGTTCCAAGCACTCTTGTTTCAGTAGAATACAGAATGCAGATGGCTCTGTCTGGGTGACATCTTGAGTACTGCATTCAGGTTTGGCCTCCCCAGTTTATGAGGGACAGGGATCTGCTCAAGAGAGTCCAATAGAGGGCTACAAGGATGATTAGGGGACTGAAGCACTGCCTTATGAGGAGAGGCTGAGGGACTTGGGGCTTTTTAGTCTGGAGAAGAGAAGACTGAGAGGGGATCTAGTAAATGCTTATAAGTACTGTGTCCAGTTCTGGCCTCCTTAATTCAAGAGAGATGTGGAGATACAGGAATATGTCCAGAGAAAGGTGACAAAGCCCTGTGAGGAGAGGCTGAGGGAGCTGGGGTTGTTTAGCCTGAAGAAGAGGAGGCTCAGGGGTGACCTCATTGCTGTCTACAACTACCTGAAGGGAGGCTGTAGCCAGGTGGGGTTGGTCTCTTCTCCCAGGCAACCAGCAACAGAACAAGGGGACACAGTCTCAAGTTGTGCCGGGGAAAGTATAGGCTGGATGTTAGGAGGAAGTTGTTCCCAGAGAGAGTGATTGGCATTGGAATGGGCTGCCCAGGGAGGTGGTGGAGGCACCGTCCCTGGAGGTGTTCAGGAAGAGCCCGGCTGAGGCACTTAGTGCCATGGTCTAGTTGACTGGCTAGGGCAGGGTGCTAGGTTGGCCTGGATGATCTTGGAGGTCTCTTCCAACCTGGTTGATTCTATGATTCTAAATATTTGAGGGCTGGGTATGAGGAGTAGGGGAACAGGCTCTGCTCCCTTGCTCTCTGTGATAGGACAAGGAGCAATGGATATTAGCTGCAGCACAGGAGATTCCACTTCAACACAGGAGGGAACTTCTTTACTGTAAGGGTCACAGAGCACCGGCACAGGCTCCCCAGAGAGGTTGTGGGGTCTCCTTCTCTGAAGACTGTCAAGGTCCATCTGGACATGTTCCTCTGTGACCTGAGCTAGATTGTATGGTCCTGCTCTGGCAGGGGGGGTTGGACTCAATGATCTCTGGGTCCCTTCCAACCCCTGACATCCTGTGATCCTGTGACTATCACAGATGTTTCACAATGCATAACCACAGGACTACAACTGTGTGTCATCTCCAGTAACTTTTGGGGCAGTGTGGAAGCTCCAAAGGAAAGCAGATGTTGGGAAAGGTTTTGGAAAAGGTAGAGAGAAAGACCTAAGTATTTATAGGCCTATCTCCTGACAATAATCCCAGCAATATAATGGAATGACTCATATGGATCTAGATTAACAAGGAGTTAAGGGAGAGAAATATAATTAATGCCAATCAGCAGGAGTTTATGGGAAGAGACCCTTTCAAACTGAGTTGTTATCTTTCACCAAGGAGATTGCAAGATTAAGTGATTTATGTAATGAAGCTGATGTAAAGCACATTGACTTCTTTAAGGCCCTCAACTCGTTGCAGCAGGACATGCTGATTAATAAACAGGAACAATATAAACCCAACGTGACACACATAAAATGGTTGCTTAATCCCTTAAACACCATCGTGGTGTTCCTGGAAGGATGCTCAGGACACAGCAGGCAGCAGGCACTGCTCCCTGAATGCCACCCTGGCATGTCTGGCTCATTGTGCCACTTCAGCCATTTATTGAGCCCTCAGTTTTTGCACCCCTTCCCTTTGCTTGCTAACACACCCCAGTAATCAGATTTTTCTCAGTCCAAGTTGTCTATTTTGCCTCTAGCTCTTTCCTACACTGGGATAGTTGGTACATTCTATGAATTTTCAAGCTGGCAACCAATTATCAATGCTTTTTTTAAATGCAGAAAAATGCAGTATAATCATGTAACCCTGCAAAATGAGTTCTTTATCTGCACCATTTGATATTTCACCCAGCATTGTAAAGAAATGAGAGGATTAATGATAAGCTTTGCAGATGACACCAAGATGGAAAGAAGAGGTGGAAAGTATAGGATGTGTTGCTGGTGTGGAGCAAACCAGCTTGCAAAACTTTGTTCAGGAGAACAATACACGTTTGAGTATGACTAAAGTTAAAAATCATACTTGTAGGGATAATGAAGCATAGTTTCCAAGACAGGAGATAATGCACGTGGAGGGGAAGGGTCAGAGATACTGAAAAAGGTGAACTTGAGTTTCCAAAGTTGAGAGTTACAGTATCTGAGAGGGCTAAACAAATTCCTTGGCTGTGGCATCAGCAAAATAAGGTATATCACATCTTTATTTGGGTTACAGCTGGAATACCATGTTCACATCTGTTATCTGTAGCACAAACCAAAAGGTGAAGATTAATCAGAGAAAACGTGCATGCTAGTGCTTACAGATTGGAATGGGGTGCCTTTTGGTGACAAATCCTAGCATTCCAGTCTCTTCAACCTCTTAAAGAGATAGCTGTGGGCTAAGCTGAGTCCTGGTTGGGAGTAAGTTTTATCATCCATGAGACAAATGCAGGAAAGATCCCATAGCTGGAAGCTGTCATTAGCAGGCATATCCAGAGCAAATGTTTCCAAGGGTGAGGAAGAACAATCACAGGGATAGTTTTCACGGATATCTTGCCTCTGGCAATATTGGAATGAAAGTTACAATTTAAATCAAACACCAGTTATTCAGGGAAATCCACATAAAGGCACTTCAGGGCTTGGGTCTAGTAAAGCTTTGGAAACCATATGAACAAGAACCTGGGGCTTCACCTGTGGTGCCTCCAGAGACTGCTGAGGCTGAGCTCAAGCTTGGACCTTAATGCACACTCTTGTATAAACAAAGTGGACTTATGTATGGATTTGGGTGTACACTGAGCTGTCTATATAGACACACCTGGATGTCCCTGTGTGACAAAGGGTTCACCTTAGAGAAAGGCAGAGAAAGGTATGAGAGGCTCTGCTAACAACTGAAGGTACAAATGGTTATCACAGGTGGGAGCTGCAGGTTGGATGCCAGATGCTTTGGGGAGAACATGGAGATGGTGAAGGCAACTATGTCCAACAACCCCTTGGCAAGTTTCAACAAGCCAAATCCAGCTCTTGAGACTTATTGTGGGCCCTGGGAAATTCATCTAAGCTGTGTGCTTTCCATTAGCCTGTTGACAATTTTAGATGCTCCCTTTTGAACAAGCGTAGGCTATACCATTTTTAGGTAACCTGTGCCCAGACTCCCTGGAATTCATCTCATGGCTACAAAACAATTACTTCCCACTAACACTCAGGCACACTGATTATTAATTTGTGCTTGAAAACATTACGTGCACTAGAGTCATCTATTCTTTTCCCATCATTGTGAATGGAGTCTTTGATTCAGTATCAGCCACACAGGAAATGGCACAGGAGGAACAGTAACATGCCTGACTCAGATGGCAAAGAACCCAAAAGCATTTATGTTTAAGACACAGCTCTGGTTTAGCTTCAAACACACAGAGTTAAATTCTGAGCTAGCATCATCACCAACTGGATACTCGTCCTTTGTGCTTCCTTTGTAACTCACAAGGCATCACACTTATGGAAAGCTGAGGAGATATTTTCAGTTCTCTCACTTTTCTAAGCTGTGTTCTTGTGCCAATCCATGAAAGCAGTGCTCCAGAGCATGCAGCTCTCTGGAGCAGTGTGGTTCTGTCCCAGACCATATAAGCATTTGCATCAAATGGTGGTGGAATTAGAGCAGTTCAGGCACTTGACAGCATTCCCATCACGAAAGTTTACATCTCATGCACCATGCCATATGGCTCTGCAGGCAAATCGCAGCGTGCTTGGCCTTACAGGCAAGGAATTAAATGAGGAATGCAGTTCAGGAACCAACACTGTTTGCTCCTGGTTTCCATAGTTGCAGCTCAGTGAATGCAGTTCAGGAACCATCACTGTTTGCTCCTGGCTTCCATAGTCACAGCTCAGTGCCTGAACCTGTCTGATACCTGGGGAATGCAGAGCAATTGCATTGCTATAGCCACTCTGCCGTGTTCAGGGACTCACTCTTCTCCTGTATGGAAAGGCAAGTTCAGAAGTTAAATGGGCATGGATCAAAGCAAGAAGTCAACACATACAAAATCTTCTCCTGTCTTTCAGATCTCACTCTCTGCTGGACATGAAGTTGAGGATGAAGATCTTTTCTCTTTCCTTGGTTTTCTATGCTGCATAAAACATGTTTTGCTTTGGCCTTGCAGTGGGTTGCACTTAGGTCTCATCATGGAGCATTGTTGCAGGGAGCAGTCAGTCCTTTTCTATCAATATCTTTGCCACTTCTACTTTCAAAATCACACACTTCTTCCTACTAGAAAACACTGTTAAGATTATACATTCAGTGGAAGGTAAAAAATTCAAAACAAATACAAATAATGATTTCAAGCACAAGTAAGGACGTTAGTTTTAAAGGTAACACTGATAATGTAACAGTCCTGGAAATCTCCCACTGTGTGGGATTGTCTCAGAATTTTACAAGAAAAAAAAACCCAAGGTGCCAGAAAAAAAAAGGATGAATGATACTGGTTAGATCCTGTGGATGTAACACATTTTAAAATGTGTTTTGTAAATGCTTAAAGAAACACCAAGAAGTCACATCACAACTAACAACTGTATTAGCCCAAACTGAGATTTTTGAATTAACTAAAAAGCTCTGATAATTTGGCAGACTTCCCAGCTGATGTCACAGCTGCAGTGCACAATGAAGCAGCTCTAAGAATTACATTAGCTGATTCTCTACTTGCCTCTTCCAACAGATGTCTTTCAGTCTCCAGCCTTTAAAGTGAGGTGAGAATAGAAATTCCTCAGTCAGTTTTGCATTTGCAATCCTTCCTCCAGAATTAAGATCCAAAACCTGGGCATTCAAATATATTACTATCAATCCTTGTGTTTTGTCCAGCAATCAGTTCCAACATTCTTTGCTCTGACCATACACACTGTTAGAGTCTAGCATGTCTGTGCAGTGTTAAGATAATCAGTTTGACATTTAATGCCCAGAAGAAAAAAAAAAATCTAAATTCTCCATCACAATGATATCATTTTGCATGATTTTCTTTAGGTTTCTGTGTGTGGTGACAGACAAAAGAGTGACATTAAAATGTCACCTTTATTAGCATCTCTAAGAAGCTGGTGAGGGGCCTGGAACATAGCCCTGTGAGGAGAGGCTGAGGGAGCTGGGGGTGTGCAGCCTGGAGGACTCTTAAAGGTGACCTCATTGCTGTCTACAACTACCTGAAGGGAGGCTGTAGCCAGGTGGGGGTTGGTCTCTTCTCCCAAGGGGACACAGTCTCAAGTTGTGTTGGTGGAGGTCTAGGCTGGATGTTATGAGGAAGTTGTTGGCAGAAAGAGTGATTGGCATTGGAATGGGCTGCCCAGGGAGGTGGTGGAGGCACCGTCCCTGGAGGTGTTCAGGAAAAGCCTGGCTGAGGCACTTAGTGCCATGGTCTAGTTGACTGGCTAGGGCTGGGTGCTAGGTTGAAGTGGATGATCTTGGAGGTGTCTTCCAACCTGGTTGATTCTATGATTCTATGACCTGCTTCCCACGTGTCTTTTGAGTTACGTTCTCCAATTCTACTGTAAACCTCAGTTTTTATAACTGTTAGCACTGTAGCCAGTACAGCCAAAAGCACAAGATGCAGCCTACTCTGGATAACATACAAACACTGTCATCTAAACCCCCCTCACAAAACCAGTCACTATCACTATCAATAGCACAAGAACCAGAAAGCACAATTCAATTATCAGATTGCTTTCTGAGTTTTCAGAGCCTTCTGCTAGGAAAAAAAGTCACATTCTCATTTGTGAATACAGCTTAAACAGTACCTGATAATAGAGCAGAATGTTTTATGGAAACAAAGAAATACTAATCCTGTGCAATTGTTTTTTTTTTACTACAGCCTGGTTTCTAAGAAGAAAAATAAACCACTTTGAAATAATGAACTCATCTGTTTAAATGGGAAAAAAAAAAGAGAAAATAGAAAGTAGCTGCTGTTCAGTTTCACATTTCCAGTGCAGGTTTTGTTACCTGGAAAAAAACAGCACTAATCAATGTTGTTGCTTATTGCCAATAAGATGGCAAAATTACCTGACATTATTTTTATGGTCTCGAGCATTTCATCAAAAGTTCTTATTTCAAATTAATTTTATTAGTCAGAAACATGACTCTGAAATTCAGGCATAAGCAGTCCTCCCGCACAACCCCCTTCCCAGGCTCTTTTAAATTTGGACTGTGGGAATTAGAAGTGGGCTTTACAGAGAGCAATAGCAGAACTATTGTATCAGCAGGCCTAGGCTTTTCATCTAAGTATTCACTATTGTACAGTTCAGATTTTATCTGAGTGACCACTGCTTCCATGGAATGGCAACACAGGCTTAGCTTACTTTAATAGCTCTTCGTGTCTGTGCACAGAACTTCCACAGATCAGTTTTGCCAAGGCTCAGGACAGGCAAACCTATAGATGCAGACAGCATTATTGAGCTTAGTGTCCTGCTCAAAGTCTGCAAATTGCTCCTCTGCTCTGATGCTTGCAGTTCAGCCATCTCATGCTGGCTGGAGTGCCCATGAGTGCAGGGTGAGAGCATTGGTCTGGTAAACGACCTATGTAAACTTCCATCTACTGTTTTCTGACTCTGGCAAAAATCATTTACATTTTTTAACAAATACATTGCAAAGAACATGAGCCAGCAGAGTGCCCAGGTGGCCAAGAGAGCCAGTGGCATCCTGGCCTGCATCAGGAATGGTGTGGTCAGCAGGAGCAGGGAGGTCATTCTGCCCCTGTACTCTGCACTGGTTACACCACACCTGGAGTACTGTGTTCAGTTCTGGGCCCCCCAGTTTAGGAGGGACATTGAGATGCTTGAGCGTGTCCAGAGAAGGGCGACGAGGCTGGTGAGAGGCCTTGAGCACAGCCCTACGAGGAGAGGCTGAGGGAGCTGGGATTGGTTAGCCTGGAGAAGAGGAGGCTCAGGGGAGACCTTATTGCTGTCTACAACTACCTGAGGGGAGGTTGTGGCCAGGAGGAGGTTGCTCCCTTCTCTCAGGTGGCCAGCACCAGAACGAGAGGACACAGCCTCAAGCTACACCAGGGGAGGTTTAGGCTCGAGGTGAGGAGAAAGTTCTTCACTGAGAGAGTCATTGGACACTGGAATGGGCTGCCCGGGGAGGTGGTGGAGTCGCTGTCCCTGGAGCTGTTCAAGGCAGGATTGGACATGGCACTTGGTGCCATGGTCTAGCCTTGAGCTCTGTGGTAAAGGGTTGGACTTGATGATCTGTGAGGTCTCTTCCAACCCTGATGATACTGTGCTTTGCTGGCAACTGAAAAGATGAAGCAGCAGTCCTGTGGCAAAAGCAGAGACTCTTAACTCAAGAGGGACAAGGACCTGCTGGAGCAGGTCCAGAAGGCCACAGAAGTGCAGCATCCCTCCTACAAAGACAGGATGAAAGAGTTGGGGCTGTTCTGCCTTGAAAAAAAGATTCCTGAGAGGCCTTATAACTCCATTTCAGTATCTGAAGGGTACCTACATGAAGGCTGGGGAAGGATTGTTTAGAAGGATATGTAGTGATAGGATGAGGGGAAATGGTTTTAAACTGGAGCAGGGTAGATTTAGGTTGGACATAAGGAAGTTCTTTACAATGAGAGTGGCAAAAATACTGGGACAAGCTGCTAAGGGATATGGTTGAGGTCCTGGCCCTGGAGACATTCAAGATCAGACTTGATGAGGCCCTGGGCAGCCTGATCCAGTTGAAGGTGTCCCTGTTGACTACAGGGGTAAAGTTGGACAAGATGACCTTTGAAGGGTCCCTTCCAACCTGATGCAATCTGTAAAACTGTGAGATCTGGACACACTTCCTGCCTTTAAGATTTTATGACTGACCTTAGCAAGCCAGATAAGAGACAAATCCCACTCCTTTCTCTGTGCAAAGCGTCCTGCCTGCTGACAGACCACAGCTTTCCTGCAAGTATGTACTGTCTGAGCATACATGTACACAGATGCCTATGTACATGCAGAAACATGGATCATTTGCACAAGAGGCAAGCATTCAAATCCAAAATTCTTGTTGTTGACACAGAGCAAGACATTAGCTTGAAAGTGAAGAAGGAACAGAGAAGCATAAGGGGTTTCTCCTTCCGCAGGTCAGGTGTATTGTGGAGCACTTCGTCGTCATGATGATGAAGTAACAGAGGAGCAACTTCCTTATTGTGTAGTGTTCAAAGGCTACCTTTTCATGTTCACGTCTCTTAAAACAAGGAAAATTTTATCTACCTGGTAGGAAAGATTTCGAACCAGAGCTGGCAAATATTCATGAGAGACATTAAGTTTGTCAGATAAACTATGCTTTTTAAAGAGAAAATGTTACTATTAGGCTGCTAGGTCCCCGGAGATGCCAAGTTTATATGAATTCCACCAGATCTAGCATTTTTTTTCCTTTTCTAGAGGTTCCCGTTTTCTCTGCAAAAAAACCCCGATTTGTTTCTACATCGCTATGCGAATTACTCCTCATTCTCCGTCTTAATTCACAACCAGATCTTCTCATAACTAAACCAAGATCTTCCTTGCACATTTTTAAATGCTTGTGCAGAGAAACTACAGGATATACCACGCATGGTTTGACAGCCGAGGCTTCCACCCTCCTCCAGCCCATGAACCGAGCTTCAAGGCGTTAGGGAAGCGCCGTGCCGCCGCACTGTATGGGCGCCTGCCCGCACCGGCTGAGCCCGGCGACCGCCAGCCTCGCACCTTCCCCACGGCTGCCCTCCCTCCTCTACGGCACACCAGCTTCTGGGCGGGTGAAGTCCAAGGAAAGGGAGGACACGCTATGGCAATAGACCTGAGGCCCGAATCCCGAACGCCACTGTACAGCAGACAGGTTTCTAGACGACACATGCTAGTTTTGCTCTGCGGGCGGTAAGAGGGCAGCAGGGTCCGTGCCCGCGCCCCTTCTCCGGCTGTGGAACGCAGCACATGAAGCAGGTGCTGCCATTTCTTCAGCCACACTCTACGGCTTCATCCTCTTTTTCCCCACGGTGCTCCCCAGCACCTGAACTCCTCGCCCCGGCTCACACCGCTCCTCCGCCTAGGGCAGTGGGGGTGCCCCCAGGTCTCTGAAGGCCTATTTAAGCGACAGCCCCCCCCTCCCCCTCCCATTTCCAGGCCGGGCCGCCCCAGGGGTACTCCGACGGGCAGCGGGAGTGAAGCGCTGCCTAGCGCTGCCTGTGCGGCTCCAAGCCGAGGCTCGGGGACAGGCAGGACTCCCGCTGACCGATCCCCAGCGCACAGGAAAGGGGTGGTGGCCGTACAGTGTGTCACTACAGAAGGAAGCGCCCATCCCGGCCCCGCCGCGCTCCCGCCCCGCCGCGGACCCTAGCAACAAGCCGCCGGCGCCAGCCTCCCCGGTGCGGCCGGGCGGGGGGCGGGCCCTTCCGGTTCATGCCGGAGCTGGGCTCGACGCAGAGGAAGCGGGGCGGCCATCTTGCCTCGTCCGGGAGCGGCGGAGGGGCGGGGGCAAGCGGGCGAGCGTCGGGCGGGCACCCAGCTTCCCCAGCTTTCGGCCGCGGCCCGTAGGGTGCCGTCCTTCTCGGAGCCTGGGGCGGGCAGGTTGGCTGGCATGCGAGCGGCGGCCCGGTGAAGCGGGGCCGCGGCGGCGGAAGGAGACAGGAGTCCCTTCGGTGGCGGGCCTGCGCTAGCCGCGGGTGCTCGGGCTGCAGCGGAGCGGGGCTGGCGAGAGCAGCCTAGTTGTGCGACGCCCTGCTGCCTCCTCCTCCTTCTCCCCGCCCGCCCTGCGTTTTCCTCGCGGAGCCGCTCCCTCACCGCCTCCCTTCCCCTGGTTCCATCCCTCCCCGCTTGATGACGCGCCCCGCTCCCCGCTGCTGACCCCCGCGGACCCCGGCCTGGCCGTAGGATGAGCCCGGAAGACTCGGAGCGGGCGAGACTGCTCCGTTCCTTGAAAGGGATCTAGCCCGGGCGTGGGACGCCGCCGGAGGTTGGGGGGCACCGACGCGACGCCGCCCCCCTCCAGTCACCTCGTCCTTCATGGTGGCTCCTTGCGACCACCATCTCCGAGCAGACGCGCAGCCCGGCCTGGGGGCCCGTGTGTGTGTGTGTGCGCGCCGCCGTCGCGGGCAGCGCTGCCGCTCGAGTGAAGTAAAATGTCCACTCGGACTCCATTGCCCACGGTGAACGAGCGCGACACCGAGAACGTGAGTACCGCCGGCGTGTGGTGGTGGTGGTGGGGACCGGCCCGCGCCCCATCTTCCCCGGCACCGCGGGCTCCGGGGACGCTGGCCTGGGGCGCGGCCCGGGGTTACCGGGCTCTGGCCGTCCCGGGTGGGCATCGCCCTGCGGAGCATTGTCATGAGCCGTTTCGAGCTTGTAGTGCACCCAATTTGCCGGTTTATTTTAAATTAATTATTTTTCAACATCTATCATTATGGTTCGCCTTTTTAGTAGCATTTGCAGGCATCCCTCCCCCAAACCCAGAGTCCTCACTGTAAATGCTTTATTCGAGTGTTTCTTGGTGGCGAGGATCGCGTTTGTTATGTTGGTATCGGGGAAGAGAAGATCTGCGGAGGTGGGTGGTGGTGGGTTGTTGCCTTCTTCTAATATGCGAACTTACTGTTAAAAGCAGCAGAATAAACCTCTGGTAAACAGATGGCAATAATTCAGCTCTTGAAGGGGTGGGCTAGGTGACCTATATAATAGACCTCTTCCCCGCTTAATTTGCAAGGTTGTCGATGATAACGACCCTGTTTGACTAGTCACCTGTTCAGATTGACATTAAAAGGGTTTCTTTATTAGAGTTATCTTCCAGATAAGGGAGCCTGCGTTTCATTTCTTCCTCCCCCCCTTTTTTTTTTCTCTTTAACAAAGCCACGTTTTAGAAATTGACATTTTATTTATAAGGTTGAATCAAATACTAAATTAACAATCTCACAAGTTGTATGGTAAAGAAAGAAAGAAGGAAGAAAGGAAATGAGTGGATAACCACAAATGAAGCCCAGTAGGAGACTCTCTTTCTGCAGATAGGAGCTGTATTTCTTTTAAGTTAAAACTTACTCGATCCCGGTGTATCCTGTCTAACCATTTTTCTGCTCTGACATGTCCCCAGATGATAAACAAAAGGGAGTTGTCACTCAGTATAGTCTAAAATGAGTTCATAGTGAACTTTGTGTTTAGCTTTCTGTGAATGCTACCTGATAATCTTTAGAAGACAGATGCTAAGCTTGACAGAAGAGGCTTCCCCCCCCCCCCCCCAAGAATGCTTATGTTTTGAACTGGTGTAAAAAAAGTGGAAACTTCAGTTAAGATCAGGAAAAACTGTTGGATTGTTCCAGACCATAAATAGTCAAAGAAAAGTGTTGGTAGCTCCATTGTTTAAAACAAGACCAGACAAAGCATTAGAAAACATGCTGCATGGAACAATTACTGCATTACTAGGGATTTAGATTTTATTGACATAATAGACACTTCTAACTTCTGTGATCTTTATTTGCTTTAGCACTAGATGCAACCTGCAGGCTAAGGGCTGTATTGAGCAAAAACCCAACTAAGCGTATTTGCTTGTAAAATCTCAATGAGCTTCCTGCCTTGTGGAAGAAAATTATTCCAATATTATGCAGCCCTTCCTGTGCCATAGGGAGAGTAGAAGTTGTAGCACACTCTACAAAATACTGTACAAAGTTTATTTGGATAATTATTGTCGTCTACAAGCAAATGTGACTGAGGTTTTCGAGCACCATGGGTATGTGTGAAGGCCACCCAGCAAATCATTTTATGAAGTGTTCAAGCACTCTGATGTAATTAATTCAAACTTTGCTATGGGTAGCTTAACAGTGGAAAGACTTAGTATGTGCTTAAGGAGATACATTATTCACAAGCTGTGTGGAAGTTAGATTTCAACGTTCCATTTAAGGCACCTTGTTCCCACTTCAAAATACTGGTCTAACACTTCTCTTTAGTAATCTTCATAATTTAACGTGCGTGAAGTGTCTTGCTCACGGAAGAACTGCCTTAGGTTTAGATTAAGGCATATTTTTTGCCTGCTGTAATCTGGGCTGGTGACCACAGAAATACTTGTAAGTTGTGGTATTGACAAGGAGTCATTAATCCAAGTGCTCACCAAATCTATTGAACTACCGCCCCAGTACAATACTCAGGAAGCTGTCTCTGGCTGTCATCTATGTAGAAATTCACCAAAATGCATTCTGTTCAGCCTTGCTTTAAAACTAAATTTAAATGTGACATTTAGTCTGTCTGAATTACCACTACAACTGTGAATGCCAGGGCTCTCTTTTAATACCAAATGTGACGATTGTGATACTTCAGCTAACTGCTCTTCCACCTCAAATCTGGGTGTATTGTGTTGAAAGGAAAATTGAGCCCTTGATTCTCTTTCGTATAGGAGAAGGCTAAATAGTTAATATTCATAGGATTCTTTGAAGCTTGAGTGGAAGGAGGCTTAAGAGGTATTCAGCTAGCCTTTGGGCTATGATTGTGGACCCCTTTAATGCCTTCTCTCTCCTTGGAAGGTTGCTACTGCTGACAAAGGCCTAGCTGGTGTTGAAGCTGAAGTGTGCTGATCATAGCTTATCCATGCCTCTACTTGCAGATTTGAAAATGAAGTTAGCCTCCAGAATGATTTTGAGAGTAAATTGTCTGTGCTTGTGCTTGCAGTTAACCACATTCAGCAGTTGGCAACTCCTGTTGAATAGACAAGGTCTAATTGGCAGCACTCGAGGTATTTTTTTTTTTTAAGGCAGTATATGCCACTTCTTACTGAGAATGTACTGCTGAAGTGGAAATACTGTGACAGTGATTTTCTCCAAAAGCCACTCACAGCTATTCAGCCTTTAGTGCCTTTTGAGATAAAAGGATTTGGCTCCGAGTCACCTGGGTTTGAGAGGAAAGGCATCCCAGATGATCTGTGATTGTAGGAACTTCACACTTGGACAGTTGGAAGCTGGCTGTTGGCCTGCAATGAGCTGGCTTCCCACCATGAAGGTAGAGCAGCTCTCCTCTGGCAGTGTCTTGTGCAGCAATGGCTGCTAGCTGCATAGAGAACAGAAGTGAATGAGAGAATCAAATCTTTTTGTCATCTTCAGAATTATGACCTGCATGTGGCAGAATAAAGCAGCCAAGGCAGCAGAGAACTCTTTCATACAAAACTGGGTGACAAGGTAGACACAGAAGAACCACCTTTAGGTGTTACAACAATGAGAATAAACCTGTTTTACTAGCAGTGAGGAGGAAGTGAGAGAAGATAGACCAGGAAAGAGTGTGGAAACGTAGTGGGAAAAGAAGATAAATGGTGGAAAACAGAGATAAGAGAAGGCACAGAGGAATGTACATATGGCAGGATGGAAGACAACAGTGACAAAGAAATAGAACCAGAAGGAGCAAGACTGTGGGGAGAAGGACAAGTACTCGTTAATACAAATGTGGGAAGGCTGTAGTCAACTGTAGATGAAAACAAGGAGATGCAGTTGGTATATGGAGGTCAGTAAAATTCTTTTTAAGAGCGTGAAATAGAGAAGAAAAATCTTGACTAAAACAGGTTAATTTGAACAGCTGTGGGGTTTTTTTTGAGGGGGAAAGGTAGCTGTTTTGCATGTGTTAGCACTGCAGGCCAGTCTGAAATAAAAAAAAATGAAGTAATTTGAGGAAAAGCGAGACTAAAATACTCTGTTATCTCCATGACTGTGCCTAATGTGAAACATTTACTATTGAAAAATGCCCGTGTGATGGCAACTGCACTTCTGCAAGCCTGTATAAAAGGGTTTTGTGCAGCAGAAGTATCTTAATTTAGTTGTTCAGGGTATTTTTAAGTACTTATTTTAAAATGCTTAGTAAGGGTAGAGTTAGATTCAAAAATTCAAGATGCTGAAGGTCTGTGCAGTAGATCTTGGTTTGTTACCAAGTAGCTACAAAATGCATTAGAGCATTTGCAGACAATATGCAAGCTTGCATTATTTAATATATTATTTATCAGTCTTCTCCTGTTACAGATAGATCTGTAATTGAAATGCTTTCTTCCGTAGCATGAAATCTAGATTGTTTGGGTGTTTTTGAGAAGGGACTGAGGTGAAAAGCTTGCCTGTGGCCAAGAGCTGGGGTAGATTTTCTTCTACAGGGACCATCTATGGTCTTTTGTATTTTTCACCAGTTGTCATGAATGTTTGCATTACATTAGGTGAAGGTGGTAAAATAACTGAAAATTAAATATTTCAGGAATTCATCTGGGATATATTTTTAGTTATAAACTTTCACAGAACAGGAAAATGGCTTTTATGCATTTTATACTGCCTGATAGTTCCAATGAATGCTCTGTGATTTAGTACTAAAAAAATACCCGATTGGATTGTGTGATGTTGTGAGTCACTGACTGCTAGTATTTTCACATTTTGAAGTGAGAGGCTTAATTCTTTAGCTCTGCTAAACAGCTTGTGCCATGTTGTTTAATCATTCGGTTTCACTGTCAGCTCGAACTGACAGGAGGCTGCTAGGGGTGTCAGCCCTGACTGCTGCTTCCCACCTGGGGTTCATGCCAGCACTAATTACTGTGGGGCTGTATGACGAGTCTGGTCAGCTCCCTGATCTGCCTGAAATCAGCCCATAGGAAAAGTGAGTTTATCTCCATTCTGTGTGGTTGCAAATACTGACACAGAAGAGGATGATAATGTCCAGTCCAGGTGGAGAAAGCTAGAAATACTAATATTTTTGTTTTGCTCTACGCTAGTCATAGTACAGCAGCCCAGGGATAAGATTACTTGAGTCATACCACAACTACAGACAGATATATTACTGTACAACTTCTGCAAGGTGCACTACTGTGTTTCTGTTCCTGGAAACTAACTTATTTTTTCTCTTTTTTGCATTATTTCAGTAACTCAGAAAAACTAAGCTACAGAACCTTACTCCAGAAATTATTAAAAAGTCAAACTTTGTGTATTAGCACCACCGAATGTGACTTAAATTGCAGCCTTAAAAGTAACAATTTCAAAAACATCACAGATGCAGAAATTACTGAAAGATAATAAATGAAGAAATAGGGAGTTTAATACCCTAGCCTTTGTAGACTTCTTTCTAGCTTTCTTACCTACTCACCTAACGTTGTCTGCTCAGTTCTCCATTTTAATTCTAGTCAAAAGTCATGCCTGCATGTCTCAGGTGACTCAAGTCAAAAGACTTCTAAGAGTGGAAGCATTTGTCTCTCCAGATCTACATTTCATATGATATGCAAGTAGCATGTGTCTGCAACTTTCTTTTCTCAGTTAAGTAATGCTGCCTCATGGATGTCAGCCAGATCAAAAATGGAGGTCACTTTTTTTTTAGGCTCATGGCATATCAAGGTTGGCTTTGCTTGATGTGGAGATCATCTGCCACTAAAAAACTTTAGAATGTATGATGCTTACTGCTCTTAAAACACCAGCCTAAAAGTTACTGACTACACCTGTGACAACACTCCAGTCAGTCTCCTGGATGAAGCCCTTGGGTTAAGGAAGACTTCTTGGCCTGTAAAGCAGCAGCTAGATGAACTTATTTTGTGTGTATAAATACATGCAAACAGAATTTAACTTTCAAATAAAATTTGTTCCTGTAGAGCTGAAGCCTAAAAAAAAATTTTCTATCTGCAGGCTCAGTGTGGTCTTTGAAAACCAACTGTGGAGGGTTTTTTTGTTTAGTATGTAATCACTGACAGTGATTATTCTGGAAACAACTTAGTTGGCAGTATTGTTGGTGAAAAATAGCTGAAGAGCCAACCATATTCTGTTATTCTCCAGACTGATGTCAATAAATATCCATTTTAATCAGCAGTAAAGAAAGATATGGTAAATGTCAGATCTTGATAATGTGAAGCAACAAAAGAGCTTTTAAAAAGCTTTTCTAACTGGCACCAGACTTATCTTTTTGATTATATAAGCAGGATTTCTTCACTGTTCTGTTATTCAGTGCTAATCATGGAATTACAGGTTTGCTCTCTTTCATATACTGTACAGAGTATGAACCAAATTATGCCAGATACATTGGTAGAGGCTGTAGTGCTTACAAGTGGAGAGGGCTCCTGTATGTCTGCAAAGAAAGCATCTTTTATTTCTGAAGCCTGTTAGTGCTTTGCTTTTGGGGTTGTCCCACTAATCTTTGAGGGGCAGCAGTGCAGTTGTCACTGGCACTTTCCACTGCTGAACTGTAGCCGGAATTGTGAGTGTGCAAGTGTTGCTTTGGGTAGCAGTGCTTCCTCTGCCAAGTGGAAGTCTCCTGTATGTCAGTCCGTGCTGTCTGTTTCCATCAGGCAGCTGAGCAGCTGGGCCTGTTCTCTGAGCTGTAGCTGCTTTGTTCTGACTTATTCCTGGGTTTTCTCCTTTATTTTTTTCTCACTGCTGAGATTAGGGAGAATTAGGAATGTGTGTCAAGAGTTAGAGCCTGTGTGTGCTAGAGACTGTGTTTACCCTTCAGATTCTTCCTTTAAACTGGTTGTTTGGCAAATATGACCTAATTAAACTAGCCACTCATTTTCATGGTGTCATGCCAGTTAAATGAATGAGTACTATGGTAGGCTGAGAACTACATAGTGAATTCTTCAGTTTGACAACAAAAATTTCCAAATTAGTGTTTTCTCTCTTTCAGCAGGTACAATGTACACTCTGTTTGTCTCCTTTACTGAGTTTTGTCCCACTCAGTTGTTTCACTTGATTGCAGCATCCCTAATGGCTGGGCTGTAGCGCACATCAGTGAATCTGCCTTCATGGATTGATAACTTCTGTACTGTGTTGTATATTTTACTTTGTAGAACTACATTAACAATTTCATGATATGGAAACCATGACTGTTCACCTTTAAGAATGACTATGTAGAAAGCTAGTCTGAAAACCGCCCTTTAATTACATGTGCTGGAACCAAAGAATTGGATATGCAAACACACCAGCATGGATATACTGGGGCTGACAAAATCCATGTTTCTCTGTGTTCTCATTTGTGTCCTGGTCAGTGGTAGGATGGAAGTAAAATAAGGAAAGTACAGAACATCTTCAACTGATGGCTTCACATTTTATAGTACAGAAAAATAATGTAATATTTTATAATGTGTGATAACTTAGGGTTTTTCAAAGCAGTAACTGGTGTAGAGGCAATTGTGGTTGAGTGTTTGCTATGACACCTCTTGGTGGTTGCCAGAAATCTGTGTTTTGACTTTCCAGTAGAATTCCTTTGTCAGCAGATGCTGGATGCCCTACTGTGCACTTGCACTGATACATCTGTGCAATGAGACACTACTTCTGAGTATCCTTAGGGCTAACCTTTTTTCTCTTTCACTGAGGAGTATTTGCCAGTCTGTATGTTCTTAAGATGTTAATCATAAATGAGAAATAAAATACAACAAATTGTTAGGAAGGGCTGCAGTGAAATTGGTTTCCATATGTTCCATTTAAAGTATTTTTAAAAGAACACGGTATGGTTCCTGATAAGTACTGATGGGGAGCATATAGCTAGAAATTACTATTTATTTATGTCAGCTGCCCAAGTTAGAGTAATGGAGCAATTTCATTAGTTGGTCATAGTTCCATGATTGTTACAGGTTTGAACAGCTTTCCAAGAAATTGTGTAGAGTCCCGTCGTAATATTTCGTACAAAGATGAGGTAACGGCTAAGGTAATAAACATTCCTAGAGCCTTTTGTAAGAGATTGCCTTTTATTCATTTGCCTGATGAGAATATAGTTTTCAGTATTGTATAAATACTTAAAATAAAAAAGTTTGATACTGTTTGTCCTTTCTGTTGTAGAAAGAGTCCTTCCTACTTACTGTAAACATGGATTTTTTTTTGGCCATTTTAATTCCTTAATGTTTTTCATCTTCCTTGAATGGAGATTCTATTTCTTCCAGGTTTTTCTCAGTTGTTGGCATCTTAGTCTAAGAACTAGTTATAGTCTGCCCTGTGTGTTTCTAATGCTCTGAATGTCAAGGTCTTTCTAATTATGCAGCTGCTGGATAAAGCTAACATTTGTCAAAAATATTTCAGTTACCAACACCTTCATACTTCATTTGCTTTTTGCTTTTCTTTTTCTTTCTCTTCATGCTGATCATTTTCTGGCTATGAAAGGATGTCGGCTCATCATTGGGGGAAGGCTTTTGCGAAAAGGTGGGTTTTGTGTTGTGTTCCAAATACAGTTGGTCTTAGACTTAGTCCCTCCCACACAGTAAAGTTTCTCTCAAATGAAGATACTTTACTCCATTTCCTTCTGGGTTGAGTAATACCAGGGTGGGGCTCTGGGGAGGAGGAGAATGCCTTTTTCCCTCCTGTCTTTTTTCTCTTCTCTGAGAAAGCTTATCTTGTTGGCTTGGAAGTGGATAGGGTTTTGGGGAACTCTGCTATTATGTGCCAAAAAAAACCCAAACCATTAAAAAAGACCCCCAAGCAACCTTTAAGTAATATTTCACAGTATCACCAAGGTTGGAAGAGACCTCACAGATCATCAAGTCCAACCCTTTACCACAGAGCTCAAGGCTAGACGGAACCTGATGCATGAAGATTGGGAGAAGGTCCTTTTTTGTCTTGAGTGGGTTTTAAGGAAACCTCTTTTAAAAAATAGTGACTCTGGCTAGCAAGAAGCTGCACAAAGTTTTCAGTATGCATGCTTTGGTTCCCCATCTGCAATATAATGGTCTTTCTTTGTGTGAAGGTAAGTATTTTGGCAATCCCTCAGCCAGGATGGGTGTCATGAATGTTAGCTTTAAACTGAACACATCTCTAAGAGATACAGCTCACCTACCACAATGTGTGGAAACTTACTACAAATAAACACATTTGTTTTAAATCTTGTGACTTTTAAAACAAACTCCTTTTCTTATTGAAGTCATGAAAATGTAGATCTGGGAAAGACACCTGGAATTTAAGAGAATCCTAGGGGTCAGGAGTTGGAAAGAGGCAAAAGCTGCAGCTGAGAGTCTACTTGGGAAAAGACAAATGTCCTGCATTGCAATTTAGAACACAAAGGATGCTGTTACTATTTCTTCATGCTGAGGTTGGAGCTGTTAATGTTTACTGAAGGAAACTACCTTGGGAATTAGCTGAGTACAGCCAAATGCTATACAAGCCAATGCATGACTTTAACTTTTTCTTCATCATCTATGTTTTTGCCTTTGTCTATATCGTTTAGCTTCCCCATCACAGCTTCTTGAAAAGTATTTGGGTGGGAGAATCACTTATTCATTTTTGAGAAGCACATTTATTTTTTAGTTTAAACATTTTAGTACTATATGCTACTAACCTCTCTTCTTCCTTCATTTCCATAAGTGCAAAAAAGAAATCCATGTTGAAACTTGGAAGCTGTTTTCTGTAGTTTCTAGAAAGATTGTGTTCTGCTCAATATAATAATCTTACCATGTTGGTAGATTTACTTATTTGATAGAATCATAAAAGCAACCGGGTTGGAAGAGACCTCTGAGATCATCCAATCCATAAAGACTAAATTAGATATGGTTGTAAATGCTCAGATTTCAACAGAGTGAAACATGTCTCTGAGCAGGTCACTTGGATAGATGTGTATTCCCAAGCAGTTAATAACTTTTATTCAAAAACTACAGCTGAAAAAGGTCATACTCTTGGAAAGAGATAATTTAGGTTAAGGTGGAAATGCAAACCTCTGTACAAAGAGATTGTGTTAAATTTATCAGTGCTAGTCCAAGTATGTTCACAGCTGTTATTTCCTCCCTTTTAAGTGTAAAGCTAGAAAGCGTGAAAAAAATGGTAGAATACAAGAAGTCATTTCTCCATAGAGGACAGTGAAGCTGATGCATTATTGGGGCAGTTTACTATGTGGAAGAACGTTTCTTTTACAGCATACTATTTATATAAATAAGTAGGATCTGAGTAAGATTAGTTCTGAATAAGCTGCACACAGGTTCTCTGGTACCTGATGTCCAATCTCAGCTGTCTCATAAGCTAGGTCTAATGCAGTTTATAAGTTGGAGCACAAGGCATCGTGGATGTAGATAGTCTGTTTGCAGAATCAGCTGTGTGGTTCAAAAGCAGCCTTGATGTTGAATCTGTCAGCTGGACAGCCCAAACTAATAAGCCTGTATGGAGGCAGACTGTCTATTGCTGAAACCAGTTTGTATGCTTGTACTGTGTGCCTAAGTATGAAAGAGCTGTAGGCAAAATAGGCCTGATACACTTCTTTTTCCTGGGTGGGCTATCAGGTCTGTGTAGAGCAATGTAACTAGTATAGCTGTATTCCTGGAATGTTGTGCTTGAGCTAAAAGTGAACCTTCCTCTGATATATCCAAGAAATACTCTCATGGCCCTGTGCAGAACATTGTGGTCCCTGGTTACTGGAGTGGCAATGTAGGGGTATGTTAGCATCAGCAGTTGCTGCTGTTTTCTAGCTGGTCTGAATAATTTGACACTGAAAGGTACCAAAGGAGCTGACAGAGAAGTTCTGTGAACTCTGTGCTGCAAGGTTTGTTAGAAGTCAAAAGTTTAGGGAGATGAAGAAGATTGGCAGTGCTGTGTCAGTAGATGCAGGGATAAGTAGGATTGCCTGAACAACCAGCACCAGCCTGGTATTAAAGGCCTGCAAATTACCAAAGCTGTTGATACAGGTTTTCTCTAGCTTTAGTAGTTCTTTCAGATGGGTGATTGCCCTTATCCTCTTTCTCCTTGAGAATTATTGATTGATAAGCACTTACTCAGTTGTTGCAGACCTCAAGATATTATTGAGAGCAATTAATTTTTACCAAGGATTGACTCTTTACTGGATCTTCTTGTGGGTGTGCTTCTGTGTTCCTGTCCCAGTTATTAGTGGTGTGGAAGAAATGTATGCTACTGCTCCCAAAAACGAGGATAAAGATTGCTAGGATGTTAAATAGGGCAGGATGGGACAATCACCAGGAACATGTAATAACCTGCATGTTAGGAAACTTAAGCCGAATGTGTGATCATGAATGTAAGGAAGAACCAGGAATGAAAGTCAAATTACATGTGGTAAGAGAATGGGAAGCAATAATTCTTAAAAAGACTTAGGGTCACTGTTGGGTGTTCAGATACAGATGATCTTCCAAAAAAGTTCATTCTCTCTGTGTGAAGTAGCGGAGTGTTGAACATAACATGCAGGCTCTGTGTGCCATCCTACTGCAGCTGCTGTCAGTGTGGCATGTACAGTTCTAGCATGATCCTCACAAAAAGATGTTGGAAAAATAGGAGAGGGTTCTGAAAAGAACTACAAGAAATGCTTCCTTATCTTTAATCTCTTTAATCATTCTTACAGCAGCCTGTTTAGATATATACACAACATTTACTAAAGTAAAGAAGTAACATGATCATAGTAGTTAAGTACCTATATGAGAAGTACAGATCTGGTGACAATGCAGTAGCCAGGCAGTAAGGAGAAGGTAAAGTCAGACTGATCCTCAAACACAGCACCACAGTGTGTGTGTATGTGTATTTTTTAAATAGTAACTATTGAAACAATTCCCAAGAGTTGCTTTAGACTCCTACCAGTAGTATTTCTTAAATGAAATTAATGTGGTTTTTAAAGTAATTTGATCACAGTTGTTGCACTCAAATAAACAAACTGAGGAACTTAGAATGCCAGAGTATGTGGTCACAAGGTTACATCAGGTTATTAAATAGTGTGAAACTTGCCAAGTGTCGTGCAAGTGTGGATTTGTTCATGTGTGCCTATACTCTGATTGTTAGCTTTATGATCTCATATCCTTATGCTACAGAGATTTTCAGGCAGAGTTGCTCTGTGTCACATTGTTGGTTGTCCCCACTGAGTTTCAGAAAGAGGAGGAGTAGTGGGTGGAAGAGTGAGATCTGAGATTTCTGAAATGACCATAAATTTAGTGTGTCATCTTCTGGGTAGTCAGACATTTACTTCATGTTCACAGACTACTGAGCATTTTTAATGAATGCGTTAATTGGCAAAGCTGGCATATAGATCTCAAACCTGAGTTGGGAACTAAGGGACATGAGGAGACCTGCTCTTTCAGAAACTGGCTGTCAGGAAATGAAAGAAATGCTTTATCTTAGCCATGTAATCTAATGAATAAAGGCATATTACAGCTGGGATATATCCATTCATTTTTACAATTAATAACTGTTCAGGGAAACAGAGTGGAAGGAGCTCAACAGATTACAGACAGTATCTCAGTTCTCTGTAACTGCTGAGGTTTCTGTACATTAGGTAAGATTTCTTCCCTTGGTCTCTGGGTTGTCCTGGGTCTTTTCAGTCATGAGCTTTTGTAGAAACAGAAATCTAGCACAAGAGGAAAAATACTACTATGATTTTATCAGTAGTATTAAACTGTCCAGTAAGAGCGAACATTTTACTGTGTGTGCTCTTGGAAAAGCTTGCTTTGTGTCTCCTTTACAAAGGCACTTCTGCTCTAGTTAGGCCAAGTAATGCAGATGTCAGATACTTCCATGTTCTGTAACTGATTCAGCAATCTAGGTAATTTACTTTAAAATGCTCAACTGTTTCTGCAGTTCAGGTGACATTCCACTTGGTCTTTACCAGGTGATGAAATGGATGTTGTGTTATGAACTGTGAACTTCTTTATTGCTCTACCAGAGCAAAGTTCTGCATTAATTTCAAGCTTGAGTTGGGTCCTCTGAAGGTTTCTTCAAGGGAATTGCTAATGTTTATGAATGTTCTATGCCTCTCATCATTGATGTCTTTTGTTTCTCAACCTTACCTGTGTATATTTTCATTGCAGCACACGTCCCATGGAGATGGACGGCAGGAAGTTTCCTCTCGAACTGGGCGCTCTGGAGCTCGCTGCAGGAACTCTATAGCTTCATGTGCAGATGAGCAGCCACATATTGGAAATTACAGACTCCTTAAAACAATTGGAAAGGGGAATTTTGCAAAAGTCAAACTGGCAAGGCACATCCTAACTGGCAGAGAGGTAAAGTGGTGTGGTTGTAAACAGTAGCCAATTGCAGTAGGTGTAAAGGTTCTCCTAGAACAGTATCATCTAAGTCTGTGAACACTTAGCACATTTTACTACATATGTTGCTACTGATGTAGGAAAAAAACCCCAGAATTAGAAAACTGTGAGTTTCTTAAGTAATGATTACAAAACAGTTTTGCTTGAAAACAGTCTCTTAAATTTGTATTTTTCGCAAGTCCCTGTCCAACTGAGTTGCGTTCAAGTTTGCTACTAGAATTCCTTGCTAAATCTTCCATTCCCAAAAAGGGGCTCAGTGTGTATCAATTTAATGAACTTGCTGGATGCTTTGCCCCTTGGTGTCTCTATATTACACAGTGCAGAGCTGTTTTGGAGGACAAGTCAGGAATGAGAATGGACAGATCTTGATTATGGCCTGAGTAGCCAGCGCAAATGCAGCATTTTCTTGCCAAAGCAATTTAACTCTCAGGAGTTTTGCTAGTATCTGCAGTGTGAGGCAGCCTTGGGAAGACATCCCAGTTTGTTCAGAGCTGGTTTGCATGTCTTGTTCAATGTTGCATGGTGTAGACAAGCTTTCTCTTGTATCTCTTTACAATGTCTAACTTGGCTGCATAATTAGATTCTATGTGCCATTGTAATGTAATTAATAACTTGAGCTTAATGATGGTTCTGATTTTGTGAGCTGTAGTCCTGTTTGCTTGTTACAAGAAGGTGTTTCTTGTTGCTGTTTTAGTAGTAACAACTCTATACACTGAAACACCTTACTGACCTTTTTTTGCCAAACCTGTCCAATTAAGTAAATGTTTTGTTGATATCAGCAAGGACTTGTAAAGAAAGATGTGTGTTTGACTGCAGCACTTCAAGGGAATTTCTTTTTTCTGAGCTAATACAGAATTCTGTAGCACTAGGAGGAACAGAGGGACCATAATTTTCCAAGATCTATTGGGAAGGTTTGGGGTTCTTCTAAGCCAACAGTTTCAGTGATCAGCAGTTTCCTTCTGGTGTTTAATTTTAATTGCTTTTCACTTAGGTTCCCTCCTCTCTTTACTGATACTTAACACAGGAAATGCAAGTACTCAATTGCTATTTTTTGCTATTATTACAGATATAGGAGTTGGAGATAGGTACCACGTGGCACACATTGTTTTGCAAAAGTTGAAATGTATTTTCATTTACTTGCACACAACTGTGTGTTGACCTCTGGTTTATCTTTGTCTGAAATTTCAATCAATAAAGTGACAGTGTGAATGGTGAAATTTGAAAAGTTTTAAGTGCTAAGCTTCCTTTAACTCTTGTGGAATAGATGTCATTCAATATATTCAGAGCATAAATACTTTAGATGACATGTGCACTGGTCCTGGTTACCTAGAATGAGTGACATTCCTTTGGTGGAGACAGTTAAGCTAGATTTATAGGAATATCTTAAAGATGCTTTAAACTTTTTTTTAATTATTGTTTGCAAAAGAGTAATAAAAATTTCTCTTATTGCTGGATGAACTGTACAGCATTGATGATGATTATATATGTTAGATGCATATAAGCAGAATTGATCAGTGTCCTTGATAAGTTTTCTCTGTGTCTTTCATTTACCCTTGCCCCTACAGCAGTATTTACGTAATCAGTCTTTAGATTGTGCTAACCTTTTTCACGTCTGTCACACTGATGTTTTTAGGTTCTGATCAGCAACAGCACCTAGTACTTTGTTCAATCTTGCTTTCTTTGCTAACTCATCTCCAAGGTTGTTTCTATCAGTTTTCCATTGTATTTGATGGTGCACTTTAACTCCTTCAACAGCTCTAATCATTATAGTTTGCCTTTCTGTGCCAAGGCCACTGATACAGATATTAAACCAGATTGGTTCTCAGTCATGTCCTTGAAAACCTCTTACTCATTTATTTCCAACCTAAAATCTCTTCAGCCTTTTAATTAAAAACATTCTGTGCACATTTCAGCTTATCTAGTTGAATAATATGCATGCATTCTCCCGAATGAAACTTTAGAGTAGTGCAGATAGTCATGTTTTGTCTTTCCATAGGGTGCAATTCACAGCAGGAAAACACATTGAATTTTACCCTTCTGTCTTGTTTGCCTATTTTCTCTGCAAGTTTCTTAGCTCAATAATTTTATGGTAAATGGCTCTACTAGGAAAAAAAAAGTCTGGTAATTTATAAATGTGTGCTGCTTTGTTGTTCTTGATGGATGTTAGAAATCTGTGCTACAGGAGTGCTTTTAAATTTTTTTCCTTTAAACCTGCCACTCTTAAGAAATCTGGGATAATACTCTTAGTCTGGCCTTAGCCAGACAGCACTCATCATCCTGAATTTGTGATTTCCTGCTTTACACACTCATTTCTGCCTGCTCTCTTGCCTTGGTTTCTATTCTTTTGTCCAGTTTATGTACCAAAGTCTAGAATCATGTCCTCAGTTTTACAAGTCAAGCTCAAGAGTTTTCATCTCTGCTGTATCCTTACTGTATTTCTTTCTTATCTATGAGGCTATTCTTAATGTTTTTAAGTGTCAAGTTCACTTTCACTTTGTGGCTGTTCCTACTTTATATCTCTATACTGATTAACTTTTAAATCATGCAGATCAGCACTTTTGTGTTGCTTCTTGAGGGGAGGATTGTGTTTGTTCAGGCATTCTTCTAGTGTAGTTGCAGTATGAATTTTCCTGTTGCCTGAGATGCAGCTTTCATGTTCTAAACTGGAATAAGGTTCAGGACTCTCATTCTCATCTTCAGTGTGTCTGCAAGGTGTGTGTTGAGACCCCAGGCTCAGACAACCGAATGGGAGAAATATTCAGCCCTTTGTGGGGTGATTAGAGCATGAGCCTAGCTTGAGGGAGTTGAATTGTCTTGCCAAGTAGTGCATGGCCTTCTGCTCACTGCAGTTAGGGAGGGGAGGGTTAGCTCCGCTGCACTACAGCTGGTGTTTGGAAATGCACTCCTTTAAGATTCTTTGTCCAGGAGAGTGCTATTTGTTATCTGTCTGCCCTTTTGAAACCAAGAATCTTTGTAAATCTGCTTTTGTTAATTTTTTGACTCTAAGCCATGTATTTTCTGTGGTAACCTATCAAAGGTTATTTCCTCTGGCAAGTTTTGCGTGCTTGCCAAAATTAATCTAAAAGATAAAACTACCTTTTGCTGTTACTGAGGTGGTTGGAATTGCAGCCAAAAACACATGTATTCCTTCTGTTCATCGATGACATGTGCTCAGTTAATAGCCAGGAAGCTGAAGTTTCATAGTGAGACAAGATTCTTTCAGGATCCAAGTCTGAGTCCAAGGAATCTACTGTCATCTTTCTGTGCTTCCCCTGGATAAAGTGAAATTTAAGGGAGAGAAAAGGTTCTGAAAAGTGGCAGTTTGGCCACTTTGCACAGTACCTCAACTTTTGACCTCTTTCCTCCTATGTAACTTGGAGTTAATGTTTTAAGTCATGTTACTGCAAATGGTGAAAGCAAAGAAAGTTTTAATTCTACTAATGATCTCCCACAGAGTATCATGGCTGATGCAGTGGTCTGACAGCGTAGGTGGACATGCATTCCTCCAACACTGGCCGCAGTACACAATACTTGAAATCATTCCAGATGAATTTTGTGTAAAGAGAGTAAAGTTTCTGCTTTGGAAGGGAATTTGATGCTTTATTATCTGCGCTTAGTAAAATGGAAGATGATATTTCTCAGGCTTGTGAGAACTATTCTTGAGGGCAGGCTCCTTTGCCTGTAATTTGGAAACCTTCTTAAGGCACCTCAAATTGCTCCCTGTTCTGCTGATGGGGTTCAAGTTCTCAAAGTCAGTATTGACACACACTCTCAGTGTTCATGTGGATAGGCATTCTCTGAATTCATTCTGCCTTTAAGGCTATGATTAGTGCACTTAAAAAGTCCAAGTCTGCCTTTAAGAAAACTGAGGTGTGTACTTCCTGTATCTCCAGGGCTAAATTTGTTTACTAGTGTCAGAGATGTCTCTGATCTGGCACCAGTGCACAGTGAGAGAGGTGAACTGTCTTTTGCAGAAAACAAATGCCTTTAGACTTCATGTGTTGAAATGAGATTTATGTCCCTCAAAGGCTGACCATAATATCACATTTCAGAACATAAGGTCCAACTTTTTCTGAGTGAAATGTACTACCACACCACAGCCATTTTCTTTGGCATGGGTAGTCTTGATACAACAGGTGATTTTCAAATCAGATTATCTGCTGTTGACAGGCATCACTCTTATGTCCGGCATTGGTGGAAGTGAATAACTTTCTTGACAGTAGTTCAAGGCGTAATGGTAGAGGTAAAAATGTTGTCTTGGTTTCGTACACAGCTGCTAATATGAAAACACCTATTGCTTAATGTGTTTATCTCTTGTTTGTATTTTTAAAGTGATTTCTCAATGTTTTGCAATGGAATTTTGCCTCAGGAAATAGTGATCTTTGGTTTCAGTACCATACCTTAAAAGAAAATACTCCCCAAAGCAAAACAATACTTGTATGTCTTCTTGGTGACATCTCAAGGGATCCTGCATGTAGAAAGGCTTCATTTCAGGAAACACATATCCATCATAAAGTTCTGTGATGCACTCAAGTGTTTAACTTTGTGTTCCACTCTTGCCCTCTCCGTCATGATTTTGCATATGAATGTAAGGATCTAAATTTGCCTTGATGCAAGACATTCTTTATACCATACATTGCTGGCCCCAAGTTAATGAGATGACAAAGCACAAAACCGTGCAGAGAAATGGGAGCTGTGGCATGAGGAGTAGCATCTACGGTTTGAGCCAAGAATTCAAAAGAAATTTAAAGCTCTTGCTTTGCAACAGTGAGGTATTATTATCAGCTTGGTTGCAGTATCTTGCCATTTTGAGACACACCATCTCCTTGGCTCCTGTAGCATTTCTTCTCGTATGTTTAGTCTCTAATTTAGGAAGGAAAAATACAAATTGGCATGTAATTCTAGAAAGATTCCCATTTCCTGTTCTAACTCATCCTTTAGCCAAATTACATTGCACTGAAGCTCCTCTCTGAGCTTATTCATTGTCTCAGTTCTTCAAGTTCTGACTAGTTAACATGGTATTGAATTTCTCTTTTGATTATTTTGTGGGGTTTTGTTTTTTGTGGGTTTTTTGGTGGTTTTGTTTGTTTGTTTGTTTTTTAATATTTCTCTGCAGTATTTACTGAAAAGATGAGAACCAGTAAAGGAGTGAAATTGCCTAAATGCTTGTACTGCAGCCAATGGATTTTTGTTGACAGTGAAGCGTTATTTCTTTTCATATCCATCAGAGAGCAGATTGGTGCAGATATTTTGTGAATTTCCAAAGGTGAATTTAGTTCTTGCAAAATCAGTGTGGAATTACTTTGAGATTGCTCTGAAATCTCTGCTTTAAGAAGCATCTTCACAAATTATCAATGCCCAGTTAGTAATATGTAAACTGTTGTGTAATTATACTGTGTGAATATCTGTAGGCAACTTGGCCTCATCCCTGTAGGTGTTTAAGGCCAGGCTGAATGAGCCTCTGGCCAGCCTGATTTAGGGTAGGGTGTCTGTGCCCATGGCAAGGGAGTTGGAACTAGATCCTTGTGGTCCCTTCCAACTCTGACTGATTCTATGATTATCTACTGTTAGGGCACTGTCTGATGTTGGAGCTTCCACTTCAGCAAGTGTAATAGGTCTTAATGTCAAGCAAAAGAATTAATTGAACTTGTCTTAAGCTTAAAATATGAGGGATTTTTTTTCCATTCCTGTTTAATTTGTTGCAGTCAAAGTAACACTTCAGCAGTTAATTCCAAATGATTTTCTTTTAAATACAGGTACATAATTTGCTGAAGAAACTGAAGTGATTTTTGTGTTATCAATTTCTGTTAGAGGATTTGACTGACTTGTAATAACGCTGCATTGTTCATGTGAAACATACTGATTATGAACTCTTCCTTTAGGTTGCCATAAAAATAATTGACAAAACACAGCTGAACCCGACTAGTCTACAAAAGGTAGGTTTTGACATTTAATCTTTCCACTGTAACTTGTTTTGTTTCACCACCTCCCTCCATTAACCTTGAATGCCTGTGCTGGAGAATCCGAGGCATTGCATACATTGCACACGTCTGACTACTGTGTTTAATTACTAGCTTTGTAAGAGAGATTTTTGATAACCCTGCAGTAGTTCAAGATGAACTTGTACAGAGCTGTAAACTGCAAAAAACAGTGATATTAACTGCTTCCTTTATCTCCTAAGCAACCCTGTAGAGAGAGTGTTTCTGGTTTGGTTTCATGCCCCCGCGTCTCCTTCCTGCTGGTCACTTTAAGCATACAAATAGAAAGCTTGTGTTCTGCCCTCTTCAACTGGCCTTGAGAATGCTGCCTGTGGACTGAAGCCCAAGCAGTATCTGTGCCTTTCATGTAGTTTGCAGCAGGAAAGGTGATGCAGTTTTATGGAATAAATTGGGGCATGGCTATTCTGGTTTCTTCCCTCTAGCCTTAAATGTTTAATGTGCTGTTACAGTTGTATTGCCTTATCTATTTTAGTAGGTAGTGATAAATCTTACTCTTTCATCAAGCAATCCAGTCTGCTTTGGAGTGCCTGCAGGAAGTACATTTAAATGTCACTTTTACCTTGGACATTTCTAGCTGTGTCCTTTTAAGTGCTGCAGTCAGAGGTTTTATATTTACTTTAGAGTACTTCAATTAAAAAATCTCATTACGGTATTTCTGTTTGAACAAGAGAATACCTGGGATTTACCTGCAAACAAAACAAAATACTATTGCCAGAGTAAACTTGAGAGCATTTTGTTTTTATGCAAATGCTGACACAATCATGCGACAAGATTTTTTTATCAAAATTAATGGTGCACAAGAAAGTTGGAAAAGCACACAAGTTCTTACACTTAGTGGTCTGGTTGGGAGGCAGAGAACCTGTAGAAGAAAGGCTCTGTTGTCTGAGCAGGTAGCAGCTTCCTACTGACTCTGAGGACTGGATAAAAGTAGATACAGATATAATATGGTTCCAATTCTCTCAGAAATTTTTTCACCTTGATCCCTGAG
The DNA here is from genome assembly GCF_015220805.1 of Pogoniulus pusillus. Taxonomy (NCBI): domain Eukaryota; kingdom Metazoa; phylum Chordata; class Aves; order Piciformes; family Lybiidae; genus Pogoniulus; species Pogoniulus pusillus. The sequence continues at coordinate 11,053,081 of NC_087264.1, read as the reverse complement.
GTTATTGGCAATTTCTGGGTAAGCAGGGAGGAAATTAAATACAAATTAGGTAATAATGATGGATTAGATAAAGTTGATCTGTGTGGCAGATCTGTGCAATGTGGAATACCTGAAAAAAATGTTACATGGTTGAAGCACTTGGAAGAGAAACAGAAGCTGTGTGATATGAAGGGAAGGGGTCAGGGCATGGGAAGAATGGTCAGAGAAAAATAGAGCAGCTGTGTTTTCAGACAAATGTGATGTTTTAACCCATCAAATGGTGTGATCTTGAGATTGGGACTTAATGCTAGCTTGAGCTTGTATTCAGGTACAAAGCAAACCATTTAGAAGTCACAGGTGCTCAGTTGGCAAGGCCACAAGCTGGCAGTGTGCTTGTTGACCGTTTGATTCCTGGGTTTCAGCCTGCTCTGTGTCCATTCATGGCTCTTGTAATTTCATTTTTATGTACCATTTATGAAATTAGATTATGAGGTGTAAATTGGTCTTGTCTACTGATGGGTTTCTTTAAATGAGAGTCTAGAAGGATGGTAGGGTAGAAATCAGATAAAATTTGGAATGGGAAGTTGCCAGTGTGCTCTCCGCTCTCAGCTCCTTCATTACACAAGCACAGAAAAACGTTTCACAAGGTACATCAACGTTCTCAGTTTACTCAACAAAAAGTAAATTTTCTTTAAATGCCTGCCTGTCATAGTAAGCAGAGTGAGTGCACAGCACACTACTTACCAGTTTTGATTGATCAAAGTTTTTCTTGCATACTCTTGCCTCTTCTTCTCCAGCACTGTCAGCAGTGCTGTAGCCACAGTGCATTTGAATCTAACTGCACACTCAGCCTGTTGATACAGGGGAAGCTAGATGGAAGTGCTTCTGATCTTGCAGTTCTGGACAGAGTGATAAAATATTTGAGGTATGGTGGGGAGGAAAGGGCTGTGCCCAGAAGAGGGTGTGGTATATATGTCTCAGCTGCAGTGTGTCTGCATACTCTAGTCATCCTTAGGTGGGGAAGCAAATGGTGATTAAGGCTGCCAGTTCTGATTTCCTTGTATCACATCTTCCACACCAATACTTCAGCTGCCAGGAAGCAGTTAACCTTGTTAAGGACTTGCTTTTCTTTCTGGAGCAGTAATTCTTGGTATGCCCTCACAGTAAGCTCTGGGCGGCTGCTGTCCTGCCAGCCCAATATTCAATAGCACAATTTTTCAGAAGAGTCAAGTTTCTTGCCTGCTGCTGAGGAAGTCTGTGGTAGCCACATGCAGCTACTCCTAACTGTTGTTTTAGGACCTGATTGCTGCTCTGCCAGTCATGCTTAGTGAAAAGGAAACTGTAAGCAGTACTTCTTCCCTACTTTTAACGAAAGGGGATTCTTAGAACTTTTTTCCCATGCGGATGCTGTTAGTCATAGTCACTATTCTCCACAAATGTGCTTGTGTACCCTGTTCCAGTCTCACTGAAAACAAGTGCTGCTGCTACAGTAGCTGACTTCCTCCTAGACCACCCCTCCACCCCCCAAAAAGAACCCAACTTTTTTTTTCATTTGCATTAGCTATGTCATCTTATGTTTGAGTGCCTTTTTTTTTACTGAGTCCACGTAGTACCACTGCAGCACTTTCCATTTTCCTTTTTTGGAACTTGGCTCCTCAGCCAAATGTTTTTGTTCACTGTGTGCAGATGTTTTGCCACTTGTTTGGTCACTTTTTGTTAAAGCTTTTAAGAGTTCTTTAACATCAGTTTTAATGCGGTCCACATCCCGTGTCCTTTCTGACCACGTATCAATCAGTATGTTAAAAACTGAAAGAAAGGGATGAAAATTGGAAATATCCAGGCTTTTTTGTTTATAACAAATTTGGTGCTTTGGGTTTTTTTTTTCCTCTCTTTTCAGGTTGTGGTTTCTCTGAGGCAAACTTGTATTGTGTAAAGGCTTCCTGCTTGAGGCTTCTAATTATATGTAGGGCATGTTTCAGTAGGTGGTTATCAGGAGGAGCCTAATATACTGGTCAAGCATAATCTGCCTTGGGACAACATCTCGTGAAAAGTCCATGCTTTGGGGGAATTTTTCCTAGATGTGTTGGTGTGTACTGACTTCTTAGCACACTTTTCCAGTACTTTTGAAATAATTTGTTGCTGAAAATCTTACAATAGTTAATGCAGGAACAGTTATAATCTACGTATTGCTGTGTTCAAAGAGTTGACTTATAAGGTGGGTACTTCTTTCCCCTGACTCCCTTGTTGTTTCAGTTGTCAGCATAATAAAGTTCAAGTCAAATTAAATCAAGATTATTACTCAGTATGTGTCTGTGCTTCCATTGCTGGTGTGTAAGGTTTTTTTGTACTCAGTTTGTCAGCTAGCAGGGTTAATTAAATGTAATTCTTTCTCCGTATCTAACACGGCTTACAGTCAAAGGATCAGACCACAACAAAGCTGAAGGCCATTTCTTTGGCAGACTGAGGATGCTTGTCTTTGCCTAGAAACATTTGTAGAGCTCTTGTTGATGGAAAATGAGCTGTTCAACAACTTGGGAGTAGTTTTTAATTTCTGTTTTAGACATTAAAAGTCGTAAGCACTGTTTTCAGTGGTTGTCTTCCTTTATGGTGTCATTGTGATGAGTTCCTGAACCAAGACAATTGTTTTCCATCTTGAGAAACTTCACAGTATGTTCAGTGTTACATCTGCTGCTGCTGTGTTGCTGTAGCAGAGAACCTCAATTGTATGAGCTTTTGCTACACCTGCCTGTTGGCAGTGAATTTTACTATGTGATGATAATTACTGCTTCATATGCTAGAAGCTGATGAACATAAAATTTTGGGAGCAGAAAGTCTGGGAGATACTTTTTCAGCTTGGTGTGTGAAGGTTGTATGATGTTTTACATTAGAGTATAATACGTAATACAGTGTTGAGCATTCATTTGCATACATCCCTGTGGAATTAAAAGCATTTGGAAAACTTGGTTTACTCTGCATTCAGATAGTGCCATACACAACTATGGCTGTAGTGTGGGGCAGAAGGTCTGTTGAGCAATACAAGGAAGATTGCTCCACAAATCTTGATCTTCACAGAAATCAGAGAATGGTTGGAAAAACTGGTCTACAAATTATTTACTTCCCCCCTACCCCCATGCTATTAATTTAAATCCCAACCCCTACATTTTGTTACAAAAGACAAGAAGGCACAACGATTTTTTTGTTGCTGCTTCTTGTTTTGTGTTTGTTTCCTATAGTTCACCTTTTTTTTGCTTTTATTGAGTACACCTACAGATTTTTGAGTTGTTAGTAATATATGTAGACATATTAAATGTCTTCACTTTTATCTGAAATCTGACCTGAGGCGAATCTTGCAGCAGCAATTTTTGCTCCCTTGTCATTAATAACAATGCTGCTATCTGTTATTTACAGAATTCTTTCTCTCATGTTTGCATTCCTGTGGAGCTGTGGATTTGTGTTCTGCTTCAGTCTCTTTACATTAAGTTCAGTATGATGTTACATTAGCAATATTTCTGTACAAGTAGGTGTTAGGTACGTAATAAAACCACTCTTAGTCCCTCTAGCTTTTTGAAGCATGCTGTTAGAAAACAATCAAGACTCTCTAGGGTTTCAGACTGGCATGGGGGAAGTTGGAAAGGAAAACAAGCCACACAATGGACTGCTGTATAGTGTTCTGTCTAAAAAGGTAATTCTTAGGGTTTTCAGAACTAGTATTGGCACTTCAGAGGTTTTTTTGTGGTAATTTTTATCTTGGGTCTTTAGGAGAAGAACTAGGACTACTTTGACTTCATCTGCTATTAATGATTTATGCTGCAGTAACAACACCCATTGTGTTTTTAGTATTAGACTTAGGGATTTATGTGCATTTTATAATTGTCTTTTCAGTAAATTTTCAGAGGTGAAAATAATTAACAGCTGATTAGTATTAAGCTTTTCTTTCACTTATTTGTTAAATGTCATTCCCGTGTTACCCAGTTGCAGGAGGATGGGTTACTCTCTGACTGGCAAAGTTGAACTCTGTGGCAGTAACTACTCAAACTAAACATGGGTATTGGTGTTTGGGAAGCAAGGAGTGGAACAAGTTTTCTTACAGTCAGTGCATAGTCACTGAATGTGGCCCTGTAGGTGTGATTCTGCAGCTTGAAATGGGCAATTGTACTCCCTAACCACCCATCTTGCCACAATGTGTGTGCTGGGTTGGGCAAGGGAGCTACAATAGGAAGCTTAGAGGTGGAGTGGTTTTATTTGGTGAGGTGAATATTTTCTGAGAGTTTCCAGTTGGATTCTTTCCTGGACCTTGTGCTATCACCAGTGCTTGCATCAAGGGAAGTGGTTCAGTCCTGTTGCATGAAAAGGTGGATGGTGAAGAGAGGGTGGGAGCAGGCTGATCTTTTCAAGTGCGTACTTGTGAAATAATGGCTGCTGGGGTCAGGAAACCACCATTTTGTGTTCTTCCTCATTGATTTTGGTTAGTACATTCAATGTCTTGTACTGGCTGAGCAGGCGTGGAGGCTGGATGTCTGGCAGTGAGACAGTGGAGCTGTGGTGACAAACCCAGGAGCTGATGCTACTATGCCTCAGTCACTCTGCAGGAATAGTTCTGAAGGGCCATGGGGGAGCCTTGTCTCCCCATCTGTCCTTAACATTTGCTCCTTGCTGGTGTGGTTGTGTAACACACTTCTGGTGTGATATAAGGTACCTGATTTTCTTTTACTAGTAATTCCATTTTACCAAAGTACCAGAGAGATGTAGATTCATACCAGTAACATAGTGCAGTGGTCTTCAAAAGGTGCTCAGGGTGGAAGGTTTCCCACAATTCTGAAAACAGTAGCTTCTGTGAAGAGGGTGAAAGATGGTGTGAAATGCCTTGGCCAGCAAGATGTGTGGGCTCATAATGGTCTTCTGTGAACCACAGAACTAAGATCACTTATGTGGAGCTATTTGTGGGTCTTTTCAAAGGAGAGATGTTAAAATAAGCAGGCCCTTGACTCTTCCCTTCAATAAGTGCTTATTCGAAGGTCATCGAAATACAAATAGTAATGTTTACCTTTTGTGTTTAGTGATCAGGCTTTAAGAATAATGGCTGTTAGCTGTTCCTTTAACTTATTTCATGTTCTATGTTTATTTCAGCTCTTTAGAGAAGTAAGAATAATGAAGATCTTAAATCATCCAAATATAGGTACTTAATTTCTTTCATATAACTTCTAACTCAGGAGAAATATGATTTTTTTGACTGATGAAATTGTTGTGGCATGAGTTAAAAAAAATATGTTGTTCATTTACTGTAGTAAAGTAGCAGTAATAAATACTTTTTCAGAGCTATGTGTTTAAAAAGCAAAACAAAGCCAACCAACCAAACCCCCAAAACTTAACAACACCAGGGAGCAAAAATGTTTTTGCCTCTCCACAAAACTGTTATTTGCATAGGTAATTGATTATTTTGGTCCTTCAGAGTACAATACTGATTTTTGACTGAATTCAGCTGCTCACTAAAAGTAAGGGTATACCATGCCCGAGTAATGGCCAAGAAATTGTTCAGGATTATACGTTTAAATCATGTAGCATTGTTGCAGGACTGTCTGCACACTGCCAAATAACTGATTTGTCACCATGTATGCCAGTTCAGTGCATGAAAATGGCTATTGTTGATGCTCAAATATGTGGAAGTTCTGCTTAATCTAGTTGCTTTTCCCATGTAACAACAGCAAAGTATTGTTTCTTGAGAAGGTGTTCTCTGTAAGCTGACCAAATGTGTTGCAGTATTTTCCATTTAGGAACATTAGATAGAAAAAGCCTCTTTTACAGTAATAGTCTGATATTGTCAAGCAGCAGACCAGTAGTTGTGGGTTTTTTTTCTGTCAGAATTGTGGTGCTAATATAATCCTGCAACTGGTTAACTGATTAATAAATATTCTTCTTTTCTAGTGAAACTATTTGAAGTCATTGAAACTGAAAAAACTCTCTATTTAATAATGGAATATGCAAGTGGGGGTAAGTACCTCTCATCTGTGATAAGAAATCTAAACAAACTGCCAAGTGGGAAAAGCACTTGTTTTCTTTACCATTCCTTCAGCAATGTTAATTTCATAATAATGTAAAATATTAAGTGAAATCTGTAATATTCTCTGGACTTCTTTAGGCAACGTCATTAGTTAAACTTTTAAAACCAGCCTTTGCACTTACTGCAGCTTAGTAACATTTGCTTTGTTTTCAGAAGTCAAAATCAATGCAGATCTTTGCTCAGCCATCAGTTTTTTCCTATCCATAAGAAGTGCTGACTTTCTCAACTGATTGGTTCAGCTTCCTTTGCTGTCCTATTTTGTATGAGATAATGGGTAAAAAATATGTTCAGATGAGACATTTCTCTGTTTCTCTAAAGATTGCTTTCAAAGCATGAATACTGCAACCTCCATTTTTCATGTGTTGATGATGTTTGCCTATCTTAATCACAGACCTTCTACTGCCAAGAACTGTTAGACTTAAACTTATGCCATTTGAGGAGGAGCTTCAAACACTTATTCCCTGTTGTGGGTGGGGGGTGGAATCACGCATCGTGCAGTGTCACCAGAGCTAGAATCAAGCCATTTGGTCTTAAGTTACTCCTTGCTGGCTAAAATCTAATAGCACTCAGCATGTCAGCATGACCCTTTGGCATCAGCAGCTGGGAATTTCACATAGCTGATACTTTAGTTTTGAGAGGGATGTACAAAGACTTTTTTCAGAGAAAATCAGTATGGAACTCTGACATGAGATGATGTTAGGTTTGAATTACTACAAATAATGGTTCTCTACCTGTCTGTTTTCTTCTAAAAGAAGACTAAGCCAAGATTTGTCTAAACAGAAACACAGTTGCTAAAATACTGACTAATACAGGTGTTTGTGGAGGCATCTCTGTGCTGTTTGGTAGCACTAGGCTTAAAAGTGATGTTCTATTGCCATCTAGCGATTAGGTTTTAGGAGGTAGAAGTTCCAGCAGTTCTTTAAAGCAGTGAGGACCTTTCGTAGTGTAATGGAGGAGTACATGCTGTGCTGATGTAAAAGGCTACAAGCTGTGCCCTTTGGATATATGTTGTGCAAGAAAGGAGTGACTGGTAGTCTGTGGCAGGCATCAACTTCTTGTATTTTCTCTTTATCGAGATATTGATAATGCATCATATGTATGAACTCTGGCTGCAAGATGAAAGAATATGCATCTACAATTGCAACAGTTTGCCTAAATTTGGGATAATTCTTTCTCTATTATTCTTTTCCCTGAAATGTGAAGAAGTGTCCAGGTTTGTTCCATCAAGATTTTCAGAGAAAGAGGTGTGAGTTACCTGAGTCAATCATTAAATGAGCCACTGCAGAGGGAAGGAAAGGCTATTTTGTAAAAACCCTGACATTCCCTCAGATGGCTCAGTTGATTTTCCTGCTGCATGACTTTGAGATTTGGGTTTTTTTTAATTCCATTTTGGTGCAGTTGCTTCTCATAAAAAACAAATGTGTAGTTACTCAACTCTTGCCTTGTGAGACAGCTAACTACAAAAGAATGTTTTCTTGTTTAGTGGAGAATATTTAGATACATGATCCACCTCTTAAGTTTTGCATAGTAGTGGAAAGTTTTTAGAACTAGTTCATATTTTTAGGAGTTCTTACATGTGTGACTGTTGGGTTTTGGTAAAGTAAATCTCCCATGCTCTCACAAACATGAGAAGTGTCTCAGTGGGCCAAATAGCAGTTTGTGTGACATGCTGTGAAATGACTGAATTGATTAAAGAGAAAAAACCAAAACGCATCAGATCTTTAGTAATCTCCTTCAGTCGTCCAAAACCATAGAACTTTGAGCTTGTTCAGGAATTATCCTTCTCAGTGTAGCATCCAAGCCTAGGTTAAAACTAAGATTTCTGGGTTTGGTCAGAACAATTTTATACATTTGCACAAAGAAAAAACTTGTAGTGCTGGTATGATGATCATATGCTCTTATATGTGAAGCTGTTTGTTTGATTGATTGGTTTTGTTTGGGGATTTTTTGTGGCTTTTTTTTTGTTTGGTTCTGGCTTTGTTGTTTGGGGTTTTGTTTGGTTTTTTGTGGAGCAAAAGTAACCTTTATGTCATCTTTATTTATAAAACAGAAGTATGCTGCTCCGTTTCTATCATAAATAATTGGAAGGAAATGTTTGGGTTGGTTTCTTTTTGGTCTCTATCCAGTCATTCGTGAAGTCTTTCTGTTATCTTGTATAGGAGATTATGGTATAGTAAATTCCATAGTTGTATTCTTGCTTGAGCTAACCTGTAGTCGTGAATCTCTCATTCCAGAGATGCTCTTGGTGGGCAGCTGCTAATGGGAAATCTCTAGATCCTGAACTTATCATTGATTTATCTTGTTATTGAATTGTAGGGGAAGTGTTTGACTATCTGGTTGCACATGGAAGAATGAAGGAAAAGGAGGCTAGAGCTAAATTTAGACAGGTATGTATAATGTTCCTATACATCAGCTCTCCGTTCTGTTTTTATTGATGAATTGAGTAAAATGTCTGTCTTTTACATTGTTTAGCATGTTGTGGGCTTGTAGTCCTGAATGAGGAAGGATTTGGGTTAGAGTGGTACTTTGAAGGGGTTAGTAATCCATTCAGTGGTGCTAGTTTCCTTAGTGCTGTGCCAGGGTGTCCAGGAGTGCCAGAGTGCAGTGGCTGCTTGCTTTGGAAGTGCATTCCATTCCAAAATGCATTTCCTGTGAGCTGATTTCGTAAATCCTTAGTTCAGCTGATATATACCATTTTTGGAAGTAACTCAAATGAAACAGGCTAGTTTCAGAATGCAGATGAGGGGTGTGTAGCTTCCAAAAATGCATCTCTGCACTTACATGAAAAGATGAAGTTTAACAGTTGTTCTAAAAGTCTTGGAAAAGTAATTTCATTAGCTTTCTTTATGATGGATAAAGGAGCCCTGCAAAGATGTTGAAATTTCATAGATATGTAAAAAGCATTTCCAAATCTCTGCTTGTGTAGCATTCAGTTTCATTTGCATATCTGACTATTCTGATAGACTTTTGGGGTTTTATTTGCTATTCTTGCACAGAAAGTTGTGAATGCTTCTGCTATTTACATGTCTTTGGTCACTTGGATAGCCTAGATAGTGCTGTAAAAAGTAATATCAATTTTTTTCTCTTTTACAGTAACACTTTAGTGAATAGGGACAAGAGTATTTTACTGAATATGTAGGGGGTTTAAACTGCTGAATTGCAGCATTGATGTGAGTCAGTTTCAGTGATGAAAGGGGAGGCTCACATAGTTTCACTTCAGAAGTGTGGCTATACAAACCCAGAAGAAATTTGACGTGATACATGAGATATATTTTAGGAAATCAATTAATTACTTTCTCAAAATGCCTTAAAAATAAAACTTTTGCGTCTCTCTGGTGTGGGTAGTGAGACCAGAAGGAACAGTTTGGGAAGCAGGAAACTTTCACAACTGTTTTGCTCACTCTGTCTCATAGTAAAAACTGTGTGACAACAAGATAAGCAGTAAGCTCAAAAGTAGCAATGAACGTAGAGAAAAAATAGAAATGTATTTAACCCAACATAAGGAGGCAACAAAAGCATTCTGCATTCTTTGTTCCTTTGTTTTTTTCTCATCTCTTTAAATCTCATATTTACCCTCTTTAATCTTTTTTTGGGAAAAAACAAACAAACAACCCCAATCTCCCACCCAAACAAAACCCCCAAAAAAGCAGCTACAGGTTTTATATCCCCCAAAATATTTTGTGCTTACTGGAATTATACAACTTCATAGTAAAGAAAATGTTTCTTCCTTTTTAACAAAATCTTACATGCCTTTTTAAAGCTGCTTCCCTCCTTTTCATGTTCCAGCAGATAGAGAACTTTCCTTTATGTCTGAGGTTTTCTGGTGTATGTTTCTGTGCTGTATTGGAGTAGAAGTGATGTGTTGTGCAGCAGTCACTTCCACTTCAGCCATCTCTTCTAAATCCCAGGCTGTTGCCTTGCTCTTCGTGATGTTGCTTGAAGAGCTTCAGAGTAACTTGGGAGGATTTTTTTTTGCTCTCTCAGATTAAAATATTAAAAACTTCTACTAGTATGGTTCACTGCTCTTTTGTCCTCAGTTTCTTTTATTGGGAGATGTATGGAAAAGACCTGGCAGTAATTCTATTGAAATTGCACATTTGTTCAGAGTTAGCTTCCACCCTAACAATTCAGCTTCCCTTTAAGTGAAAACCTGTGGAAACAGCTCAAACGTGTTTTACAGGTACACTTTATGCATAGTTTTATGGGATAATGTGGGTAGTACAGGATATATGCAACTTCATTTTTCAAAAACAAATGTGAAGGGAAAGAATTTTAAAGGTAATTTAATTGCTGAGCTGAGTATTTGACTGATCAGAAGGTGATTTTCATGTATTCAGATTCTCAGTGCCGCCTTTTTGCCCTGTTCTTTGGACTTGAGTAGGCTGGCTGTTTCTAAAGAGAGACAGGCACCCTCACTTGAATGAGACTGCAGTGGGATCTCATTAATGCTTATAAATATCTAAAGGGCAAGTGTCAGGAAGATGAAGCCACACTCTCTTCAGTGGTGTCCAGTGACAGGACAAGGGGCAGTGAATACACACTGGAACACAGGAAGTTCCATGTAAACATAGGGAGAAAATAGTTCACTTTGCGGGTGGCAGAGCACAGGAACAGGCTGCCCAGAGAGGTTGTGAAGTCTCCATCTCTGGAGGCATTCAAAACCCACCTGGACATGTTCCTGTGTGATTTATTCTAGGTGAGTAAATGTTGCTGTATTAGGGGTTTTAGATGACCTTCACAGGTCCTTTCCAACAGGTCCTTTCTCATTCCGTGATTCTGTGATTCACTGAAATACACAGAAGTGTGTTTTAATTTTCTTTTAAGTCTTCTTTCCTGGCACAGACACCTGTGCTCTCTCCTCACTCAACATTTGCCTTCCTGGCCACCAAGCTCAAAGACTTCTAGGGGATTTTGATCTTGAAAATATGATGCTCTTGAGAGCTTCAAAAGCATGAGCACCTGGGGGGAAAAAGAGAAAAAACCAAGCAATAATCCAAGGAGAGAAACTATAGCATGAGCTCATTGTGCTTTGCTAGAGAGAAGAGTGCATGCACAGGATGGAAATCAGACACCTTTGATCAGAGCTTGGTGTTTATTAGATGATAGAATTCTAGCTGTGGGACAGTGTCAAAGGAAACTGGATGTTACTGAGTGTACAAGTCATGAAGCTATTCATTTCACCTTATTGTACTTCTAGAATAACTTGGTATAGCTGTTAGCCATTGATGGAGGGAGAATGCTCTCTGGAAACCTTTTATCTGATTCAGTGCAGCTGTTCTTAGGTCAGATAGGGACTTAGGACATAATAATTTTTTTTAAATTAAAAAAATCTTTAAGTATTTTAACAGATGGTGGCTCTGTTTAAACTGAAGAAACAGTTGTGCCATGGAATTGAGCTTAGTTCTTTACAATAGAGTGCATTATATCTTGTTTTCAGATCGTGTTTCCTTTTTGAGCAGATGCGGTTTCTGGATCAAACACTTGTGTTTTATCTGAGAAGGCAGTTCCTCTCTAGCAAGTAAAGAGCAGAATTTGGTAATTCTCTTTTTGCTTGTTAGGAAAAAAAATAATTTTTGTTACACATTCTTAAGGGTTTAGCAGGAAAAAAGAATGTGGAAGGCAGTGATCCTATTATTCCAGTCACGCTTGACAAGGAACACAGGAGAGGGTACGAATACTGAAAGTACAGCCATGCTCTGCATTCTACATTGCATGCTTCTTTTGTGCAGCCATGTGTGAGAAATTCAAATCCAGGACATTTTGTGTTCTTAATGTCACTTTGTTTTTCTTTTCCTGTTACAGACTTCCAAACAACTCTGGTTTGATCTTACCTCCTTTTCCATAGAAAAAGCTACCCATCTGGATAACACTTAATTAAAAAGTGGGAAGCTAATGCTCATGGCAGAATGGTTCCCAAAACTCCTCTTGCTGAAAACAGTTACATATGATCTGCAGTCTTGCTGCTGCATCCCTGCAGAAGCAGCTCAGAAATTTTAATGCTGACATATGTTAGGACAGATACTGGGGGAAGAAGTAGAAATTCCACAAATACATCTTACTTCTATGTTCTGTTTAAGAAAAAAATACTTGTGTCAGTGTGGAAGGGACCTTGGGAGGTCATATTTCTCTCCTTTTTGTCATTCATTCCTTAGGAAGAATGGATTTTTCTGCCTGCAAATAACTTGCTCTAACTTGTTCTTTAAAACCTATGACTGTATAGCATTCTTTTTTTTTTAAAATCTCTCCCAAGAAATGTATTTCAAAGCTCCAGTTGTTATCACTAGCAAAAAAAAAGTCTGCTGTTTCTCTCCCCACCTGCAGAGCATAGTCAGATTCCTCACATTCAAGCAGGTTGAGGCTGAGGGGGTTGTCAGTGGAAACAGTGACGGAAGATGGAAGAAAAGCGAGTTGATCCAGTGAAGCCATACTTTGTGCTATTTTTCATTCACTTGTGATCATTGCTCCTTAATTATTAATGTCATGCACATTACATTATCTCCTTTCCATTTAGACTGGACTTAATTTTGCAGTCTCTGTGCCATTGTGTTGCAGTGCAGAGTAATTCAAAAAGCATCTCTAAAGGAACTACTAATAATTTGCTAGCCCTTCTGCACTTACGTAGTCAGTAAAAGCAGTTTAGGAGTGAGAGAGGTATAGTGCTGTGTCTCTGCAGTCCCAAACAAAGGTGAGGTGTTTGTCATGCTGTCAGCCTTGGGAGCCTCTGCAGACTGAGCTTGCAACTGACAGCAAAATAATGATACCAGACACAAAGGAAACCCAAAAGGATGGTACAGATAGTGGTGGGGGAGCACTTTGGCTGTTTCGGCAGCTATGAAGAACTGAACTTGTCTGGAATCATAGAATGGTTTGGGTTGGACAGGATGTGGACAGGGACAGCTGTAACTGTTCTTGGTCCTCAGTTTCTTTTACAGGATCTGTGTAGACAAAATTCAGAGTGCTTAGAGCTCTATCTAACCTGACCTTTAATATTTCCAGGGATGGAGCATCTACAACATCCCTGGGCAATATGTTCCCATATTTCATCACCCTCATTGTAAAAAATGTCTTCCTTATATCTAGTCTAAATCTCCCCTCTTTTTTGTTTAAAACCATCACCCCTCATCCTGTCACAACAGGCTCTGCTGAAAAACATTGTTCCATGTAAGTACTGAAAGGTCACAGTAAGGTCTTCCTTCTCTTCTGTAGCCTTTCTTCATAGGAGAAGCATTCTAGCCCTGTGATCATTTCTGTGCCGCTCTAGAGGAAGAAAAAGCCAATACATAAAGGGAAAAGCAGAAACAGAATGAAAGTGTAGGGAATGGAAATACTTCAGATTGGTTTCTAAGGTGGTGTATATTCTGTGTGTAATTCAGTAATACAAGAGTACAAAGATCATAATGTCGGTGCTTAAGTTTCAAATGCAAGAGGACTGATAGGTCACTTGTTTGACTCACAAAGAACCTTACTTTCACCTACTCAAAATACTGGGAGGGAGAACCATTGTGTCTTACTACAGGAGAATCCATCAGCTAAGCTGGGCAGTCTGATGATGAGTTATTTCTTGCCTCATCATTTTGTGTTGGAAATCTTAATATATTTAAGCACAGTTACTAGAGTAAATTATTTTTATGTGCATTTCCACTTATTTTAAGAAGTTACAATATCTGCCTCAATTCCAACCATGTATGCTGCATACTTACACTTGACTGCATTAGTGATCAGTGTTTAACAGTAAGACTTGGCCCAGGTTTTCTGTGCATGCAGAGTTCTGATTATGATTCTAAAGCATGTGCTAGGACAGTGTACTGTACAAATAGCTTCTATGCTTTGCTGTGTAAAACAGGGAAAACTTAATGATGTTTGGAAATTATGATGGAAGATAAATACTCTATTGCATTTGAGACAGACTTTTTTTTTCCATTGACCTTGCTACTCTTCTGCAGGATAAAAAATGCAATAAACTGTATGAACTTGGAGCATACCTCTGTCAGAGGTATGCTTCACTTGTTTCTCACTGTGCAAGTTCTGACAAGCTGTTTTCCACTGGTTTTCTCCAGTAGCTAAACCTGTTTCTCAGCCTTTTTTTCTCCATGCTGCAGCATGAAAAATGACCTTTGGAGACAGAGTGGAAAACATCAGTCTAGAGGGAAAGCTTTTATAGCTGTGTACAGTATTGGAATGGAAATACTTCAGTAACCTTTACAAAAGTCATTGTTTCTACTGGTCTATAATTAGTCACATAGGCAAAACAAAATCCTTTTTCAAGTGTAGCAGAAACCAAATAGATCAAATAACAATCAAGAAAGTTATTAAGCAGCGTTTCTGCAAATTTGGTGGTCGCTGTAGTATGTGACTATGCATCTCTTGAGTGGTTAAGTAGGTGTCAGCTTTAGGAGTAATGTTAAACTTTCTGATGAAAACACCATTTTCTTTGAGATACATCACTTATAATTTGGCTTGTTTTCTATCCAGATAGTATCTGCAGTGCAGTATTGCCATCAAAAGCACATTGTTCATAGAGATCTCAAGGTGAGTAGAAAAGGTGTGTGAAGTGTGCATGTGTCAACTTCTGTACCTGTGTGTGTGATCTTTGTTGTAGTGTATATTAAGCTTTCTGGGTTTGTTTTTTGGTGTTTCTGTGTTGTGGTTTTTTTTATGTTCTAGCAAATTTTGAAGAGTATTTACAGTTCAGAACAATTTCAAATAAAGGGAAGAGGATTTATAAGGCATTTAAATACAAGTTTCTGTGACTACCTGAAAGATTATCTCTCCCCCTGTGGTCAGATTCAAATCTGATGCAGGTCAGTTTGATAGAGGTATGACAAGCTCTGGTCTAAAAGAGAGTGAATTATCAGTCACAACAGTGATACTGAAATGTAGCTTGGCATGATCATAGAATCAACCAGGTTGGAAGAGACCTCCAAAATCATCCAATCCAACCTAGCACCCAGCCCTAGCCAGTCAACTAGACCATGGCACTAAGTGCCCCAGCCAGGCTTTTCTTCAACACCTCCAGGGACAGTGACTCCACCACCTCCCTGGGCAGCCCATTCCAATGTCAATCACTCTCTCTGCCAACAACTTCCTCCTAACATCCAGCCTAGACCTCGCCTGGCACAATTTGAGATTGTGTCCCCTTGTTCTGTTGCTGGTTCCCTGGCAGAAGAGACCAACCCCCACTTGGCTACAATATCCCTTCAGGTAGTTGTAGCCAGCAATGAGGTCACCCCTGAGCTTCCTCTTCTCCAGGCTGCACACCCCCAGCTCCCTCAGCCTCTCCTCATAGGGTTTGTGTTCCAGGCCCCTCACCAGCCTTGTTGCCCTTCTCTGGACACATTCCAGCACCTCAACATCTCTTGAATTGAGGAGCCCAGAACTGGACACAGCACTCAAGGTGTGGCCTGACCAGTGTTGAGTACAGGGGAAGAATAACCTCCCTTGTCCTTCTGGCCACACTGTTCCTGATGCAGGCCAGAATGCCATTGGCTCTCTTGGCCACCTGGGCACACTGCTGACTCATCTTCAGCCTACTATCCACCAGTACCCCCAGGTCCCTTTCTTCCTGGCTGCTCTCCAGCCACTCAGTCCCCAGCCTATAGCGCTGCTTGGGGTTGTTGTGGCCAAAGTGCAGAACCCTGCACTTGGCCTTGTTCAATCTCATCCCATTGGCCTCTGCCCACCCGTCTAGTCTGTCAGGGTCCCTCTGCAGGACTCTCCTACCTTCCAACAGATCAACACCTGCTCCTAGCTTGGTGTCATCCACAAACTTTCTGATGCTGGACTCAATCCCCTCATCCAGATCCCTTCTATAAACTATTGTTTCTATATTAATAGTTTAGCCACGTAACTTGTTCAACATATCATGGCTTTGGAATCTAAAAAAAAATCACCAAAACTAAACCAAAAACCAACAACAAAACCCCATCAACTACAAAAGCCAAACAAGGACAGGTAAACCCCAAACACTTGAAAAAAGCTCCCATAGTCTGAAGCTATTGTACAGATACTTTTAAAATAGGGGATATGTGAATGATAGACTGAAGCACACCTGAAGACCTTACAAGGCAAGGAATGTTAAGAGTTATTTTGTCCTTTTGAGTAAAAATGAACAATTTAATTTTAAATCAAGTATTCTGACTTTGTCTTGCAAACCATTCTTTCTTTTCCAGGCTGAAAACCTATTGCTAGATGCAGATATGAACATTAAAATAGCTGACTTTGGGTTTAGTAATGAGTTTACAGTTGGAAATAAACTGGACACCTTTTGTGGCAGCCCACCGTATGCTGCTCCAGAACTGTTTCAAGGGAAGAAATACGATGGACCTGAAGTAGATGTTTGGAGTTTAGGTGTTATTCTTTATACTCTTGTGAGTGGATCTCTTCCTTTCGATGGGCAGAACCTAAAGGTGAGTCTTGTTAGTGTTGGGCATGTTTATCTAATGTTTTAAGTGACTTGCTGCTTAAAACTGTCTGTTCTTTTATTACTAAGGAACTTAGAGAAAGAGTGCTAAGGGGAAAATACAGGATTCCTTTCTACATGTCCACAGACTGTGAAAACCTCCTCAAACGTTTCCTGGTGCTAAACCCAACAAAAAGAGGCACTCTAGAGGTAATGGCACAAATAAGATGCATCACAAAAGTAAACATGATACTTTGCAAACTGTATTTTTGAGCTTTAGGTTGTTATCATGCTGTTCTTGAATAGTTTGTTTAGATTGGATTTGGGAGGAAGAGTTTTGAGTAGAACTTACTTACTTCTTTAGAGATTTTATTTATTGGGGTTGAAAAACACCTGACTCTAAAGTTACTTTCAAAATTCATGTGACATGACACTGTATGTGTCATGTAACCTTTCCTGATAGTTACCTTGTGGATTCCTGTGTTAATAGATGATCCTCCAGCATATTTTACCACACTTTAAAGTTTGAAGTGGAAGTACTGGCTGCTAGGTGGTTATGTGGTTGTCTTCTGCCTGCATTTTGTACTGTCAAGGAGGAGAAAGACCAAAACAATACTGGCTACCATGGGCTTCCATAGTTAGCCTGGACCTACTAAACTCTGCTATCGGGTTTGTTGCACTGCTTCTGTTCTGGTTACAGGCTTTTTGCATTCAGCTGTGTGCTGCAACACAACTGTCTGGGAGGTGGATTGGCTTGATGTGCTTAGTTGATTCTCCTCACTGGAGCGAGACAAAACTGAACCAATACTGGGGTCTGTTCTGGAAAAGCATAATTAGAAAAGTCTTCAGTGGTAGATAGGGGAGTTGTTCTTCTGATGACTCCTTGTCTGTGTACTGTACTACCAAACTCCTTTCTTTTACAGCAAATTATGAAGGACAGGTGGATCAATGCAGGGCATGAGGAGGATGAGCTTAAACCTTTTGTTGAACCAGAACTAGACATCTCGGACCAGAAAAGAATAGGTAACCCAGTGTTTTTCAGAATATAATATTGTTTGCATGATCTGGGTGGGTGTTTTTTTCCTCCACCATTCTGTATTTGTTTGCTATTTGCAAAAAGTAACTTTTAATAGTAGTCTTTTTAATATTGAAGTTTCATCAGGCTTAGGTTCTCACATTTAGTTGTTCTGTTTAATTCTTTAAATGTTCCATTCCTTCTTTTGAGCTTAAACACTTAGCCAGATTAAACATCAAGAGTGTTTCTGTCACTTAGAGAATGTGTTTATTTTTAGATATTATGGTAGGAATGGGATATTCTCAAGAAGAAATTCAAGAATCACTCAGTAAAATGAAGTATGATGAAATCACAGCTACATATTTACTTCTAGGAAGGAAATCATCCGAGGTAAGTATTATTCTTACAAATGCAAAGAAACAAAGGAGATGAAAAGTATCCTTAGTTAAGTAAGAAGCAAAATTTAAGTTAGTAATTACGTGCTTTGTATTTCTGCACAAGAGTCTGTTACACTTAAAATCACATTACTCTAATTATCAGTGTCAGCAGTTTAAATGACACTGGATTTTTTTCTCACACCATTTTGAGTTAGTAAGCTCTTGCCTTTAGGCTCCCCAAAATGACCCTGCTTTCTCAGCAGTTGCTTCTCTAAAGGACTTTCTATATAGGTTACTGTCCTGTCTAGTCTAGGAGCTCAAGCATGAATGTACCAGCTCTTAAGTATTTTAAGAGAAGCAAGGAGCAAGACCAATCAACCAAAAAAGTTCCTGCATTGTAGATTACCCTTCCATATGATGCTCAGAGGGCTTGGCATCAATAAGCTGCTGGAGGAGTTAGTTGGGTAGTTTTTACCAAGTGTCTAGTTTTTTCCTGTTAAAATCTTAGGAGAGAGTACTGAAAGTAGAGAGAGATTTTTCTTTATCCAATTGTCCTTTGAGAAGCTGCAAACTCTGCGGAGTTTTACCTAAGACAGTTGCACAAAAGTCAAAGAGAAATTGAGGTCTCTAAGCAATTCCTTTACTGTCAGAAGATTTCCTATGTACCAGAGCTATCATCCTTCTGCTTCCCTGTAACTGCTCCTATAATGTGGTAGATGTTTAATTTGTTTTGTCTGAACTCCTTGTTTTAATATTCTCATTTATGTTGTAGTTGGATGCAAGTGATTCAAGCTCCAGCAGCAATCTTTCACTTGCCAAAGTTAGGCCAAGTAGTGATCTTAATAATAGCACTGGACAATCTCCTCACCACAAAGTTCAGAGAAGCATATCTTCTAGCCAGAAGCAGCGTCGGTACAGTGATCATGGTGAGCAATTACTATTTTCTGTGTTGTAGAATGTGGTGGCTTCCAGTTCTGTTCAGCCTCTGAATTTGCCTCCATTCCCCAAAGGCAAGGAGCGTGACAGTGGTATAGTTCACAGCATGCTGGCTAAATAATTCACTGATTTTCAGAAACAGCTTCTAGAGGAATGCTGAATGCACCAAGTTTGTTCTTTTGTTGTGCCTCATGCTGTCCTTTGCCTTTCTCACTGCACTGGGAAAGACTTGTTAGAGAAATTAAGAGAATACTGCAAACTCCTATTTTTGGAACAAGCATGATGCTCCTGCCCTGTGCTCTTCTATGTCTGCTCAGCTTTTTTTTTCTTTTCTTAGTGGGTCAACCTATGTCTTCAACTTGAAGAGGTATCAGTTTACTGATATTTCTTGTTTCCTGAGGGTAGTGTCACTTGGTTGCTCTGCAGAATTTAAATTTCTGAAGAACAGTGTCTCAGACAAATAGAGGACAGTATCTTAGGGTTTTCTAATTGTCTTAAACATCTTCCTGCTCCCTAGTTTAAGAGGGACAGGAATCTGCTGATGAGGGTCCGGCAGAGAGCTGCAAGGATGATTAGGAGACTGGAGGGCATGCCTTATGAGGAGAGGCTGAGGGATCTGGGGCTTCTTAGTCTGGAGAAGAAAAGACTGAGAGGGGATTTAATAAATGTTTATAAACATCTGAGGGCTGGACAGGAAGGGAGAGGGGACAGGCTCTGCTCACTTGCTGCCTGTGATAGGACAAGGAGCAATGGGTGTAAGTTGCAGCACAAGAGGTTCCACCTCAACACAAGGGGGACCTTCTTTACTGCAAGGGTCACAGAGCACTGGAACAGGCTCCCCACAGAGGTTGTGGAGTCTCCTTCTCTGGAGACTTTCAAGGCCTGTCTGGATGTGTTCCTCTGTGATCTGTGTTAGATAGGATTGCCCTGCTCTGGCAGGGGGGTTGGACTAAATCTCCTTGGGTCTCTTCTAACCCCCTAATGTCCTGTGATAAAAGGAGTCTCTGTTTAGGTCTACTTTTAAATACCTCAAGTGCAGTCAAAGGTTGCTTTCCTTGGAGTCTCTCGAGATGAGGATTACTGTGTTTTGTGATGTTTGTTTTATATGTATGTGTGTTTATTTTGTATATATTTCTGTGGATTTTTGTGTGTATGTATATACATAAACTTTTTGATGAGTTAATAAAACACTAACTAGAAAGTAGATGTATCCTGATGTATCATCTTATGAGGAGGTGTAATTGAGACAGCAGAAAACACAATCTTGATATCCACACAGGCTTTTCCCAGTGTTCAGGTAAGCAAGAGGGAGCTTGAGATTGTTGAACAGGATGCAGCACTCAAGTGTGCAAGAACAGTTTTCTGTTCCTGGCACACCTGAGGAAGCTGGGGACAAACCACTGCTGTAGCTTCTCAGGAGCCTGGTTTTATCAGAAATTGGCTTGGGCAGTTGAGCAGTACATGCCAGCTTTGTGCTAATGAAGGATTGCCTGGTTTGAATGAATCAGTTACTTGTTAAATGTCTTTTAAAATGATTCTGAAGGTTTTTTCCCTAGCAGACGAATCCAGTGTCAGTACTTGGAATACAAGAAGCCAACATGAAATTAATAATTCTTTCATGGAAGTCAAGTAGTGTTTTTACCTGGAAAGGTTTTTGTTTTTCACAGGATTTTACTGTCTTCTGAAATATTAAATACAATATTTTAAATAACTATGATTTTTGCAACTGTGATTCCAGATGTTATTGTTTGGATTCTCATTTCTATTGTAGTGAAAAAGTAGCTACTGTACTTCTGAGAAGAAAAAGCCTTTTACTGTTTCTTTCATTTGTTCTTTAAGCTGGACCATCCATCCCCTCAGTAGTGGCATATCCCAAAAGAAGCCAGACTAGTACTACAGACAGTGACCTCAAAGAGGAAGGAATTCAGTCAAGAAAATCGAGCAGTAGTGCTGTTGCAGGAAGAGGAATTGCACCAGCTAGTCCGATGCTTGGAAATGCCAGCAATCCAAATAAGGCTGATATTCCTGAGCGTAAGAAAAGTTCAGCTGTTCCTAGTGTAAGTAAAAATGCTTTTTTTTTTATCAAAACCATGAAATGTTTTTGAGAGGTGGAAAAGTCTTAAACCAGTGATTTATTCATTCCTCAAGAGTAAACGTAGATACCTCATAGTGTTGCCTTTTTTTTTACCCCTGCATCAGTCAGCTACTGAAGTTATCTCTTAATATTCTTGAAGTAGTAATTAAGTATTAATAATTAGCACTAGTAGCTGTTAGTGAACAGACAGTATCATAAAGAAAAAAGAAACTGGAACACAAAAGCTGTATCTTGAAATTTCTTACAAATTAGCTTACTTCTGATACCAACAACTACTCTTCCTGATCTCTGTACAGATGAACAAAATCTCTGGGTTTATTATTCTGTTTTATGGTTTCATGTATAAAAGGAGACACCTAATTTTTGTCCTTAAAAAAGGCTATTCTGATTCATGGTTATGTATATTAGGATTATCAAAGAAATGTAGCTCTAAAAACTGTTCAAAGGTGCATTTCAACATGAATTTAAAAGCTCTCTGGCTTCTGTTCTTGTTGACTTCCCCCAGCTGCCCCTAAACCTTAACAACCAAAAATTCCCACACCACAATAAAGTGCATAACTGGTGAATGTACCTGGTTGAGCAGTAGACAGTGTGTCAAGAGAGAAAACCTCTTGCTTGGTTTAGCTTTAACTTGTAGGTTCTCTGGTATCACTGATGTAAAGTTGGAATTCTGTTTTCACACAATAATGCTTGAGTCTTGTAACATTTAATTTATAAAACCTTGATAGTTTGTTTTGAAAAACTTCCTTATTTTCAGAAGGGAAAGTAGTAACTTCCCGGTCCTTTATTCAACTTGCAATGAAGTAATTTATTTTTCTTTAAACTTGACCCACAAACTATCCTATTGTGTCATAAGCTCAGCACCATTACTTAAATAAGAACAGAACTTCCTGAGCTCACAGCATTTTGACAGTCTGAAGCAGAAGAAGTTAAGGTTAACTTTACTTTATTTGGTCTGTGTTGTCAGTTGGCTCAGTGGCTGATGGTGACTTGACTAAAGTCAAAGAGTTTCTTTAGAGAGATATGTTTCCTACTCTGTGTAACAGCTGCTATTCATGAATGTGAGCAAGAGCTCAGGATTTTAGGGGACCCTTTTATGATTCTTTTTTTGTGTGTCATCCCTTTTTCCCTTGACTTTTTTGATCAGTCCAGAAACTATTCAGGTTTTGTTTCTTCTTACAAGACAGTACTGAGTCTTAAATATTACGATAATCAAATCAGTCCTACATTTTACTTCACTCAGTATTATTTAGTTCTTAGTCCTACATTTTACTTCACTTAATCACAATTACAACATATTTTACATATCTTTCCATGTTCTGATTTCTATTTCTACACCACTTCCAGATCCTGGGCATTTATTCCAGTAGACTTATATCAAATGTCATACTACTGTAGCTGAAATAAAATTTGAGCTGATAACCCTGGGATACTTCTCCTGAATCAGTGTACAAGTGATGCAACTGATCTTTCAGAAGAAATGGTTTAAGGTGATGAGCATGGAATCAGAGTTGTTTTTTCTCATGCTAGATATTATTCTTTCTGGCTCTTGGAAATGCAAAGAAGCACAGAATTATTACATATTTGCTGGAACTGGTTAGGAAGTTTTATTTCTTACAGTACTGGCATGCATCTGTAGGATTTAAAAGGATGTTGGATTTGCTATACTGTCCTGAAGCTGAAAAAAGTTTGAGGTGGAGTTTATGTTCTCTCCAGGTATTAGAACTTAAGTTCTAAAATCTGAAATATGTTGAGAAAAATCACTGAAGAGACAAAACTCTTTGAAAACAGATGAAGTAAAAGTGGTCAAACTAGTTCTGGCTGGAAACCCTTAGCCAGTTACGTGCTGCTCTTGTTAAATAGCAGTGCTTACAAGCACACACTTAAGGATAAGAGTTATGTTGTAGAGCAGACAGTGAAGTCTGGGGTTGGAGTAAGGGCCTCCAGGCAGTACTTACAGAGTTGACAGAGCGTTTAAACTCTTGCAAACTAAATACTTCTGCAAGCTGAACAACTGCAGCTCAAAAATCTTCAAATTCATTGGACAAATACCAAGTTAATAACAAAAACCTGCTACAAAGAGTTGCACAGTTAGCAGCCTCTAATGTCTCCTCCTTTTAGCAGGTCCTTATATATTACTCTCAGCTTTCAGTTTTTTCTCTATGCTTGTAGTAAAGCTGCCCCAGAGTTCTTGGTATAGTTTTAAGAAAACTGGAGAAGGAGAATAGATGGTATGTGTGGAATATCATTTAGGACCAAAAAGCATACTTGCACTCATAGTAAATAGATGAGTTCTTATAAGTCAAAAGCTTATCCTGAGAAGTGTTTCATCAGTCCTCACCGTGGTGTTTCTTAATGTTAAAAGTGCCTGCCTAAGCAGGGGGTGTGAGACTCTCTAGGAAGAGAGAAGGACTTTGTACCACAAAGTCATCCTTTGTGTGTGATTGGACTTGCTGCATATGCTTAGAAATCTCAGCATGTGCTTTTGCAGTGTCAGCACCTCCTGCAAGGAAGGCAGATGAAGGCCACAAGGATGAACTGTTAGCTGCAGCTAACCCTAGGAGCTGTCATTCCGTCAGGGAATGTGGTGCTGTTGACACCAGTTTTAGGCTTCCTGTGCAACTTAGTCATGTCTGGAGATCAATACTCTGTAGATTTGGCTGCACAAAAAGTGTCATAGCTGAAGAACTTTTCAGTGAATCACAAAAGGGTTGTACACTTAAAGCGTAAAGGCCCCAAGACCAGAACTGTATTCTTGTTAAAACTGAAATTTGAAAACTCAGAATGCTTAAATCTCATCTCATGACCTCTGAAACCTGAGCCAAACAGAAGAAAATATGTATACTGGTTATCCTGTCTTTCAATTCCAGAAAGAGATGGGAAGGTGCTTCAGAGTTCTTAGTTTTTAGATATGAATACCAAAACTTGTCAGCTTCTAGACCAAAAGCACACAGTCCTAAAACTTTGATCCAGTACAGAGACTGTTGTCTTGTCTTTCTATATGTGCAACATGGCAGCACATTTTAATGTCTGTGGTCACTTCTCAAGGAAAATAATTTACTTAATGTTGCAAGGGAGCAGGTGGAAATAAGGAAGCCATTCATTCTTGTGCGTATTTTCCACCATAAAAACAATCTGATATTCTGAGTGCTTTGTTCTCTAATAATCTTCAGGAACACAGAACAAAGTAGTATGTAAATAATAATATCTAATACTTCATTGTACTGTTAGTTGGTGCAGGCTCCACAAAGTATGACCTCTTAAGAACATAAAAGCAAAACTTGACATGAGGCTCCCAGTTTCATTACTAGCCAGTTTAGTAAAGAGAGGAGAATTTGCACATGGTCAAATGTCAGAGGAAAGTAGGAGAGTCAGGGTTGGATTTTATATGAACACATTTGAAGACAAGATGTGTGTAAAGAAGGGGCTGAGAGGACTTCTGCTGATGAGTGACACATGCCTATCCCTAAGGAAGTGAAGAATACTTGAGAACCCTTGAGACAACTACATGCATATTGCCATTTAATTAATAGCTCTACTAATCTAAAATCATCTGCACACTCTTTGTATTTTTTGACACCAGGAGGTTGCACAGTTTACATTTCCATTTTTATTGGTGTGTTCACATAAAGATGTATAACGAGTCAACAGTCTTTTAAACAGACAAGATGGCTTCGTTGTTAAATCAGCAGCTTGAGAACAATGTTGCTTTTGTATTAAGGAACCAGAGAAGCTTTTTCTGGTTATTGAGAATACTCCACTTTAACAGTTTTATTTCAGGTTTGGAGACAAAAAAGGTTTGGCTGCTCTCCTTTTGTACTTTGAACTAGTTCTTCCTCTTTTTTTTGTTGTCCTTCTTCCCATGACTCTCTACTGTGACCATTTATGCAAAACCTTTTCTTAATGCTATTTTTAAAATCCACTGAATTTCCCTTGTCTATCATAGCAGTAATTCTTCAAAGAACTCCAAAAGGTTAGTTGAGCATGAAGTCCCCTGCCTGATTCTTAGTGGCCATCCTTACTCAACATGTGCTTATCCAAGGTGCTGACCAGTTGTTCCCTTCAGCTTCCTCCAAGACTTTCCTGAGCAGTGATGTTTAAAGTTTTTAAACAGCCTATTTTGCTTCCTGCTTTGCCCCCTGATCCTTTTCTTTAAAGATGTTTTATAAAGGTTTTCTCTACTTTTCAACCATATGCAGTTTCCATGTTACGTTCTTGGGGTGGGGAGAAAATAAATGTTAGGCTTGCCAGCTTTTACTTCCTCTACAACCTGGGGGTGCATGTTTATCTGGACCACAGTGCTTTTCCTCTAGTAATTGCATCTAACATTTTGTAATTCTGTTATCTGTGAATTACCTAGCTTCTCAGTCGTTCCTGGAAAATTGACCGCCAACTTGGGCATATCTCCACCCTCTTTCTCTGTAAAGACAGAGGCAAAGTAATTCTATTTCTTTACTCCCCTCTAAAGTAAGGTCTGTAGTTTAAGTTCCCCTGGTTCTCTTGTCCTCAATGTATTATGCTTGCATTTAGATGTGTAACTTTACAAATGTCTGAGTAAAATTCTCTGCAGTTTATCTCTTTGACTTGCTCTTCCCTGTTTTTAAAACTTGCCTAGTGTTTTATAGTGTTTTAATATCTATAAGTCATGTTTACCTTCCCACTGAGTTTTACCACATTTGTTTCTTAAGTCTTTGCTTTTCCTGTCTTGTTAAAGGGTATGAAAATTCCACAGTCTACAAGTGGTAAAGTATTAAAAAACAGGCTATAAAGGCATAGACTATCCAGTTATAGATGAGTGCTATACATGCTGAGATTTTATAATTCAGAACTTTGGTTATTAAAGACTCTAAATTTATAGTAATTTTGAGCCATCAACATGAACTATAAGAAAAAAAAACATTAGAATTACTTTTTTTCTGATTGCATTATCAAAAAAATACTGGAGGGTGTTTGTATATTTACCTAACTTAATTATTCTGAGTTTTACAACTGTGTAGAGCTAGCATGAAGTAAACCAGCCTTTGATTATATGTAGACTTAACCTCAGAAAAGCCTTTTCTGGAGAATAACAAGCCTCTGCTTTTTAATTGTAGAATAATACTGCCCCCGGAGCAATGACACGGCGCAACACATACGTTTGTAGCGAAAGAACCACTGCTGATAGGCATTCGGTGATACAAAATGGCAAGGAGAACAGGTATATGAAATGTCTTCCTCTGGTACATGTCCCTTGTCTTCACCTTTTCAAAAGCCTACAATGCTTAGTTTAAAAATTGGTAATACTGTAGTGTAATGCTTAATGAAAGGTGAGTACAGATCTTTGGTGATGGAGCTCCTGTAAGTATATTGGGTATTTTTTTCTATGCTTCATTCATACAGTCTTTCTGCTTTGAATGTAAAGACAAGCTCCTCAATTCTGGTTAATTACATGCCACATTTGTGCAGCCCTTAAGTCAGTTGTTAACTCCTGTGGCTACATGACAAATGCTTTCAAAAGAGGCTTGGCTTGTGTTAGAAGTACAAACTTCATCTCTTTTGGGCCGTTCTCTTTTTACATTTCACTCGGAACTGTACTTTGGGATTATTTGGAGTACCATTTTTTTTCTACAAAGTCTCAAGGAGAAAATCTGGGACAGAGACAGGCCATTGTCTAAGGACTATTAGCATTCCCTGCTGATATTCTTGTAGTCAGATTACTTCCCAGTATTTACAGAGCTAATCTTTAGAAGGGAAGGACCGATATCTCCATATTCAGAGTAAAAAGAGTCAGAGAAATAACAGTTCCTCCTGTTTTACTGAATGAAAGCCTGACTGGAGCATGTGATGGAACTGCAGTCAACCAGTTCATGCATGTCATAGCCACGTCTAGTGCTGTCCTTCCCTGTGTAGCAAAGACAGCAGAGAGCTGTAGAAAATAAATACAGAATGGATATGTACATTAAGTGTAGAGTAACACCTTGTGAACAATACTAATTAACTTCCTGCCCATTTTTAAGTTCCAGCCAATTGTTCTTCACAGAATTTTACTAGTCTCAAAAGCTGATAACAATTCAGTTGACCATTGCTAGGAGAGCATCCAGATAGTTAGCACTTAATAAAAATGCCTCAGCTTGGAGGAACATGTACTTCTGCCTTCTCAGTTTTCTCCACCCCTTCCTAATTCTATGATACATTGTAAAGGGTGAGAGAAAAAATATTTTCTTCCAGTCTGTGTTGAAATTGGTGAAAGATTTGCTATTTTTTTTTTTGTAGAATTTTTCCCCCTTCCTTTCAGCAGTTTATAAGAAAGAGTGATGAAGTTGTGATGTTGAATGGAAGGTCTGTCCCTTGTTTGACTTCTGGAGCCTAGGTGTCGCTAGAATGTGATTTTGACCCTGTCTCTTCCTCCTAGCTTTCTGCAAACTGAAAGTGATTAAGGAAAAAGTCAAGTATAAGTTTGAAGAGTGCCAAAAGTGTATAGCTGGCCAGCTGGGTCTGCAGTGAATTGTCTTGTGAAGTGCAGCGCAGCTATTTGGTACTGTCTCTTAGTGTGTCTGTCTCAGCCTTCATTGGTTAGTTCTTGTTAATACTCCCAAGTTTGTTTAGATTAAAGCTCACCATCCTTTCTTTGATTTGATAATAGCCTTTTTACTTTCCAAACTGTTTGAAAATTTTAATCTTTCTCTCTAAAATAGTTTTGATTACATTTGATTACCTAATTTCTACTTTAACATTTTTTGTCATCCTTAAACTAATATCTTTGCTGTATCTCATGCAATTTCTTTATACATTTTTAAAAGTTACTAGCAGTTGTTTACTAGGAGTGTTTGAGATTCAGGTGTTCCCTTAATTTAGGATACTCTCATACTCCTACTGAGTGGTCTTTTGAAGTTGTTTGGGTTTTTTTTTAACCCCAGCTTTGAGTTTCTCAGTGAACTACTGCGTCTCATTTGTCACCTATGGGCATTAAGCTCGAAGTTAATATTGAGTAGTACTACTTGGCAGCTATGTTAATTCTACTTTATATCCATAATTGGTTGTCCTTTTACTTTCCAAACATAATTTTCTTATCTTACAAGCTTTAGTCTGATTTGGGTCGTTTGAAATGTCTGAGCATTTATATATTCACTGTCAGGATAAAAAAAAAATTTCTACAGCTTTTATCACATATTTTTGGTTGCTAATTTTGTTACTCTTTATAGAGGGTTAAAAAGAGGAAGATAATGAGACTGCATTGCTAATTGTTCTACATTTGGAGACTCATTGTCTGAAATGCTTCAATAAACTGTACTTTCATTTTGGCACAGTTTCAGAATTACTGTGAATTGGCACAAAATTCAGAATTTACATTTGAATATGTTTTGCTGCTGTAACTGGGCAAAGGTTTTAATGGTCACAAGAAGTGCACTGAACTTTTAATGCTGCTTAAGTTAACATGGGACTGGCTCTTCAGAATTAATTCTACCTGCCTCCAGGTTCTTCTACTGTATCTCAAATGTTACTGTACAAGTTCAAGTTGGCAAAGTAATTTTAGATACTTGTGATGGCTTTTCTTCTGTGGTGCAAGATCTGAAGTAAAACCTGAGCTTTGTATAAATCCAGGGGTTTGTTAAAAATGCTTTTCGTGATTTTGAAATGTCTGTTGATGGCAGATATTTAAAGGCAGGAGTAATTACTGTCAGTTGTTATAAATTGATCCCCTCCTCCAATAGCCAGTCAGATGCTACCTGTGACCCAGTGAAAACCTGGGAGATTTGCCTTAAAAGGCAAGATGCACACACTTAAAGTCTATTCTTTTCTGTAGAGAAGCATTATTACTGCTTGTTCTGGTTTTATCTTCACACCGAATTCTGAAAGTGTGGAAACTCTGAAGAATCAATAATCAGTAGTGGACTTGATGCTGGAGAAAGTAGTCTTGAAGAGCCTATGCCAGACTGGTAGAAGCAAAGGGTTTTTATGTCTCGCATCCCTACTTTAACACATTGTGTGGCTGACACAGGCATTCTGCTGGAGATGACTGTTGGCTTTCCTCCAAAGCCTGAGCAATAATTAACGCACTTGGGGACTCAATGAAACACTCTTCATAATGATAGGCAATTGCTCTAAATCACTTTAACACAAATGATTTACAACAGCCTCAGATTTTTAATAAGCCTTGACACTAATTGGTGAGTGTTAGCTCACTGTTTCTCTGTTCCCAGGCTGGTAATCCAAGGATGCTGATTTCTAGCGAAGCTTCAGAGGAAGAGATAGAAATGCTTTATTATGTACTCTGTTAACCTTATTGATCCCTTTAGCCATCACTTCTTTGGAGGCAGGTGATTAAATAAAGCATGAGTCCAATGTAAAACCAGATTCTTTCTCTGTCTTTTGCAGCAGTTTGAGAGGAAGGGAGGCAGAAGTGCTTAAGAAGCTAGTGGCCAGTTATTTGGGGATTACATGATTTTTAGGGTACTGCTTTTGAGATGAATGTTTATTTCCTTATAGTTTCTTAATGCCCTGGAGTAATGTAAAAGCTGGGCTGTGTTCCCAGGCTTTGCTGTAGTAGTGCTTATACTTCACATCCCACTGGATTCAACATTGTAAAGAGATGCAGGCATGAGTGAAGTGTTCTGGATTATAGAAAGTTAAAGCCATGAAATAGATTTTGTCAGCTGTTTTGGCCAGCAGATCTGATATCTGAGCTGTGAGGTGTTTTCTACTAGTGCTTTGGGAACTAAGCTTGGGAAGTGGGTCAGCTGATACTTGCAGCTGCAATAGCCTTCTCCTCTCCGAACTCTGACGTACGAGAATGAGGTAACAGGACTGGAATTTCAGTGTGTGTAACCATAAGGCAAGTTGGAAGTGAACATGCAGTGTCATGAAACTGTCACTGGCAGCTACTGATTTCTTGACTTAGGACAGTATTTCTGAATTACATTTGCCTTACTGTTGCAGCAAACTTAAGATGAATGACATAATGATGTTGTTAGCCTGAAAGGCTCAGTTAGGCCTTTTCAGTTTTCTCCCATCCTTATCATCACTAGGTAACACAAAGGCTGGTAAGAGGATTTTTTGGCCCAAAGAAAGGAAATGATTTTATGCATATGTTTTAAGGTATTTTACAGATGGTAACTTACTGACCATTCTGCTGAGATGGCATTATGTACCTTTCTTCAAAGCCTGAGTGATAGTTTGGAGAATATTAAGGGTCATGGCTAAGCAATATGAGATGCTTTCAACATTCCTACCTTTTTCTTCAGAGAATACCAAGCATTAATGATTGCTTCCTACATGTACAGGCTCTTTTTTTGTTTTTCGGGTGGGGAAGGGTGCTTTCTGGGCTTGTTAAAGATCATTATACTGTTTTGAGTTGTGCCTGCAAAGTCCTCCTGTTATCTGAGACAGACTGAAATTTGACAGCTTGCTCAACTTAAACTAATTTGAGTTTAATGCTCATGCATTCTGAAAACAATATTTCACTGCAGTAACGGAGGTGTCATCAGTTGGTGGGGTTTTTAATGCATTTTTTGTGTTAAGACCAAATACATGTTACGTCAGTGCTTACACCAGTGCTTTGGCACAGAACCTCTGAATGAGTCAGGTTCTGTACATCAAGGAGAGTATCACCACAAACTAATCCTAATGGTAAGAGGATGATACAGCTGTCAAGTGCTACAGTAAGGGTGCTTTTGAAGGGGAGCATAGGGTATGCTGTTTACATAGCAGAGGGCTGTTGGAGTACATGTTCTGTGCTAAATCAGTTAATGGAAGGAAAAGTGTTCTTTTTTTCTATGCAGTAGTTTGTTGTTGGTCCATCATGCTCTTCTTTCTGCCTCTGCCTGAACCCACACCCCCTCACAGCCTGACAGAAATGTTCGCTTACGCAGCTAGCCCTGCTTCAGTTTGTACTACATCCTTCTCCAGTGTTCGGCTGCGACATCAGAAGTCGATGTCCATGTCAGCCTCTGTGCACACGAAGATGATGTTGCCTCCAATAGACAATGGCGCAGATAACTTCAGGCCTATGTAAGAACCTGAAATCGTTGTGAAACTAACTTATACCCACTGCTTCTTAACTTTGTGCTGTGGAATTTTAGTCCTAGATTGTTCTAGTATTTATTGCCCACAAGATGTGTGTTTCCTCTTTGTTTTTTTTCAGTATTGTTTACATTTGTCTCGTGGTGTGTCAGGCTGTCTGTGACATAATCCTGCAATAATGAATCTGAATTTTTTTCCTGGTGTTAGGAGTATTGGACATTCCCTATTGTCAAAGTTTGTGGGAGACTTTATGTATCCTGAAGGACTTCACAACTTGGAACAGTTTGCTTGTAACGAATTTCATGTAGGATACTTTCAAATTAGCAAGATTTTCAAAGAAGTGCATATACAGAACTCGGAGGGAGAGACACTAAAGTTACCTATTGCTTCTCTTTCCTGGGAGGAAACTTTATACTTATCTATTCTTTTATCAGTCTTCTCAGAGAAACACTCTATGCCTAGTTTATCTGGTCTTTTCCAGGATATTCCTCTTGCATTTTTCTGCCTATGTAGGTTTCTGTTTCGGCAGCCTTTTAATCCTAACTTCTTACAAGTTTTGATTCCATACAGTGCTGTAATAATGTTGGTATTTCCAACCTTGGCCTATATGAAAGTGTCTGCTTATGCTTCACTGTAGAACACGTAGTGTTTTGTGTTTCCTGCTGAACTGTAGTGCTTCAGTAAAGACATTCTCGCATACTTTGTTTGTTTGTTTGTTTTCTTCTCTAGCACTATTCCAGATCAGAGAACTCCTGTTGCTTCAACTCACAGCATTAGCAGTGCAACCACACCTGACCGTATTCGTTTCCCCAGAGGAACGGCCAGCCGGAGCACTTTCCACGGCCAGCTCAGAGAGCGACGCACTGCTACCTACAACGGCCCGCCAGCCTCCCCCAGCCTGTCCCACGAAGCAACACCGCTCTCTCAGACTCGAACCAGGGGTTCCACTAACCTATTTAGTAAACTAACTTCAAAACTAACCAGAAGGTAAGCCTCTAACAATGGTAACTTGACATCTCCTTTTTATCAAGTGGTAGAGAGAGACCTGGTAATTCATTGCTTAGATGGTTTTGTCCACACTCTCTAATGGCTTAACAGTTTCTGCACCTTTAAAATGCACTGGCTTATGATTTTTTTCATAGCTCATTTTGCTTATAAAAGCCATTTGTTTATAGCAGCTTTAGCAAATGGGATAAAAAGTGAGACAGTATGGTCTGTGCTGTTTATTCCATGCTCTTCATTCTCCTGTTTGAGATACAGGTTCTGCTGAGCTGAGATACTTCAGTTCAGTTCCATAGCTTCTCACCGTCTGCATGATCCATCAGTAGAGAGCAGTCTTGATATTTAATGTAATGTTAGAATCTCAGGTTGTGTCTCCCAGTCATTTAGACTGCCAGAGTTTCCAGAATAACTTGCTGATAACACACAAATAGATACAACAGGTGAAAAGGTAGGGGCAAGAGTAAAAAGCTTCTTTAGGTAGTAGTGCTAGCACAGCTCATCTTAAAATAATGACAGTGCTATGGTTTCAGTCTAGGCAAGGAGTCTGGTCAAACCTTAAAAAACTTATTCCTATGTTGACCCTTAGTCCACTTGCAGATTCTGCTTTTGGAGTGAAGAAGGTGTGATGGTCTAGCCAAAGCCTAGCTTAAGCAGAGTTTTTTTTTCTTGCACTAGTAGGTTTTATTCTAATTGGACTTCCGGATTCAAATCCATGAATGATTTAAATTAATTTCTACAAAACCTGAAATTGAAACCCATTTTCTTTTTATTCTTAAAACCTGCCAGTTCACATGCTACATACTTGAGACCTCTGATATGCACAATTTCAGTGCAGAAGGGAGGATTTGTTTCTCTTTCCCTTAAGATACTATCTCCCTATTTTCAAGATACTATCTCCCTATTTTTGTACCCTCCTCATCGTGTTAAATTGTTTGGAATACATCATTCTGATCTGGGCCTGTGTACTGTTGTTTCAGGCTTATATCACATCAGCACAAAGCCATTTCCTTCCTGTCTGTTCAGTGAATATACATGCCTGTCTCCTAGCATCTTTGTAGTCTCCCATTTCTACAAAATGATTCTAAGTCAAACTCCAGTTTTTCACAACTGGCTGATTTCAATTAAGTTAATTGCTTTAAAAATGTAGAAGTTGTTTCTGTGAAAAGCCAAAATGTGACAACCTAGCCTTTGGTAAATGTTTTGCCCTGCTCAGCTCTCTGCCAGCTTATGCTTTCCTGGGAAGTACTGTGCTGTACAAAAGTCCTTTTTTTGTTGTTCTTTGGGCTTTCCATTGTTGTTAAGGCTTATTTGGTTGGTTGGTTTTTATTTTCTTCTTTTTCTGTTGAGAGGGATTTTTTTTTTTAATACAAAATAAGTCATCTGCTTTTTGTCAAGTGAGATATTAATCAGACATATCCTTTTGGCTCATTTTTCTTTCTGTACTGTTGTTTGAAATATTCTTCATTGATTTTTCCATCTGACATTCCAAACCAAACTTGCAGGCTTTTCACTTGGTTGGTTAGACAGCATTTAAACATCAATCCTTACCTCAGAGTTTCAGCTTCTGCAGTGCAGTGTGGCTTTCTTGAGGTTCACACACACACCCTTTTGACAATAATTTACATTCTGTCTGGACTTGATTAAATAACATGCAGTTGTAACACAATAGCGCCCTTACAGATGGTTAAGTTGGCACTTGGAGGACCTCTTACAGTTGAGGCTCTGCTCTGTGAGGTTCTGTACAAAGTACTAAGGAGGTGGATAGTGTCATAAAAGGGGTGTTGGAACTGGATGATCCTTGTGGTCCCTTCCAACCCTGACTGATTCTAATATTCTATGACATGGTCATGCTTCTTCTCTCTAAAGAAATCTTAAACCCCCTTAAAACCCATTAATATTTTCTGGAATTCTCTATGGGGAATCAGAATCCTTTTGATTATGAACTGCTTATGTTCTGCTATAGGCAATTGTTACAGCTTCTACCACTACATTACATAAATATTTAAGGCAGTTTTTTGCACAACATCGCTGACCTAATGTTATGAAGGAAGGCAGAAACCTAACTGAAGATACTCAGATTATAGCAGTTACTGATTTTTTTTTTGCCTTTTATTTGAAATACATGAAATAAATTCAAATATACTTTTATGTGACCTTGCAGATTGAGTTTTGACACTGGTATGTGTTTTAATTCTTAGTAACTACTGGTGGCATATTCCCCTGAAAAATTAAGTTTGGAAGTAGCAACACTAAGAGTTTGACTCTTCAAGTCCTTAAGTCATGGGTGTAAGTTGCAGCAAAAGAGGTTCCACCTCAACACAAGGAGGGAACTTCTTTACTGTAAGGGTGACAGAGCACTGGAACTGGTTCCCCAGAGAGGTTGTGGGGTCTCCTTCCCTGGAGACTTTCAAGGCCTGCCTGGTTGTGTTCCTCTGTGATCTGTGTTGGATAGTATTGTCCTGCTCTGGCAGGAGGGGGGTTGGACTGGATGATCTCCTTGGATCCCTTCCAACCTCTAACATCCTGTGCTCTGCTAATCTCAGAATGTATTGAAGTGTAATTTCATTGTGCGTTTTTAATTTTTGCATGTTTCACTCTAAATGGCTTTTTCAGTTTATTTTGTACAAACTTTTTTGTTAATTATTATTTTGGCTTAATTTCTTTTAGAAACATGTCATTCAGGTTTATCAAAAGGTAGGATTTATTTATATTTCAAAAAAAAACAGTGGCTCCCGCAATTAACAACAGATTTGGCTTTCTTAGCCTTGGTTTTCTGAAAACTAAACTTTCTGCTGAGAACTAAATCCTTTCTCTCTTGAGAGGAAAGCATAGAATAAATCCATTAACTCATGATGATACCTAAGAATCTGTGGCACCCGTATAACAAGATGCTAAGCATGCCTTGTGAATTCTTCTTTCTCTGATAGAGTCGGTAGTACCAAAGTAATTCTGTTCTCTATACTAATACACTTAGCATGCTTATATTTGAAGAATGAGGTGTTTGATAACAATGATGACATATAAACAAAACATAGGTTACAAGAAAATACAGGTAAGTGAAGCTAATTTTTTCTCTCCCTCTGCCTTATGATATTTTATTTAATAATCAATTTGAAGTGTTGTCTGCACTTGGTACAGTAGAAACCAGACTGACCGTGATTGTGAACCGAGCATTTTTGTACTCAAAATGCAATGGTAGTGTCTTTATTTTCAAATAGAAGATACTTGCTGAAGTCCAAATAGAGCATTTCACTTCTAAAGTATAACATCTATGCAAATTCATTAACCAAAGGGAAAAGCTCAAAAGTTTGATTCCCATTTCAAGCCCAAAGGATTGCATTTAGTGCTACAGTTTGGTAATAAATGAGGCTGCTGTGTGTCCTGTTAATCCGTTATGACTCTAGGTTGGTTATAGGACTTTGATCCTTAGATTTTCCACTAGAATTTTGTATTACTCTGTTTAAGAAACTCCAGGATATGATATAGTTAAAGGGTGATACTTTTCAGTTCTCAGCTGCTGACAAAAAAGAGGGAGATGGGGCCAAACCCCAGACATCTGTTGTAGCTTTCAAAATGCAAGGCTACGTATGTGAATGTAATTTGAAGTTTGTCAGACCACTTCAAGGAAATGCTTGGATTAGGGAGACCTGAGATGTGTAAATTACACATTTATTACATAGTCTTAGTTTAAAGCTACCCTGTCCAGTTAAATGAGTAAATTCTGTGACATGGTAGTAATGATCAGAGCTCTTCCAAACATGACTGTTTAGAACTGCTGTTGGTTGGATTGGCTGACATTGTCACAGCTGACTTGAGAAAAGGAACATGCACCAACTGTTAATTAAGAAACCATCCAACACAGAATGCAGATGAAACTGAGCAGCAGCAGTAATTTTAACCCATTGTACATCATAGGCTGTGTGGTGCATGCCACTTTGTAAGAGGGAGCTTTTGTCTCTCTGTAGTCACATTGCATTTAGAACAAAGGCTTGTCATCCGTGCAACCTCCACAGCTGGATATGTAGAAGTTTGTTACACTGCTTCTCTGAAGGAAGATGGGAAATGCTGATACAAGCACAGGTTTAATCTAGAAGGTTACTGTTCAAATTTGAGACTTAAAGGTTATTTTTTTAGTAATTTGAAAACATTTCTTTTGACTTGAGGCCAGGAATCTAGACTATTGTGGAAATAGCTGCTATAGCTTCCATGAACATGTCTTTTGAATAAAAGATTTGCAAAGTCTTACACCACCTACACAGAAGCAGACTGTGCTTTTTAAATTCTCTTTCAAGCATGCCTGGTGTCCCTCCATACCTGATCTGCATGTAGGGGCAAAATTAAATTGAAAATGTTGGGACTTTTGGTTGTTCCTTCTTGCATTATATGTTGTGAATCTCACCTAAGCTCACTGTCTTCGATACTGAAGGAACTACTACTGTAAGCCAGTAGTGTGTGTATATAGTCCTCCAACATCACTCCAGGGACCTGAGTAAGAGTAGATAATCAGTCACTCTTTTAAACCCCTAAGTTCTAATATTGCACTTGGTACATAAAGCTGTAAATTCTCGGCATCTGTCTTGTACCATTCACTATCACTGCAAATCTGCATTTTGTAGAAGTCTTAACTTTCTATGGTTTGGATTTTATTGCAGCATCTTGACTCCATTTCCATAAACTGATCTTATATTAGTGTCTTGAACTTTTTTTTCCTGTTTTTCTATGTCTTTTTAAACAGTCTTCTTTGTCTTTATTTGGATTTTTAACACAGAGTGTACAAAGATGTAAAGAACAGAAAAGACAACGTGACTCAGGGCAGATGTGTGAAAGCATTCTTATTTTTGAAAGCTTTTCACAGACTGCTAAGGGAGATAGCCTGTAGGCGTTGCATGACAAATGAGAACATAACTTTCCTATGTATTTGTTCCATTCTCAAGACCAAGGAGCATCTTGATCCATAAAATTAGCGTATGTAAAATTACAAGTAAACCCAGAAAACTTAAAGCATGAACTAGCAATTTGCAGTTTCCACAGAAGTGAAGATTCTTGTATGAACAGCAAAGGATGCCTCAGGGCTGCATCTGACTTGCAGACCCACCGAAACAATACTGGCAGTACAGTAAGTATCTGTTCCCAAATAACCACTGCTCTACAGCTGGACCATAACCCGTCCTTCATGAAGGCAGGAGCATCTAAAGAGACTGGTACAGCTCTCCAAAGCCTGGCATGATGTCTTATATTTGAGGGAGCGTGCCACCAAATGCAGTTCCTCCTGCTAAATGAATGGGACACTGATGCATGGAAAAACTGAATCAAGTAAAGATTTGCTGAGAGGCTTCCATGAAAGACAGTTTTTTATTTCAAATTGATTGATAGATACTTAGTAAATAACAACCTTTCTTACATTTAGAGTACGGTGGTTTGGAGCCTGGACAGTTTGGCTTAATTTCAACCTAAAAAATAGTCTTAAGAGTATCCTTAGGGATTTTCCCTCTTAGTCTATTCTGGACAGACTTCAGGAACAGTAAGACTGTTCATTGTTGAGGTGACTGGTTATGCTCCCATTTTCTACAACCTTTGGAAAGTTTAAAAAACACAAACAAAACCACCAAACAATTAAAAGAACACCCACCAAAAATCCATAAGTGCTTGCAGCTGTCTTCCACTTCGTAGGAGCACAGTATGCTCTTTAAAGTCCAAGTACTCTCAGTTTTTCAGTTGAGAGCATCTTCAGTTTTGTTGCTTGCTTTGCCCCATAGAATGAAGGTTTCTCAGATCACATGAAAGGTGTGGATTTGTTAGTATGCATGATGGTTTCTTCCTTCCCATCTACTTCCTTTTTAGTCTTTCAGAACGTTGTAAAAGGTGAGTTCATGGACTCTATTTGCAGCCTTAAAAATCTTTTTCCACCTTGTCTTATCCACCATCACAGAACATCTCATGAAAATAACTGCAATTAAAAGCCCACTTTGAAGTGCTAGAATTAGCTGAGGACTTGTCAGTTTTATTTATCTTCCTTACTGGTTTTGTTGGTGACAGCTGTTAATTAGTCAAAGGAAATTGCTTCCTAGCAGAGACCTTGTGTTACTGTGTGCTATGCACTACCTGAGAGAGCAGGGCTCTGATTGGCTGCTGTTATGACAGGCAGCTCATAGCAGTGTGACTTAACACTTTCCTAACTGGATGTCTCTTGCAGTGGAAGTGTGAATTTTGAAAGAGAAGCAGGCTCCATACCGTGTACTGCAAGTGCTGCTGCTGTGCTCCTTGTGGTGCTGAGTGTCTCTTCTCTTGTGAAAGGGGCTGTAGAGAGTCGGCTTACAAGTCTGTTGCCTCATCACAACCCTCTGCTGTGCAACAGAAAAAGGCTTACCATCCTAACTCTCCTATCCCTAGACACCTGTCAACCAAACCATTTATGTTATTCACTGAAGCTATATACTATATATACATACACACATTCTTGATACGAGCCTTATAAGGGCCTCTGCAAGCAAAATTAATGCTGAGATGTCGAACTGCAATAGTGGGAAGGTAGAGTAAGATAATTTCCCCTTAATTCTGCTCTATACTGAGCTGCTGTAAAGGGATAGTGTTCAGCAAGGTAGCTTTAAGCCATGCAAGAAGACAGAAAGCTTAAGATTATTCTTGGATATGGAATATGCATCTATGTGAGAATGAATAGAATGGAATCACCACAGCTTGAAAAAACTTGGGTTTACCTCTAAACTTCTGTTAAAATGGATATGTATCTTGTTCCTTGGTGTGAAGGCATTTGGTACTGTTTGAACTCCTGGTAGCCTCAGTTGTTACGTGCATGCAAGCACATAGCAGGACCAGACTTGTCTGTAAACAGGGTATTTTCTTCAAATAAATAACTGTATTCCAGATGAAACTGTTAAATACTATTAGCCTAAAATACTAAGTTATTTATAAATAGCAACATTTTCTGCTTTTAGAAGTTCACCTTTTTTGGTGGGCTCTATTAATGTATATAAGCATTGTAAACATCTGTAATGTACTTGTTTAAATACTCTTAGTTCATAGACTTCCATTTGGCTGGACAGCATGTTATATTCTAAACTTGGTCTAACCTACAAAGTTCTTTACATCTTTGTTGCTTTGTATTTTAACACACCTTTGGTATGAATACTACAGTATCTTTAGCATCTGCTCAGATATTGTATATTGTAGTGTAAGATTTGTCTTCTCTTTCCCACTTCCTTTTGCTTCTGCATTCTTTTCAATGAGGCTCCCAACTGAATATGAGAGGAACGGGAGATTTGAGGGCTCAAGGTGAGGGGAAAATTTTTGTTTAAAATATTTCTTAGGTGAGTTTGAACCTTTCTTCCCTTGACTATGTGGCATAGTGGCTTCAGGCAGCAGCTTTTGTTTTGTGTAAGGCTGTGAAACTAAACAAATAAGCATTTCTGTCTGCAAAACAGCTATTCAAGCACTGACTGACTTGGTTCTAATCTTTCATCTTTCCTATTGCCTCTTCCCTTTTGTGTTTTGTGATTTCGTTTGGGGTTTTTGCTCTTTAGTCATTATAATTTGCTGTTGTCTTGTAGATGTGTAGGCAAGTGGTCCTTAGGAACATGTGGGCTAACCACTGAAGGGTGATATTTCTCATCTCCAGAATCACAGATCATTAAACAACTTTTTTCCACATTGTACTATTCTTCCAAAATCTGCATATCAAAAAATACTAGAAATTATCGAACCTGTAGTGGTTCTGCCAACTCGTTTTCAAGTAGAAAAAGCTTTCAAAAGTAAAATGAGCATTGAATGAAACTTCTGCCCCCTGACAGCCTTATTAAATTAAAACCTTAAAGTTAAAACAAAAGTGCTCTTTAATGTTGTTGCTGAATTTTATAACATCCAGCAAGTCCTGCAGCTGGATTTGACAGCATAATCTTACGACTCTTGCAGCTGATGGAAGTCTTTCTAATAGAAGGTAAAAATGTGAAATAAGCTGTCTTTGAGAAATGTATTTATTTAGTTTTGTCCTTGCTGTCACTTTTTCATAATTGCCTGCTTAATGGTAGAAGAAAAGCATTGTGTAACCAGGAAATTCACTGCCAACAATTCTAAAGAGCAGCTTGACTTAATATTGTAAATTGCGCTTTGAAGCTCAACATGAGACCTAAACTGTGCATGGTTTTGGGTCAATTAGGTTAGGTGTTTTCATAAAATACTTAAGCATTGACAGTCAGTACATTTAAACCTCTTGTTCTGAAGACAAGTCAATGTGAAGAGGTGGCTGACAGTGCTTGCAAATACTCATAAAGCAAATCTGTCATATGTTTTGCCCTGGGGGTCCAAAGGTAGGTCCTAGTTCTTGAGCTGCGTGACTACTCATTTTAATTGAAATAGAAGAATCACTGCAAACTAGAAATTTCTGGAACGTTTCTTTTCTTTGTCCTTCATAACTTTTTATATTCTTACCAAAGGAGGAGTTTTTTTCTATTAAAAAAAAATTAATTTCAGGCTCAGGAAATGCACCCTCAATATCTTGTGCTTTAGCTTTTACAACTATGACCATAGCAGTAGTTCTTAATCACCATCTTTACTAACAAATGTTGAGGAGGTGTCTAATAGTGTCTTCCAACTCCTCTTCCTGTGTTTCAGTCTCAAAGGTGCTTAGCTGCATAGCTTGTAGCAGCAAAAGATTTCATCACTCTACATCTGCCTGTCATTGTTTTTAAACACTAAGAGACAAAGCATTTCCTTCTGTGGAAGGTGCCTCTATAGCCTACAGCAGAGTGGTTCTCCAGTGATTCTCTCAAATGCTTACCAGTACAGGGAAGCCAGGGTGAAACTGGATCAGCCCAGAACTGGGTAGCATATGCTGGCCCTGTGCCAGCAGGTGGGTGACCCTTGGCATGGTCGTCTTGGTCCTGCTGTCCTTCCCCTGCTTGCAGGTAGACTCGATGAGCGCTCCCAGTGCTTGATCTCCACCCTGCTTTACAGGAGGAGGTGCAGAGGATCTTTCTGCACAGGCTTACGCCCATGGTGTGTGAGTGGACACCTCCCATGGGCTGGCACACATGTGCCCTGGGCAGAGTGCCTTTTAGTCACAAGTCACTGCTATTTGAATGTTCCAGAAACTTCTAGCAGCTAGCTGGTGTTTGAACTGTCCATATGGCCTCAGAAATAGACGTTTGAGCAGAACCTACCTTAAAATCAAATTGTAGGTGATGCATGTCGTTCCATGTCCACGAGGTCATTTCCCTCATGCTTCTGACGCCAGTGACTTTGGGTTGTCACCCATCGCACCATACCTTCGTTTCAGCCCCAGCAGCTACTGCTTTCCCTCGAGTGTGTGTACAGCAGCTGGGAAAGCGGGGCATTGCGCACAGCCGGAGCCTCTAGATGCTGCTCTAATACCAGTAGTGTGCACTGAGTGTTCGTTTGCTTCATTAACATGAGCCGTGGAGAAGGGAGCTGGCTCTGCTAACGAGTCACTTCCTGTCTTTCAGCCGCAATGTAGCTGTGGATCAGAAGGATGAGAACAAGGAAGCCAAGCCTCGGTCGCTGCGTTTTACCTGGAGCATGAAAACCACCAGCTCCATGGATCCCAATGACATGATGAGGGAAATACGGAAGGTCTTGGATGCCAATAATTGTGACTATGAACAGAGAGAGCGTTTCTTGCTTTTCTGTGTCCATGGAGATGGGCACGCGGAAAACCTTGTACAGTGGGAGATGGAGGTGTGTAAACTGCCAAGACTGTCCCTGAACGGAGTTCGCTTTAAGCGGATATCGGGAACATCCATAGCTTTTAAAAACATTGCTTCCAAAATTGCCAATGAGTTAAAGCTGTAACAAGGAAAAAAAAAAACCATAGTTAAGTTGTAAATTAGTTAGCAATTTCCAGTGTTTTTGAGAATTCCAATGGAAATGTATAGAATAACATTTAGGCAATAACTTCTGCATCCTTCTGAATAGTGACATTAAAGACGAGAAAAAGAAAAGCTGCTGAGCTGGGAGGGAGAGTTGGACTTTTTTATAAGTGCACTACAGCATTAAAGTTGCCTACTATGTAAAATATTACCCCTTCTGCTTTATTTCCATTGCTCCTAAGTCTTTGACAACAAACTGAAACACAGAATATATTCATTTAAATATGCCTCCTGTTTGTGTGGACGTGTGAATGTACAGTATGTGTGTATAATATATAAAGTATTATATGTAAACAATTCATTTACAACATTAAGCTGTACCAGTACCTCTTTTTGGGCTAATTTTGGTGCTAAAAATTGAAATGGCCAAGGAGGAAACACTTAAGTTAATATTTAAAATAACCGAAGTGATAACCAGGAATTGCAGGTTTACAGTTCACTGCTGTGTTAAGGGAAGAAAAAGTGTGTGAAGGGTTTGGGTTTACGGTTGTGAACATTTTTAGTCCTGTTTTCTAAGTAGATCTCATGAGGTTATTAAAATTTCACTTTTACTGAGTAAGTCTTGCATTATATTTTGCCCACCTATTTATTATTTCAGTCTGAATCAGATTTTACAAATGTAGTTGATTTGTGCATTAAAAGTTGGGTAAATGCCTCCGTTCTCCTGCTTCCGCTAAACTGCTCAAAGTGTATCTTTGTCCTTTTGGCTCATGGGTATTGGATGCAGCTAAGAACACTTTGCTGTTGTCCCACCGTTCCTCTACAGAACGAGGTGGTCTAAAAGGATGTGCTAAATGCTGACTAGTGACTTTAAGTTTTGGACCAAGTTCTCCACCTTAGACTAGGTCAGATTGATACAAAGCACAAAAGAACTTCCAGTGGTTGTATTTTGATACAGTCTCCACATCTGGGTCGGTGCTGTTCTGAAGTGCTGCATGTGTGGCAGCACTGTCCTTTGTGTTCTGTGCACGCACAGTATTGGAGCCCAATCAGATTAGCTGCTGATCTCCTCTGTTGTAACGTACAACTTCATAAACAACAGCTGTAGGCAGTAGCAGTTAAAACTTTCCCTTGCAGCACTCTTCCAGTGTGCTTCCACTTCGCTTTGGTTGTATTGCTTTTGGTGGCTTTCTGCCTGTTGTGTTTCTGACTTCTGCGGCCGAGGGAGTCCACTGCTGCTCTTTTAACATGCACTGTGGAAACCTGCTTGTGATGAGCTCTCTGGTAGCCAGAAGGCTCTCTGTAGGACACAAATCTGCTCTAGGATTGCCCCCATTTTTAAGCCATCACTGTGGTAAGACTTAGTCGAGTTTGCAAACTAGAATGAAGAGATTTCTTTGTATGTTGTTTCCTACTGATAGTTTATTTCATCAAGGACTTCTGTTGATAGTATTCTGCATTATCTACTTCTTGTATTAATGTGTTATATTTCAGTGAAGCACTAAAGCATGGACCTAACATGTGCTTTAAACTGGAGCCTAAATTTGCAATTTAAATATGCAGTAAGCTAACAGTTATTCATAGCACACAGTTCAGATTTGACCTGAGGTGAAAAGGCAAAATCCTGAGTATTTTGCAAGTTAATTCTCGTGATCTGTAGTCTGTGAAGGCAGCAGACTTGCCCTCTCTTTCCCCTTAAGCATTGATATTGATTATGCTAGTTTAAAGGATAATGGTAGCTGTTAAATGTAGTAAATATTCCTGAATTTGCATTTTATTCTCTGTATATTGTGTCACACCATGGCTTGAGGGCTCTGGGTGCTACCAGAGTTCTCTTGGCTTTCAGTGCTCTGCCCGTGCCTGTGCTGCTCAGTATGTTTTTGGGGTTTTTCCCATTTTGTAATAGCAATAAGACATTTCAGGGCAGTCGTACTTTCTCAGGTGAATGATCACCTATCCTTTCACTTCCTACATTTTAAGCACTCCACCAAATGTATTTTTTCACCCAGCAGTGCACTTTGTTGTCTGAACTGAAAAAGTCTTCTGGTAAATGATGTAAATCTGTATTCAATCAAAGTTCCAAAAGGTTTCATATTAAATGTTTTCTGAAATACTCTCTTCCTACTTCACCTGTTAAATATGTAATTGTTTCTAAAAAGTGCACCAGTATCATAGCTCCTTCCACATCCTTAAGTTTGTGCTTAAGAAAGTCTTTTTCTTAAAGTGTTCTCCAGAGGTTCTTTCAGAGAAAATCTGTATTTGAGGTATTTTTAAAACAATAACTTAGAAACAGATTTTTCACAACTTCCTTCCCAAAGGCCTTGTAAAATTAACAAGTTGCAAGACACCCTTGTGGTTTTTTTTCAGCATACTGCATGCTTGCTCTTCAGGATGGAAAGGAGGTTGTAGCCAGGTGGGGGTTGGTCTCTTCTCCCAAGCAAGCTGCAATAGAACAAGGGGACACAGTCTCAAGTTGTGCCAGGGTAGGTGTAGGCTGGATGTTAGGAGGAAGTTCTTCCCAGAGAGAGTGATTGGCATTGGAATGGGCTGCCCAGGGAGGTGGTGGAGTCACCATCCCTGAAGTGTTCAAAAAAAGCCTGGCTGAGGCACTTAGTGCCATGGTCTAGTTGACTGGATGGGGCTGGG
This sequence comes from Pogoniulus pusillus, assembly GCF_015220805.1. Taxonomy (NCBI): domain Eukaryota; kingdom Metazoa; phylum Chordata; class Aves; order Piciformes; family Lybiidae; genus Pogoniulus; species Pogoniulus pusillus. Next base: position 11,008,736 of record NC_087264.1, on the reverse strand, counting down.
TGCTAGGTTGGACTGGATGATCTTGGACGTCTCTTCCAACCAGGTTGATTCTATGACTTCTAGGAGCTGTCTGGAAAGGAAAGCTCTTTTCTCCAGATCTCTAAGCCAAAGATGAACTTCTTCCCAGACACGGGCCTTTTACTTGTTCATGTTCCTTGGGAATCTCTGTAGGTTTATCAACACCACTACTGATTTGACTCTGTAGAGCTGCAGTTGTTCTTTCTCTCCTTAACAGACAAGTTTTAAAAATAATGGGAGGTCAGCATGTGGTGAGGAGGTATCAGCAGGCCTAGGTGTTTTGAGATGTGTGTATAGCAACCAAGAAGTGCTCTTATATAATGGCATGACTGGTGCCCTGGAATGTGTGGTCCTGAATGGTGTGTTGGAGGGTGTTTGTAATGGGCTTGTGATAAAAGGTTTGCATTACTAAAATCCATGCTATCCAGCTCTGAAAACACTGTGGTTGCTGGGCAGGCAGAGAAAAATGTCTTGGTTTGGGTTGTAGGGGTTTGACTGCATTAAATAAAAGTACTTACAGATATGTACATTAAAAATAGCATTTAGCAGGAACAAACAAGTTCAGATAAACTTTCTCTCGTGCAAACCTTCCCTATGCTTAGGCTTTCAGAGACACTTCAGTCTGTTTGACCTCTTCACAAAGTTTAAGGTCCTCAACCACTGTTGAAGCAGAGAAGTGGGTTAGAGGAACAGCTCGTCCTGCTGCTTAAGTGTTGTGCATACTACTCCTGTTTAACTGATCCAGTCTTTGGAAACTCAAAGATTTTTTAGTGCAATTTTGGGTAAGGTTCACCTTTTTTGTTGTTGTAGTCATCCAGTGAAACTTTGGGATCAAATACAGTGAACTACTGTATCCCAGGTTCTTTTAGTTGCAGCATTTTTGTCAAGATAAATTAGGTTACTCTAAAAAGAAATATTAAATTAATGTCCACATTTTTATGTTAAAGAAACCAGAGGTTCAGGAGTCCTTCTAATCATATGGGGATATTGTAGCAGATCTGGAATTCAAATAGAAATCTTTCAGCTAAAAGCTCAGCTACACATGGGCTATTGGGATGGAGGCTTTTAATCAGCCTTCCCACAGCTGCTGTGTTATACACTGCATTGTGGATTGCAGTTTAATTAGGACTGCAGCCAAGCCAGAGAACCATTTTCTCTGTTAAGCCCTGGTGTGGGGCAGCAGTACCTGCATGGCCACCTGGTTGTACTGGTTTTGATTCCTGCAGGGTTCAGGGATGTGGGTATGGGCAAAGGCCACCTACAAAGTAGTGTCACTGTCTCAAGGGTGCAGAGGCTGAGTATTTTTTTGCTGTACAAACAGCAGCCAGCTGTCTTTCAGACCATGCCTGTTCTTAGCTATCTAAAGAGTTAACAGAATCTCAGCAGTAGATGGTATTTCTGCTATTTAGAGTCAGAGTAGTGCAGATGTTTTGTTTTCTAAATCACATTGCAGATGTTTAGGAAGTAATACAGTTTTGGAAAGCTGATCCCACTATAGGATAACATTTAATTTCAAGCCTGTAGTTTTGCAATTTCCCACATTTTCAACTGTCAATGCAACTTCATTCCTAGGAGTTTCCACAGAAAAAGCCTTGGAGTTTTCTTGTACAGGCAGGCTCACTTGGCAAGTTACTGATGCTGTCATTTAAACCCCAGGTCTGGCATTCTGATGAAGTGTAAGTCTGAAAATTCCACCTTTGACTGGAATGTTTCTCTCTGATAGCAATGAGTTGTTTTGTTGCTTTCACCACTGACTGGTACTCCATCACTTCAGAGAAGAAACTGTTGTGTAAGCTTTGGATAAAAGCTCAACATAGTGCAATAAATAAGAAAGTTACACTTCATAGCAAAGGCCTGGTCAGTGTCTCACGTTAATGGTTGCAGCAAATGCTTGGAGACATCCAAGAAACACAAGTTAGTAGAAATAGTAACTGTTCTCCTTGTGTGTGTTCCTTCTGACAAAAGAGCAGGAAAAAGCTGTCCCTTAAATGTACCTGCATAGCTCAACAGTTTTCATGTTCCTGGTTCTGTTGGTCTTTTTTTAATGCACTGCCTCTAAGCAAAGGGGCTGAGGAAAAAAATGAAACCATGGAGGAGCAGTCTCTTCACCCAATGCTTCTGAAATTGAAACATGGTATTCTAAGCAAAAGAACTTGAAATACCCATAACTAGTCTTTTGTGAGCCTTCTCAAAGTGTTTTAGCCTTTGGTACAAATGCTGGTCTCTTGTTGCAGCAGGAACTGAAAGCAGAAGCTGTCTCAGTGCTAATGCTAGGGCTCCTGTATCTGTGCACAGAAGCCACGTCCAGGGCATTGACTGCCAGTTGTTGGGAGTTCATCCTCACCCACAAGTGCCATTAACGGCTTGTAGTGGTGGTAACTTAGCAGGCAAGACGCTCCAGGAGGAAAGGAAAGAAAAGGGGGGGATGGGGAAAAAAGCCTTTGCCTGATTTTTACTTATGTTTGTTGACTGCTTGAAACTGTTCTGAGACTCAGATGTAAAATGACATGCAGGGTGTCCATGGCTATGGTTGCTGTGGGAACCACAGAAGTTTCAAGGCATAGAACTGTTGCAGTTCTCATCTCATTAATACTCTCATCATTTAATATCCTTGTGGAATCTGAAGCACAAAACCAAAATATTCATACGGTTCATGTTTCCTTGTAGTTCCTCATCACACTGAATGTATTAGGTGGAGCATCTCAGCATTACAATCGTTCTGTTAAAACACATGGGGATGCAAAATCAGAAAGTAAATTGCCATCACCTGGTCTTCAGTCAGGCTGCCTGGAGGTGAAGTCCTGTCTGCCTGCGTCTGTCTCCTAAAAGTCCTCAGCCTGAGTGCTGTAACTGACTCCACCCAGCAGTCGGTTTTTCTAAGCACAGAACTTTTTTTCCTCTCCCAGCTTAGCCAGACAAAAGGCCTGGAGTGCTCTCGTGTGTTTTCACATCAGTGGTAAAGCCACCAGCGTGATAGGAAGGCGGAGGCGCTTTGCCGGTGTGTTAGTTGCCCTGTGCCTGCGGTGCCCAGAGGAGCAGGAGTCGGCGGCGTGGGGCACCTGCTGGAACACCAGGGGCTGCCCTGCGGGCTCTGGTGGTGGGCAGGTTGGTGGCCGGATGGATGGTCGGTCGGTCGGTCGGTCGGTCGGTCGGCTCGGCAAGGCAAGACGAAGCGCAGAGGGGCGTTGCAGTGTGAGCAGCGGCCACAGGGTGTCTCCCGAGCGCAGAAGCACGGCTCGGCGGTGCGCGCCCGGAGAGCTGGAGCGGAGCTGCCGGCATCGCTTGCTGCATGCGGAGCGGCAATTCCCTATCAGCGATGTTCGCACCAGCGCCGTCATCCACCCGGACGGGTCTGACTTAAAGTGCTAAAAGCATTAGGGGGAAAAAGGCGCTGCAGGACACTGACGGAAGCTACATGTTTTTCAGATTGAAAAATACCCTTAATGCTACATTTAACTTCCCGTGATGTTTTGTTGCTTTCACAGCTGAGAAGTAGTTAAATGGTCTTTAGCTTTGCCATAGAGAACCTGTAGAATCATAGAATCAACCAGGTTGGAAGAGACCTCCAAGATCATCCAGTCCAACCTAGCACCCAGCCCTAGCCAGTCAACTAGACCATGGCACTAAGTGCCTCAGCCAGGCTTTTCTTGACGACCCCCAGGGACGGCGCCTCCACCACCTCCCTGGGCAGCCCGTTCCAATGTAGGGCTGCAAAACTCTTCTGCTTCTTGGTCAAACCTTGCTCTGTCTCCTTTCCTAGAAACAGACCGTGTCAGGCAGCAAGCTTATTTGCTGAGAGAGGTAAAAGCAATACAGTGATTTAAATCCACTCCCAGCTTTTTACAGAGCAAGAATCTTTGTTTTCCTGTTAGGAAATTCAATTACTGAAGCTTTTTTGCTGTTCATCCTCCACTAATTGGTCTAATCAGGCTGTGAATCGCAGCCAGCCTTTTCTAAAACAACCTGGGGTCACTTGGCCATTTGTATTTCGCTGTATTAAGTAACTCTAAAGCTTTATGCCTAGAATTTTCCATGCCTGCCGTCTGGTTTTAGTCCTCAAACAAATCTTGTCACTTGCACTTTGGGTAGGCAAGAAGTGAAACTTCCTTATTTGCTCAGGACTTTTTCTTCAAATCGCATATTTTGTGACAGCTTTCACTTTTGTTGTAATCAGAGCTTTGCCTTTGGGGATTAATAGTGACTGCTATTAATATTTATGGCTGGGATGTTTGGATTTGGCGAGTGGGAACGGAGAAGCTGTTTATTTCAGTCGATCTCTGGCTCCTTTGTGTTCCTCGCATGAAGGAGCCCTGCAGCTCCCCCTCCTTCCCACAGTGCCAGACCCCACCAGCTGCTGCTGAGCCTGTATCCTGCGCTTCCCAAGATGCCCTAGAGCTTTGGTTGCGGTGAGAGTCACAGCGAGCAGCATGCACAGGACTCGTTTCTTTGTGCGTGGCTGTGCAGTGGGAGCAGCAAAAGCAGAAGTTTGTTCTCAGGAAGTTCTGTTCCTCATTGCCAACCTGGGAGCAGCCACCACAGCAAACTTATTGGGTCATATATCTATATATATAATATTTGATATATATAAATATACATATGTGCATGTGTGTGTTTAGTGCTTTTTATCTAAGTGACCCTGTTGTGAATCTCATTATCCCTGGCATCTAAAACTTGGTGCTTTCTCCTCGTCTCCAGAGATGAGCCTTGGCTGAGCCCTTCTGGATGAAAGCTTCTTTGACCTAAAATCTTGATTCAAGGGACAGTCCCTTTTGAGGGTGTTAGTGTCAGAGCTCCATGAGCCTCTCCAGACCAGATCTGTAAGTGCTCTTCTAGCTGGAGAAAGAATGCGAGTGCTTTAGGGCTTCTGAGGAAAGCATCTCAAAGCTGCTCTGTAGTACAAAGCATGGTACATGCAAAGGGATTTCCTCCGTGTTCAGTTGCTGAAGTGATTCTTCAAACTTGGGGGACAGTGTAATTCAAATAATTGCAAGGCTGTTAATGAATGGTCAAATTTGGAGCAGTTCCTAAAATAAGAAGGAAGGAGAATCATCTCTTCTAGATGACTTCAGTTCCTGGGTGCTTTCCAAACTTCTCATTATGGCATCAAACACCTCACCAGAATGCATAATTAATCAGGTATATTCTGTAATGCACTCAGGGCCTGCACAGTGTTGGGCAACAGCACTGTTGTTGCCACAACAAGCCCATGCAGCACTGCAGGCTGGGGACGGAGTGGCTGGAGAGCAGCTAGGCAGAGCAGTACTTGGGGGTACTGGTTGACAACCAATTGATCATGAGCCAGCAGTGTGGCCGAGAAGGCCAATTGGCATCCTGGCTTGTATCAGGAATAGTATGGCCAGCAGGACCAGGGAAGTCATTCTGCCCATGTATGCAGTGCTGGTTAGGTTGCACCTTGAGTACTCTGTCCAGTTCCAGGCCCCTCAGTTTAAGAAAGTTGTTGAGGTGCTTGAATGTGTGCAGAGAAGGGCAACAAGGCTGGAGAGAGGGCTGGAGCACAGCCCTGTGAGGAGAGGCTGAGGGAGCTGGGGGTGTTCAGCCTGGAGAAGAGGAGGCTCAGGGCAGACCTCACTGCTGTCTACCTGAAAGGAGATTGTAGCCAGGTGGATGTTGGTCTTTTATCCCAGGAAATCAGCAACAGAATGAGGGGACACAGTTTCAAGCTGCTCCAGGGCAGGTTTAGGCTTGACATGAGGAAGAAGTTCTTCACATCAAGAGTGACTGGCATTGGAATGGGCTGCCCAGGGAGGTGGTGGAGTCACCATCCCTGGAAGTGTTTAAACAAAAGACTGGATGTGGCATTTAGTGCCATGGTTTAGTTCATTAGAAGGGTTAGGTGATAGGCTGGACTCAGTGATCTAGAAGTCTTTTCCAGCCTGGTTGATTCTGTGGTTCTGTGAACATGCATGACAGCAAAATGCCCCAGCAAGGACCCATGTGGGCTCTATGTACTATGGACCAGGGGCAGGACTGTCCTGCTGTGACTCAGCTGTCAGCCCGCGGCTTGGATGGCAACACTCTGTGCTGGGTTAGGAACTGGCTGGAGGGCTGGACCCAGAGAGTGGTGGTGAATGGTGCCACATCCAGCTGGCAGCTGTCACTAGTGGTGTCCCTCAGGGATCTGTGCTGGGCCCCATCCTCTTTAACATCTTCATAGATGATCTGGATGAGGGCATCGAGTCAGTCATCAGCAAGTTTGCAGATGACACTAAGCTGGGGGCAGATGTGGCTGGGTTGGAGGGCAGAAGGGCTCTGCAGCGGGACCTTGACTGCCTGGACAGATGGGCAGAGTCCAATGGGATGGGGTTCAATAGCTCCAAGTGCAGGGTGCTGCACTTTGGCCACAACAACCCCATGGAGAGATACAGGCTGGGGTCGGAGTGGCTGGAGAGCAGCCAGACAGAGAGGGATCTGGGGGTGCTGATTGATACCCGCCTGAACATGAGCCAGCAGTGTGCCCAGGTGGCCAAGAGAGCCAGTGGCATCCTGGCCTGCATCAGGAATGGTGTGGTCAGCAGGAGCAGGGAGGTCATTCTGCCCCTGTACTCTGCACTGCTTAGACCACACCTGGAGTACTGTGTTCAGTTCTGGGCCCCCCAGTTTAGGAAGGACGTTGAGATGCTTGAGCGTGTCCAGAGAAGGGCGACGAGGCTGGTGAGAGGCCTTGAGCACAGCCCTACAAGGAGAGGCTGAGGGAGCTGGGATTGGTTAGCCTGGAGAAGAGGAGGCTCAGGGGAGACCTTATTGTTGTCTACAACTACCTGAGGGGTGGTTGTGGCCAGGAGGAGGTTGCTCTCTTCTCTCAGGTGGCCAGCACCAGAACGAGAGGACACAGCCTCAGGCTGTGCCAGGGGAGATTTAGGCTGGAGGTGAGGAGAAAGTTCTTCACTGAGAGAGTCATTGGACACTGGAATGGGCTGCCCGGGGAGGTGGTGGAGTTGCCGTCCCTGGGGCAGTTCAAGGCAGGATTGGACGTGGCACTTGGTGCCATGGTCTGGCCTTGAGCTCTGTGGTAAAGGGTTGGACTTGATGATCTGTGAAGTCTCTTCCAGCCTTGGTGATACTGTGATACTGTGACACTGTGACTCTGTGACTCCTCAGGGAGCAGTCTCCTGTGTAAGTGGGAGGAAAACCTTGTCCTGCTCATGTTGTTGTAGGGTGCTACATACATTTTTCTCCCCAGTGGCCTTTTGGCTGCTCTGCTTAGGAGAGGCATTAAAAAGAGTATTCCAAGGTGTAAAGGGAGAGACTGTGGGGAGCTTGCCAGTGGCAAAAGAAGAGATTGGTGAGCACCACCTCAAGTGGCCCCTTGTTCATGTAGGTTTGTGTCCCAGACTCAGTGTGTTCTTTCCCATACCATCTCACACTGTATTTGTGGGTGCTAACAGCTCTACTCCTCCTCTGAGCTCTGTTTTCCAGGGACTTGTGAGCATGTTTATCTCCAGTGCACCTGCTGACTGAAATCGAAGCTACCTTGCAGGCTCAACAGCGACAGGGAGGACAGATTGAGTGGACATGAGCACAAGTGCTCACATACAGTGCAAGGCTACTTAAGGTTTGTTTCTCTGGGAAGCCAGCCCAAAAACCATGACAGTTCACAGCAGGGACCAGATTTGCTGTTCAGGAGGCATCTTTCCTTAAAAGGTCACTTTTCAGGTCAGAAATGTGCTCAGGATGAATCCTGATGAAATAGAGGTGAATTCTGCTGAGGCACAAAAGGGACCCAAGTTCTGGTTTGTGCACCTAAAACCTGGGTAACTGAAAACACCTAAGACTGTTCTCCAATTTTTCTCCAATTGCTGACATTATAAGCTGGGTCTGCCAGGGTGAGTAGTACATGGTGTAAGACAGGTTGTTATTTTTTTTCCTGACTATCTTACAGCTGGCTAATTATGCTGAAGAGGCAGAGAAATGTGGAACCACCTTTGCAAAGCATCAAAGGTAAAGGCAGTGGCAAAAAAAAAAACATTTGTCAAGGATAAAAATGAAGCAGAGGGATGAGAGCCAAGGTTTATGGGGAGACACTGTTTGTTTAACCAGATCCAGCATCTTTCCTTCATTTACTGCTACCTCTGCCTTACCCTCTGCTTCTTCTGTCTTTCAACACCATGTGAGGATGAAGAGTGTTTTATCCTTGCCTTTTGTCACTCAGATGATGCCTTTTCCCAGTTTTCTGTCTTGAAAGCAGTAGCATTCAGCACTTCAGTGCAAAGCTGAGATTCACTGATTTAGCAGCTGAGTTCTGAATTCAGGGAAGGCAAGGCATGAAAACATGTCCTAAATTTGGGCTGGACCATGTTGCTAAATGGAAAACCAAAAAACCTGGAAGTAAAGCTCAGGATTGGGATGGTATTGCATTGACATTTGTGGTTATGCTGATGGCACCTGTTACCCTTGCTTCTGTAGCATGCCCATTTATCTGTACTTACAGCACATGCAGTTGCCCTGGATGGGGCATGTGGAGCATGGTGGCAGTCACCTCTTCTTCCTTATCAGCTGGCTGCAAAGAAAAGTTTTACATTGCTGAAATTACTGGTGATAGAGTAACCCTGTGGGTAGGACAAATTCTGGCCTCTGAAAGGATCTGATTCCTCTTTCCCAAGGGCTATGTGGGACCCTGTCTGTGCTAGGGTTTTCTTCTGTCATCAGTGGTCAGCCTTTGCAGCTTCTTAGTGCAAAGAGTGTATGCCTGGAGACAGAAAATGGCAATTTATTGCCCTTCTTTAGCAAGTCTGAGCTATAGCGGCCTGCTCCAGCCAGAGCTCTGAAGAGATCCACTGCTACAGCTTTAACAGTCTCAAGTTGTGCTGGGATAGGTACAGGCTGGATGTTAGGAAGAAGTTCTTCCCAGAGAGAGTGATTGGCATTGGAATGGGCTGCCCAGGGAGGTGGTGGAGGCACCGTCCCTGGAGGTCTTCAAGAGAAGACTGGATGAGGCACTTAGTGCCATGGTCTAGTTGATTGGATAGGGCTGGGTGCTAGGTTGGACTGGATGATCTTGGAGGTCTCTTCCAACCTGGTTGATTCTATGATTCTATAAGCCCCATGGCCTGAGAGATGAGAGATACTCATTTTGAAAGTGGCTTCCCACAGAATACAGGAAATAAGCAAAGGGTGAAGGCAGTGGGGGAGGAGGGTGTCCTGGTCTAAGTTCAGTGTTGTTCTCCCACTAGCTCAAACTTTTTTAACATCTGGTCCAATTTCTATACTTAGGGTATGATGCCCAAATCGTTCTTGAACTCTTTGCTGGGGTCAGGATACCTGAAGCCATATCCTGCCCAGCCTGAGTGTCTTGCAGCCTGCCAGCAGGACAAAACCAGGAGCTTCCACTTCTCCATGTCCACAGCAAAATCTTGGAAACAGTAGTGTTGGTCCATCTTTACAAATTAAATCAGTGCAGGAGATAGCTCTGAAGATTACAGCAAGCTGAGCATGTGAAGTCAACACTCGTTGCTGTAACTTGCCCTTTCTTTAATTACCCTGTGGACAAGTATATCACTGGAGACATCTGCAAATGTAGGTCATGTTGGCAAGGACCTCTTCTACAATATTGAACTTGTCAAACTGACAGTGCTAGAGGTGGATTTTCCAGACACCTCTTTCAGCCTCTTCTCTCAGCAGTGTCTGACACCCACCCTGGCTGCAGAGCACCCTCCAGACTGACTTCAAATGCAAGAGTGAAGAGCTAAGACATGGGCAGCAGAGAGCCTCTTTATGCAGCTTAGGAGGGCCTCCACCACCTCACTGGCACTCTGGTGAACAGCTCCTGCCCATTCAGAAATTGGTGTATGTGCAAAAAGGGGATGTGGTCAGCAGAAAGTCTGAGCTCCCAAAACAGTTTTCAGTTCACAGGGCAGCAAACTGCTTGCGTGATGTTGTACAATTTGCTGTTGAACCTAAAGGGCCTGTGGCCTCCTTTCCCCATGTTTCTGGGGCAGACAGCAAAGCAAATGAGGTGTAAAACCCAGTAGGAGCTAGAACGCAGCCTTGCTCAGCCTTGATGCCATCGGAGACAAAAAGGCCTGCCAGCAATCCCACTCACCAGCTGCTGCGTGGAAAATCCCAGAGTGAGCTGAGATTCAGCAAAAGGTACTAAAATCTGTTCTGGTGGGTGACAGGGTGCTTAACTAGGCCATCTCCTAAAGCAGGAGGGTGAGTAGAAGTGAAGCCAAGTCCCGAAGAGAAAATGCTGGAGTGATCTATCTCTGCCTCTATGCTATTTTGAAGTGGGTAGAATTGTTCAATGGACTTGAAAATAGAGAAGCAGCAGCAGCTCCTTTGCTCAGCACCTTCCTTCCAGGAGGATTGTATCAGTTTTTGGAACAGTCCCTTCTTATTCTTCCTCACTGTCTAGTGCTTACTACAGGAGACCATCCACATGCAACCAGTGCACAATCACCAGCGCTTGCCACTGCTGCCTGCCCACAGCAAGGGTAATATCTGGGTGAGTACCTGCAAGAAATAAAACCACCCACCAACAGGTATTCCTCTAGTTATGGTGTTCCACCATAATAGCAGCACCGTGGTCTGCTGCTATTCTACACGGTAGCACAATCATAGAATCATAGAATCAGCCAGGTTGGAAGAGACCTCCAAGATCATCCAGTCCAACCTAGCACCCAGCCCTAGCCAGTCAACTAGACCATGGCACTAAGTGCCTCATCCAGGCTTTGCTTGAACACCTCCAGGCATGGTGCTTCCACCACGTCCCCTGGCAGCCCATTTCAATGGGAAATCACGCTCTCTGTGAAGAACTTCCTCCTAATATCCAGCCTATACAGAAGGGCTCTAGCTGGCAGTGATGGGTCCTGCCCTGGCACAGAGGTGAGGGGAAGGAATAACTGCTGCCTAATCACAGTAAAAAGCCTCTTCCTATCTTAGCTGGTTTCATTTCTCTATACTGGCCTAAATCCAGGCTGGGATGGGGTTAGGACACTTCCTAGCCCCAGTTTCATGTCTTGTTGCTAGGTTGACTTCTCTTTTGGCTGCCTAGATGCTCGTCTGCTGCCCCCTCCTCATGTAGACCTTCTGTGCAAGAGAGGAAGGGAAGGTCCTCGCCTCTCAGATGGGGAGTGGTGCAGCTTGTGCAAGTGTCTGTCACAAGGCAAGAAGAGTAGGAGTCAGACTTTGCCAAGTCTCAAGTTAGAACTCTTTCTGGCCGCCACGGGTGGGTAGGCTGACAGGCAGGACAACAAAAGCTATCTCTTGGTAGATGTAAGTTTGAGGACATCCCAAGTTTTCTTCTCAGGAAGTGAGAATTCTCACAAGTGAGAATTTTGAACTTTCAAAGAGAAGAGAAAGTGCACAGTACCCAAAGGCACTGTCAGGAGCACCTTCAAGCCTGTACTATAGTCATGCAGGTCAGCAAAGAATGAGGAGGCACAACACATTAACCCCACGACTATTTGTAGTGTGTACAAGCTGCTGCTGTCCTTTCTGCAGATCATAAATATTCACAGTCAGTTCTGGACAGATGGTCAGCCAGTGATGTCTCTGGGGAGTCAGAAAGTCTCTTGAATCTTCACAGGAAGGAGGTGGTGTCTGTTTGAAGCAGTGCTGAGAAGGGCTGTCCATCTGATTAACAGCCTGTGCCATGGCCAAAGCACATCCGCCTGGGTCAGCTGCACCAGAGATGTCCTGCGTGCATCCCTGGGTGGAAGTTGGAGGATGTATGCCTAAGTCTCCCTGGAAAGCTAACTGTGAGCCCCCCTCACACCACTGCTGAAGGCAACAGCGAGATCCTTTGTGAAAACCTTAGCCTGCAGCAACCCAGAAAAACCTCAAGTGCTGGCTCTTGCGTAGACTGTCACATGCTTGAGTTCAAGCAACGTTTTCTCTCTTGGCAAAGGAGCAAAGCTGCACTTTGGTTTGTTGCATCTCCATTTTCCCTCGTGCCCCAGCACAAGCAGTTCTCAGGTTGGCTGCTGACAGGCTGTGCCTCCTGCCATGGCCACAGACATGGTCCTGCTCTCATGGGCAGCTCCCTCCTCACATGTGCTGTGCTGCAAACATTGTCCTCAAGGGATCCAAGGGAAAGAGCACTTGTTACCAGGAAAGACAGGTTTCTCCAACGCCTTTTGAAGCCTCTGAGCCCCAGGAGTGGGCAAGGTTGCTGTGTTCCTGGAGCAGGAACATGACGGAAGTCTGGAGGAAAAACAGTTATGGAAATAACAACAACAGTGACAATGAGAATAGGTGGGATTGAGCTCAGCACAGAGACAGAGTGTCAGCTGGAGCAGGCATCTGTTTCCGTGGAAAAGTCATCTGCTGATGTGATGAGCCTGTGCCCTCCTTGCCTTTGGGGAGCTGTGAGGAGAAGACGACAGGGAGCAGAGGTTGCTCAGTGTGCTGGCGATCAGACCTGTCTGTGCCTGACCTAAAGGCAAAGCTTGAAGCCTTGGTGTTCATGCAGGGAAAAGCAAGGGAGCTCTTTTCCTTTCTCACTGCTCCCAGACAAGTGCAGCAGCAATTATTGTGAACCTCTGGGACACGCTGAGCCTCAGTGGGGTGACCATAGCAGCAAAACACCTAAATGCTTTGCACGAAATACCATGTTCAAGCTTGGCCCTTTTCCCTGGAGGGAAGGGATACCATCCAGAGGGACCTGGACAGGCTGGAGAGGTGGGCACAAGCCAACCACACGAGGCCAGCATCTGGCTCGAGGCAATCACAAGCACACATCCAGGCTGGGCAGTGAGTGGCTGGAGAGCAGCCCTGAGGAGAGGGACTTTAGGGTGCTGGTGGATGAGAAGCTCAACATGAGCCAGCAGTGTGGACTTGCAGCCCAGAAAGCCAACCAGATCCTGAGCTGCATCAAGAGAAGTGTGGCCAGCAGGTCGAGGGAGGTGATGTTTTCCCCTCTACTCTGCTCTGCTGAGACCCCACCTGGAGTACTGCATCCAGTTCTGCAGCCCCCATTACAAGAAGGGTGTGGAGATGCTGGAGCATGTCCAGAGAAGGGCCACGAGGATGCTCAGAGGGCTGCAGCAGCTCTGCTCTGAGGACAGACTGAAAGAGTTGGGGCTGCTCAGTCTGGAGAAGAGGAGGCTCCCAGGTGACCTTCTTGTGGCCTTGTAGTATCTGAAGAGAGCCTCAAAAAATGCTGGGCAGGGACTTTTGAGGCTCTCAGGGAGTGACAGGACATGGGGGAATGGAGCAAAGCTGGAGATGGGGAGGTTCAGCCTGGACATGAGGAGGAAGTTGTTCATCATGAGAGTGGTGAGAGCCTGGAATGGGTTGCCCAGGGAGGTGGTTGAGGCCCTATCCCTGGAGGTGTTTAAGGCCAGGCTGGGTGAGGCTGTGGCCAGCCTGATCTAGGGCAGGGTGTCCGTGCCCGTGGCAAGGAGGTTAGAACTGAATGATCCCTGTGGTTCCTTGCAACCCTGACTGATTCTATGATTCTATCTTGGTGGACAGTAGGGACAGTCTGTGGTTTAAAACAAGTCAGCATCAAAATGCAGCAACTCATGGTGGCCCTGGGTTTGTGGCCTGCAGATGGATGGTCTAGAAATAGAGCTCCAAAGGTGAGTGGAAACCTGTCTGCAGCCTGCTGCTGTGAAGTCAGCTTGGATTTGGAGAGCAGTGCAGCTTGGAATAACCAAATGGTGGACAGTGAGTAGCTGTACCTTGCCTCCTGGCACCATTCATTCCTGGCCGGTGGTGTCCCTGAAGCTGGCCCCAAACCAGCTGGGTGCTGGGGTTCCCAGTGGCAGGTGCTCTCATGTGATGCATCTTCCTCTCTGCAAGCAGTGCTGTCCCCTGCTACCAGCTTCTCACATCTGGTGGATGCTCAACTGACCTGTCCACTCCCATGGCTGAGACTGAGTCGTGCAGGATGTCAAGAGGCTGGTGGCAGTCCCCCTCTCCTGGGCTGCATTCTTGTCACCTGCAGAGTGATGTTCAAGCTCACAAAGAATCACTTAGACCAGCAGGTCTTGTAAGCCCACACTGGTCAGGGGGGAAGGGGCTGCCCTATGGAAGTACTACCTGAGCAGTGGAATGGCAGCTCAGTTCCCGGGACCTGTCAGCTCTGCTGCTTGTACCCTTGGCTGTAGCAGCACCACTCTGCTGTGTTTTGGAGCATCTCCAAGCAGAGCCAAGGTCCTAGTGCTACTTGCCAAGGATTTCTGCTGGGATGCTGCTTCCAGCCTGCACGAACATCAGCCCGGCTGCGGATCAGACAATGTCCTTTAATAGGAACAGAGAGGCACCCATTTCTAGCAGTGGAAGAAAAGAGCATTCCCATTCAGAGCTCACACACAGGCAGTGTGAGGGCCACGGGGAGCCCAGGATGCCCTGATTTGGAAGTCTCTTGCTCGACCCAACTACTCAAAAGGTGGCTGTTTCCTGCACTTGGGCCAAGGGAGATATTTTATTTGGAAGATTCCTTGCCTGCTCAGCGTAGAGAGAAGTTGAAAGACACCAGCCTGGGCTCCTGGCCTCCACTGACTGTGACTTTGACCTACAGCAGATATGGGCGTTACCAGCTGCTTGTGAGAGCCCTCTTGGCACAGCGGAGGGGGCCAGGGTTTGCTGGTGCTGCCATTTATGGGGCTCCCACCATCACCCTGATTAGATAGCACTCACCCAGTGCAGGGGCAGCTCTGTCTCCTGGGCCTCACAGCATTGCCTTGCTCCTTGAAGGCCACTCTGGGGTCTTGTCAGGGGAGTCCCCAGCAAGGGGTCTGCTTAAGCACTCACCAGTGTAAACAGAAGCTGCCTTTAAAAATAAGCTGAACAAACAGCCAAGCTGGAGGGCATCGCTCCTGTTTCCATGAGAACAAGGGAGCCAAGCCTGGCAGAGCAGCCCTGCTCTGGTCTTCCCTTCCTTTTTTCACCCTTTAAGGAGATTTCTCCCTGCCTCTTCACTGCTTTTACCCTCTTTACTTTTTGGGGCTCCTTTGGGTGGGCCCTCACTGTGGTCCTTGTTCTCTGCAACTACTCCTGCTAGCCCCCAAGCTCTGCGAGCCTTTCTGGGGCAGTGAAGCTGTATGCTGCCAGCAGTAGCACCCTAGGGTATGGGGCACAAGTAATGCCACACCTGAAAAGGCAAAATTTGCAGGACAAACCTCAGCATCCAAAATAAGGAGCCGGCAGGGTTGCAGACCAGGAATCAGCCACATCTATTACAGGGTTTTATTGGTGCCAGCACTTGATTTGGCACAAGGGGATTCCCTGAGCTGGGCTAGAGGGTGATGTCCCTTTTTGTGCACTTAGCACAACGGTGGGAGGTTACCTGTGTGGTGGGGGCCAGGGTCTTCAGCTGTGAGTGGACCACAAGGCTCTTTACCTCTGATAACATGCATCTGACAGTCTTTTCCACTCCCCCCCCCCCCCGAAAAAATCTGCAGGAATTTTCTATTTCTGCAGGAAAGGCAGCAGGGAGAGGAAAGGTTGAGCTCTCTTGAGACCTTTGTACTTTATTTTTAATTTTGTTGTTGAAGTTGTTGGGGTTTTTTTTAAATCTTGAGGAAGGAACAGACTAAAAAGGGCATAAATAAAATCCAGCTAGTTGGGACAAAAATACTTGTTTGGAATCCTCACCCAGGACTGTGAGTGAGTTTGTGAGAGAGCCTTGCAGCTAAGGGAGGATCCTACATCTCAAGCCAGGATTTTTTTTTCCTATATTCCATCTGGAGAAGAAGAAGAGTGACCAGGTTAACCCTCATCTCCAGAGAGGTTGAGCAGGGAGGCAGAAGACCATGTCCATGAGCTGCTTGGGCCATCCCGATCCCAGCCTTGGGAAAGCTGTTTCTTTCCCTCTCTGAAATGGGGATAAGGGCTCGGTGAAAGCCTGCAGGATGCTTTGCTAAATGCAACATCACACAAATGTAAGCACTAAGTCTGATATAAGATGAAGATCTACTAATTCTGATACAAGCTGGAGCTCTACTAAGTCTGATACAAGTGGAAGATCTTGGGTTTCTATCCCAAGCCAGAGTCCAAGGGTTCACTGTTGTTGATACCCTCAAAGGCCAGCTGGGGACATGTCCTTCTCCTGGGTTAGCATAGCATGTGTGTGTCCCAGGGTGTGGCAGGGATTTTTGATTCCTTGGAAAGGAAATAAAATACTGCCAAGCTTTCAGCCTCTTCTGAAATATGCTTCATGCTGAGCATGCTATTGCTTAAAATAAATAGATAAGTATTCAGTTTTCTTGTCTGATTTTCCCACAGTCTCAGTGTGCCTTGAGAACAGTCCCTCACTACAGGTTACCTTTCTGAGAGGCTCACTGATAGATCCCCAAATGCTTCCTAGAACAGCTCCTTTGGTAGCTGCAGTCACTCAGCCACAGCCACAGTGTCCTGAGTGCTGGCTTGCTGCTGCTGCTGCTGTCCACAATCACCTCTGCTGGCACTCCAGGGTTTTTCTCAGTGGGGTGGAAGGACAAGAAAGAACATGTTGAGAAACAGCAAATTGAGACTTATGTGCCAAGTCCAAAGATTAGTGGTTGGCTTATTACGTTTTTCCCCTAAGCTCAGTATGAAGTAATGCTAAATGACCTGCACAGAAACAGAAGAGAGGATTAATAAAGGCTTAATGGTGGGTGTTTGTGTTTGAGAGTGTCATGAGGCTGAGAGTGCTGGCAAGGAAAGAGATGTTTGCCCCCTCACTGGTACTCAGGTTCACAGTTTGGAAGGGACCCTCAAAGACCATCTTGTCCAGTTCCCCTGCAGTGAGCAGGGACACCTCCAACTAGATCAAGCTTCCCAAGGAAAGGGACCTGGGGGTACTGATAGATAGTAGGCTGAAGATGAGCCAGCAGTGTGCCCAGGTGGCCAGGAGAGCCAATGGCATCCTGGCCTGCATCAGGAACAGTGTGGCCAGTAGGACAAGGGAGGTTATTCTGCCCCTGTACTCAGCACTGGTCAGG
Organism: Pogoniulus pusillus; assembly: GCF_015220805.1. Lineage (NCBI taxonomy): Eukaryota > Metazoa > Chordata > Aves > Piciformes > Lybiidae > Pogoniulus > Pogoniulus pusillus. Next base: position 10,991,829 of record NC_087264.1, on the reverse strand, counting down.
CCACACCTTGAGTGCTGTGTCCAGTTCTGGGCCCCTCAATTCAAGAGAGATGTTGAGGTGCTGGAACATGTCCAGAGAAGGGCAACAAAGCTGGTGAGGGGCCTGGAGCACAAATCCTATGAGGAGAGGCTGAGGGAGCTGGGGTTGTTTAGCCTGGAGAAGAAGAGGCTCAGGTCATTGCTGTCTACAACTACCTGAAGGGAGGCTGTAGCCAGGTGGGGGGGGGCCTCTTCTCCCAGGCAACCAGCAATAGAACAAGAGGACACAGTCTCAAGATGTGCCGGGGGAGGTCTAGGCTGGATGTTAGGAGGAAGTTCTTCACAGAGAGAGTGATTGGCATTGGAATGGGCTGCCCAGGGAGGTGGTGGAGGCACTGTCCCTGGAGGTGTTCAAGCAAAGCCTGGCTGAGGCACTTAGTGCCATGGTCTAGTTGACTGGATAGGGCTGGGTGCTAGGTTGGGCTGGATGATCTTGGAGGTCTCTTCCCACCTTGTTGATTCTATGATTCTATGATTCTATGATTCTAAGGCCACATCAAGTCTGATCTTGAATGTCTCCAGGGCCGAGGCCTCAACCACATCCCTGAGCAGCCTGTTCCAGTATTTTACCACTCTCATTGTGAAGAACTTCCTCCTTACATCCAACCTAAATCTACCCTGCTCCAATTTAAGACCACTGCCCCTTGTCCTATTGCTACAAGCCCTTCTAAACAGACCTTCCCCAGCCTTCCTGTAGGTCCCCTTCAGATACTGAAATGTAGTTATAGTCGCTGGAATATGTTTCTTAGTACCTTGAAATTGGTTCCCTGTAGTTCTTAGCTTTGTGAGTCTTAATACCTGCTCATGTGCCCATTTGGTATCAAGTAGCTCTTGGCTTCATAAATGTGTTTCACTGTTTCTCTAAATCTTCTTGTTGTATTTATTCCAAATCCCTTTTAGGTAATCCAATAGGTGATTTTTGGTGGTCCCTGCTCAGGGATGGCTTTAGCTGGCAGTGAATAAACTGAGCTGAAAGCCATGTCAGTGAGGCACTTAAAGCCTGTGCAAGACAGTGGCTCACAAGAGAAGTTGTTCTGGGTGGTTCTTGAGCTAAGTTGTATGCAAACCCTCAACATATGGCTGCATCAATGATAAATGAAAGGATCATGAGAGAGGACAGCACACAGGTACCCCAGGAAAGTAATGGCTGTAATGCCACATAGGCCAAATACCAAGATAGGTAATTCCTGACTTTGACACTGATATGGAAAGTGTTTGGAAAAGATGCAGTGACCATCTGCTGTCATTAGCCTCTTCATGGGCTCCAGCTGACCCACTGCTTGGTGTCATCCCTCATAAATACTGCCTGATCCTTTATTCCTTATAGGAAGAACAAAACACAGTTGTTCCTGGTTTCAGAGCTGGTTTGTAGTAGACATAAAGCCAGGTGTAGTAGGCACCCAGCCAGGTGTTCATGGGTGTCATGCCTGAGCACCAGGGCCACTCAAAACAATTCCACAGCACTGTGAGGGGAGCAGCAGGGGACTATGTGAAGTGGCCTCTGGAGATGTCCTGGCTCCCCTCCACCAAAGAGAGGAGAGGCACTTGGCATCTTACTGGCAATGGGTCATGGCATCAGGCAGTGGTGCTCTTAGGTGAGCCCAGGGCTGCACTACAAAACAGGCCTGTGAGAGGGCACAGGTGGACACCAGCATGAAATGCTGCTGAGCATATCTGCTGGTGCTGCAACCCCTACTACCTCTCAATCTGACTCTCTTCCATGTTAATGGACTCAGGAGGTGCCTTTCATTGAGAACCAGTCTGTGTGGTTACCACTGTCCAGGGATGCTGGCCAGGACATAATCCCTTGTGCCATTGCTGCGGTGGGGAGGTGCAGCCTTCTCCAGCACTTACCACCTGCTGCTGGGATGGGGCTTCACAAGAGTTTTGTGGAGAGACCTCTGATGGACCTTCTAGGATGCCATGAGACAACTCAGGCCAGAGCTCAGCCTCTGAAGAACCCTGGGCAGAAGGAGGAGGTGCCCAGAGCACCCAGGGAGCGTTGATGCTGAGCACTGAAGGCAGCAGGGTGCACACCTGGCTTTGCAGTCCCTCCTCTGCTCTGGCCTCAGGGACAGCTGTCAAAAAAAGGTCTCCAGAGGCTTTGAGAATCATACAATGAATCACAGAATGGTTTAGGTTGAAAGGGATTTCAAGGATCATCCAGTTCCAGCCCCCTGCCACAGGCAGGGACACCTCCCACTAGAACAGGTCACTCAGCCTGGCCTTGAACACCTCCAGGGAGGGAGCAGCCACAACCTCCCTGGGCAACCTGTGCCTGTGTCTCACCACCCTCACTGGGAAGAACTTCTTCCTAACATCTAGATTAAATCTCCCCTCTGCCAGTTTAAACTGTATCCCCTTGTTCTGTTGCCTGGGAGAAGAGACCAACCCCACCTGGCTACAGCCTCCCTTCAGGTAGTTGTAGACAGCAATGAGGTCAGCCCTGAGCCTCCTCTTCTCCAGGCTAAACAGCCCCAGCTCCCTCAGCCTCTCCTCACAGGGTTTGTGTTCCAGGCCCCTCACCAGCTTTGTTGCCCTTCTCTGCACATGTTCCAGCACCTCAACATCTCTCTTGAATTGAGGAGCCCAGAACTGGACACAGTACTCAAGGGGTGGCCTGACCAGTGCTGAGTACAGGGGCAGAATAACCTCCCTTGTCCTACTGGCCACACTGTTCCTGATGCAGGCCAGGATGTCATTTGCTCTCCTGGCCACCTGGGCACACTGCTGGCTCATGTTTAGCTACTATTTATCAGTACCCCTAGATCCCTTTCTTCCTGGCTGCTCTCCAGCCACTCAGTCCCCAGCCTGTAGCACTGCTTGGGGTTGTTGTGGCCAAAGTGCAGAACCCTGCACTTGGCCTTGTTCAATCTCATCCCATTGGCCTCTACCCACCCATCCAGCCCATCAGAGTCCCTCTGCAGGGCTCCCCTACCCTCCAACAGATCAACACCTGCTCCTTGCTTGGTGTCATCTGCAAACTTACTGATGCTGGACTCAGTGCCCTCATCCAGATCATCAATAAAGATATTGAACATGACTTGGCCCAGCACTGATCCTTGAGGATATATTAAAATATACATATATAGCTATATATAAAAATATGTATGCACAGACATATATATCTATGGTTTCTCACAGTCTTACTCACCAGCTGGAGGAGGAAAACAAGAACCTGTTGTAAGTTTGGTTGTGTCTCTGTTTATTTTTACTCTGTCTGGTAATGCAGATTTTCCCCATTAATTGTCCATCCCAGTCTGAGCCATCACGGACAATTTAAGCAGCAGATGTAGTGGATGTGGCTTCTCACCTGGTGCACCCAGCCTGGCTCTGTGTAGTGCAAGGAGTACCCAGCATCTCCACACCCAAATAGCTCTGCAGCCCAAAGGCAGCCTTCCCCACCAGGTTTTCCTATGCAGCATCTGGCAGCTTGTAGACGCTGAGACAGAGGTGCTGTGGGGATGGGAACCCAGGGTGAGTGGGTCTCAAAATGGAGCTGGGCAGGAGCCTGCATGATTTGTGCTTCAGATACATGTCAAAGACAAGGGTAAGAGGGTCAAGCAATGCAAGACACCTGGCTCTGATTAGCCTCTCATATCAACGCCTTAGGCTGCGGGGTGCCTTCATCCATCACTGATCTTGACTGCCCCTTCACTGGGGACAAATAAATCCAGCAAGGCCCCAGGACAGTCAGGTCCTTTCTCTCACTGTTGGTGGACTGCTGCAAATACTCACCCCAGGCATTTCCAGCTTTGTAACTGCAGTTTCAAGGAGAGGTGAGGAGCCAGGCTAGCCAGAGGTACACAGAGCAGTGAAAGGAGCCTGTTGGCCCACTGGTTTCCCAGGGGAAAGAGCAAAGCAAACAGGAGATGAAAAGGCCATGGTGCTGTCTCTCTTCCCAGAAGAGTGCCCTGCCCACCACACTGCTGCATTTTTTGTGTGTGAGTAGGTGGGTGGAGCAAGGAAAAAGAGTCCCTGTAACACTGCTGCTCAACCTAGTCCACATTGCGCAAAAACAGGGTAAGGCTCATCTGAGGACAGGCTGGAGCCGAAACCTCCTCCCTCCAAGGTGGTTGCTGGAGACATTAGGCAATAGCACCTTCCTTTTTCTTCTTGGCCTGGTGATGGATTAATTATGTTGGGCAAAAAGAAATGCTGCAGGAAAGCACTGCCCTGGCCTCAGCTGTGACTGAGACTAAGCTGAGCTGAGCCAGGCTAAGCCAAGTGAGGATCCCCAGTGGAGGGCAGAACTCAGTAACAACCTTCCCCACCCCTAAGCAGGGCTCTCACCAGGCATCCAGCAGATAAAAACACCTTGCTCCACACTTTGCTTTCCTGAGAAGTCACACTGTTTGCTCACCTTGTCCCAGAAAGGAGAAGCCTCCTTGGAACATGTGGACCTCCTCATGAAGCTGCTGTCCTGTCCTTTCACATGGCTGTGGGCACAAGGAGGAATGCAGGAAGCTTGAGCAACTTTTCTCAACCCTGGGAGCTTCCCACAGCATGGGAGGGTGCCCAGAGTCGAGGCTGTAATGCTGATTACCACTATCCACCACGTGGCTTAGTCCACAAGTGGGTGGAAGACCACAAATAGTTTCCCAGTAGAAGGCATGAAAGTGGAATAAGGACCATTTCTGGGCAGTTTGCTGCTAGTAAGCGTAATGTGAGAGGCAAATGGTTTCCCAGGCAGATGGATTTTCTGAGTAAGAACTTCGGGGTCCCAGCAGGCAACATGCTGCCTGCAGCAGTGTTCAGACAGGGAAGGGGACTGGGCTGGCTGCTGCTGGCACTGGCACTGCCCTGCACAGGAATTACACCCAGGCCAGGGCTGGGCAGCTGCTCTCCTGAGGAAAGCGAAAGCGTGCAGAAGAAAAAGACAATGACAAAAAGAACTTCACCTAGAAAATGTTCCAAGAAAGGTGCATGTTTTGCATGGGAAGTCAGCAGCTGAGAGACAGCATGACAGCTTATGGGAGCAGAGTGTGCAGAGGCAGTGAAAGAGGACAACATGAGGCCTGTGTTACAGCTGGCAGAGCTTGGCTCTTCTCCCGGGCAGAAGGATGGCAGCCACCATCTCTGCTCTCAAGTGTCAGCTGAAACACAGCAAAGCACACATCTGGGCTGCTCAGCCTGCGTGGCCCAAAGGGCTTTCTAGCCCCTCTCCTCCCAGACTGCACCAACCCATCCTCAGCACTTGGCTCAGCTGGTGCACCTCTCCAGGTCTGGTAAGGAATGATGCCATCACCGCTGGGTGTGAAGCAGGGCACAGGCTCACCCATCCAGCAGGCTCTGCTGGCCACACCAGTTCCCATGTCTTTTCAAAGCTACACGTGGCTCTGCCAGCAAGGCTAATTACAGTTCCCTTGTATAAAACGCAGCAGAGACTGATGCCTTCCCTCTCCTCCTCTCAGTTTAAGGCCAAGGCACTCCTAAGCCACAGCAGCTTGCCACTGTCCAGCACAATTTCAGATGTCCGAGGCACAGGCAAGTGTCTGCTCCCTATGACTACTTCATATGGCCATGGTATCCGAGTGGCCCACGACAGGAACCCAGGCTGCGGTGGTGAGTAACGCTAAGAATCAAACAAAGCGATTAGGGTGGGGGGTAGGAGGCTGAATTTCTCTCTTGATCACAGGTTTTTCCAAGTCCCAGCTGGGGTAGGTCTGTAAGTCCAGCTTTTTTTCTGTGACATACTCATTCTCTGGACTATTTTCAATTGCTTTGTCCAAGCCAAAACAAAGGCACAGTTGCGTTATTCCTCGTGGCAGCCACAGGAGAGAACGCAGCAAAGGTGGTGGGTGGGAAAGAAAACCCATTAAAAAGAAATATTTTCTAGTTGGATGCAAGCATTAAAGGCTAGCTTGCTGCTTTGACTATAATTATTTTAGCCAGCTACAGGTTGTCTCAGAGTGTGGGGACCCAGGGGCTAAAACAAGACAAGGAGATAAGGCAGGTCTGATGGACTAAGGACACAGAAAAAACAAGATGAATAGAGAGAGAGATGTTTTTATTAGTCCAGCTGGTATAGCTAGAAAAAAAGTAGACAAGTTTTCAGGCATGTCCTTCCATTAGATAATGGCTGTGAGTGCAGTAATGACATTGTGTTGAGGAGAGGCACCACTAAATGAACACTCTCTGATTACAAGATGCAGCATCAGCTGTTTGCCAAGCGCCTGTGAACAGTGACACGAAGCACAGCAAGGGGGAATCTAAGGAATATACAGAAACAACCAGTTGCCTCTTGCACCATGTTCTCTTCCCTGCTCCCACAGGCCTTGCACAGAAAAATCCCTGTGCCGATGAACTCGAATACAGGAACATCAGCCAGCACAGAACAAAACTCCTACATGTGATCTCCTCTCCCCAACTCAGTTAAATTTGAATCACAGAGAAAGCTAAATTTAAAAAAAATAATCTCATCTGAGATGTTCACTCAGCCCTTCCCTCACCAAAATTTAATTACCTTACCTCAATTGGAATCATCACTTTAGCTAAGTGACAGCCTGCAATCACAGCCTTAGAAATATCACAGCCTTTACAAAAGACAGCTTGTTTTCTACGTGAACCTATATAAAGCTGCATGCTGTGAAGCTATGCATCAACCTTTCAGCTTACTCCCTCTCTAAAAGCCATTTTAGCAGTAGGTAAAGCTACTGAGCAGGTGCTATCTGCTTCCCACCTTGCAGGAGCTGCAAAAGCTGTTGTTACCAAGGTTCCAGTACCCCCAGCTATCAACACCGCTGGAAAATGTTCACTCAGAGGTTAATAATGTAATGCTTTCACACAGCAAGCAGATGGGTACACCAACTGCAGCCATTCTGGAGAACAGACTACTTGATACAACACTAACCTCACACAAGCCTGACCTGGTTTGGGGGAAAAAAATCAACTACTAAGTATGTTTAACTGACTATACTGATTGTTTTCAGGTTCATGGAACAACTGGTGCATGGGCCAAGAGTCAGATGAAAGCAAGCTAGCTGAAATCACTTAGAGAGAACCAGGGGTTTAAGTTTCACCTCACTTCTTAATCCCAATAGACAGTTGTTTATACAACTCTCTGCATATCTCTACAGATGTGATCTCCTCCCCACAAGCTAGCTTAGTGTTGGTATTATTATGGGCTGAAGCATCAAATCAGCATTGCTCTGCAGTCCCAGAAAGACTTGTCTGAAAACAGTAGTCTTTTGTATCAAGACCTGTCTCCCCTTCCTTGCAGGAGGCAGCCTGGCTTGCTGTAGGTAGGATAATGACAGTTTAGTTGCCATGAGCAGATGTACAAGTCAAAGCCTTGAAGGTAGGGCATGTTTGTTGCAACTCATGTTTTAGCCCTAGCTCTCAAGTTTACAGCCATTAAAACCAAGCTAAAGGCTCCCTTTTGACACTGCTTTGACCACACTTCGAGTAAGCTGCAGCAGCACTGACAAAGTTGTGCCAGCAAACAAAGAAGCCCCTCCAGCATAACTAAGAAAACCAAGTCACTTAAATCTCATTCAGTTAACACATTTAAGACATCTCAAGCCAAAACAATACTTTATTTTGTTTTCAGCAACATCTCAACCATCAAAAAAATAAACTCTAACACAGATGGATGGAAGACTTCTCTACAGTGTAACTAAGTGGGCTCTGACTCCAAAGGTTTGAACTGGAGTGACATTTTTATTATTTATCCAATAAGTTAGGAACCATGAGAACAAAGTGCTTTATTTCTGAGCTGGTATGAGGTCATCAATGGACTGGCCTTTCTCAAGGCGCTTTTCCATTTCAATGAGCAGCTTCACACCATCCACCACCATCTGCACCAGCTCCACCTCAGAGAAGCCAAGACGATCAGCATTAGAGACATCGAACACTCCTCCAACAGCAGCTGTGTCCACACCACCTGGAGCACAAAATGCAGTTAGTACACTGACCATGGACAGGGCAGGTGAGTCTACCTTTCTTCCCTCACTAGCTTGACATAGGAACACAGCAATAAGATTCTCTACAAGCTGCCACTGCTGCCTCACTCCTACATGTAGAGAGCTAAAGCTGCAGGTGACTGCCAACTTGAGCCATCGAGCATGCCACTAGGCCAGCTCCTTACTCTTTTAACCCATAAGCCATCTAGCCTGTGGTCAGAAGTACACTGCCTACTTCCTACATAGAAAGTTAATCAGGATTCTCATACCTGCTTATAACAGCAGCTGCCTGGCTGTTCAAGGCAAGGTTGGACATGGCACTTGGTGCCATGGTCTAGCCTTGAGCTCTGTGGTAAAGAGTTGGACTTGATGATCTGTGAGGTCTCTTCCAACCCTGATGATACTGTGATACCTTATCTGGTGTTCACTATACCACACAGAAGGGCATGTCTAGATAGCCAGATACAGTAAGGTCCAAGCAGAGCATTGTCATCCCCAGTTCTGAGATACTATTTTAAGGCTTGGGTCTCTCCCTGCTCTTAATAAGGGTATCTTTCCAGATGGTCTGAAAGGCACTGCCAGACCAAGACATTACTCTGGCTGTAGTCAAGCTTCTACAGATGTCTTAGGGCAGCATGGACTAGAACATCACTATCACTTCTCACCTGTGCCTCGTTTCTGCAGCCGAAGCCTCTTGAGGACTTCTCCAAACTTCTCATGCTTCCCAAGGTTGGGTAGCTTGATATGCACACCAGCACGGAGCCCTGTTCCAAGGTTGGATGGGCAGGTCAGGATGTAGCCCAAGTGTGAATTCCACATGAACTCATGGTTTTTGGACTTGAAGAGAGTTTCTATCTATAAATAGAGATAAAATAGATGTTCAGAGGTTGCACTCTGCCCTGAAGGATGTACGTCGTCCATTAGCACTCATTTACAGCTTCAGTTACATAGCAACAGCCACAACAGTTTGAAGTTATTTAAGTCAGTCACTAAGCCCCTTCCATTTGGAACAAAGGGCCACCAACAAGGCTTTTAAGGCCTTAATCTTGCTCCTAGCAGTAAGACAGGCCAAGTTGAAGCTACACTGAAATAAGTCACTATCTGTTGGGGAGCTTAATTTAACCAGATGCACCCAAGCAACATATGCTAGTATTAGGGAAGAGCCTGATCGGGCTCAAGATCAGATCAAGAGTAGAAGCTGAAAAAAACTTCCAGTCTAGAGATTTCAGTCCAGCCTTGCCACATTCAAGCAATTTCTCCTCTCACAGTGTCTCAATGCTTGATTCATAAAAATCATGTAAATAGCCCTTAAGTCTAGTTTAGACACTTGGAAAAGGGTGCCACATCAGAGAACATGTTTTAGATTTCAGCTGCTAATACAACAGCTGTTTCAGAGCCCTCACAGCTCTGGACTTCCATCAGGATGTTCTGAGACCCAGGCTATGAAGCACCACCATGCAGGACTCTGGAGGAGACTTTAAAGAGTTTGCATTCTCAGCTCAAATCAGACAAGCAAACCATTTGCACCTACAGCTCAGACACTATTGATTTACCTGTGTTAGCCCAGTACAGAAGCGGGTAAACACTTCCTTCATATTGCCACCTTTCTGCATGGAAATAACTCTAAGGTGATCTTCCTCATTGATCCAGACAAGGAAGGTCTTGTTATCATTATGCCTAGGAAGCAAGGCAAGCAACTTACTCATCCCACCTGACATTTTCAAGATAATTGCAACAGCACCAAATTATCATTGTAGCTTTTGTTCAGATGCCTGTTCAGACATTAATCTTACTCCTTTTATCCATGAAGGACCTGAAAGAGTTAAGCTAATTTTTACCCTGCTATATTCAAGGTACTTTGACCTCTTTTAAAGTCAGTTCAGAACGATTAATAACATGAGATCAGCCAGTCTTACAGTATCAAATTCTAAAATCCAGCCATGATGCAGAAGGATGATCAGTATAGACTTTGCAGCAACCTTGTACAGTGATGTTCATGACGACACCATGCTGACAGAATACAACAAAGCCTTTTGAGAATTTTGTCAGATTCTGGCAGCATCTTTTTCTCTCTTATTGGGGAACTAAGTTGAGTTTTCACTATTAATTTTAGACTACTCACTATTAATTTTAGATTAGACCTCTGAACACCAGCGGTCCCATCCGGCCCTAGGTTGCAGCAAGTACTATTGTCAATATTTATTATGTTGATTAATTTCTCAGCTTGATTAGGATCAAAAATTAACTAGAATAAGGAAGGTTATTTATGCAGACAACACAGAGACTTTACACTTCAAGCTTGTAGATTAGTCATGCTCAGATGACAGCGCTATGTGTGCTGGCAATCTGCAGGTAGATGATGCAATCTTAAAGGTGACCTACAGAAAAAGCATGATTCCTCTGGCCTGTAATAAGGCACCTGCAGTAATAAGATGGAGCATTCCAGCTGATAAAATCCTACCCATTGGCTTACAAGGGAGAAAGTTAATTATGCTGCAGAAGCTTCTGAGATCCAGAGTTTTACATAGGTGACCTACATCTGACAAGCAGAGTCCTTCCTTTCCACACCTCTCTATCACTCAACTCATGTCACCAAGCCTCTAGAGGCAGGGTGGGAAATCTTATCACTACAAGTAAAGCCATACTAGCCCAACATCAATGAGTTTCTGCAAGCAGAAGTGATGAGACAAGGCATCCAGTCTGAGCAAAGCCAACACTAAGGTTTCTTACAAGTTACTCTAAGCTGCTCAGACAAGAGCTGAATGTAGTGGCACATCTACTACTTTAGAAGTGATTTACATTCATAAGCTGATTCAATTGTCTGTGCTGGATAGGTAGGCTCTGGTAACAGGCTAGGCAAGCTGGCTTATTCCTACCAGCCCAGTGTAGTGTACAGCAACACCTGTCAAAATTTTTTGGGTTTAGCTGCAAGTTCCCCAAAGGATAACACTCGAGTTCCTCATTAGATTCAGTAATATGAGTTCAGGAGATGCCATTTTGCCCAAAATTATGACCCACAGCTGCAGTATGTTTTTTCCAGGGACTTTGTATGACTCCTTCCCTTGCAGGCATACTCACCAGATACCCCTGGCATCAGGCCAATCTCGTGCCATCCCAGATGCCAAAAGAAGAGGAGAAACTGGCTTGTCAAACAAGAAGTGGTCATCTATGAGCTGCTGCTGCTCTGCATCAGTCATGTTCCTCAGAGCATAGTACTTCCCCTTGAGATCACCTTCCAGACTACCCAAAGCTGAAAGAAAGTCACTTTTAGGCTGGGACCAAATATACTAAACATTATCAGCATTTCAAAGACCACATGCAAAGCATGGAATCATCTGATCTGCTGGGGATTGGCTCCTCCCTTACTTTCATCTGCAATGGCGATGTCTTTGCAGCATTACAGAGTGCAGGGCAGTATCGGACGATTTGTCTGCACCTTCCAGGCATACACTAGTAGCCTTTTTTCTCTTATAGTATAGAATCATTGTTGCTGCTTAGCTCCAGAAGTGGAGTGCTTTCTTCCAAGGAAAATCAAGGTCATGAATATAATAAGCAGTATTATTCTAGTCCAGAACCATTACACTGACCTTGAGAGTTTTTGGTGCAACTACATCGTCTTCAGGACTGCACTCTGAATGTTTCCTCTCCTCTCACTTAATGGAGGTGAGAGGGAATAGGAAAAACCTGCAGCTGAGAAATTCCACTGAAAAATGGGCCTTACTCTAGTCAATTGCACATCTAGAACAAGACTACACCTCTAAACAACCTGAATATTAATGAAAGTCAATTAAGGGCAGCCACAAAATACAGCAGCCATGACTCAAGCCCTGAAGTTGCTACATACCTACTACACATCAGGTTTGAGCCTTAATGAAGCAGCCTCTTTCCCCACTCACAGAAAGCAGCTTTTAACATCAGCAAAGGTCAGCTTAATGCAGGCCAACTTCCCTCTGACATGTGCTCTTGCTCTCAGCTACAGTCTGCAATGCTGAGACAGCTGTAACGTAATGACCCTTTTCCAGGGAAGGCTCCAAGCTCAGACTGAGTCTTGAGGAAGGCAGCTTTTACCAACTGCCTCCATTTTAAAACTGCAAAGAACACCTTGTGCCATGGAATTAAGCAGCTTCCCCAATGCACCCACCCAGTTGTCACTTTACCTTCAACAGAGAGCTTTTCAATAGCTCGCCTCTCTCCACGACTGCAGTGTGGGGGAAGGCAGTATCCACGGATGCTTCTGCCAGTTCTGACACGGGAACTCAGCACGTAATTGGGATCCAGGTCATCACCTCCCTGCAAGATTAAGAAAACAGTGAATACAACACTGTTACCAAGACGCCTATCCTAAATACATGTAGCTCCCATGCTTTTAAGCATGCACTACTTGGATGAAGCCAGTGTCTTCAGGACTGTTTTCTTCAGCATTAGCTCAAGTTTACACATAACACAAACCTTTGTTTTGAGGCTAAGGCTACAAAGACGGGGATATCATCAGTTTCATGTCTATTTCAGACTGCAGCCTGGGTAGCCCTTTATATCTGCAATCTAGAGGTGTTAGCATGAGGCAGATTTGTTTCACTAGGTGTTTACTCCTGAAAATGAGAGTTATTCACTACTGTTTGCAATATTTTCAAGACAACCTATGGCTAGCCAATCAACATGGTAGTACAAATTTCTAGAGTCTACAGTAACATCTGAAATCCTTACTCCTAGCAATAACACTTAATCTAATAAGAGACAACCAGGTGACATTTAAGATCCAAAATCAGATAGCAGGAAGTGGCAAGTCTTATGACAGTCCTTGACTTCTAGAAGAGTGCTGTTTAGCTCAGTTCAAGGAAATGCATGTTGAATGTCTTTGACATGACCTATGCTGCAACAGCACATGAAGCAAGCTCCTACTGTGTGCCAGCTGCCTGGTTTTACCCAGACAAAAATCCTGCTGCAGCAAGCTCTTAAGTCTGACTGCATCGGACAGAGTCTGTGGACCCGTGTTAGTAAGAAGTGAGGGGACAGAGCCTGAGCAATCCGCTCAGGCAGTTTCCAACAACTTTACCCAGTTCTCAGACCACTAGGTACCAGTAATTGATCAAAGTTTATACCTGCAGGTTATCAGCATTCAGATCAGTCTTGTGCTCATCAGTTGGTTTGTAGCCACCATGCCTGTCTTCAATAACTGGATCAAAGAGTTCCTTAAACACTTCATAGGATTCTTCATCACCAGCTACGCATCCTACTGTCATTATGAAGGGATGGCCTGGAGTGGTAATAAAGTCAGAAGAGCTAAGTTTGGGTAATATTTGGCTGTACTCCAGCACAGCACTAGCCAGGCAAGTTCTTTAGTGGTAGGTCTAGTCACTTAGAAGTGCATTCTTGCATTAAAATAGTTGGAGAGACCCTACATTTTGCACTTCAGTTAGTAAAATGCAGTGCTATGGAAGCCCATAGCTGTTGCCATTAAACCATGCTCCTTTGTCAAGCTTGGTTTAGGACAAGTTTGCACAGCACATCCAATTTCACTAGCTAATTTAGACCACCAGATAGAACTCCACATCTAAACAGTCATGCTTTGCTGTAGGCAAGCATGCTTCGCTCTTTTGTTCCTTCTGCTACAGACAGCTGCATTTCTGTAGTCTGCTCAAATACCACCTCCACGAGATTAGTTTCAAGTCATCATATTCAAAAGCACCAGTTACTTCAGCTGGCTCACATAAAATAGTCTCAATGCATTTTACCAGGATTATCAACCCCAGTCTGAATGACATCATCCAGGGTGAAGCCACTGGGCGTGACTCTGTCTCTCAGTTTCTTGTATAAATCCAGGGTTAGAACTTTGGCCATGTGGTTGTTGTGGGTGCTCAGGTCCGGGTACTCCTCATCAGGAGGCAGTCTCTGATTATTTAGTTGGGCCATTTTGATATTGCTAGAGTGAAAATAAATACTGTAATGTTAACATGTAAACACATCTGCTCCCCCTTTTTTCATAGAAGTGCTAGGGAACATCACATAACCAGTTTAGAATAGGAATAGACCAGAACAGCCTGATAAGCTGACTTTTTTTCCCCCGGTTGTGTTATAATTAGAATGAATTTGTGGGTTGCCTCTTTTTTTTTTTTTTCCAAATTGAAAGTATTTAGCAGAGCAGTTACATAATTGAAGTGTCTGGGAATTGATGTGTCAGATCACAACAAGGAACACAGCTTGATAGAATAAGGCCTCTTTTAACACAGTCATGTGCTCAGAGCCATTGCTCAATGCTTTGTGAGATTTGCCCCTCAGCAGCTCAAGAGCTTCGGGTGCCATTGTCAAGAAGCACTTCCAGTAAGGAGGGAGAACAGATCATTATGCAGATCTAACGGTCCCTGGCTGTTACCTGGGTTGTCAACCCCAGTCTGGATGACATCATCCAGCGTAAATCCACTGGAAGTCTGTTTATCCCTCAACTTCTTGTACAGGTCCAGGGTCAGCACCTTGGCCATGTGATTGTTGTGAGCGCTCAGGTCAGGGTACTCATCAGCAGCAGAGTACTTCATCTTCAGGAGGTTGTGGCTGTTTGAGAAGGGCATGTCTGACCCTACCGCAGTCACTAAGGGAGAAAGAGGGGAAACCTATCACAAGGGGCTTGGCAGGCCTCCAAACTGCCCGGGGGAAAGCCAGGCACCCAGGCAAGGTCACCTTGGCTGTTGTTCTACCCATGCCATTTGCACCCTTGCTGCTACACCACCTTCCACAAGAGACGGGAAGGAAGAAGGAAAAAAGTTCTTCGCCTTCACCGGCCTTGTCCCGTCCTTCAATATCCCAGCCGCAAGGGCAGGGGCTCTCCTCGCTCCTCCGGGGCAACGCCCGGTTTAAGGGATGCGCCGAAGACCGCGCAGAGCCGCCGTGCCGACGCCGGGCAAACGCCGCCGGCTGCTCCGGGGCAGGGGGAGCAGGCGGGCAGCCACGGGGCTGGCGGGGCAGGGGGAGAATGGGCTCGGCCCCATCGGGAGCCGGTCCAGGCGGCAGGTGAGCGGGGCGGTACCGCGACGCCATCGACGAGCGGTCGCGCCTTTTCCCGCCGTTGCCGGGCGAGGGGGACCCGTCGCTCCCCAGCCAGAGGAGAACCACCGCCCGGCGCCCTCCGCGCCCGCGGAGCCCCGGCTGCTCCCTGACTTGGGAGTGTAGGGGTGGGAAGCATCCAACAAGCCATTACACAACAGACAGCTCCCTCGGGGGACCTGGCTGGGGCTAGCATATGTAACTACCCTGCTAAATACCGGGTTAATCTGGTTTTAGTGCGGGGCCCGTTCCATCTGGGAGCAAGCCCGGTAAGCACCTGTGCCGCGCCCCGCTGGAGCTCCGCGCCACGTCCCCCGCCCCAGCTGCACACCGGGCACCCCTGCCCCGCATTGATACCCACCGCACCCACGGAACCGCTCCTCAGCGGAAACGTTTCCACCCCACATAATGGGGAAGGGGGGGGGAGGGAATGGAAATAAACACTCGGGGGAAAAAAAAAAATCCCTTTCAAAGCCGGGGGATGGTTCGGCAGCCCTTGGACTTACCGAGGGCTTCGCAGGCAAAGCAAGGATCTCCGCACCCACTGCCGCCCTAGCCGGAGTGGAGCCCTTGAGCCGCCGCCGCGCCTCTTTTATATAGAGCACGACCCACAGCCCCATTGGCCGCTATTTATAACCCATTCATTCCATTGGGCCCGGCGCGGCAGGGTGGGGCCAGTGCTCTGTCGCTGGTCAGGCCCAGGCTTGCCGCCATTTTCCCTGACTTTGGGGAACCTGGGGGGGAGCGTGGGGGGATTAGGGGGCGCGACGACATCGGTAGAGCTTTACTGGGGGTGCAGACTGGCAACGGCAGCCATGGTGTCTTCGTTGAGCATGTATACACGTGTGGAAAACCACTTCCACATCCCATCAGGCAAGGACTGTGCACAGGTGGTAGTGCCATTGCACACCAATACCAGCACACGGCCAGCTGCTGTTCAGGGATCACATGGGGGTTGAGGATTCACTAACAGGTGTAATAATCCATCATTCTAAAAAGGGCTTTGTAGTGCCAGAACCAGTATGCCCTGAGTCACAAGTGATTAACTGCCTGACTTAACTGGGCAGAAGCAACTGACATGGCTTGGGTCTAACATTAAGCTTTCAGCACTCCAGTGGTGGCCTTGGCCTGCCAGAAAGCTCTGGGGCTTGGTCTGTGCCTCACCTCCAGCACCTGCAAATTCATGGATTCATTTACAGTTTAATCCGAAAGCCAGTAGGGTGGTTGTGTAAAGTGCAGTGAGTCTCCTGCTCATGTCATGATGAGAAAAGTCTTAAGCTTTATTAGGGTGGTTGATTTCCCACTCAAAACAGAAGTTCACCTGAAATTCAAGGAAATGGCAGCTTCCACTGGTGTCTTTGTAGGAATGTGCAGGACTTGTCCCAAAGCTAAGATGCAGTTAAGAATCCCATTGTTTGAAGAAATAAATGTATTGCAACGTTAATTACTATCTTGATCTGACTTTCACCTTTACATAATAGTTTCTTTATCATTCTCTGACGTGTATTTCTCACACCAGAGCCCATGTTTATCCTCCTGTCCAAAGCGTACTTACCCACGTGAGCGCACATCTAACTCGCAGAGCTCCCGTATTTGATAAAGGTTGAGAATGCCAGGAGACATCAGCTGAAACTCTTTCCTCACCACAGTTCTTTCAGCACCACAATCAGTACCCTCACCCCGACAATGAGAAGCATGTGCACTTCACAGAACTGCCTAGGATTTTTTTTAAATATACATATAGAGGAAATCATTACCAAATTAAAAACATAGACTGCTTCAAATAAAAATGTCTTGTGTTGGCTGCCATCCAGATTTCCGAGTTATTCCAAGCCCGGTAGACTGAGATGCTGGGTATACAGATCTCCAGTGGGAGCCAAGGGCTCAGTGTCTGTGCAAGTCTGGTCTCTTATCTCTTGGATCAAAGAACAAATCCTCTTGCTAGGTCTCCTCTGCCTTTTTAACCTCACAAAATCTTCCCCTATGTTTTACTAGTTTCAGACAATGTTCATGCTTCAGAACAGTGTAAAATGCATATAATGCCATTGCTAAGCCAGTTTTAAAATGAATATAAGTGTAAAATCTTACTCAGAATCCTCAAATCTAATACTGCTCGATGACCTCAGTTGCAAACATAGTTCTGATGTGTTGGTTTTTTTAATGTAAAACACTCAGGTTTTATTTTTCATTTAGAACATCAGAAATAACACTAAGAGCATTTTCTTATATCACACCACATTTCTGTGATTTTTTTTCACATTTTTGTGATTTTTTTCACAAAAAAAAGCCTATCAGGGTAGGTATGAAGGCTCCTTTTGTCCACTGCCACACAAACACAGAAGCAATTGACTGTCCTGTATTATAATTTTTGTACAGATTTGTGGAGCCAAGATCACCTCCAGAACTGAAAATCCAAGGATTCATTCTGTTCTTTGGGTACATTCTTTCCATCCCAGCCTTAAAGAACAGGGAATGCCAGTCATTATTACAAGATGGTAGTAGTCCCAATGCTTTAATACATTAAAGCACCTCTGACACAAACAGCTCTTCTTCACAGAACTTCTGTATGAAAAGAAGATGTGTAAAGTCACAGGTGCAAAACAACCAAAATATATACAATTTACATGTTTAATAAACTGTGTGCCCTCTGTTCCCTTTTCCTCACCACTACTTGACAAATTTCTAGCTTGCAGGAAGTCAGTGGTGTCCATTACCTGATTATGTTTTATTCAGACAGCATTTTCAGATTTCCTGAAAACTGTATGTAACTTGGATCCTACCTTTGTTACAGCATCCCATGTCAGCTTCCCTAGTGACTTAATTATAAATGCTGTGCTGTGTGTCAACAGCCTCTGATCAATTGTTTTATCTATCTCATCTGCTGAGAGAACACTTTCTCTAGATAAGCCTGTATGGCCTGTTAGACTGTGATAAAGGCACCAAGACTTACTTTCCATGCTGGGATGATACCTTAGTTCATACTGACTTACACGCTATGTTGCTGTTCTCCAGTTCAAGATGGAAAGGTGGGATGATTACCGCAAAGATCTCTGCAATGAGCTTTAACAACGAAGAATTAAGGGAAGTTAATCATGGGCCACGTGGCTAACTTCCTAAGAGGCTTAATTATAAATGTTGCACAGCATACAAGTGCAAGAGGAGATGTGTGTTGGCTAGTGAATGCGTATTCTGAAATCACCTGTGTGAACATAAGATGAACCTGAAGAATTAGGAGATAAACATCTACAAAATCTAGAAGAATATTGCAGGAAACAGCATGGGAAAGTGGTTTGCTACCAACAACTGAATTGTTTCCAATGGATAACTGACAAGTAAACAGCACTTGAAAATTAAACATTTAACATTCATGTATCAGTAGATTAAAGAAATTGGTTATAGCTGCATCTGCATTAGTTGCAGCGCATCATCTGCACTGCAGATGAAACTTCTCTTACCATTTACATTTGTAACTTAAAATGTATTTGCCTAGTTATTATTCTTGGTGCACTTTTTCACACTGCTTAGGCAGTCTGTTGGGAATGGCTGATGATCTCCAGTAAGCTGAGCACCTGCAGAAAACAGGAGTTGCTGAGTGTCTTGATCTTACTTACAGTCAGGCCCACAGTGATCTGAACAGCAGTTCATCATAGGGAAAAAAGGACTTAAGAACATAAAAAATGACAGATACAACCAATGACACCAAAAATTAAAAAAAAAAAAAAAATCAGAGTAGGTGCAAATATAAAGGCACAGTAGAATGATGATTGCCAGTCAGAAAAACAGCTGAGTAGGAGTTGACAGTTTAAGAAACCTCTAAACCTGCATACATTACATTTAGATTAGATGGAAGTTTCATAACTAAATAACAAATACTACTGTAATTATGATATGGGCAGGTCAACAGCATAACAAAAAGAAGCATGTCCTCACTGAAGGCAATAGACAAAAATTCTCTCATACATGGTGGAATCACAGTGATTTTTTTAAATCACAAAATGTCATCTAAATGGCTCTCAGCTACTGTGGAAGGATGACTTTTTCTCCACTTCTGGCATTACAGGTTACAAGTGAACACAGCACTGCACAGAGCACCATCTGATTTAGCCAGGAACATTACCTACACGTCCAGGGTGATTCATATGCTCTATGCCCATACCCGTCCCATGCCAGATGGCCTGGGCTTGTTGTAAGCAGATGAGGTGATACGCTCCTCCCTTGCCTCCTGACTACATCCCCCACCACTGGGGCATGCAGGGTTCCTCAGTCCTGAACATGAGACAGAAGTAGGAGTTAGTACCATGCTATTTGGGGTTTAGATAACGATTCCACTGTTTCTTACCCCACACTCTGGTTTCTCCTACAGCCTTACAAAACCCGTGTGAAAAGCTTGGTCAGCCTTGAGCTGACTTTCCCTGGAGCAGGCTGCCTTGAGGGAAGGCAGGTAGAGCTTTCTGGAAGGCATCTGCCCAGGCCATGGAGGTGAGACCTGGGTCCACAGACAGCAAAGGCAGAGCTATTCCTCGGGGAAGGGGGTTCACCACTCTTGGTAGTGTCCCTCAAAACTCCCCAAACACATGCTTTATAGGTGACATATAAACATGAGTTCCCATTGGGTTCACTGGTAACTCTCACGGCCCTTCACAGCAACCTGTTGTCCACTGGGACCCTTCAGGTTTCAACAGGAGGTGTTAAGAATGGAGGCTGCCGCTTTGTGCCTTCACAGCCAGCTGGGACTACTGCCCCTCGCCGAGGAAGGGCCACTTTGACCGGCTCGGCGAGCGCCTCCCGGAGAGCAGCCGAGGACGGTCGGTGACTGCGCCTTCTCCTCAGGAACTCGGCAATGAGCCCTGCGAGGACAGGAAGCTGGGGCGAAGCAGCGGCGGATGGCAAGGCTGAAGGCTGAGGGGACGAGTGCCTTAATAGGGCTGCGGGCGGTGGGGGCTAGCTTTTACCGAGCCGGGCACTGGCGGCGGCGACTTACCGACTTGAGGCAGGACTGTCAGGGCGGAGGCGGCGGGGAGGCGGGAGCGTCAGCAGCCTGCGACCGGGGCGGAAGGAGGCGCTGGGCGGGCACCGCGTGTGTGAGGAGAGCCAAGCCGGGCCTGCTGCTGTGCTCAGCTCCGGAAGGTAACGGCTCTGGGGACGGGGAGAGCTGGTGACTGCTGGGGGGACGCGAGGCCAACGGAGCGGCGGGAGGCCTGGGGCGAGGGCACTCCCGATCGCCGCAGAGCTGCCGCCCGGCGCCGTCACTGGTTTATGCTGCTCTCTTGCAGTCTAATCCCTCCTCTGACTCGGCCGGCGGGCTCTCACCCCTCTCTGCTTGGTCCATGCTTTTAACCCTCATACTTAGCCCTCATCCAGCAAATATCGAATTAAGTCAGTGAGCCCTGGGGACAGCCCGCAGTGAGCCCTGGGTTTCGGGCCCTCTGCGGCGGGATTCACATTACCGCCCCCCCGGCACAGGGACAGGACTGCGGGAAGGAACGCGGGGAGAAGCAGCCCGTGGGGACGGCGGGGAGGGGGGAAGGCAGGGGGGCGAGAGGGACTGCGGGCTGGGACAGGCTGCCTGCAGCTGCTGGCCAGGTGGCGGGTTCACCAGCTTTGGTGTTACTACGGGCCCTGCGCTTCCCGGAGGATGAGGAGGCTATGCTGTGTCAAGCAGCCAGGCTTCTGTGAGAGGCAGCCTACCGGGTCTGCGCGGAGACTGGTCCGGAGAGGGAGAGGTATATCTGGCTTTGGCTGAAAGGAACAGAGTCATTTCAGTGGTTTCATTTATGAGGCTACGAGGGATCGTCTGGTTCATTGAATCGCAGAATCACAGAATCTAGTTGGGAAAGACCTTGGAAGTCATCAAGTCCAGCCTGTCACCCAACCTTGTTTAATCAACTGAACCATGGCACCAAGTACCCCATGCAGTCTCTTGAAACACTTCCAGGGATAGTGACTCCCTGACCTCCCTGGGCAGCCCATTCCAATGGTCAGTCCCTCTTCCTGCGAAGTTCTTCCTAACATCTAGCCTAAACCTCCCCTGGCACAGCCTGAGACTGTGTTCTGTCACTAGTTGCCTGGGAGAAGAGAGCAACCCCCACCTGGTTACAACCTCCTTTCAGGTAGTTTAGGTCACTGCAGTCATGGGAAATGTAAAGTTGACACAAGTCTCCTTGTCTTAGAGAAGTCCTAACCCTTTGCCACAAGCCACTGCTTCCTGTCCCCTGCTCCCACGCCACAGCTCCATGTGGCAAAAGCAATACTGTACCAAGTATTACATATACGTTACATAAACAACACTGTGCTACCCAAACAGGTAACAGCAGCACATGTGACCCTGCACAGGGAATGGAAAATGACTGAAAATTAATGAAAATGAGCACTTTTAGGTCATTGTGCTCCATGCCACAGTGGGAGACAAACTGTCGAAACTCACAGATCCCACATTTACCCCAAGTATATGAGTATAACCTGCCAGATGAGATCTGAACCCAAGAGATCTGTCTCCTGTGATAGCAGCATACACTGTGTTGGGAATGTTCTGTGGTAAACGCAGTGGCTCAATGGAAAGCAAAGACATTAGAAGCCACTTTTGTATAGTCAAAGGGAGAATAATTCTCTCCACTCCCATGCAGATAAGTTTCAGGAACGTTGCTTTTGCACAAGTACAACTACATTCTCTGTGAAAGAAATAGATTACAGTCAAGCACGTTTCAAACTACCATTCTAAGAGCTGAAAACTACATTGGATTAGTAGTATCTCGGAAGAGAACTACAAGTGTGCCCAGGCATCCTGGCCTGTATCAGGAACAGTGTGGCCAGTAGGACAAGGGAGGTTATTCTAACCCTGTGCTCAACGCTGGTCAGGCCACACCTTTAGTACTGTGTCCAGTTCCGGGCTCCTTAGTTCAAGAGAGATGTTGAGATACTGGAACATGTCCAGAGAAGGGCAACAAGCTGGTGAGATGCCTGGAACACAGCCCTGTGAGGAGAGGCTGAGGAAGCTGGGGCTGTTTAGCCTGGAGAAGAGGAGGCTCAGGAGTGACCTTATTGCTGTCTACAACTACCTGAAGGGAGGCTGTAGCCAGGTGGGAGTTGGTCTCTTCTCGCAGGCAACCAGCAGTAGAACAAGGGGACACAGTCTCAAGTTGTGCTGAGGGAGGTACAGGCTTGATATTAGGAGGAAGTTCTTCATGGAGAGAGTTATTTGCCATTGGAATGGGCTACCCAGGGAGGTGGTGGAGTCACTGTCCCTGGAGGTGTTGAAGAACAGCCTGGCTGAGGCACTTAGTGCCATGGTCTATTTGATTGGTTAGGGCTGGGTGATAGGTTGGACTGGGTGATCTTGGAGATCTTTTCCAGCCTGGTTGGTTCTATGATTCTGTGACTCTAGATGTCGTTTATGAAAGATGTGGATGTGAATATAATCAGAAGGTGTGAGCTATAAAACTTGGTTAAGCATTTGTACTATCTCACAAAGTCAAGTATGTATACATTTCTGAATTCATGGGATGTCCTTCTTACAATTTCATCATATGTCCAGACAGACCAGTTCTGCTTTGCTGTCCAAATATCTTGTGCAATAAATGTGTCATAAGTTTTGAAAGTGTTGGCCACAAGCACATCTGTTTATCACTATCAGTAACCAGGGGGAAAAAAATCTATCTGCTTAACAGCAAATTAATTTTGGTCAACCAAAGCAGACTAGAATTTGAGCACTGACAACTTTTAATAAAAATGATTAAGTAGGACCAAGCTGTTACACTTTCAATATAAAAGTGCTGAATTCAAATACTTACACTGAAAGCAGAAGTAATGCTGCTTTTAATTATCTCATGGAAGAAATACCAGAAATCTAACTTTCATGGCCTTCTGTTATAGTCTTTAATATCTAACTTTGGGATCACCATTTCTTCATTAAACAATTCTTTCTGTGAACTGATCAACCTGCAGCTTAGATAGTCAGCTACCTCATCTGAAAGGCAATACCAGGTTTCATTCTAAGCTGCCTTCTAAATTCTGGGTTGTATTCTCAAAGATGTCAAAATTTAATTGTGATTCTCTAAGCAGCTCTGAGACCACAGACCTAAAGTGATAGAACTCCTTGCTTTAGCTTGCAAATGGCACAGACAATTACTTTGCCCCCCCCCCCCCCCCCCCCCCGCCCCCAGTTTTCTTCATAGTTAATAAAATTTATGCACAAATTAATGCAGATACTACTCTTAGCTTGTCTGTAAATGTTGATTTGGAAAAGTGTTAAGTAAACTTTTGTTACTGGTCCTAAGAAATGGTGATTGATATCTAGGCACATGACAGTTATGTTGTAAATCACCAAGGGATAAACCAGCAGATGGAAATAAAGATTACTGCTTCCAGCATACTCTGAGAACTTGTGAACTGGAATTGAACAGAGTGCTGAAGCTGATACTAACATAATCTTAGAATGGTTTGGGTTGGAAGAGATCTTAAAGATCATCTAGCTCCAGCCCCCTTGCAATGGGCAGTGACACCTTCCGTTATAATATCAGGTTGCTCAAAGCCCTACCTAACCCTGCCTTGAACACTTCCAGGAAGGAGGCATCTGCACCCTCTCTGAGCAGCCTATTCCAGTGCCTCACCACCTGCACAGTAAAATAGTTTCTTTCTAATATCTAGTCCAGATCTACTCTATTTCAGTTTGAAACCCTTACCCCTCAGTCTGTCTCTGCACTCCCTGATGAGAAGTCCCTCCCCATATTTCCTGAAAGCCCCCTTTAAATACTAGAAGGCCACTATGCAGGTCTCCCCTGAACCTTCCATTTTCCAGACTAAACAACCTCAACTCAGCCTTGCAAGTTTCTCAGTAGCATTGTGGAGCAAGCTGAGTAAATTATAATGTATTTCCTAAAATTTCTCTAAAATCTAACATAAAATGGGGGAAATGCTAATTATATTAAAATCTCTGGTATCTCTTCTATGATTTTAAGTGTATCAAGAGTGCATTGTTGAGAGGATGTGCCTGAATTTCATGGAGTTCTCTTACTAAATTGGATTTGTGGTGTGGGTCTTTTCTGTATTTGGGAAAATAAAGTTACTAGAGTTTTTATGTGTGTTTCAGCTTCATCGTGATCCTGAAAGCTGTCTTGGCTTTTATTCTGTTATAGGTGACAACCATCAGCCAGCTACAAGACTCAACAATGAGTTTTGTCGAATATGGAGATACAATAAAGGATGGTGACACAGCTATTGTGTTCTTGGGCCATGAATCCATGTTTCCTGTGAAAGTCCAGCATGGCACTGTAACTCAGACTAAGTATGGGGTCATCAGACATTCCACGGACCTCATAGGCAAGAAGTATGGCTCCAAAGTAACCTGCAGTAAAGGAGGATGGGTGTTTATTCTTCATCCAACTCCAGAACTGTGGACCATGAATCTTCCACACAGGACACAGATTCTGTATTCCACTGACATTTCCATAATCACCATGATGTTAGAACTGAAGCCAGGCTCCATAGTATGTGAATCAGGTAATAACTGATGTATTGAAATCCTTTATGCAGATCTAACACCAATACTTTTATGAAAAAACAGATTTGTCCTTGCAGTCTGCAAAAATTCTCTCCTTTTTTCCATTGTGATAAAGTTTTCCCAGCCTACACCTTGAGTAACCCTATCTCATGTGCACGTTATCAGCTGCTGTTTCTTCAGCTAGTGATGTTGCCTCAGTATGCTGGCCTCCTGTATGGGTATATTTCAGTAAATTGTTAAATACATGATTTGAATCAACATTGGGGCTTTGAATTTGCAGTTTCAGACAACATAGTTAAGGTACCCAGTTAAAGAGACTCTGATGATACAAAGTGTTGAACCAATAAGGGAAATACATTGGAAGTATTTACATAATATGATACCATGTTGTGTCTTTCTCTTCCAGAGTATGATCCCTTTGTACCACTGCCACTGCATGCAAAATCACTGTAGCTGTGTAATATAATTTGTTCATCACAGAGCTGTGTTATGTTTCTAAACTTGGTTTAATTTATTATGGGCTCCATTATTTTGCTTAATTTGCAAGTACGGAGTAAAATTTTATATTACTAGATCTTTTTCATGATTAAGTACAGTTTGTAATAATGCCTTAATGACTTTATTCCTGCAGGCAGTATGAGGCTTGCTTGATATGAGTGCATTGCTCTAGTTTGGAAGACTACAAATTGAGGTCGTTTGTCCTTAGTTTTCCTGGTTTTGCTTAATTTCCTATGAGAGTTTTTCTGAAGCAGTTTCGTACACTTCCCTCCCAAGCATTCATATGGGCATGGGATCAGCTTGATGGGATCATGGTGCACTGTGTTTCATGTTCCCACCCAAGCATAATTTTGGGCAGCTTTTCAGGCATAATGACCATTTTCCAACACAACTGAAATGCCACTTGTCTCTGCATCCAGTTGTGCCCCTTAAGAAACAGATGGTATATGAAGTTGCTTGCTGTATAGCAGCACTTCAAACAGGCAAATCAGGAACCTTGCTAAAGCTAAAACAGTTGAGTTCCCTTGAGTTTAGAAATTGGTTTGTGGGACAGTGAGGCATTTTTAGGGTTGTCATGGAAAGTAGCAGCATTGTTCATTGGGCAGCTCTTCACCTCTTCCCCTCACTGTGTTTAGAGAGGGTGGGAAAAATAAATACAACAAATTAGTTGGGGTGAGGGAGAATTGAATTGCTCTGTGTCTTGCTATACTTGGAGTATGTAAATGTTAAAGTACAGAACTGCACATAAAATGTTTTCAGTAATGTCAAAGGTATCTAGAGATGGTGAAAATGTTTTAAAAGCTCATCTATCTAAACAGCCAAAAAGAGAAGCACATGATGAAGTAACCTATTCAGAGTCCAAAAAATGTTATGAGTCAAAAGTCATACCCACAAACAATCCTTTTTGCTAATGGGAAACTGTTCCCAGGTTTATTTTAATGCCTATGCTGTCAAAGTATTGCAGCTTAGTTTTCCAGGAGAAGTGACCAATTTTACTACTGTAGTTTTGTTTGTGTTGCTTGAAAGATTCACCATTCACAAAGAAAGTAATAAAGAGTATTGCACCATATTTATCTAGTTAACTTTGAAGCAGACCTGGCTGCCAATTTGCTTGCAATTGGCCAGAAGTTGTGATTTGAGTTGAAATTTTCACAGGTATTGATGTCCAGAGCCTCCCATGTCATCATGTAACCTGCTTCGGTGTCATCCTAAATTAGTGTTCAGTGATCCAAAATCATTAGTTCTAGATTAACCTCATGTGGCCTAGATGGAACCAGCCCAATGACGATTAATAGAAACAGGGCAGGAAATCTGGTCTAGTAATGACATTTGAGTCTGCTTCCTGCTGGTGCTGGTTTCAGATGTATTTCGAGCATTGATTAGCATGGAGGTCTGTCTTTTTTTATTATTTGAACTTGAGCTGATAGACATAGTAGCTGTACAGACTGGTAAAGCAGGCACTGCAAACAGGACAAGCTCTTTTCCTTGTATTACTAATTAAATTGTGGAAAAGTGCCCCTACATTTATCCAGTGTTAAGCAAGCAGAATTGTAGATGAGTCTCCACAACTGAAGACAAGATGAAGATGAGATACCTGTAATGTTGTGAATATGAGTATAAATGATCTTTTGTGTGTGATTACAAACATGGAGTAAAATAATCAGAAGGCTTAATTTTTTTATCACTTGTATTATGCCATTTAAACTGATTAATCATGATTTGACATAGCTGATATATTAATACAGGTTTTACTATTTTTAATGGTCTTTAATAAATACACAAAGACCAAGCTTGTCAGCAATGCATGCATAATTAAAATGGTTGAAGAGTACTCCATTGTTGCTATAAGGGAGCTCGGCAGCTGCCTGATGTTTCATAGTGGAGGTGTAGGAATATGATCTTCTAATTTCTAATTTATAAAGGCACATCAAGATTTAAAGCTGTTAGCACTGGTGCTGAAGCTGAGATCTCTTGAAAGGATTGCTCCCTAGTCTGAGGAATCCCCCACTCTGATGCAGTCTTTAACAGCTTGAGCTTTCCAGAGTTGAAGGATACTTGAGATGGCTGCTAAAATACCTGGTGTGGGTGGCCTAGTAGTATGAAACTTTCATTCTCTTCAGGTAACTCTGATGCCATTTGCATTCATTGCATGTGCAGTCACTGTCTAGACAAAGGAATAAGCTGAATCTTCTTTTTTATGTGTCACCACACTCTCCAAAACTAATCTTCATTTCATCTTTCCAGGCAAGGATGTTTGCAGTCCAATGATTACAGCTGCATACAGTATAACAGCTCCATTTGGCAACAGCTGTTGAGGTTTTATATTTTATACTATACTGGGACTAATATGAAACCTTTCAGATATTTTTTTCCAAACAAAAGTGCGTGGATCCTTTCCCCCACCTCCCCTTTGCAGTGCCTGCATACTGAAGCCTTTTTACTGACTTCTCTTAATGTGTCTATCCTAACTGTCTAAATTGCCCAGACAATGCTACACAGCACTGTGAAACTTCATTTAAACAGAAAAATCTCCAAAATGTTTTTGTTATGATGGAGCATTGTATTTAGACAAAATGTAATTTAGTGAAACATATTCTAATCATTATGCCAGTGCTCCTTCAGCATCTGAGACCATAGACCTAAAGTGATAGAACTCCTTGCTTTAGCTTGCAAATGGTTTACATTTAGCTCCAGCACAGACAATTACTTTGCCCCCTCCCCATAGTTTTCTTCATAGTTAATAAATGTATGCATAAATTAATGCAGATACTACTCTTAACTTGTCTGTAAATGTTGATTTGGAAAAGTGTTAAGTAAACTTTTGTTACTGGTCCTAAGAAATGGTGATTGATATCTAGGCACATGACAGTTATGTTGTAAATCACCAAGGGATAAACCAGCAGATGGAAATAAAGATTACTGCTTCCAGCATACTCTGAGAACTTGTGAACTGGAATTGAACAGAGTGCTGAAGCTGATACTAACAGAATCTTAGAATGGTTTGGGTTGGAAGAGATCTTAAAGATCATCTAGCTCCAGCCCCCTTGCAATGGGCTCACATGTGCAAAAAATGTTAACTGGATTTTTTTTGAGTCACATCAGAAAATCCCAAATTAAAACTTGCTTAACTCTGTTCATTGCCACATAGCAATGCATTTATGAGCCCACAGACTGGATTTCTTAAGACTGAGAACAGTATTCTGGGTCCTCCTGGATTTTCTGAGGAGTAATGAGACCTGCTGGCCAGCCTTACACTAGAGCTTTTCAAAAACAATTATGAAATTTTCAGTCACAACCTGGGTATAGATTTTGTTAAGAGTACACTCATAAAAAATTAGTGAGGACTGAATGATTAATGGATGCTCAATGAATGATTAATAGTTGATTGCAGAATCCCAGCAAGTTAGCTGCATGCTTGTGACTCCTCTAACTTTTAGATAAATGCTGCTCATGTTTATAATTTTTGTGGTGTAAGTATAGGTAAACTGTTTGCAACTCTACTGGTAGCATAAACTGTAGATCAAAGCTTCTAAGTATTACTTTGATTTTGAAAAGTGCTCAAGTTAATTATGTATTTTATGATGTCTCCCTTGTCTGCCTCCTAGCAGCTGTTTAGGTTGGAGTGAGAGATGCATTAGAAAACTCAATCCTTGGATAGCACCTTTTGAAGTGTAAGAAGGGCCTCATCACTACAAACATGGGGCAGCACAGTGTTCTCTTGACATACCAAAGAACTTAACCAAAACTGGCCACATCAGTCTAGTATATTCAGACTTGTGGCTGATTTGCAGCTGATGAGTAATGTTGTTTATACCCTAAAGCATTTGTTTCCAGACTTTCTGGACTCACTTTCATCCTAACATTTCACTTGTCTAGAACATGTACTTTTCCTGCAACTCTGAACTTAACAATGTTATGTCCATTCACTGAAGATCCTTCCCTAACAATTCCAACTCTTGAATGCTTAAGTAAAAAACTTTTTCAGTCTTCATGTTCTCATTACTTTTGTAGGCAGTGTTATACCTTAAAAACTTCTTTACTGTCTTTTCCTTTACTCCTCAGTCTGGTCACTGAACAATGGCCCTCTCAGACCTCCAGCATGCTGCCTAAAATGCCTATTTCAGCATGATGTCCACAATAGATAAGCAGGAAAAAGCTCTAATCTTTTGTAAAGGGAACTTCTTGATTGCTGTTTCCTCTTTCAGCCATCAGTTCATCTCAAAAGTCTCCTTCCCCCTCCTTCTCCTTCACTTTGTCTATGCTCTTGCTTTGTCTTCCTTCTGCCACCATGATTTTTGCCCTGGACAACCTTTACAGTATGATCTTTGGGAAAATTTTCATCAGGTGCTTTTTATCTCCTGATATATTTGCTAAAAATCATTAATGGTTCTCCTGTTACATAAACTTGTCATGTAAAGTGAGTAGTGTTTGTCTGTTCAGTGTTTCTTGACAGACAGTAGCTGTAGAGTTGTTAGCTCTGTCTTAAGATTAATTTTTCTTTGGTTTCCAGGCTCCTTTCCTTCTCATGGCTGACTCATGACTTATTATTTGCTAGGTCCAAGTGGCGTAGCTAGGAGACAAACGCAGCAACACTCATTGTTTTGTTGTATTTATTCATTTTAGAACATCTTAGGTAGCCAAATTTTGCACTAGAAACTTCAGTTCTGGAAAAATGTTACTAGATATTGTATTGACTATTAAAGTAATGCTCTGCATACTTTTCACTTTTCCTGTTTTCAAGTAATATGAACCTTGGCAAAACCAAGGGTAAGAGGAAGGTTTTTTTTTGTTAAAAATAACAGTTGAGTATTACTTTGTGTGACCACTATTGTACAGATCACAGTATCACACAGTATCACAGTACCATCAGGGATGAAGCATTGGTAAATTGTTAGGTGAACAACCTGGTCTAGTGAGAGGAGTCCTTGTCCCTTCCAACTCAAGACATTCTATGCATGCACTTAAGAGCTTTTTCAGCTTTATTCCAAAATGTGTTTGCTTATGCACTGCTGTAAACATCAGTAGGGCCTAAATCACAATTCATAGTTCCTTGTCTAAATAGGACTAATGATGAGATTTGTTAGGAAAGGCGAGCCAAGTAATAGCCTGCAACGTGGAAGTATAGTGGAACACAGAATCAGGTCACTTATGTTTATAGCATGATTCCAGGAGATTAGACTAATATCCTTTGCAATAAGAAACCAGACTAAACAGAAAACAATGTAAAAATACACTCTCTTTTTCAGTTATCAGTCAAGTGTGATGCTAGATGCTGTGGTAACACTCAGTGTTTCTATCAGTAGTGTTCTGTGTGTCTATACTGTGTTAAAGTAGCACATTATATTCCAACAGATCAGACGTTGTCGTCTGCAGCTTTGATAAGGTGAGAAACAATCTGAACATGGGCATTGTCTCCAGATGGCCGAGGTGTGTACAGGCTTCTGTGGAAAACCTGTCACTTGAATAAGCAAAGAGTGAGAAGAATGGATCTGTTTGAGATCAAGGGGAATGATTGAGGAA
The DNA here is from genome assembly GCF_015220805.1 of Pogoniulus pusillus. Lineage (NCBI taxonomy): Eukaryota > Metazoa > Chordata > Aves > Piciformes > Lybiidae > Pogoniulus > Pogoniulus pusillus. The sequence continues at coordinate 10,961,338 of NC_087264.1, read as the reverse complement.
TTCATTTGTTAAGTGTTTCCTGTCTACAGATCAGAAGGAAGTATCAATAGGTGCTGAACTAGAGTCTAGGTGACCACTCCTTAAGATTGAAATCCTTCTAAAACTAGAGTGTTTTACTTGCCTTGGGAGAGGGCAGAAACACTCCCATGAGCTGAGATGTATCAGAGAAGAACAGTGTGCCTGAGCCCAAGAAGAAGGGAAAGATGCTACATTGGTCTGCAAGGTCATTAGCCTCCTAACTCATGTGGATATAATAGAGGCTGTTAATTCTTGCCTTTGAACAAAGGTGGACCACTTCCCCATCCTCATGTCTTCTCAGATTGCGAGCTTTGAGTATGGCATATTTGGGACCATGTGGTGTGTTTGGGACCATGTGGCATTTAATTAAATGCCTGCAATGCAGTTGTCTGCTTTTTGACTAGAGATGTTAAGATCACAGAACAGTCAGTGTAAAAGAGCATTCTATTTTCCAAAGGCATTAGCAATGACAAAGGAGCTCTGAAACAGCAACTCTGGTGTTAAGAATGTCTTTGCTAATTCACTATCTTTTTACCTCTCTTCTGTAGTGTCCATTCATGATTAATATGCTGTAGTTAAATGGCCATTGTCCTGTGGCAGAGAGCAAACCATTTCTAAGGCTATTTATAGTACAACCTGTCAGAGAGGCAAGCATCCAGGTGTGAAAATTATAAACTGTACTTGTTCTAGAAGTTGTTTTACCTTCCACTTTCTAGGTCAAATCAAGACCACAGCCATTTCACTGCACCTATATGAGATTGGTCAATCCAGTTCTTACCTTGCCTCTTCTGATACAAAATAGTACATTTTGAGTATTCAGAGCTTTTGTTCACCTGTATACTGGTAATGCAGCTATAACATTTCAGGTTTGGTAGCATTCTAGTTCTTGTCTACACTAGTACTTCTTTCCTAACTGATTCTGTATCATGCTAACACCTTTCATGCTGCTTTTTTCAGTAATGAATTTGAAATAAGGACAAAGAGAATCTGAAAAAGAATTCAGAAGGTGGCAGGAGGAGTCAAGTGTTGAGTGATGCAGACTTGCAGGGGAGAAGGTGAATATAAACATTCATAAACATCAGAGAAAGATGGAGTTGAGCTCTGCTTTCTTTAGACAATGCTGATGGGGCTTTTGAGGTTGTGTTGAGCACGGACTCCTGCTGAACTGCCAGGCCCTCACATTCTTAATGAATCACATCAAGCGTGCTGAACTAGTTGAGGGTCATCGTGGTTTTACAGGACTGTGGGCTGTCAACTCTTCAAGGAGAGATTTTACAATGATGGGTGATTCATAGTCATCTTGTTTGTTTCCTGCAGTTTTGAGAGTGTTGTCAGGGAGAAGGCAGGCAGCATCTTCAGCAGTACTGTCATTAGTGGTGCTAGTGTGATGGAATTTGATATGCTAAAATGTGATCCATGTGTATTATTCTCATGTTTGCAGTAGCCAGTCAGCAATAAATAATTCCTGCCAACTTTGTATAAAAAAAACTCAGTCAGTAATACACCTGCAAGTGGTGACTTCCAGCATCCTAGTTTAGTTCAGGGTTTGGCTTAGAGTGTTTGTGAATGAAAAAAAGAGTACCAGAAAAGAAGCCAAAAAAATCTTTGTGGTTTTTCCTAGGACAGAGACAAACAGTGGTGCTTTTAAGAGCAGATTTAAAAAGAAAGTGATTAAAAATGTAAAAGAATATGCACAAGGAAACTGGATCCATGCACAAGCTGCCTCCCTCTTCTGCTTAGAGCCCAGCTGTGCTGACAGGCCTTCTGTTCACTCATGTAGATGAGCAGGGAAAGATGCAGAAAGTGTGCAGCATTGCCCATTTGAGAGGTAAAATAAATAGCATCAGTTTGCAAAAGTTCTCAGATCTGCAGTTCTGCCTTTTGGCAGAATTCCTGTCGTTTTGGCATCCTGTTAACAGTAGTTCTCTGCTCTTGTCATTAAAAAACAAAAAACAATTCAATGTTCTTTCTGTGCTATTCACGTGTGTCATTGAGGTTTTGCATCCATGTGGCTGCTGTGCTACCACTCCTCCTTTTGACCAGGGAAAAGCTTGTGTGGATATTTCAAGTGCCATAACCAAATAGTTCTTCGTGTGTGCAAGTGTGTCTTTTGCTTCATTTCAATACTGGCACGAATATGTGGATTTTCACTTTAAATAAACCTGTGTGTCAGAGTTTCTCTCTTCTCTTGGGACAATCTGAGGCCAGTGCTAAAATCTCTAAGCCCTCCTTCCCTGTCTAATCTGCCTCATTAAAGCTGAGGGGAGGGTGCCTGTCTGCCTGTGCGGGTCAGAGCCCTCTCAGAGGGAAGCAGAGGAGCAGTGCTGATTTCACAGTGCACTTGGTTGATCTGGTGGCAAACATGGGCCCTGAGCTCTATTTACAGTCTGAATGGTTCCCTTTCAGGGCTGATTAAGTACAGTGTCAGGACAATGTCCCTCCCCTTCTGTGACTAGAGGGCAAGAACCTTGGATCAGTCAGTAAACTCTTGACTTCCTGTACGGTTATGGAAAGTATTGCTCCAATTAAGCAGTTGTACCAGCCTCTATGTCCCCCAATTAATGTCTTTTCTACCAATTTCTGAGCATTCTCCACCACTGCTGTACTTTTATTTTTTTAAATATTTATGTTAGTTGAAAGAACTTGCTTCTGGCTGCAATTTAGCCTGAACAGTCATTGAAGGTAGCAAGAAATAGAATTTTTTTTTTTTCTTACAGGAGAAACGTGTTCCAAGTACAGATTTATAAGTGGATAACTTGGTGTTGCTGTGAGATTTTGAGTTTGAGGGGGACTATTCTGTTTAATGCCACCTGAGTGAGTAATATGAAATGTGAATTGGTATGTGGATGTCTTCAGTGAAAACGTTAGTTATTAGTCATTGGCCTATTTAATACACTAATACATCAGTTAAAATATGCTTCCTAAAATATCAAACTAAAACAAGGGGGGAAACTCTGTCTAAATAGTCCCTGTTTGTACATGGGAGTTTTATTTACATCTCGTTTCAGATAAGTGATGGATCTCGTTAGGCTTTGTTCAGGTTGTGTAGGCACATATGCGTCTAAGTCAGCTGTGAAGTTGGGCTGTTCAGCCAACTTGAGTGCATGGAGCCCAGAGGCCTTAGTTTTTGGTAATGCCAGTGAGAGCTGAGGATGGCCAGTGTCTCTTAAGAGGCCTGAGCAAAACAGACTCCATGTCCTGAAGGCCATTTGTTTGCATGGACAGCAATAGAATTCTCAAGCACAGGCACTTACCAGCATCTCTGCTTTGTTTTAATCAAGTATAAGGCTTTGAAAATATGCCCAACATTTCCTTCATCTCTTTTCACCCTAAAAGAGTCTGGCACCTTTCTGATTAATTTTCCTGGATTTTTCCTGTCATGTTTACTTCCATTCTCTTGTTAGAGCTATAGCTGACCTTTGGCATTGTTTTTTCTACTTCAGGGAGAGAGGATGGGTCATGAGCTTGTCAGATTTTTAATTAATGCTTTTGCAACCTTGAAGATTGTTTCCTAGATCATTTAGTTCCCCTCTCCTTGTGAAGGAAAGACTGTTCTCTTTCAGTAGCTTAACCAAAAGATTCTGTGCATTTGAGTTTTGAGTAAGTGTTCAAGTATTCAAGACTAACAGAGAAGACCTTTGTTCTGACGTTTAGCCCGGTCAAAAAAAGCACTTAATGAGTTATTTGTCTTTTCTAGGTACAGGCAGCGGATCCCTCTCCCACGCTGTCATCAGGACAGTGGCTCCTACAGGACACTTGTACACTGTGGAGTTCCACCAACAGAGAGCAGAGAAGGCCAGGGAGGAGTTTCGGGAGCATGGGGTGGAGCATCTGGTCACCGTGACCAACCAAGATGTCTGCAAAAATGGATTTGGTGTCTCAAACATTGCAGATGCTGTGTTCCTAGATATTCCATCTCCATGGGAAGCCATAGGACATGCAAAGTCAGCGTTAAAAGCTGAAGGTAACTGCACTCTTTCTGCTCAGGAGGTACTGTGCATGGATATGTCTTTGCCTTTGAGCCGTATGGTAGATCTGCTCACTTCCATTGTGTGATCACTGTTCTCAAATGTCAGTCTCTAAGGCTGAAAAACCTTCAAAAGAGGTCTTGAATTTACACTGAAAGATTGGAAAGGAGAAGAATAGTTTTTTTCCTACAGGCCTGTTCTGGCTGCTACAATTATCATAGGCACTTTATGAAAAACCCTTTGAACCTTTGTCAAGTACACTTTGCTAGATCTGTGTTGTGTGGGAAGCAGCAGTAACAATAAATGCTGAAAGCAAATTTCTCTGGCAATTCACTGAAAAGGTGTTTGTATGAAAGGTGTGCAGGCACACTTCACATCAATCATTGCAGATTTGCACCTATTTAATAGAGCACCTCATCAATAATGTTTAAGAAAATGTGGTTATACTTCACTAGGCTTGCCAATTTCTGCCTTAAATCTCTGCTGCTGGAAATGAGAAATTTGACATTGTTTGCAGTGGGAGTGGAACACAGGAGGTTGTTCTAGTTTATGCCAGTTATTCCGGGATTGTGACAGCAAGTGAGAACTGCTGTTGAGGTCTTGGATGGATTTTGTCGGTTATCATTCTTTTGTTCTGGAATAAGTTTTCCTCTAATTGATGTTACACTAGTGTAACTCTGTCAGTGTGGACCTGAATTAACTTGTGCCAGATCACTTCCATCCACAAAAGTGACTTTTCTAAAGAAGACAGCATGGAATGCTGAACAGTGTCCATGCTGGCACATGAGTTTTGTAAAACTCCATTATGTGCCAAGGCCCAGTTCTGTGTTAAAATAGGAAACCATGGGCCTAACTTTAAATTAATTGCTGTGTCATCTTGAAATCAAAGGATTTAAGTTTGTTCTTAAAGGTCATTGAATGTGCATTACCTTGCTCAGTCAGAACCAACCCAGCTTTTAGGTTACTTCAACTGCTACTGAAGTTTATGTGTAAAGCTTTCTGTTACCAAAGTAACACATGCTTTAAAAAGTGAATAAATAAGAGGACTTTCTAGCACTCTGCACCTGCAAAGGTTGCAGCCCAATTGGTAGCTGCTCTCCAGTGGGTCCTGGGAGAAAAAAATTGCACTGCACTGTATGGTGCCCTTCCCATGCTCAAATTATCTAATCTAGTGAGCACAACACTCAGCTGACTTTCCCAGCTTAGAAGGCGCTGCATTGCGCAGTCCAATTTGAATTATTTAAGTGGTGCATGTTTAGAATACTAAGCAGAGCTGCTTGAACAGTTCCAAGTTTTGAATTCTTGTCTCACTCCAACATTCGAAATCCTACAAAAGGTATTACAGTCCCAAACTGTAACTGGCCATACCATCCAGTGTACTTTTTTGTGCTATGCTTTTAAGTCACGTATTTTTGTGTTTGTGAAGTGGAATCCTGCACTTTGTGTACCAGTCAAAAGGCAAAGTTGCTAATCCTGGCTGCAGTCTTTGCTGCAAAGGGCAACCAGTGTCTGAGATCTGGTATTGGTCTAAGGCTCATCTTTTGGGTTGGTTTCATAGTAGCTGACTAAGCCAGCAGCATGTTTTTTGTTTTGCATTTAAACAAAAGGTGGTTTTCATATCCAGTACGATTGACTGCAGTGGTAATAGGTACAAACCTAGACACATTTCTGTTCTCTTCTAAAGCATATGGGTAGTTCTGTTGTGGGTTTATTTTTACTGCTGACAAATCTGGGATATGATAGGGTGTCTGCAACTGCTGCCCTTTCTTTACTGCAGGCAGATAATTTTATAGTGCTCCTTTGTTTTGTTTTCAAACAATTAAAGTTCTTTTGCAGTAAGAACAGTCTGTGCACAAACTGCTGTTGTTCACTGCCATGCCATGGGTTGATGCAGTGATAAAACACCACTGGAGAAAATTGGTTGTTCCACCTTTTCCTCTCCATGCCTTCTCTCACATCTGGACAGGGTCACATTTGAGCCATTCACACTGTGGGTTTTATTGTGATGTGCTGCACGAATATCACAGCTGTACTGCTGCAGAGTGGTTATTTGTTCCCGAAGGTCTTAAGGTACCTTGGACGAAACCAGAGCTAGTTAAATTCAATACAGAGCATCAGCTACCCTCCTCTTTAAAACCACAGAATGCTTTATGGAATATTCAGCAGGGACAGTACCTGAGAGACTGTTCTTAACCTTAACAAAACCTTATCAAATCAATGTCTTCTCTCCTACTGAAGCTCAAGATTCAGTTGTAGCTGCTAGTAGTCTGAGCATTAATGATCCCCCTTACGGAGTACACTTACCACTCGTGTTATGCCTTGCAGTATGCTGTAAATGCACTACATAGAGGAGCTTGGCCTCCTGCTTAAAGCCCTGCTGACTCGTGGAGAGCTAAAAAAATAAAATGGCATAGTTTGTTTGTGACTAGAAGGCTCATTTCTCTGGTGATGTGCGCTGCCCAAGTTCAGGCTTGCATCTCAACTACATCCTTCTCTGCTGATTTCACCAGTCACACTTCTAGCAGAAATGCTGCTGTAATATCTTCCAGGCACTGCTGCACTGCAGAACTTGCTTTCATTTCCAGACCTGCACTGTTTGTCTTCTGCAGCATCTGCTGATTAATGCTTTTCTATAGTCATAGCTGCTGTTCCCAATATCTGACCTTGGTGGTTTTTGCAAAGTTGCCATTAACCCCTTCAGGCTAAATTTTAGAAGATGAAGAAAAGGGGGGAAAAAAAGTGAGGTAACAAAACTATCTTCAGTATTCTATGGTTCTTAAATGCCCTGAAACTTTTGACTCACAGTCATCTCACAGCTGAATACTGTAATGCTTTGAATATAATTCGGCACCCACCTACTCTGCTCTCATAAATACTGTCTATTTCTTCCAAGGCTGTGAAAGATGAAGCAGAAACCCATTTGTACAGTAATTTTCATATATATTTTAAATTTTTGGATAAGGAGATGGAATAATACAGCCATATATTAGGTTGGATTAGCCTCTTGCATTATGAATTGGTCTTTGGTGGTGTTAACAGTCTGAGTCACAAAATTATTTAAACCACTCATTTTTTATTTCTTTTTTTTTTTAATATTTGACTTACAAATTCAGACTTGCCAGTCCCTGCTGAGGGTTATAAATCTCCTAAGTTAGGAGTTTGTCAAACTCAAGGGATCCTTGAGATACCACCTGAATCAGTTGACATGGCACTGTAAGGCCTCCCGCAAAACTCTCCAGGGAAAGTTCCCTCTGAACTTTTCCCTGTTTGGGCCTCTGCATTTCCTGCCATCAGAGGACCCCTTCAGATTATTATGCTCTTTGTAGCAGGAGTAGGTTTTCATTTCTCAAATATTTATATTTGTTTTGTTTGTATATAGTAGACTTAAAAAAGCTCTTGTTTTCATTTTTCCCCTTAGCATAGCCATTGATTGTTGCCCTAACCTGCCAAGTTTGGTTATTACAGGTCCCGTATAAGAGAATAAATAATATTTCATCCTCCCAGTAGCCTGTGGTGCAGGTAAGGCACTGCCTGGTTTAATTAGTTTCAATTTTCATTTGGGTTTGCCTCCCTTCTCCCCTGGGCTTTCAGGGAATACCACATCCATGTAGAAAGTCTCATTGGCTTTTTTTCTTGAGCCCCAGACATTATTCATGGTCCTGTTTTGAAACCACCCAGGTGTGGTTTTGAGGAGTGGCTGAAATCCTTGGCCACAGTTCTCACCCATGTGCTAATCTGAGCAGGGAGTACTCCAGGTTGAAACACACTGGGAAGAGGGCAGAGAAATTGAGGCTGATGTTGTTTGGGCTCAGGCTACCTCAAAAATGCACAGGGAATGTGTTAGAGCAGGAAGTGGAGCCTGACAGTCTAGCATGCTGTCGCCCTCCCTGCATGCAGGAGGTACTTGAATTGGTGTTGATGTTTTTCATGTCCACACGAGATTGTTTTGGAATAAATGGATGAAGCAGTAAGTGCTTGCTAAAATGTCAGCAAGTGTGGTAGCTGCTTTGATTTGAAGGAGAGTTAACTCAAGGTGAGGTTAAATATCCACAAACTAACCTGACCTTGAAGCATATCCTCACAACATTAAGGGTCTATCTAGTGTAGTGCAAAGCTACCCCACTAGGATCTAGAACTGGGCACTGACTCACAAAGCAGCTTCATCTGGTTCCCAAGCACTGGCTGTTTGCTGAGCCAGCCCCAGCTGTTGTGTCTTGCTGGAAGGCATTATCCTAACTCAGGTCTGTCAGGGATTGGTAGGTTAGGTGCACAGCATGAGCCTGGTCTGTAGTAAAAGTGATGCTCTGTTGTGTCAAGAGTCAAGCAGAATAATAATCTCATAATCCATGCTGTAGAATGCTGACTATTGACCTTTACTCAGTTTCTGGGAAGTAGTTTGGGATGAAAGGATCCTTGAAGGAAGTTGTGATGTTTTCTTCCCCATTTTGAAGCCAGCTTAGTTTTTAACTTCTTATTGATGCTTTTGCCAGCACATAATAGTGAGCAGGAATAAATTTCTTTTGAAGGATGCATCTACAAATGTGGAGGTTAAGGTCACATTTGCAGAAAATTACATCAAGCTCCTATTAATGAGCTGGCATGTGATTTGGAGAAGGTTTTCTTTTCTGAATCAAGAAACATCCTTTAATGTCTTCCAACAGCCAGATCCTCTAATTTCACTTGTCAGGGAAGCTACATCAAATCGCCCACAAGCACACTCACTTAAAGGACGTTCTGTCCCCTTTCACAGAGGCAATATTTTTAGTGTCCTACTAGCACAGAGTAAATGCCACGGTGATGCTACTCAGTGACTCTCCTGCCTCGCCCCTACAGAATGACAATGCCTGTGTGGTTTTTTTTCTTCCCCGAGATCTTTGTAACATAATCTCCCAATTATGACAGTACACTCAAGTGTCAAAACCCACAGCTGTCTTCACAGGATCACAGGATGTTAGGGGTTAGAAGGGACCTCCAGAGATCATTGAGTCCAACCCCTCTGCCAGAGCAGGGCAATAGAATCTAGTGCAGGTTGCACAGCACCACATCCAGATGGGTCTTGAAATTCTCCAGAGAAGGAGACTCCACAGCCTCTCTGGGGATGCTGTTCTAGTGCTCCGTGACCCTTACAGTAAAGAAATTCTTCCTTATGTTGAGGTGGAACTTCCTGTGCTGGAGTTTGCATGCATCCATTCCCCTTTGTACTATCACAGGGCACAAGTGAGAAGAGGCTGTCCCTTCCATCTTGACACCCAGCCTTCATATATTTATAAATCCCTTCTCAATCTTCTCTTCTCCATACTGAAAAGCCCCAGGTCTCTCAGCCTTTCCTCCTAAGGCATGTGCTCCAGTCCCCTAATCATCCTTCTAGCCCTCCGTTGGACTCTCTCAGTTCTGTTAATCTTGAAATGGGGAGCCCAGAGTGGGACACAATATTCCAGGTGAGGTATCACTAGAGGGAGTAGAGGAGCGAGGAGAACCTCCCTCGATCTGCTGGACACTCTCTTAATGTTCATTGACCAGAGATAAAAATGCTGTGTTATATTCTTTACACATCACAGAATCATTTCTAAAATTACAGGCCCTTTTCCCTGGAACTTAATGGTGCTGCACTACATATGTTCTTTTTTGCATCTTCTGAATAATATTGAGATGATGAAAAAACCTGTCAGAACACTCGTGACACATACTATAATGTATAGAAGTGAGAGCACATAACTTGGACGTGTTTTCTATATCATAACACATCATGTTTTCTGAACATGAGCCAGCAGTGTGCCCAGGTGGCCAAGAGAGCCAGTGGTATCCTGGCCTCTGTCAGGAACAGTGTGGGCAGTGGGACAAGGGAGGTTATTCTTCCTCTGTACTCAGCGCTGGTCAGGCCACACCTTGAGTCCTGTGTCCAGTTCTGGGCTCCTCAGTTCAAGAGAGATGTTGAGATACTGGATTGTGTACAGAGAAGGGCAACAAAGCTGGTGAGAGGCCTGGAACACGGCTTGGAGCACAGGCCGAGGAATCTGGGGTTGTTTAGCCTGGAGAAGAGGAGGCTCAGGAGGACCTCATTGCTGTCTACAACTATGTGAAGGGAGTCTGTAGCCAGGTGGGAGTTGGTCTCTCCTCCCAGGCAATCAGCAACAGAAAAAGGGGACACAGTCTCAAGTTGTGCTGGGGGTGGTATATGCTTGATATTAGGAGGAAGTTGTTGCCAGAGAGAGTGATTGGCCTTGGAATGGGCTGCCCAGGGAGGTGGTGGAGGCACCGTCCCTGGAGGTGTTGAAGAAAAGCCTGGCTGAGGCACTTAATGCCGTGGTCTAATTGATTGGACAGGGCTGGGTGCTAGGTTGGGCTGGATGATCTTGGAGGTCTCTTCCAATCTGGTTTATTCCATAAGTGTGCACTGGAATTCTTGTCAGTTGGGTAGTACTGCCAGATTTCCCATACTTGAAACCTGATGTAGTATTAGCTAAGTAGAACTGGTAGAGGTGTTAGTCCTTGCTCAGAGAAAAAAAAGGAAAGACATTTGTTGCTTGGAGTTGAGTACAGGAACATACTAGGAACTGCTCCTGAAGGAGGAACAACTTCCAAGGCACTGACCTCTTATAGAGATGCAAGAGTCTGTTGCTTGATTACTAATTAGATACTACCTGTCAAAATGTACCATGCTCTGTGGATGCAAATAGTTTTTATTTCCTCCTTCTCTTAAGCTGTTTTCTTTAATCATTCCAGTCTGAATTGTACTTCCATTTTCATATCCTTTCAACCCTACTGCTGTTTATAATGAGTGCCAGGACTGCGTGGGCTTGTTCCAGCCTACGAGTTTGGGAGATTTAACCTCTCCATTAAGTTTTTCGAACTAACTCACTCCCTGTAAAACTGAAGGTAGAAAAAAATGAAGGCTTTTGTACAGTCTCATTATTCTCCTCAACTGTAGCACTTGTCAGATGCCTTATACATGAATAAACACATTTTTAGACAGCTCCTCAGATCAAAAAGCTCACACAGCTTCCCAATGTGAACAGGATTAACCTCAGATAATTACTATATCAATTTATGATGACACACAAATCTCATTAGCCAAATTTAGGAATGGTAGCTTTCCTAAAAGGAAAGCTCTGAAAGGACACAAACTCTGTTTGTACTGAAACATTTCCGTTCAGTCGTTTTTGCTGCTCCCTACTCTAGTCCACCCCTTTGTGATTCACGGACAGAGCAGTATGATATCCCAGCAAGGCAGAGGGAGGGAGTTCATGTCTTTTCTTCATTCACCAAAGAATCTGTGGCATGGAAAGACAAGGCAATGCATATTCAACTCCTTGAATGCCTCTTCATGTCTAAAGGACAAGAGGGCTCTTAGAGAATCTGGGAATTCTGAATGCCAAAATCTAGATTTACATCTGCTTTGTGATTGTAACAGCAAGAGTGTTTCCTTGCTGATAATCCAGGGTGGTACAGAGGGCAGCCCACAGTGTAGAGAATTCAGAAGCACCAGGTCTGTGAAAGATGGTGGTGCCTCTGCTTTTAGAACACATGACCAAGTCCTTCTGGATGCTGATTTTCTGCTGCTTAGAGTCCACTCTTTTCTGATCTAAACATAGCATGGCAATTGAAGCTTCCCAAATCTTGCTATTTTGAACAGCCTCTCACAGTCTAGAACTGCAATTTTATTTTTGCTTTCCAACCTTTTGCTAATTGTAGCTTTCCAGTCTTTTCCTAATGTCTGCTTAATCAATTCTAGCCTGCAAGTCAGAGCTGGCCTGCTCGGTGGTGTGTACAGGAAAAGACAGAGGAGACCTCTCTTCTGCTCGTTAGGATCCATGAAGATGCTAATGCTTGGTGGTTTTGTTCCCAACCTCTTTGTAATATTTTTATTTAGGAAGGATGTATAATAATAATGAGAACATTAGGTATGGAAGGGAAAAAAATAAATTGGCAGAACTACTAAAACCCACTGGAAGCTGTCAGTCATATGGAATAACAGCTGTTTTACTCTGTCTTCTCACTCTTCATACCTGAGAAGCTTCCAGCAGTGCGTTAAGTAGCATTAGAGGGTTTTTGTGTGTCCCCTCTGGATATTAACTATTGCAAGCAAGAGCTTTCTTGTCTACCAAGCAGGTTGCAAGTATGTTTTCTGTAACTCTTCTTCCTCAAGCAGTCTGCTTTGCAAGGAGACAGTCTGATAAATCATCACCAAGTTTGGTGTTGACACGCTGTGCTCAGCTGACCATCCCGAGGCAAAATGAGGGCTTCTCTGCCTTTAATTGAAGGCTTGACAATAAGCGTAGGCGGCTCTGCAGCTTGCGTGGCAACAGCTGTGTGCAAACTTCTTCGTTTTTGACTATAAATCTAGAGCATGTGAATTCAGAAGCCTAAACATATCTTGAAACCCATGTAGTCAGAATAAATATGAACAAACTTACTTTAAATGTAAATGTATTTCCTTTTTTATTGCAATATAAACCACCAAAACCAAAAAGCCTGAATGAAATAGTAGTAAGTCTCTGGTCTCTCTGCAAACTCTCGCTCTGCAGACAAAGAGTTATTGTGAACTGACATTTAGCTAAGTTAGACATTTGTTCAGTTCCCTGCATAATCAGAATATAACATTTTTCTTTATAACATACGAGCATCAGAATCACAGAATTAACCAGGTTGGAAAAGACCTCTAACATCATCAAGTCCAACCTACCACCAAACCCTTCTAAGTAATTAAACCATGGCACTAAGTACCTCATCGAGCCTCCTCTTAAACGCCTCCAGGGATGGTGACTCCATCACCTCCCCAGGCAGCCTGTTCCAATGGGCAATCACTCTTTCCATGAAGAACTTCTTCCTAACATCCAGCCTAAACCTGCCCTGGCACAGTTCAAGACTGTGTCCTCTTGTTCTGTCACTGGGTGCTTGGGGAAGAGACCAACCCTTGCCTGGCTACAACCTCCTTTCAGGTAGCTGTAGAGAGCAATAAGTAGCTTTCTAATTCTGTGACAGAAATTTCTTCCTGAGCTTCTGTCTTTTACATCTGCATACACCGCAGAAGTGTGTGCTGCTTTGGCCAGAAAGAATTATCTGTCTGATACAAAATCACTTTGGTAGCCCTGGCCACTCTGATAAACACAGAAATCTAATTTCATGGGAGCTAACGGACTGGACGTGCAATTAAATCAGCATCAACAGAGTTGGTTAACGATGACACACACCAGCATTAATTTTGCAGGTGGTTATTAAATTTGTTTTTTAATTGTCACTCCAGGGAATTACTTGTCCAGGGTACTTTCTTCTGAAGATGTATGATAAGAACCCCTGGCTATGGAGACTTTATTTCAGGTTGAAAATTAAATCCTGCTTAGCGTATGGTGTATTAATAGTCAGGGAAAGTGTTCTTCCTCAGTCAGTACCCTGCACATCTTTGCTGCACAGTAACTGGAGTGCTACAGTGACGCTTTCAGACCTGATGCTTTTTTTAGAGATGGAACTTCAGTAACGAAGAAGGAAAAAAAAGGGGAGTTTGAGATAAAGCAGGCTTCATGTAGTTCCAGCATAGCCTCTATTTTTAGCAGGATGCTTTGCTCTCACTTGCATGGGTTCTTTAACTACTTAGACAACTGGTGTTGGAAGGCTGACTGGATGAGCCTGGGAGAGGGCTGGGAAGGAATGCAAATCAGGTCAGCAAGCATTTTCATCTAATTGTAATAAGTAAAACAATAGCTGAAGCTGCATTGCTCAGTGCTCCTTCCCCCAGCACAAAAGCTTTTCAGGAAGGGCACTTGCATGTGGGACACTGTGTCCTGGGTAAAAGCACATGCCCTGGCTTTGTGGCAGACAGTGTCCCTATAATTCTTTGATCAGATTTGGCTGTGGCTTTTCAGAGTAAATCTGAATCATTCTATTCTCAGCTGTTAAGCTGATACTGTAACACGCAGAAAGTTGTAGGGGGCCTATTAATAATCTGTATTTAGAATCAAAAATCTGAAGTGTGCATAGACAAAGAGATGAGTGTCAGTTTATCACTTAAGTCCTGTCCTAGAGTTTTGAAGCATTTGCTATAAACCTGCCCAGTGTGATCCCTGTAGACTTTAACACTCAGGAGACGTGGTAGTCAGCTTGACTAAAAGGGTAAAGCCCTAACAGCACTCCATCTATGGCCTGGAGAGATGACTTTATTCTGTACACACATACCATCGTTCTCAAATAAACACAGCCGCTTTTGTCAGGGGATGTGCACACACACTTAGACTCTAATGAAGGCAACTCTGCACAGTGCGTGGAGAATGACTTCTGGCTTTGTGTAGGTGCCAGCTTCAGTTTGGTGCCTCAGTCCAGAATGGTGACTAGTGATTCCAAAAGAGTTGCAGCTCTAAAGGGATCTTTCATGGGTTTATCATGAACAAATGTGGTGGGCAACACTGGCTTTGGGACATGAATAAATTTGCTGTTGCAGTTTTTAAAGGGTTGGAAACATCTTGCAGAGTCGTCCATGGTTGATTTTGTTGTGACACTTTAAATGTGCATGGAGATTTTTCTGAGGAACCTTTTCAACTTGTCTGTATAATAGTAATTCTGAGGGCTTCTCGGGGACTTTGAAAAAAGGTGAAAAGTGCCTCGTTTTGGTTTTTGCCTTCTTTTCCACTCCCTGTCTCATTTTGCAGGTGGCCGCATCTGCTCTTTCTCCCCTTGCATCGAACAAGTCCAAAGAACCTGCCTAGCGATGGAAGAATGTGGTTTCACAGAGATTAACACCTTGGAAATTCTGCTCCGAGTGTACAATGTAAGGACAATTAGCTTGCAAATCCCTGACCTTGGAAAAGTGACTGAGGATAATTCTAGCACGAGCTTTGACAGCAGCAACCCATCAAACCAAGGCAGCCTGTCCGCTAATCTGCAGCAAGGAAGTGCGCAGTTCAAAAGCGGCGTGCCGCTCAGGGAGATGGTGGGTCACACTGGATACCTGACCTTTGCCACCAAGAGCCTCCTTTAGACGTGTTGAGTTGATGCAGTTTGGAGCCTTTTGTGTGCTTGTGTGTGTATTCTGTTTTCGTGCTTCTTTTTTGTAGGCCATCCGAATTTTCGCTCGTCAGGGAATTCCATATATAGTCAGATTTGGTTGGAATATGCTTTGTTTAAATAGCACACAAGCATTAAGCAGAGCAGCATCAAGGGAATGTTGAAACTCTGGAATGGTGCTCCACTTGCTGTCAGAAAGAAGATAAATTAACAGCAAATGGCCATTCACTGGAATGTGCAGAATAAAGATCCCTCTCGATAAGGAGGCAAAACAAACTGCACACTAGTTGCAAGTAAATTGAATTTTCCCCTCCTCTTTTATGAATTACTTTCCCAGGTTTATGTTTTGTTTTTTTTTCCTAGCACCACTCAAAACTGTTTTTCCTAAATTCTGTAGTGTCTGTGTTACTCTTAGAATCATAGAATCAACCAGGTCGGAAGAGACCTCCAAGATCATCCACTCCAACCTAGCACCCAGCCCTAGCCAGTCAACTAGACCATGGCACTAAGTGCCTCAAGTTCATTTTAGGTACAAAAGTTGCAGGGTCATAGCATTGCCAGCACAAATGATCACAGAATTAGTATTTCCTTTGAATACTGTTTGTCTGCCCAGAGGAATATTGACAGTGCTCAGGAACACAACCTCACTCCATTCCAGGCTAGCATCTGCAACTGGAAATCATTTAGATTACATGAAGGTCAAAACAGTGTGCTAATTGTTTGGTTTGGTTTGAAATAATATGTTGTGCTCATCAGTTTTTAGTAGAAATTTGGACCTAGATTCATACTGTAACCTTCTAAAAGATCATCCACTTCCATAGTTGATGAATCCACTGAACATCTGGTTAATATTATGTGAACACCTGTTTGTAAGCAGTGTGGCTGAGGTTCCATCTCTTTGGTGTTTTCTGTGCATCATGGCGTACTGTCTGCAGCTGAACAGCAGACTGCTTTTGGCAGAATGTCTGTCTCCCAGTTGCAACAACAATGCAAACTTAGTAGAATTCTCAACTAGCTTTATTAATGAAGTTTTCAGGAGGTTTACTCTGTGGTCTTCTATACAGAGCTGGTGGACGTGATGAACCGTTTGAATGCTGGATTAAATTTTGTACTTAAAGATTAAAGTAATGATGCAAATTTATAACGTTCCTGCTTTCTTTTTTTGATGTTTAATGAATGCACAAGTATTTTTATGCCAGCCACTAGTCCTGTCTCCCAAAGCAGTTAGCTGCCCCTTGCAGTCAGTACCTGAATATATTGATTGCTGTGTCAGAAAAACAGCCATTCATAAACTGCTGCCTGCTCATTTGAGCCTGATATCCCTCCCCCATTCTTGACAAAAATAACCCAAGCTGAGCTTTCAGTGTGTTATAGCAGAATGCTAATCCATAACGGTTTAAAGAAAGCTCAACCAATCACGACAGCAAAGATAAACAGTTGAGCAGATTAAAGGCAGAAAGCAATTCTGTGGGGCTAAATCGGTTATGTAATTCAGCCTACAGCTCTTAACATTTCTCCAGAAGTTAGGTGAAAGTTCTCTTTCTGCTACTGCTCCTGGCCTCCAGAAGGGTATGCAGTAAGCTGCCAACACCATGTGTGTGGCTTGGTAGCTGTCTTGCAGTGATGTGCTTGCACATGTGTGTGTGTGTGTGTGCACGTTTGCGTGCTTAAAGCACCACCACCACAGGAGTATGGCCAAGGTGCTGACAACAAGCAGAAGAAAGGATGGGGAAACAGGGTAATGCTTGCATTTAACTTTCTTCAAGGTGATTCTCATTCACTAACATGAAGGATCCTTGATCTTCTTCAGGAATAATTCCATCCCTAGACTGGATTCTCTTTTGCTGACAGACTCTGTTTTAATATAGTGTAACATTTAAACAGGATTGAAGAGGGGCTAAGGCACATTTTTGTCCTGCAAGCAGGTGTGTCTTCGTGGAGCTTGAAAAGAGGCTGATGCCTCTTTGCCTACAAAGCTTAATTCAACCCCCCTTGAAATAAACCATTGACTTTGCATGGTCCCATATTGATTTGATCCCTGCTGAGGAAGGGCAAGCATTGCGTAAGAGAAGGATTTCTTTTCTGCCTTTGTAATATTGAAAGGGTTTCTGTGTTTTCCTTGCCAATCACAGCCATGGTCAACAGCACCACACCACTCCCTGCTGTTTCTTTGTTGTCGGGGTCACAGGGATGATCCCACGCTGTCCAGCATGGACAACAAATGCTGTCAGAAGCCCCCAGTGTTTAATTTTGCTTATGATCACCTTTGTTTTACATTCTGGCTACATCCCTGTCAAAAGTGGTAAATGAGAAACATGGGTTTTCCCTGCCACACTTGGAGAACCTGACTGGGACCTGCTTTTTAATATACTTTAGTGTTCACTCTGGAGTGAAACATTTCTTCTTCCAGTCACATGCTGACAAGCAGCATGTTTCCACTGCTGCCCCATGCGTGGATCCCTCAGCTGTAGAGAAGCACCCAGTACGCAGCTCTGCCCAAAAGCCAGGCTCAGCTTGTCCTTTTGTGTGCCATGCCTTACAAGCTAGCACGGTTAGACACCTTGTATCCTACAAGGCTAATAGCAGTGACTAAGATGAGGCTTGTGAAATACTTGAAAGGTCTGCTTGCTGTTCACCATTTACCTGTGCTTTAATTAATGCATTTCAGATCTGTATCTCACTGTGGTTGTTCCTTCTTACCTGTTAGCACAGCACATTAGCACAGCACTGTTTTCCTGTGAGAAGATGTGATCATCAATCCTGCCTGAGAACCTTGAAGGGACAAAGTAGCAAAAATGCTGGAACTCTTCTGCTTGATTTCCTGCTCTCTCTTCTCCTTAGGT
The DNA here is from genome assembly GCF_015220805.1 of Pogoniulus pusillus. Classification (NCBI taxonomy): domain Eukaryota; kingdom Metazoa; phylum Chordata; class Aves; order Piciformes; family Lybiidae; genus Pogoniulus; species Pogoniulus pusillus. The sequence continues at coordinate 10,943,514 of NC_087264.1, read as the reverse complement.
GCTTTGGGATACGTGATGCTGAGGAGATGGTTCTTCCTGGGAAGCGTTCCCGAGATGAGGGTTCTGGTTCACACTTGTTCCCTCGAGAGTACATCTGTGCTCCATTAGTCCTGGTGAATGGGATGATTGCGGAAGTCATGGTGACCTGGAAAGGAGGGGGGTCCAGGGATGCAGCAAGCCTGGATCCGCTTGTGCAGATACTTGTGCTCCTCACAGCAGAGTCTGCATCGTTTAGGTGAACAAGTGCACTGGCAGCCTATGTGTTTGTGCCTCACCAGCCTCCTGGACACAGACCAGAGAAATCTCTGTCCTCCTGGGCTGCAGCTTAGTGGTGTTCAGTGCTCCCAGCTCACCTCTGATGCCAGTGCAGGCTTGGAAGAGGAAGGTTGAGAAATGGCTGGGCTCTTGGGGCATATTTCTGGGCTCCTTCTCAGCTTCTGCTTGTGCAAGTACAAGAAAGGCACAGTAAAAGCAAAGTGGGGGAGTCGGCATTGCATAACCATGATGTTACATCAAAGGTACGTGCAGCTGTGACTGGTTGGAGGAAGGGGGTTACTCTACTACCAGAGAGCTCTGTCTGTGTCACCATGAGGGAAAGCATTTACATGCTGCTGGCCTGTTGAGTGCTTCTGAGGAATTATGTTGTTCATATGCCAAAAGAGGGGAGCCAAATTGTGTTATTTCCTTTCTCCCTACGTGACAGCTTCAGAACTGGAAGGAATCTGCATCAATATCAACACAGGGAACAAATAAACCTTGACTTAAATAGTCAAATGAAAATAATCCTCCTTACTGGTATCCAGCCCTTTACCTGCCTATCTCACCCAGGAGCTCGGTGTCCTTTAGTGGGCTGCTCAGAACGCACTGTTCTCCTCTGTCACGGGGCACAAGCTTGGAGCTCCAAGGTTAGCTGGCTGATACGCTGATAAAAACAAACGTGGAAGCCAGCTGGGAACACTAGCCTGTCAGGCACCTCACCGTACCTGCATGTAGACTGCCCACAACTGTGCTTCCCTTGATGTGGAGCAGTCTCTTTCCGTTATCTTCCCCCTTCTGTCCACAACCTCAAAGCTAGCAGACGACTGTTGGCATGCACCAGTTCTTGCTGGCGCTGCAAGGCGACTCAGCTTGCACAGCCAGGTTTTTGGCAGAGGCAGGCGTGTTCTCCTCACTGGACTGCAAGGCAGGAAGAAGGGCTAGTTTTTGGCACCCCGTGTGGACACGCAGCCACAAAGGCCCTGCAGGTATGGTGGCTGTGAGATGCAGTGGTGAGAAGCTGCCTGACTGCTCCTGACCCTGGGCACCCTGCAAGAGTGATATGCTGCCATGGCAACAGCACTGCATCATCCAAGCCCCTGAAGACCTCAGCCTGAAGTTATATTGGCGGGGGCTGAGTAGGCTGATGCTAAATATCGTATTCTTACGGTTCTTAAGGAGATGATTTGCATTCCAGTGGAGATGTGGAGAAGCTTTTCCCAGGTGTCTGGATAGCTGCAGGAAATGTCAGAGACCAGGACGCAGCAAGTTCAGAGCTTCTGCTCCCAGAGGTGCTGGCTGAGCAGTCAGTTACATCAGTAGAGGAAGGAGCTTTTTTCCATCCTTTTTTTATCTGAAAGCACTGATACTGATTCAGCACAAAACCTATGTACATGACTAGGTCTAGCCAGCTAGGAGAAACTGTTGCTTTAGCAACCTCCCTTTGAATTAGGCACCATGCAGGAAGAGGAAGTCTGCAGTGGGATTTTCCTCTCTCTCTTGTGTTGCTTTGGGGGGCTGTAGGTCTGTCCTTCAGTCAAACGTACATTAGCAGTGGTTGCCCTTAAAAGAGGTGCCTCTAACATGGCATTGCTGGTCCCTGGGCATGTAGAATGAAAGTTTGTAATGCTAAAATACTGTGAGTCAGTTCACAGGATCACAGCCTGTTAGGGTTTGGAAGGGACCCAAAGAGATCATCAAGTCCAACCTCCCTGCCAGAGCAGGACCATACAATCTAGCTGAGGTCACAGGAATGCACCCAAATGAGCCATAAAAGTCTCCAGAGAAGGAGACTCCACAACCCCCCTGGGGAGACTGTTCCAACCCTTACAGTAAAGAAGTTCCCCCTTGTGTTGAGGTGGAACCTCCTGTGCTGCAGCTTAAATCCATTGCTCCTTGTCCTATCACAGGGAACAAGTGAGCAGAGCCTCTCCCCCCTCTCCTGACAGCCCTGAGATAATTATAAACATTTATTAAATCCCCCTCAGTCTTCTATGCTCCTGACTGAAAAGCCCCAGGTCCCTCAGCCTCTCCTCATCAGGCAGTGTTTCATCCTCGTAGCCCTCCCTTGGACTCTCTTGAGCAGATCCCTGTCCCTCTTAAACTGAGGAGCTCAAAACTGAACGCAGTACTCAAGATGGGGTCTCAGCAGGGCAGAGTAGAGGCAGAGGAGGTGAGGAAGATGATGAGATAGTAGCCTCTGTGGTACTTTTTACATTGGTCCCTCATGCCCCTAGAAATTGCACTATTACAGGATAATAAAAGTAAAACCAAGAGCCACCTATTTGTAGGAATCAGCTGGATGTGAAAATCAATTCTGCCTGGAGAAAGAAGTGGAAGAAACAGTAGCTTACAAGATAGAGAATGATTTCTTGGAGAAGGCTCCTCCCTTCCTGACCTTTTGCAATGAAGAGGCAATTTCCCAGAAGGTTCCAACTGCTCCCCCTGAAAGCTGTGGCTCGGAAGTGCTTGTTAATGAGGACGTCAGTTCAATCAGGCTGCTTTAACAAAGCATGTAGGCTGGGATCTGCAACTGATGGAGTGGAAAGGAAGGAGGGAACGGAAAAGAGCTTTTAAAAGTATTTGCATTCAGTTCAGCCTGTGACATCTCTGACATGTCACAGTCTTGTTGCAAGTGTCAGAGTGTGGTCTAAATGATCTTAGCAAAATAGGCAATATACTTACATGTAACACAGACAAGAATCACCCACCTCAATACATTACTGCACAAGACCACGAGACAAGAGATTGGGTTACTTGTGTTGAGAAATCAAGTTTAACTAAGACACCAGTTGCAGTTGCTGTATGCTCTCTTGCTGTCTTTTTATGTCCTACCAGACATGGTGGAACTATTAGAAAATGGGTAATACTTGAGCAGAATATAGAACTCACAAGCACCTAAAGCCTCACAGATAGGAAAATGACTTCCAGTTTTTAAGCACCCAGTGTTCTCAGGAGGATCCTTCCTTGTCAACATTTCCTCACTGATCTTAGCAGAACTTTAAAGACAGAGAAAATTACTCATTTTCAGTGAGAAAAGCAGATACAAAATTATAGTTGATTACCAGCCTATGGCCATGTCAGAGCAGGGACAGCAGCACTAAACTCATTAAGGTTTCTTATGCAGACTATAAACGGGGCTGTACCTCCCCTCACCGAGTTGCTGGCATTACATCCAGCCCCTGTGCATTATTGCTGGCATTACATCCAGCCCTGTGCATTGCTGGCATTACATCCAGCCCCTGTGCATCACTGGCATTACATCCAGCCCCTGTGCATTATTGCTGGCATTACATCCAGCCCCTGTGCATCGCTGGCATTACATCCAGCCCTGTGCATTATTGCTAGCATCACATCCAGCCCCTGTGCATTATTGCTGGCATTACATCCAGCCCCTGTGCATCACTGGCATTACATCCAGCCCTGTGCATTATTGCTGGCATTACATCCAGCCCTGTGCATCACTGGCATTACATCCAGCCCTGTGCATTATTGCTGGCATTACATCCAGCCCCTGTGCGTTGCTGGCATTACATCCAGCCCTGTGCATTGCTGGCATTACATCCATCCCTGTGCATCGCTGGCATTACATCCATCCCTGTGCATCGCTGGCATTACATCCAGCCCCTGTGCATTGCTGGCATTACATCCAGCCCTGTGCATCGCTGGCATTACATCCAGCCCCTGTGCATTATTGCTGGCATTACATCCAGCCCTGTGCATCGCTGGCATTACATCCAGCCCCTGTGCATTGCTGGCATTACATCCAGCCCCTGTGCATTGTTGCTGGCATTACATCCAGCCCTGTGCATTGTTGCTGGCATTACATCCAGCCCTGTGCATTATTGCTGGCATTACATCCAGCCCCTGTGCATCGCTGGCATTACATCCAGCCCCTGTGCATTATTGCTGGCATTACATCCAGCCCTGTGCATTGCTGGCATTACATCCAGCCCTGTGCATTATTGCTGGCATTACATCCAGCCCTGTGCATCACTGGCATTACATCCAGCCCCTGTGCATTATTGCTGGCATTACATCCAGCCCTGTGCATTGCTGGCATTACATCCAGCCCTGTGCACTGCTGGCATTACATCCAGCCCTGTGCATCGCTGGCATTACATCCAGCCCTGTGCACTGCTGGCATTACATCCAGCCCTGTGCATCACTGGCATTACATCCAGCCCCTGTGCATTATTGCTGGCATTACATCCAGCCCCTGTGCATCGCTGGCATTACATCCTGCCCCTGTGCATTATTGCTGGCATTACATCCTGCCCCTGTGCATTATTGCTGGCATTACATCCAGCCCTATGCATCACTGGCATTACATCCAGCCCCTGTGCATCGCTGGCATTACATCCAGCCCCTGTGCATTATTGCTGGCATTACATCCAGCCCTGTGCGTTGCTGGCATTACATCCAGCCCTGTGCATTATTGCTGGCATTACATCCAGCCCTGTGCCTCACTGGCATTACATCCAGCCCTGTGCATTGCTGGCATTACATCCAGCCCTGTGCATCGCTGGCATTACATCCAGCCCCTGTGCATTATTGCTGGCATTACATCCAGCCCTGTGCATTGCTGGCATTACATCCAGCCCTGTGCATTGCTGGCATTACATCCAGCCCCTGTGCATTATTGCTGGCATTACATCCAGCCCTGTGCATCACTGGCATTACATCCAGCCCTGTGCATTATTGCTGGCATTACATCCAGCCCTGTGCGTTGCTGGCATTATAGCAACACCAAGAGGCCCAGGTGGGCTGAACACTACACATAGAGCCTGCCTCAGAGAGTTCACCCACGGAGCAAGGCATGGACAAAACGGAGGTGACATGACTGCCACTCAGCCATGCAGCATGTCACCTAGCCCAGGGCTTTCTCCTGATCTTAGAACAGTGTTGAGTCTTGTGCATTATTCTTCAGAGCATTTTCTGCCTCCAAGGGAATATGCAAGGCTTGGTGTTTCCTTCAGACTGAACAAGTGCCTTTGCACATGCCAGCTGCTTCTGTACCAGTTCTGACAGAGGTGTATTGCAAGAGCCAAGGTGCATCATGCTTCCCCAGGAGAAGAAAATGCGATTCTTCTGCATGGTAAATCTCTGTGTGAGACATGATTTTTGCTTTGTGAAGAAACAGCTCCTCATTTCTCATGCAGTTTAATTTTGATTCTGCAAAGATTTACTCAGATGAGAGGAGGAGATTTATGAAATGGCTGCAGTAGGAGATGGAGGCATCTGCTACACTTTTAAGAGTGTGGTGCTACCTCCATGCTAGGGAGCTGCTGGCTGCCTGAATAAAGAAAAGATTGCTCAAAGAAGGAAAAGGGATTTCATGCTCCAGCTTCTACTAACTTTCTTTACTAATTTATTTCAGTGAGATTTCAGCACAGCTCCTTGGCCTGGCTTCTTTGGGAAGGACTGTGCTCATTTTAAAGGCTGGTGTGTAAGGGGATTGTGCAAGCCAGTGGCAGGGTGGAAAACAGAACCTGATGTCCCAGGTCTTCCCTCTGCTAGAAGTGTCACAGCTCCTGCCTAAATAACAGTGCTCTCCTAATGCTAAGAAAGAATTTTCTCCTGAGCAAAGCTCTCACATGGCAACATCCTGTTGCCCACAAGTTCTTACAGTTCCTGGATGCAAATACTAGGTAATGTTCACTGTGTCACAACAGGATGACATTTAAGAAGGCCAAGTGCAGGGTTCTGCACTTTGGCCACAATAACTGCAATCAGCGCTACGGGCTGGGGACTGAGTGCCTGGAGAGCAGCCAAGAGGAAAGGCACATGGGGGTACTGATAGATAGTAAGCTGAAGATGAGCCAGCAGTGTGCCCAGGTGGCCAAGAGAGCCAATGGCATCCTGGCCTGCATCAGGAACAGTGTGGCCAGCAACACAAGGGAGGTTATTCTTCCCCTGTACTCAGCACTGGTCAGGCCACACCTTGAGTGCTGTGTCCAGTTCTGGGCCCCTCAATTCAAGAGAGATGTTGAGGTGCTGGAACATATCCAGAGAAGGGCAACAAAGCTGGTGAGAGGCCTGGAACATAAACCCTATGAAGAGAGGTTGAGGGAGCTGGGGTTGTTTAGCCTGCAGAAGAGGAGGCTCAGGGGTGACCTCATTGCTGTGTACAACTACCTGAAGGGAGAATATAGCCAGGTGGGGGTTGGCCTCTTTTCCCAGGCAACCAGCAACAGAACAAGGGGACACAGTCTCAAGTTGTGCCAGGGAAAGTATAGGCTGGATGTTAGGAGGAAGTTCTTGCCAGAGAGAGTGATTGGCATTGGAATGGGCTGCCCAAGGCGGTGGTGGAGTTACTGTCTCTGGAGGTGTTGAAGAAAAGCCTGGCTGAGGCACTTAGTGCCATGGTCGAGTTGACTGGATAGGGCTGGGGGATAGGTTGGACTGGATGATCTTGGAGGTCTATGATTCTGTGATTCATTACCAAATCAGAGCATGCAGCCATAGCAGTGCTTAACCATTTTCTGACACTCTAATTCATTTTACTCTGTAGCCATTGTCATTATTTAGCTCGATTCATTTTACACAGATTAAAAATGTAAGTCAATCTCTTCGAAGCAGAAAAGTGGCATTTTAAAATCTATATTCTATCTCGAGCCTATAAATACATCTGCCTCATAGAAATCAACTGTTACAGTTGTTCTTGTGGCAGAGAGGATGACTCAAAGAGGCTTATGTGCTGCATTGTTTTCATTAGAGCTGAAAAACCCACCTCAGATTCCCTATGAATTAGAAGGGTCACTGACTATCGATAGATCCTCTGCTTTTTCCCCACCAGATGAAACATGCCACTGGTTTTCATAGAATCAGTCAGGGTTGGAAGGGACCACAAGGATCATCCAGTTCCAACTCCCCTGACATGGGCAGGGACACCCTACACTAGATCAGGCTGGCCACAGCCTCATCCATCCTGGCCTTAAACACCTCCAGCAATGGGACCTCAACCACCTCCCTGAGCAACCCATTCCAGGCTCTCACCACTCTCATGCTGAACAACTTCCTCCTCACATCCAGGCTGAACCTACCCATCTCCAGCTTCGTTCCATTCCCCCTAGTCCTGTCACTCCCTGAGAGCCTGAAAAGTCCCTCCTCAGCTTTTTTTGTAGGCCCCCTTCAGAGACTGGAAGGCTACAAGAAGGTCACCTCAGAGCCTCCTCTTCTCCAGACTCAACAGCCCCAACCGTTTCAGTCTGTCCTCATAGCAGAGCTGCTGCAGCCCTCTGAGCATTCCAGTGGCCCTTCCCTGGACACGTTCCAGCATCTCCACATCCTTCTTGTAGTGGGGGCTCCAGAACTGGATGCAGTACTCCAGGTGGGGTCTCACTTTTGGATAGTCTGGGTTCCAAGCAGTCACACTACAGCAGTCACACTTTGTTGCCCTTTCACAGAATACCAGCCAACATTTGATTTCCTTGAGTGAAAAATCAACAGAGCAGAAATACCACATAAGCCACTAATTGCTCCAAACATCTCCTAGCCAGTGGTTTTCTCTCTCCCCATCCCACTTCATTATAGAGCACCTAAGAATGGTTGAATTCAATTATACACCCCAAAATAATATTGATAGAGCATGAGTGAGCCAGTCAAAAAGCTAGGGAACCTAGTTGAATTAAAGCACTTTCTGAAGCCACGGGAATCATAAAGCTAAGTGCTGGTTTTGGGAGTAAGGGACAGAGGGTAGAGGTCCTAGCTGGGTCTCATAGGAGCATAGAGGTCACAAGCAATGTCCCCAGCAGCCATGCTGGTACTTTTGTGGCTCGTCATCGTTATAAATGACCTGGAAAAAGAGCTGAGCACTTAGCCGAGGAAGGCTGCTGATTGCACAAAGTGATCCATGGCAGCAAGGACGGGGACAGGCTGTAAAGAACTACTGAAAGACTTTACGGGTGAGCCCTTCTCACAAATGACCAACTGGGCAATAAAGTGCAGGTGAGACTCAGTGTAGATAAACACAAGGGGCTACCAGGCTGAGGGGAAGGGGGACAGCTCTGTCAGCAGGTGTGAGCCGAGGGCTATCAGGTGCCTGGTGTTGGAGAGAAAAGCTCAGTGCTCAGCAGCAGCAGCAGCTCCAGGCTGAGCAACACTGCTGAGAGGAGCACTGTCAGCCTCTCCCAGGGAGGGACAAGCTAGTTCCTTTCCACGGGAGCTGTTTCAAACTTCCCAGTGGAGCGTGACTAAATGGAGCTAATGTAGAAGCTCATGCCCATTTACTCCAAGGTCCCTCTGTACCCTCCTGGCAGCAGAAGCTTCGTGACACTTCCAAAATGTACAATGGCTGCTTGCTGCAAGTCAGTCAAGTTCCAGTCGTGTTTTCAACCACGGTAATAAGATTTATACTACAAACTCCAGTGGTTCTTAGCAACACATTTGCTCACTCCTAAGATGGGAGGTTTTCATTATGACTTTGTTTCCTAAACATTTGAAAGCCTTTGAAAAGCAGAGAGCTTGCTCAGCTGTGTCCATAAACACTCAAATTATAGTTGACTTGTTTTCTATCCTGTGTTAATCCTCTGAGTGTGTGTGCTGCTGTTTAGCTAGTGCAGCAGTCCTGTGAGACCAAAGGTTGGGAAGAAGTCTCCTAGCTGCAGTGCAGCCTGGGGAGCTAAACCTTCTGTCTCCTTTGTCTGAATTTGTGATGAACAAAAGAGTGCAACTTTTTAATTCCATGCTTAAATTTCATTCCACACCAAAACCAAGGACAACAACCACCACAATGCCAGGAAAGGCATTGCCAAGTCGCATCTTGCTTGTACTGATGCTGGGCAACCCTTCTTGTCCTGTGACTGCACCTCCCAGTCCATTTACCTGCAGCAGGACTTGGGCCCCTGTCATAGACTCATAGAATCAACCAGGTTGGAAGAGACCTCCAAGATCATCCACTCCAACCTATCCCCCAGCCCTATCCAGTCCAACCTATCCCCCAGCCCTATCCAGTCAACTAGACCATGGCACTAAGTGCCTCAGACAGGCTGTTCTTGAACACCTCCAGGGACAGTGACTCCACCACCTCCCTGGGCAGCCCATTCCAATGCCAATCACTCTCTCTGGCAAGAATTTCCTCCTAACATCCAGCCTAGACCTCCCCTGGCACAATTTGAGACTGTGTCCCCTTGTTCTGTTGCTGATTGTCTGCAAGAAGAGACCAACCCCACCTGGCTACAGTGTCCTTTCAGGTAGTTGTAGACAGCAATGAGGTCGCCCCTGAGCCTCCTCTTCTCCAGGCTAAACACCCCCAGCTCCCTCAGCCTCTCCCCATGGGGTTTGTGTTCCAGGCCCCTCACCAGCCTTGTTGCCCTTCTCTGGACACGTTCCAGCACCTCAACATCTCTCTTGAATTGAAGGGCCCAGAACTGGACACAGTACTCAATGTGTGGCCTGACCAGTGCTGAGTACAGGGGAAGAATAACCTCCCTCATCCTACTGGCCACACTGTTCCTGATGCAGGCCAGGATGCCATTGGCTCTCCTGGCCACCTGGGCACACTGCTGCTGGCCCTGTCCCTCCACCGGGAAGCTCAGGCATCCTCGGGAGGTGGCAAGGTTGGACAGGAGCAGTCTGTTTTAGTGGCATTCGGGTTTTGCCCCCAAGCTGTGCTCGGCAGCTGCCTGCCTCGGGAGCAGGTGACTGAGCGGAGGCTGCCGGTGGTGCTGTGCCCTGCGCGGCGCTCGGCAGCTGCAGGGAGTGTCTGTCACTGCTCCTGCCCGCAGCTGCCCGCAGCAGTTCAACTTTATTGTCCCGATTACTAGTAAGTCAAGCTTCCACTTCGTTTGGGGGGAGGAAAAAAATGCAGTGAACACACACCACAATTAGCATGCAGTGTTTCAACGGCCCAGGCTAAAATCAGGCTTTATGTGCTTGGAATTTATTTAAGATAATTGCTATTTATTCCTCTTTTTTTGTTTGTTTGTTTGCTTTACCAATCTAATCAGCATAATTTGACTGTGATAGAACAAGTCTACAAGACTCCAAAAGTGTTCTTGTAGATCATGCAGATTAAACGTGAACTAATTTAGTAGATTTCTGGATCCTTATGGTCCATGGCTCTGGAAGAAGCTGACAATGCCCATCAGTCTTCCCACAGTAAGAGAAAGACAAAACCCAGATGCACCAGAAAAACATCCACAGATGGAGATAGGTATGAGAAGTCTTTTCAAACAAATATCCTCCCCCCCCCAACAAACAAAGGCAGTGAGATATTAAGCAATGGCAATTAATTAGGTTTTTTCTTCTAGAATATTTTTTTTCTTCTAGAATAATTTTTTTTTTAACTTTATAGAATCATAGAATCAGCCAGGTTGGAAGAGACCTCCAAGATCATCCAGTCCAACCTAGCACCCAGCCCTAGCCAGTCAACTAGACCATGGCACTAAGTGCCTCAGCCAGGCTTTTCTTCAACACCTTCAGGGACAGTGACTCCACCACCTCCCTGGGCAGCCCATTCCAATGCCAATCACTCTCTTTGTCAAGAACTTCCTCCTAACATCCAGCCTAGACCTCCCCCAGCACAACTGGAGATTGTGTCCCCTTTTTCTGTTGCTGGTTGCCTGGGAGAAGAGACCAACCCCCACCTGGCTACAACCTCCCTTCGGGTAGTTGTAGACAGCAATGAGGTCGCCCCTGAGCCTCCTCTTCTCCAGGCCAAACAATCTCAGCTCCCTCAGCCTCTCCTCATAGGGTTTGTGTTCCAGGCCCCTCACAGCTTGCTTGTTTGTGGAAATTAAACCTGGTTCTGTAAGGACTTGTGGCCATAAAGCACCACAGATTAAAAAGGAAAATGTAGCAGAAGCAGAGGACAAATAGTGAATTCAGCCAGGAGTTAGTCTGAGCACATCCAAGAGCCATGACGTCAGTAAAAAGAAAAAAAACTCTCACTATCAGCCTGGGAATGAAACCAAAAAATCACTTTGCCAATATGTGAAGCCTTCTTCATTCTGGAAGTCTTCTAAAACTTTCCTCAGGAGAAAACAATAGCTGGGTCAGATGATAAAGAACAATAACAGCTGCTCCAAAGCTCACAGCAAACAATGGAAAGCTCCCAGATGATTTGCTCACCCTTGAATGAGGTCCAAGATTCACTAAATTTCAAAGAAGAGGTAAAACAGGGTGTTGACCTGCAAGACTGGTGTTCACACAAGTAAACTAAAGTGGTCCTTTAATTGAAGTCCTTTCCAACAGCTGCCACTTCAAAAATGCACTGTAAGAGTGGGTTCAGTGCTGGTCCTGGAGAAGGATGCTGCCTTCCCACGCTCTGCGTTTGATGTGATAACATGGACAAACTTGGAAAAGTCCCTATGGAATTAGATCCATCATGTGTTAGATGACATTGTTGACTTGCAGGTGCATTAAAGAGGTGTCTTTATGTTTCTATTTGGTTAGTCACACACAGCCAAGGTGCCCTCCTGATCCCACCAGTACTGGTTTAACAGAGGTCTCTTGGTTGCATTCACTGGCGCTGAGCTTATCAAGCTGCAGTCAGGGCTGATTGGTCTGGACAGGCTCTGCTCTTTGATCTGATCTGATTAACATCCCAGACTGTTTCACCTTCAGCAGTTGCTCAGGGGATATCCATACATGAGACTGCCCTAACGACTTCCCCTTGTCATCACCACCACACGAGTGCAGGAGGCTGCCATGACTTCCTGGAGCCCCCATTCTTATACCCAGTGCAATTAGAGATAATGAGGAAATCTAAACCAGTGGCATCAGAAATGCTTTTGGCTCATTATCTTTCAAACACACATAAAAGAGGCAAGGCAGCTTCAAGAACATCTGAAGAATGTCCTAGCACTGGAGGCTGATTTTCTCAGTGCATCTCTGGTGCTGTCCTGGCTGCTGGGGATTCACTGCCATGGAATCACAGCCAGAGCTTGCCATGGGCACTCAGGCAGCAGCAGGCCAAGCTCTGAATGGCACAGGCTGTGGTGTTGGCACAGTCTTGAAAGGAATTTCAGTTCAGTTCAGCTACTAGTAGGGGACTGTGCTGCCATGAAGGGGACAGCGTAAGCAGTGGGGTTTGTCAGCAGAAGGACAAATTCCTCTTTGACTTCTTAAGGACAAGGAGCAAACATGCTCACCACAGCTTTGTGCCTTCCCCACAGTTCAGAGCACAGCAGGTCTCAGAGGGGCACAGTAGCTGCAGAAAGTAAGCAGGGCTGCACTGAATCCTAGTAACATCTGCTTTGCTTTCATATCTCTTCCTCTACACCACCTGCCAAAAAGAGAAGTATTTGGGAAGTCTCAGAGGCTCTTTCCCCACAGTGCAGCTTAAAGTCGGTTTCAGTAGATGATCACATTTCCATGTGAATGGAGCTGTAATAGCAGACTCACTTAACAAGAAAATCAAGCTGAAGATAAAATGAACTCTGTTCCTGAGCCTCTCACTAGGTACAGGTTTATTCTGTCTTTCCTCACAAAACTACATCATCTTTTACGTGGAGGGAGCTTGTGTTGCCTCATACCCTTTTGGCCAGGTAGAATAAATACTCCTATAAATAATCCTAATAAAGCTTGTGCAAACATGCACCTTATAAGCATTCTCACTTCCCAAATTCCTGCCTCTGCCCCATGGAACTGAAATCAGGCTTTTTCCATGACATGGTTAAAGCCTGTGCACAGGCTGAGCAGAGGCTCTGGATGCTAGTCCTTGCAGTTAAAATCCCTCTGGAATTTGTGTCAGTTTATCCAAAGAGCCACTTGGAAATATAGCACAGGGCTTAAAACCCCCTCTCTTGTGCTATTTTGGAGCCCGAGCTTTAGCAGCTCTGAAGCACTTACTGAAATCTCACCCACAACTTTTCATTTTGGTCTCTTTTTTAATGTGCCAGTTTAGATTTCTTCCCCTTTCTCCGGCAGGTCTTGGGCAGTGCAGCAGCACTGGGGCTGATGCCTGGGAGCAGGACCGAGGTGCTCTTGTAGCAGTGGCTCCATGGGGATGACTTCTCCACGTCACAGCTTTGCACATCTCGGTAGGCATGGGGAAGGTCTGTTTGTCCCAGAAGACACGTTGGCACTTAAGCATGTGTGAAGGCAATGCCAGCCAGCAGCCTTTGCTTTATCTCCTTAATCACCTTTAAAGCTTTACCTGCCTGCATCCTGCGCTGTGACTTCAGACCTTAGTTACAGCTGAGGCGTTTTTGCGTGAAGGTTTTATCTGGGGGAAGCTAAGAGACTGTACTTTGACCACAAATAATCACACCCCTCATGAATATGTACTCGCAAAGCACAGGCCGGGCAGCAACGTCAAGTGCCCGCCCTGAGATGCATGTCCCCCAGAGGCGATGCTGCTGTGAGCTGCAAGGACAGCAAGAGCGCACATGCGCTGTGCCCGCTGTGCCCGCATGTCCCTGTCACCTTTTGGGACACTGTAAGGAGAGGAACTGATGTTATCCCGCTGGAGGAATCGTGTTTTCTCCCCATCTGCCTCACCGCGAGCAAGCAAGGAGCAAGAGGACACCTTCAGAAACCTGAGCCTCGGAACGGGGCAGGCTTTGCTATGTTCCAGTCGCTGAGGGAATGCTAAACCTGAGGAGCATCGGTGCTGATCTGGGGAGAGCACGAACCGGGAGGCGGCTTCCCCTCGGGGCAGGAATGCCTCTAGCTGCAGGGAAAGTTACTTGCAAATTCAAAACGAAAAAATCCAGGAGAACGTGATTACCTGCACGGGAAATCTGCAGCTGATGGAGCAGGGCCAGAGTCCCAGCCTGCTGCTGCCAGAACAGTTCCTGTGTCTGACCTTGCACAGGTCACAGCATCACAGCATCACAGCATCACCAAGGTTGGAAGAGACCTCACAGATCATCAAGTCCAACCCTTTACCACAGAGCTCAAGGCTAGACCATGGCACCAAGTGCCACGTCCAATCCTGCCTTGAACTGCCCCAGGGACGGCGACTCCACCACCTCCCCGGGCAGCCCATTCCAGTGTCCAATGACTCTCTCAGTGAAGAACTTTCTCCTCACCTCCAGCCTAAATCTCCCCTGGTGCAGCCTGAGGCTGTGTCCTCTTGTTCTGGTGCTGGCCACCTGAGAGAAGAGAGCAACCTCCTCCTGGCCACAACCACCCCTCAGGTAGCTGTAGACAGCAACAAGGTCACCCCTGAGCCTCCTCTTCTCCAGGCTAACCAATCCCAACTCCCTCAGCCTCTCCTCGTAGGGCTGTGCTCAAGGCCTCTCCCCAGCCTCGTCACCCTTCTCTGGACATGCTCAAGCATCTCAATGTCCTTCCTAAACTGGGGGGCCCAGAACTGAACACAGTACTCCAGGTGTGGTCTAACCAGTGCAGAGTACAGGGGCAGAATGACCTCCCTGCTCCTGCTGACCACACCATTCCTGATGCAGGCCAGGATGCCACTGGCTCTCTTGGCCACCTGGTCCTTCAGGTCCATCGTGGCACTATCAGAGGCAAGGACTCTGCAGTCAGCCATCACAGGGCCAGATAGTGCTGCTGGTTCTGCTGCCCTGAGCATTCTGCTGTTCATTTATTATTCATATTAAACTGTCTAACATGCTTGTTTATATTATTAGTTTCTACTCTACAAAGGAAGTACGGACACGATGATCGATCATATGCAGAAAGCCAACTGAAGGGTGCTTTATGAAGTCCACATTTTAGTGGTTAGTTCAGTAAATTAGTGTCTTTTAGAATGCCTATGTACACTGAAACTAAGACCTGCCATAAATTAACCTAGTTCAGGCCAAGGATTTGTTTTTTCATAAGCCAGGGACCGACGCGATGTATTTCAGCCCTGTCTTCTGCACAACACTGAGCACTGTGTCCTTCATCTGCTGTGAATGCAGAGCGTTTGGAGGTCTCTGGAGCAGAGGTGCAATAGCCAAGCTCAGCTGTAAAGCACACTAGCTGGAGGCCAGATGAGCTTAAGGTGTTGCAGACGAAAGAGGGAGCAGAGTAAAGCAGCCAAGTGCATCCCCTGCTCCTTTCACTTGAACCCTTCTGCTCTGGATTGCAGAGAGGTAATTTTTCAGTGCAGTAAAGAAAGTGTTTTGTTGGCTTTTTTTTTCCCCAGATCTTGACAAGACATAGCCTGCTCTCAATGTAAATATCAAAAATCTCAAAAGACCTCTCACAGCACACAGAGCTAAATGAAAATCTGTCTTCCTTAGAGCTGGCACTGGTTGAGAGCTTCTCTTATTCTCAAAAGTGCTTTGTTTTCAAAAGCTTGCTGTCTCGTATTTAAATAACACCTTTAAATGTGTCTTTTGCATCTTTCAGAACTTGCAACTTTTTTCCCTCCCACTTTCCTCCCAAGTCCATGTTATGCAGGATACCTGCTAGGGTCCTGCAGCTATTTCTCTCCAAGGGAAGTCAAACAGCTGGCCAAATGGCAGCTAGGAGGAAATATCAATTGATAGTAAATTAATGAGAAGAAAGGAAAATGCTCGGAGATGAAAGTCAAAACCAGCTTGTGCTACTGGTGGAAACGGCTTGGTCCCATGGGCTCCTTGAAAATCATAGCCAAAGGAATCAGTTCATACAACCACCTTTGCTGGGCTTTCTCTCTAGCTTCTTTCAGGATCCAGCCCTGCATCACATAACGTGAACAACTTGCTACGTCTGCATGATGTTGCTCTAAATTCTTCCTTCCTGCCTGCAAAACGTTGAAGAATTGACATCCTCTGTTGATTTTCCCCAAGCAAGAACTATTTCTTTTAATTATAGGTTTTGATGTGAGCTAATGTCACTCCTGTGCTTTCAAGCACCCTGCTGTGTGCTTTTGCAGAGCAGCAGCAGTATCCAAGCAGCGATAAGATCTTCATAAACCTGTTGTCCTTGTTAAACAAAGAGGACTTTGATTCTATAGTAACATTGCATTGGGTGACTACTTTATTTGCAGACTACTCTTTTCCTTTGGCCTACTAGAGATCTCTACCAATGACCTTCAAAGGCTTTTAAACTCCTGTCTAGCAAAGGAATTGCAAGGTAAGCACCTGATTTTCAACCTGTCCTCAGACTTGCCATTGCTGGCCCCACCTCAGCACATAACCTTCAGCTGTAGACTCCAAGCTTGCAGTCAGCACTTTTACCACCTGAGCTCTTTTAAATGCCTTTCAACTCCATTGTAAATGGTAGTTCTGGTGATAGAGAGAGATTAAAGGCCAATAATGGGAGATGTCATAGGAACTATGGTATCTTTCTGTTTCTCTGCCATTATTTTCCAGGAGTCTATTTCCTCTTGTATCAGGATATACTTTTTTTATTGTCATTGATCTGCCTTATGCAAATATTTCTTATCAGCAGATAAATGCACCTGCACTGCCACGTATATGTGATAAAGAAGCCTGGGCTGAGGTGATACAGTGGTGGCACATGATGCTGTGCAGAACAACACATGGAGTCATTCCATCTAAAAAGTTCACAGGATCACAGGATGTTAGAGGTTGGAAGGGACCCAAGTTGATCATCGAGTCCAACCCCCCTGCCAGAGCAGGACAATCCTATCTAACACACATCACAGAGGAACACATCCAGACAGGCCTTGAAAGTCTCCATAGGAGACTCCACAACCTCCCTGGGGAGCCTGTTCCAGTGCCCTGTGACCCTTACAGTAAAGAAGTTCCCCCTTGTGTTGAGGCAGAACCACCTGTGCTGCAGCTTACACCCGTTGCTCCTTGTCCTATCCCAGGGAGCAAGTGAGCAGAGCCTGTCCCCCTCCTCCTGCCCAGCCCTCAGATACTTATAAACATTTTTCAAATCCTCTCTAAGTTTTCTCTTTTCCAGACTAAAAAGCCCCAGGTCCCTCAGCCTCTCCTCATAAGCTGTGCCCTTCTGTCCCCTTATCATCCTCATAGTCCTCCACTCGACCCTCTCCAGCAGATCTCTGTCCCTCTTAAACTGGGGAGCCCAAAACTGAACACAGTATTCAAGATGAGGTCTCACCAGGGCAGAGTAGAGGGGGAGGAGAACCTCCCTTGATCTGCTGGACACACTCCTCCTAACACACCCCAGGATCCCATTGGCCTCCTTGGCCACAAGGGCACATTGCTGTGCCATGGGTAACTTGTTAGCCACCAGCACCCCCAGGTCCCTCTCCACAGGGTGGCTCTCCAGCAGGTCACCTCCCAGCCTGTACTGGTGCAGTTTATTGTTCCTCCCCAGATGCAGGACTCTGCACTTGTCCTTGTTGAACTTCATCTGGTTCCTCTGTGCCCAGCTCTCCAGTCTGTCCAGGTCTCTCTGGATGGCTGCACAGCCTTCAGCTGGATCAGCCAAGCCTCCCAGATTGGTGTCAGCAGCAAACTTGCTGAGCAGACACTCTGTGCCCTCATCAATGTCATTACTTGTATAAACTACAAGAAATGAACTATTAACCACAACTTACCCACTTAGCAGCTTTACAGAGCATAATTCACTGGACCCTTCAATGTGCCAGATCATGACTGGGGCAGGGCGGAAAGGTAGCTTTAATCCCCTAAACTTTTGGGATGAACAAAGTAATATGAATGTAGATAACACAAAACTGCATGTCTATGATCCAAAGTGCTATTATGTCACTCAGGAGTTCACCAGCAATGCTTTCTTTTTCCTCAGTCTAGTAATTTGGGGACCAGTTTCTAAGGGTGCCATGTAATGAGTGTTTTTTTCTCAGTAAAACCATGTCCAGGATTTGGGCATCAGCTCTAAACCCACAGACTTTGGAAACCCTCCCATTGCCTACAGCAGCCAATTGGATTAGCTCCTCATTTCTGTGGATGCTGCAGGAACAAGGATACATAGTGCTCCACAGCAGTGTTTTTAAAAACCTATTTGGATCACTCTTCCCTCTGGCAACCTTTAGTTTAGCAGATTAAGCATCACACAGGAACAAAAGTAGCTGAAAGATCTTCCACCTTCCTGCAAGGAGTTAATGTTCTCCTCTGCTCTACCAGCCCTCATACATACATATATACATGTATCAGCCCTCTCACACACACATATATATATGTATGTATATACAAATACTCTGCTCCTCTCTGGTGAGACCCCACCTGGAGTACTGCATCCAGTTCTGGAGCCCCTATTACAACAGGGTTGTGGAGATGCTGGAGAGTGTCCAGAGAAGTGCCACGAGGATGCTCAGAGGGCTGCAGCACCTCTGCTGTGAGGACAGACTGAAAGAGTTGGACCTGTTCAGCATGGAGAAGAGGAGGCTCCCAGGTGACCTTCTTGTGGCCTTCCAGTATCTGAAGGGGCTGACAAAAAAGCTGGGGAGGGACTTTTGAGGCTATCAGGGAGTGACAGGACTAGGGGAGATGGAGCAAAGCTGGAGGTGGGGAGATTCAGAACAGACTGATTGATTCTGTGATTCTATGATTATATATATACATAGTCATTTGTGTCTTGCCCTCCTCCAGATCAGAGAGCAGCTTAATCACTGCCAACTGTCAACTCCTGCCTTGCCGTATTTCAGCCTGCTCATTTAAAATGTTGTTATTCACTCCCTGGGCAGCCAGTAGTAAACCAGAGAGGCAATCAATAAACATCCTTAACTAGAGCTCAGGCTGCAAGCGGAAGCGTTGTCTAAAACAACAGGGAGAGGACAAATCCTTGTTTCCTTCCCCTGGCACTGCTGACTGCACGTATGCACTGATTCACTTGTCAGCTTGCCATTAGCAGATGCCTTCTCTGTCCCAAAGCATTGGGCTTGTGAAGCAAGAGAGAGGAAATTCATGTACCTGGGCAAGCTGAATCTCCCCTCCAGGCTGGCCTCAGGACATCCTGAGCCTAGGGAGGGTTTGAGTGCTTGCAGTCTATCTGCTTCCCCAGGACTCAGGGAGGTCTGGCACTGGCTGGCATATCATGGCTCTAAAACATCCCACAGGCAGGCTGTCATGCCAAGGATTGCCCACACCACAGTGATGGCATACAGTGTCTCTGCTAAGGGCTGAGCCTTGCAATTGTGCTGATCAGCACTGAGGTCACCCCTGGTTTTTGCTGGTGCACCTCCTTACCAGACTCTTAGAAGCTGTGGTGCAGAGCAGCTGAGTCTTCCCAGCCAAAGCAGGTGCAGCAGATGGAGGAGCTGGGCAGGGAACATTCTTTGGCAAGATGGTGGACAAAAGACACAGATGTCTAAACAGAGGCAAGGGGACATTTTCAAGGACAAGATACTAACTGCACTCTACAGGCCAAAGACAGAGTGCACTGAAACCAGGATGGCCACAGATGTCCATGAACTCATGCTTATCAAAACTGCTGTCCCTTCAGAAGCAGAGAGGAGCTGGTCTCCTCTCTGTCATGACAGCCCATGTCATGTGTCCCATCTCTTCCCATCTGTTACCTGCTGTGTACCTCCTAAACAAGAGCTAGGGATTTCCCCCTGGCTTTGTAGGGCAGTGCCCCCATGCCCTAAAGCCTCCATGCCCATATTACTGTCAGTTTCAAGTGCTGCTCAGATGCAAGCAATGTCCCACTCCTCATGCTCTCCCAGGACCTCTATCTTGACATTCTCTGGATGCAAACAAGCATCATTACACTCACCCTAGCCATCCTTTTGGAAATTTAGAGAGATTATTCTTCTCACCAGCACAGTACACTTGGACAATACCACAAAACTAACACAAAACAGAAGCAAAATCTGTTCTGAGTGTTGCCTGCTATAGTGAAACTCAAAGGCATTGTCCAGACTGAGAAGTTGCCTCCTGTTGTAACTTGTTGATTAAATTGAGGCACCAAATGTCTCTTGAAGTAGCAACCTAAACAAAGACTGTTAATTCTGCTGGTAACACTGATTTGGAAGGGGGCTGATGGGTGTAGGTGACTCTGTCCTTGAGTGTCCTCACTCATCTCCAAAGCTCCCAAAAGTCAGCATGTGGATCACCATGCTCGCATCAGGCTTGAGCTCCTGAGCTGATATTTCCATGCCATTTAATACCATGAGGCACATTTATAAGGCACAAACCTGGTATTACATGAGCACTGAGGACATAAGGCAGAAGCAGGAGGTACCCCTTCTGGGGCCAGTGAGCTGCCAGGGTGGCAGCTATCAGCCCGCGGCTTGGATGGCAACACTCTGTGCTGGGTTAGGAACTGGCTGGAGGGCCGGACCCAGAGAGTGGTGGTGAATGGTGCCACATCCAGCTGGCAGCTGTCACTAGTGGTGTCCCTCAGGGATCTGTGCTGGGCCCCATCCTCTTTAACATCTTCATAGATGATCTGGATGAGGGCATCGAGTCAGTCATCAGCAAGTTTGCAGATGACACCAAGCTGGGGGCAGATGTGGCTGGGTTGGAAGGCAGAAGGGCTCTGCAGCGGGACCTTGACCGCCTGCACAGATGGGCAGAGTCCAATGGGATGAGGTTCAATAGCTCCAAGTGCAGGGTGCTGCACTTTGGCCACAACAACCCCATGGAGAGATATAGGCTGGGGTCGGAGTGGCTGGAGAGCAGCCAGACAGAGAGGGATCTGGGGGTGCTGATTGATACCCACCTGAACATGAGCCAGCAGTGTGCCCAGGTGGCCAAGAGAGCCAGTGGCATCCTGGCCTGCATCAGGAATGGTGTGGTCAGCAGGAGCAGGGAGGTCATTCTGCCCCTGTACTCTGCCCTGCTTAGACCTCACCTTGAGTACTGTGTCCAGTTCTGGGCCCCCCAGTTTAGGAGGGACATTGAGATGCTTGAGCGTGTCCAGAGAAGGGCAACGAGGCTGGGGAGAGGCCTTGAGCACAGCCCTACGAGGAGAGGCTGAGGGAGCTGGGATTGTTTAGCCTGGAGAAGAGGAGGCTCAGGGGTGACCTTATTGCTGTCTACAACTACCTGAGGGGTGGTTGTGGCCAGGAGGAGGTTGCTCTCTTCTCTCAGGTGGCCAGCACCAGAACGAGAGGACACAGCCTCAGGCTGCGCCAGGGGAAATTTAGGCTCCAGGTGAGGAGAAAGTTCTTCACTGAGAGAGTCATTGGACACTGGAATGGGCTGCCCGGGGAGGTGGTGGAGTCGCCATCCCTGGGGCTGTTCAAGGCAGGACTGGACGTGGCACTTGGTGCCATGGTCTGGCCTTGAGCTCTGTGGTAAAGGGTTGGACTTGATGATCTGTGAGGTCTCTTCCAGCCCTGATGATACTGTGATACTGTGATACTGTGATGTATGCTCAGATATGTAAGCATCCAAGTGGCAACCTGGAACCAGGTGTGGCTGCATATCCTTGGCACACTAGGCAAAACTGGCACAGAAAGGTGCTGCCCAACCACAGCAAAGGGGTGACAAACACCGTGGCAACAGCACATGTTTGTAGGTTCGAGCTTTGTATTTAAGTGGCTCCAAATACTTCATTCTGATGTCTTGCTAAATACAGTAAAAAGGCAACCAGCCATGTGAAATGGACTTGCATAACAGCTGTTTTACCCCAGAGGCATTGCAATAATCACTGCATTAATTGTGTCCCAGTTTTAACATTTTAGCCCAGCAAAAATAAAAGCAGTATCTGCCTTATGCACATGCATTTTAAAGCCACTTAAGCATACAAAGCCATGATAGGTGGTTTTCTTTCCTGCCCTCTCTGCCTGGGATCCTTTGTGTGTCCGTAAGTGCTTCCATTTCTTCCTCTTACTACAACATTTTCTTGATTCAGGAGGATATTGGAGATATCTGTTAGATTTAATGTCAGATGGGATGCATCTTCTCCAGTTTTATCCCTGTCTTTCTCTGTAAGCCCTCAGTGTTTAAAACTTAGTACTTGTTCCTGAGTTCACCTATAGAGAAAAGCATGGAATGATGACACCAAGCTAGGAGCAGGTGTTGATCTGTTGGAAGGTAGGAGAGCCCTGCAGAGGGACCTTGACAGGCTGGATGGGTGGGCAGAGGCCAATGGGATGAGATTAAACAAGGCCAAGTGCAAGGTTCTGCACTTTGGCCACAACAACCCCAAGCAGCGCTGCAGGCTGGGGACTGAGTGGCTGAGAGCAGCCAGCAGGAAAGGGACCTGGGGGTACTGATAGAGAGTAGGCTGAACATGAGCCAGCAGTGTGTCCAGGTGGCCAAGAGAGCCAATGGCATCCTGGCCTGCATCAGGAACAGTATGGCCAGCAGGACAAGGGAGGTTATTCTTCCCCTGTACTCAGCACTGGTCAGGCCACACCTTGAGTGCTGTGTCCAGACAGGGGTGATGCAGCTGGTGAGAGGCCTGGAACACAAACCCTATGAGGAGAGGCTGAGGGAGCTGGAGGTGTTTAGCCTAGAGAAGAGGAGGCTCAGGGGGGATCTCATTGCTGTCTACAACTGGGAGGCTGTAGCCTGGCTGTAGCCAGGGGAGGTTTGGTCTCTTCTGCCAGGCAACCAGCAACAGAACAAGGGGACACAGTCTCAGATTGTGCTGGGGGAGGTCTAGGCTGGATGTTAGGAGGAAGTTCTTCCCAGAGAGAGTGATTGGCATTGGAATGGGCTGCCCAGGGAGGTGGTGGCAGAAAAGCCTGGCTGAGGCACTTGGTGCCATGGTCTAGTTGACTGGCTAGGGCTGGGTGCTAGGTTGGAGTGGATGATCTTGGAGGTCTCTTCCAACCTGGTTGATTCTATGACCTTAAAGGTCTTTTCCAACCTGGATGGGTCTATGACTGCACCTCATCACAATAGCCTGAAATGGCTTGGTGTGCTCTGCTTGTTTCAGTAGCTTAGTTCCTTCTATGCTGAGCTCTCTAAATGCAGATGCTACTTGTTATGATTTTATTTTTAGTTCATCACTTGTACTCTGATCATTGCTGTTGGCCCCAAACTAGCATGACAATTCCACAAATCAGAGACATGTGAGAAGTCACTTCCAAATAGTGTTGACTGTAGAAATGTGATCCAACCGCTGCAAGAAATGGAAGGAGGGAATATTGTAGGAAAAGAGGAAAGGAAATAGTTGGTTACACAGACTGCTCAAAATGTCCTTTCATTCCAGCAAAGTATTAGTCAGTCTTGTCTCCAACAATGACACATCTTCTACTAAAGCAGCCCTAAGAAACATGGTTCTCTGGCCTCCTCCTTCAAATGTGAACTAATGTCTTCTGCCTTGACACTGGAAGCTGGGGAGAGGCCCCAGTGCTGGCAAATTTGCAGTTGCCTAGGTGGAAAGAGGAAAATCAAGCAATCCCAGCTCATCCAGTTGTGTGACACCATCAGCAGCTGTCAGCAGTGAGACACTGATTGTCTGCATTGCCCTATCCCATACACACCCTGGAAGCAGAGAGCTGTACACACAGATGGATCTGGCCCACACTTTAAATAAATTTTCCTTCTGCCTCCATCCTCTCCTGCAATAAATCAGATCCCCAAGTGGCTCATGCTGCAGAAATACTCTACTGCAATAACATCAAGATGCAACCATAGCTTGGGAGATGCTACCACTGTGCTGGCTGGAAGAAAATATGTCTTGTCAACTTCATTTTCAGATTCAAGTGTCACATGAATCATTGTCATCTCAGCCAGAGAGCACTATTAGTGTCAAGGGAAATAATGAAGAAGACACAGAGTTCAGAGGAGCATGTGCAGCCCACTCTAATTACTCCCATCACTAACAAGTCAATAAAAAAAGCATAAAGCTGAAGAAAGCAGACTTCATTCCCTGATGGAGCAGGGGGAAGGCTGTATCAGCAAAACAAAGCTTCAAAAGCAGCATCAAAAGATGAGTCCAAAGCTGCACTGGCCACGCCGCACCCGTGGGTGACTTTGGGTAAAGCCAATCTCTCTTCTGCAAAATAGGCATGGTGCCTCCTTTCATGTACTGCTGCCCCTCTGGATTTGGTGGTTTTCAGAGTTCTGCTGGTAGGTGACTGTGCTCTGTTCAGCACAGCAGAGCTCCCACTCCTAGGCAGGAATTCCCAAAATCTGAATTACAATCTGCACAAACTGTGCTGCCCTTTAGTAAATGCAGAGACAATAAGGCAAGAGGCTCTGTAGCAGGCTGCAGTCTACCAGAGGTACTCTCTAGGATCAAGAGATGCCTGTTAGGAGATTGAAAGTTTAGTGCCTGTTCTCCAACACAATCACCACTCCTGTTCAAGAATACCCCTTTATTTATTCTTCCTTCACGTGTCCACTTAGCAGGGCCTATGATATTATAGCAAACTGTAAAGGAGCATCCAGGCAGTTTTTAGTCAAACCATGCAGTTAGGGTCTTTGCCCTCTCATTCTGTCAGCCAGGCATACTTATGAGGCTGTTCTGTTAATGCCCTCTGCTCTGGAGCAAAAGTATCATAACAGAGCTTGATTCAGACCCTCCAGGTCTGGGAAGGGAGAAGTATTTCACAGCCTGATTCAGAACCCCCTGATGCTCAGGAGAAGGGCTGATTCACACTGTTGTGATCTGATTCAAACTATCCCGGTCCAGCAGGGAAGTGAGACCACAACTCAGATGTTGTTGAGAGCAGGATGACTCAGGACTCCTGTGGACTACAGCTGGGGTGACTCCAGAAACACCTCTGCTTCTCTACTGCTGGGGGACATGCTACTGCCTGGGTGCTTGGGATGGGCTGTTTTGGGATGCACTTTAGACCAGTGCAATTCCAAGGCACTGTATGTTCAGACAATAGTAGGGCATGAGGATATTTGGGCTGAAGTTGTCTCATGGATAGATAAATGCTAATCAACCGCTGGTGATCACTGCACTTTAAACCTGTTGCAAGAACCTCCTTGGGATGGTGACTTCTGACACGGTGCCAGGTCTTGTTGGGCAGACACTGCTGGGTTGATGCCCTTTGCATCCTGCCTTGCAGAATTCAATGAGCTTTTTCAGCATCAGCAGCTCAGGGCTGCTGGGTTTTGTACCTCGTGCTTACACTTATGGGACCTGACAGTGGCTCTTTAATTCTTAATCCTTCTGAGAAGCAGTCTGTGTGTTCCTTCCAACTCAGATCAGCCTAGAGCTCATTAGCTTTTCTCACCCGGGTGTGCCTAGAGGAGGTGGCAGACATACAGACCTGGGAAAGATTGCAGTCCTCCACTACAGTGTTACAGCTGTCAGGGCCTGTGAATTTTACTAAATGGGAACTGAGCTCCTTGGTAAAGCCTCTTTGGCTTCCCTGGCATTTCTGATTTCCCTTGGTATATTTGCCTTGTTTGCCTTCCAGATTTCCATTCATGTTCAGCATGGAGGTTATGGTGAGCCACAGACCAGTCCAGGGCCCCTACTGTCAGCACTCAGGGGCATTGGCTGGGCTGGTTATTTGGGTGTGCTTACACAGGGGAGGCTGGCAGCTTTACAAAATCTTCTCTGATGTCCACTGATGGACAGTGAGAAGAGCAGTCGAAGCTCTTAGAGAAGCCAAAGTAGGATCAATCATCTTGTGCTCCTTGCAGTCACCATCTGAGATCCAGACAGGATAGCTTTCAGACATGAAAGATCTTCTCTGATGTCCACTGATGGACAGTGAGAAGAGCAGTCGAAGCTCTTAGAGAAGCCAGAGTAGGATCAATCATCTTGTGCTCCTTGCAGTCACCATCTGAGGTCCAGACAGGACAGCTTTCAGACATGAAAGATCTTCTCTGATGTCCACTGATGGACAGTGAGAAGAGCAGTCGAAGCTCTTAGAGAAGCCAGAGTAGGATCAATCATCTTGTGCTCCTTGCAGTCACCATCTGAGGTCCAGACAGGACAGCTTTCAGACATGAAAGATCTTCTCTGATGTCTACTGATGGACAGTGAGAAGAGCAGTCGAAGCTCTTAGAGAAGCTAGGGTAGGATCAACCATCTTGTGCTCCTTGCAGTCACCATCTGAGGTCCAGACAGGATAGCTTTCAGACATGAAAGATGTTCCTTTGGAAAGCAGTGCTCCATCTGGGGAGGAGTGATATGTTTCCCATCTGTAGATGCTGGGATAGACTTGGGTCATCATTCTTTTGGGATCTCAGGTCTGCAAACCACAGTTAGTTGCCCAAATATCTGTGCAAAGGAGTAAGCTAATTTAATTTTGTGATTTAAAAGAGGAAAAGGAAAGAGGAAAGAGAAATGGAAAGGGAAAAGAGAATGGAAGAGACAAGAAGAGGGAATGGAATGGAAGGGGAAGGGGAAGGGGAATGGAGGGGAGCGGAAAGAGAGGGGAGGGGGAAGGGAGGGGAGGGGAAGGGCAAGGGAGGGGAAGGGAAGGGGAGGAGAGGGGAGGTGAGAGGAGAAGAGGAGGGGAGGGAAGGGGAGGGGAGGGAAGGGGAGGGGAGGGAAGGGGAGGGGAGGGGAGGGGAGGGAAGGGGAGGGGAAAGGAAAGGAGAGGAAAGGAGAGGAAAGGAGAGGAGAGGAGAGGAGAGGAGAGGAGAGGAGAGGAGAGGAGAGGAGAGGAGAGGAGAGGAGAGGAGAGGAGAGGAGAGGAGAGGAGAGGAGAGGAGAGGAGAGGAGAGGAGAGGAGAGGAGAGGAGAGGAGAGGAGAGGAGAGGAGAGGAGAGGAGAGGAGAGGAGAGGAGAGGAGAGGAGAGGAGAGGAGAGGAGAGGAGAGGAGAGGAGAGGAGAGGAGAGGAGAGGAGAGGAGAGGAGAGGAGAGGAGAGGAGAGGAGAGGAGAGGAGAGGAGAGGAGAGGAGGGGAGGGGAGGGAAGGGGAGGGGAAAGGAAAGGAGAGGAAAGGAGAGGAAAGGAGAGGAAAGGAGAGGAGAGGAGAGGAGAGGAGAGGAGAGGAGAGGAGAGGAGAGGAGAGGAGAGGAGAGGAGAGGAGAGGAGAGGAGAGGAGAGGAGAGGAGAGGAGAGGAGAGGAGAGGAGAGGAGAGGAGAGGAGAGGAGAGGAGAGGAAAGGAAAGGAAAGGAAAGGAAAGGAAAGGAAAGGAAAGGAAAGGAAAGGAAAGGAAAGGAAAGGAAAGGAAAGGAAAGGAAAGGAAAGGAAAGGAAAGGAAAGGAAAGGAAAGGAAAGGAAAGGAAAGGAAAGGAAAGGAAAGGAAAGGAAAGGAAAGGAAAGGCTGGGCTGTGAACTTTGGGACTGATCTGGGATTACTGGGACCAGCTGTTACTGACAAGAACCTTAGCTGCATTTTGGGCTTGTGAAAACTGTTAGCCAGTTTCTCTATGAGGACCAATAGTGATCAAATCCAAGCACTCATAAGATATAGTCACTAAACATAGTGGCATTTGAATACTCCCCAGAAGCCTGAGAGTCAAAGAAGAGCAGGATAGGTGCCTGTTAGTTGTCTCTCACTGTTGGCACAGGGAAGAGTGAGGGACTCAGCTCTCCATCTTGGAACCTTTACATCATTGAGGTGCAATCTCCTGCAAGAATTGTAGCTTTGAAAGCCCTGTTCATAGCAGAGCCCAAGATGCAGAGAGACTGGTAAGCACTTTCAGTGTGGGATTTTATACCAAGAAATGTAAGGTTTCCTTCTGCTGTTTAAGTTTGGTTCTACAAAGCAGTTTCTAGAGCAGAAAGGGAAAAAATGCCTGGCACGCCTGAGCATTGCCTGAGCACTCATCATGGAAAGAGGCAGGACTTTTCCTGGGCACCAGCACCCTGTGATTGTTTGCCTTACTAAAAAAAGTGATCCTAACAGGTCTTAACCCTGAAATCCCTGGTGTTTTCCACAGTGCAAGTCAGACCAGTCTCAGAGAGCCAAGGCTGAAGGCTCTGCATTGTGACTGCTGGCTCAGTGGGAGCAACAACACACTTGCAGTCTCACAATGTGGACAGCAGTATTGCCAGATCAGGAAAAGCAAAATCTCAGGTCTATGGGCAAGAGCAAACAGGCAGGGCCATTTGTCAGGGGGATTTGGGATGGGCTTTCCAAAGGGATGGGCATGGACTGCAGCCAGACACTGCCAACATCACTTCTTAAAAATCCACCTTCGTTGAGATTTGAGAAACTCTTCCTTGCTATTTGCTGGCTTTGTCTTGGTCTTGTTATACTATGTTATACTAAGCACAGCAGGATCAGAGAAGAGGGGAGTTAAGTATGCTCTCACACCTTATCTTGGGGAACTTGTACTTCCCTTGTGTTGCTTATACTGTGGAGTTTCAAAGTGCACCAGGAACAAAACTGAACCGTGGTTAAGTAATTCTTTGTCACATGATGCAGCTACAATTTGTCTTTCACTGTCATTAAGAAAAAGAAGCTGGACTATAACTGTTCTAGTCAAATGAGGACAGAGCTAAGTGACCAATAGTCCCACTGCTATGTCAACCCTCAAGGTTTGTTTTTTGCCAGAGACTGATGCAGGCTGAGATATTTGCATTTGCTCCCTCGCTCTCATGTGATCAGCACTGTTTCACTCCCCCAGTTTTCACAGAGAGGTATATCAGCAGATAAGCAATCTCTGCACTTAGATTACCATTCTCCTTGCTGAAGAGTAGCCTGAGTGCTGCAAGAGATCAGTAGCACAGCCGGAGTGCAGAATGCACCCCTCCAGGCTGCAGCAACAGCAGAGCTAACAGCCTGGCTTTGCAGTGTTAGCTCCCTCCTTCCCGGTACGTTCAGCACCCTTGGGCAGCCTTGCTAACACTTCAGGTAAGGCACACAACAATTTAAGTCAAATGAAAGCATATGGCAGTGTGAGTCCCACACTGTAGAGTAAGAGTGAGGTATCTCCATGTCGCCTTGCTTCTAGTAAAGATATTTCCTGGCCCCTTTGTCAGTCAGGGCAAAATCAATTCTTTGGGTAGAGCTGAGGTAGGTGCAGTCAATTTGAACACAGCCAAGCAAGTCACTAGTGGGTCATGGAGTTCATGCTGGATCAATAACCTGGCCATCAGCTGGTACACATGAGTGTAGCTCTACTGATTTCCCTGCCCTCTGCCTCCTCATGTGAACTGTCTTTTTGGCCATTTTATTGATAGGATGCAGCACGTCACCACTGCAGCTGCGCCCTGCCCTTTTCACAACATCAACTCGAGTACAAGCCTGCCAGTGCCAAGGGGTTTTGCACACTGCAGAGGTTTGCTGGCCATGAAGCCACCCAAGATCTCTCTTTTTTTTAAAGAAATCAAAAGGAAATACATTCATCAAAGAAATTACAGGTTTAGATTATTCATTGCTCATCTCTGGAAGGTGAAGTTACAAGAAAAATGCTGTTTGAGAAACAGTGATGTCGTCATAGATTTTAACTGGCAGTTGTTCATGCTCTTGTTCCCAAATTGGAGAAGGCCCATATTGGTTATTAAAGTCATAATTATCTTCCTTCACTTCTGATGAGCTGGATGGAGTGCTGCATCCAGTTCTGGAGCCCCTATTACAAGAAGGATGTGGACCTGCCAGAGTGTGTCCAGAGAAAGGCCACAAGGATGCTCAGAGGGCTGCAGCAGCTCTGCTATGAGGATAGACTGAAAGAGTTGGGGCTGTTCAGTCTGGAGGAGAGGAGGCTCTGAGGTGACCTTCTTGTGGCCTTTCAGTATCTGAAGGGGACCTAAAAAAAGCTGGGGAGGGACTTCAGAGGCTATGAGGGAGTGACAGGACTAGGGGGAATGGAGCAAAGCTGGAGGTGGGGAGATTCAGGCTGGATGTAAGTTGAGCTTACGTTGAGCATGAGAGTGGTGAGAGCCTGGAATGGGTTGCCCAGGGAGGTGGTTGAGGCCCCATACCTGGAGGTATTTAAAGCCAGGCTGGATGAGGCTGTGGGCAGCCTGATCCAGGGTAGAGTGTCCCTGCCCATAGGGTTGGAACTTGTCCCTGCCCATAGGGTTAGAACTGGATGATCCTTGTGGTCCCTTCCAACCCCGACTGATTCTATGATTTTTTTGAGTCTAGTACATGCAAAAGTTTCCAGTCCATGCTCTTGCCTGACCTTTACCAAATAACCCTTTTAGACCCAGCTATTCAGGATCATGCTGCCAGGCTTCTCCTTCCTTCAGCAGCTGCATGGAAGCTAATTTACTTGTCCTTAAAAAAAAAAATCACCTTCCTCTAGACATTTCTTCTTCTAATTACCCAAACCTTTGTTTCCTTTCTGCTGCCTGATAGGTGCTATTTATATCCACAGCTGCTGAAGTGTGGTGTTACTGACAGCAGGTGAAGAAGATTCTTATCACAGCATATGCTCTAAAAAGCTTAATCTGCTTTCTAAAGTCATTTGATGCTACCTGTCTTTCGCCTTGTGGAAACTGCCTCCTTGTATTTTGATGGTATGCACAAAATGCCTGGAATGTCCCTGGCAGGGGGGCAGAGCAATGAAAATTAAAAGAAAGCACCAGGACAGTACAACTGAGATGACTGCAGATCTGAAAAAGGTGATCCCACTTCCTCTCCCCTACAGGGAAACACTTCAGCTGTGTGGAGGACCCTGCCAGCTATCCTCTTCTTCCTTGTGGGATTAGTTTTCTGATCGTCTATCTTGAACATCCTTGCTTTACTGGCACAAGAGGGTTAGTGCAATCCAGAGGAGAAGATGATGGTGGACAATTCTTCCAGCAATAGCTATCCCATAAATCACAAGAAGTACGCTTGGGTTAGCAGATCTCTGTCCTGGGGTAGTTAACTTGATAGAGTTTTAAATCTGCTCCAGAGAGAGGAGACACATAGAACACTTGTGCAGGAGGCCAGTTGCTTCTGACCTTGTAGCCTATGCTGCAAACCTCATCCTATGCTGCAAACAAACCTCAGGCCATGGTGCAAACCTCCACACAGCTACCTCCAGACAATCAGTCCCAGCGTCAGCTTTCCATTTTTTTTTCCCCCTGTGGTATCAAGACAAACAAACCTTCACTGCACCAGGGGATTTTGAGCTCTGCCATTTGTTTGCTCCACCACAGAGCAGAATTAACCCTGGACTCAAATGGGCTTGGTTCCCTTTTGTGTTAGTCAGGCTGCAAAGCAAATATGGCTAAAATTGAAGCTTGTGTTAAAACTGACTCTCATATTATCGATTTCCCTGCAGTTATTGAGGACCTTTTCCATTTAACCTGGTACAACAGAGCCTTTAGGCTTGGCTGCATGACTAGTGATTAATATGAAAAGGTCTAGCCAGGACAAAGGAAGAGCAATGCTATTGAACTGGCTGAGAAAGAGGAGCATGACAAACTCTGTAGCTTGCAGGATGGTTTTTGCCATGTGGAAACTTGCAAACCAAAGGCAGAGGCTATGCTAAAAGAGTTGAACCTACCCACAGTCCTGTCCAGTGAGAGGTCAGTAAATTGCACCCTGGAAAATTGCCAATCTGATGATGGCCTCTGCTGGTTATTAGGCTCATTCCAAGCAGCAGTGTGCTACAGTAATTAGTTTTAATTGAAGCACCATCACCTTGTGCTTGAATTTAATGTACCTGCATCTCATGTGAGACTCACAAGATGCATCACCACTCTGGGACCAAAGATTTTAAATGGGTGTCAGTGCTAAGGAGATGCTCTGAAGTTTTTGCACCAGCAGCATCTTGGTGGACCCACTGTAACATGCATGTGGGCAACGCCTAAAATCATCCTGGGAAGTGCAGAACATGTGATGATGTATCACATGGAAACACAAAGCAGACACGGCTGAGATCTCTGAGTGCTCTAAGGGGGGACAATAACTCCAAATAAAAAAGAGTCACAAAGTTATCCATGAAGGCCAAAGGGAAGGGAAATAAAAACAGAGCCATAAAAGGTGTTCCTGTAAGAGGTGAAGTCAGTGCTGGGCCCCATCCTCTTTAACATCTTCATAGATGACCTGGATGAGGGCATGGAGTCAGTCATCAGCAAATTTGCAGATGACACTAAGCTGGGGGCAGATGTGACTGGGTTGGAGGGCAGAAGGGCTCTGCAACGGGACCTTGACCACCTGCACAGATGGGCAGAGTCCAGTGGGATGGCGTTCAATAGCTCCAAGTGCAGGGTGCTGCACTTTGGCCACAACAACCCCATGCAGAGATACAGGCTGGGGTCGGAGTGGCTGGAGAGCAGCCAGACAGAGAGGGATCTGGGAGTACTGATTGATACCCACCTGAACATGAGCCAGCAGTGTGCCCAGGTGGCCAAGAGAGCCAGTGGCATCCTGGCCTGCATCAGGAATGGTGTGGTCAGCAGGAGCAGGGAGGTCATTCTGCCCCTGTACTCTGCACTGCTTAGACCACACCTGGAGTACTGTGTTCAGTTCTGGGCCCCCCAGTTTAGGAGGGACATTGAGATGCTTGAGCGTGTCCAGAGAAGGGCGACAAGGCTGGTGAGAGGCCTTGAGCACAGCCCTATGAGGAGAGGCTGAGGGAGCTGGGATTGGTTAGCCTGGAGAAGAGGAGGCTCAGGGCAGACCTTATTGCTGTCTGCAACTACCTGAGGGGGGGTTGTGGCCAGGAGGAGGTTGCTCTCTTCTCTCAGGTGGCCAGCACCAGAACAAGAGGACACAGCCTCAGGCTGCGCCAGGGGAAATTTAGGCTGGAGGTGAGGAGAAAGTTCTTCACTGAGAGAGTCATTGGACACTGGAATGGGCTGCCCGGGGAGGTGGTGGAGTCGTCGTCCCTGGAGCTGTTCAAGGCAGGATTGGACGTGGCACTCGGTGCCATGGTCTAGCCTTGAGCTCTGTGGTAAAGGGTTGAACTTGATGATCTGTGAGGTCTCTTCCAATCCTAATAATACTGTGATACTGTGAAGAGAAAGTCTTCTGAGTGAAATGAGCCACCACGAGCAGATCTACTCCTGCAAGGGAGCTTCAACAGCACAGCAAGAGCATTGAATAGACTGCAATGTGACCATGTGCATCTGGGCTCTGAGGGAGAAGAAATGCCATTTTTTTGCAAATACATCTACCAAGAGAGATTTATTGTGTTTTTTGCCTGCTATGCCAGGCCAGCATGCCAGTCCCCATACGTCCCTGACTGGCATCAATTAAGCAGCCGCTGTAAAATGCTGTGCTCTGGAAATGCTGTCTACAGGCAAGCCCCCACTTGTGTGTTGGTGATGAGGAAATATCTACCAATACTTTACGTGTTGCTTAGATCTAATGACCTCTATTTATAAAAGTCAGTCCAGGTTTGGACCTCTCTCCCTTGGAAAACCAGGCCTAGCATGCATGAAAAACATCTTGAGAAACCACCCAGTACCCAAAAACCCCAATCCTTGCTGTAGTTGCATTGGGCTCTTGGAAACAGGGGTGCTGAGATCCACCAGCCTCATTCCCCAGTAAGCACCATGGGAGCCAGGACAAAGGATGACTCTTTCTCTGCAGCAGGCAGCTAGGGTCCCTCTGCACCATGAGGTGAAAATGGCAAGGGTGAGCAAATGCCCTTTGCTTTCACCAGGATCTGTTGCCTCCCTCAGCACAGTGCCAGGGCCATTATTCACAGATACTTTGTCAACAGAGGTGTTTGCTGCAGCTGGGCTGATTGGAGCTGCCCTGGCAGGGGGAGAGCGAGTGGAGCACTCACCTTTCTTGCACAGCAAGATGTGTCTGGTGACTTGGCACCAGCAGCAGCCGTGCCACAGGGTTACAAGCTCTTTGCTGTTCCTGGATAAAGGTTCAAGTTCTAGAGGTGGGGCTACAAGGAGTCCCCTACCTACCCTTGCAGCCTCCATCCACATCCACATTTCTCTATGCTCTGAGCTCCTGTGTTGGCAGCTACCAACTGTGTGCTTCTCCTTCCTCTTCAAAAAAAAATCTGATTTTCACTGAGACACCCTGAGCTCATTCCAGAGGCAGCATACACAGAGACCTATGCCAAAGAGCCTCTCTCTGGGCCCAGACAGAGACACTTGCCTCCCCCAGCTACACCAGCTCTCTGCTGGGTACAGGAACCTCCCTTCCCAGGACAGATTTGCATACTGGGTCAGGCAAGTGTTTCCAGTCACTTGATTTCCAGGCCATAATATTATTCATGAAGCTATTTGCAGCCCCCAAATCCTTGGTTGCTGTTTGCTTCTTTCTTACTCCTTCTTCCCTGCTTTTTACTCCTGCTTGGCTGTTTGTTTAACAAAAAAAAAAAAGGGAAGTAGTTTGTCTTGGCTGTACTTTCAGTAGGACATTTCAAAGTCAGGCTGAGATGGTATTAAATGAGGATAGATGCCAGGTTCCTTTTCACTACATCCAAAACTACTAGAATAGCACCAAAAGCTGTAAATTAGGTCAGCTTTGCACAAGAGTTTCCAGAGGCTTTGCTGGGAGCACAGCCTTCTGGTGACTATCACTTTAAACAGATCTGGTGCAGCTTGTCTTGGGAGACTGGTATGATGCAGTGAGACTTCTCCCAGGGCTGCCCCCTCCCCTATATAGACACCATTTGGGACCCAGACCGGCTCCTCTGAGGGCACACAGTCAGGAGGAGGCACAGGAACTCCACGGCACTCCAATGCTGGGGCCTGGTAGCTGAAGGAGATAGTGAATGTGAATATGGGGCAAGATCTCAGCCTACAGAGGAGAGAGGTTGCGCACAGAAAAGATCAGCAGCAGCAGCACTTGGATGAACACCAGCAGAGTGTGCAACAATGCTGAGGACTGGGATTGCCTGGAGGAGCTTCCCACTAAGCCCTGTGCGTCTTCCAGCAGGTTGCTGTAGAGGCTCAGAAATGCCTTCCTGAATACAGCTGGTGAGGCAGGAGGATTGCTGGTGCCAGGAGGATGCGCCCTGCGCCTGCAGGCAGGACAGGCAGCCGGCTGCCTGCGCTCTCCTGCCAGGTTAGCCTTTGCCACCTTAGTGCACCAGGTGAAGCCATCTCCTCGCTCCCCGCAGCAGCAGGGCATGAGCTCCGTGGTTGGGGGAATCCGGGAGCAAGCCAGAGTGCAGAGAAGAATGCATGGTCTTGTACAGCTTCTATGCCTTCACAGGGGCACCTGCTGGTGCCATCATAGAATCATAGAATCATAGAATCAACCAGGTTGGAAGAGACCTCCAAGATCATCCACTCCAACCTAGCACCCAGCCCTAGCCAGTCAACTAGACCATGGCACTAAGTGCCTCATCCAGGCTTTGCTTGAAGACCCCCAGGGACGGTGCCTCCACCACCTCCCTGGGCAGCCCATTCCAATGCCAATCACTCTCTCTGTGAAGAACTTCTTCCTAACATCCAGCCTATACCTACCCTGGCACAACTTGAGACTGTGTCCCCTTGTTCTATTGCTGGTTGCCTGGGAGAAGAGGCCACCCCCCACCTGGCTACAATGCCCCTACAGGTAGTTGTAGACAGCAATGAGGTCACCCCTGAGCCTCCTCTTCTCCAGGCTAAACACCCCCAGCTCCCTCAACCTCTCCTCATAGGATTTGTGCTCCAGGGCCCTCACCAGCTTTGTTGCCTTTCTCTGGACATGTTCCAGCACCTCAACATCTCTCTTGAATTGAGGGGCCCAGAACTGGACACAGTACTCAAGGTGTGGCCTGACCAGTGCTGAGTACAGGGGCAGAATAACCTCCCTTGTCCTACTGACCACACAAGAGATAGGCTCCTTCCCCAGAACTCAGCTTCCTCTGGCTGGCAGCTGAGGGCCATGCCGGTCTAGGGACAACGCCTACGTGTTCAGTAGCCCTGGGCGGATTGGCCTTCAGTGAGTTTGTCTGATTGCTTTCTGAACCCGTGTGAGGCTGGGGCAATGTGTCTCACCCTTCCCGTGTGGCACAGGCTGTCTCTGCTCACTCGGGACTTCTGCCCCATACCATGTGGCACCCAGTGCTGGATCTCTGCCCAGAGCAGGATGACCTCCTCAGGCAGGGACACTCCTCTCCTAGAGGAGAGAAGGAGGGAAAGGTATACTAGAGGAGAGAAGGAACAGGTCCAAGATTTCAGCCCTTAGTGGAAACACAGGAGCAGGAGGAATGTAATTAGCGACTTGGCAATGTGCTTGGGAAAGCCAGAGGCACATCAGAGTGAGGGAGGAGAAAGGGATCAGAGGATAAGCTGGAGAGCAGAGATCGTGAAAACAGAAAGCAAAACACAGGACCAATGTTATGAGGCTCCTGAAGGACGAAGGTGTCCTGGCTTGGGCGACTATACTGCTCCTCTCCTGGTGGATTCAAGCACCTACAGGGATGCTGGGGGGTGTAGGCAACAAAGCTGGTTGTGTGAAAAGCTTCTTCGAGAACCTGCAATCCTTTCAAAACCCTTTCTAACCTGAATGCAGCGTCTCGGTTTCTATGGAGATGTCATGAATGGGAGAGAGTGGAGGTCCGAATGTCCTGGGCAAAAGGGTCTGGCGAGACCAGTCTCACTCTTTGCGCCAGTTACAAGTCTAAGCAAGTAAATAGATACAAATTGCCTGGGAGAATTGTCTCACTACCCTGAAACTTGCAGGAAGCATACTGGGTGTTCACACGTGGTGTCCCTTGGAGATCTTTGTGCGCTGGAGGCAGGCAACTTGAGAAGGAGAACAAGGAGGACAGAGAGCTCCAAATAAGCTCCCCAGTGTTGACACGATCTAAACAGAGAAAATAACCACTTTCCACCCTAAAATGCAACAGCAGACCTTCAGCAAAGCCTTGAGTTTGCTTATACTGCAAGAGGAAGCCACAGCCTGACTCATGAAAGCCACCTGTCCTAGCTCTCTCCTGACCGGTACGGCTGTCCTCAGCAGCTGTCTTGCACCCTGGGATGGGGTGCTGGGGTGGCATGCTGCAAAGAGGGAAGAAGGAAGGCTCGGACCTTGCATTTATTTGCAAGCTGCTGTTGTATTTGGATAGAGCTCCAGGCAGGATGCGTCTGCAGTAAACACAGGAAAAGGGCTGACGCTGGAGCTGAGTGGAAGGGTTGGCAATAGTTTCAAGTTGTAATTAAAAAGTCCCCTTGTGGGGCAGCATGTGATTCCCAAGATGATGGCTGATAAAAGGCATGCAGGTTGCTGAGGGCTCCCTCTTCAGGGTGCTCTGGAGGTGCCTTGGGCTTTTGAGTTTCCTGTCTAGAAATGGCCCAAGAAGATCATAGGATCATAGGATGTTAGGGGCTGGAAGGGACCCAAAGAGATCACTGAGTCCAGCCCCTCTGCTGGAGAAGGACAGTACTATCTCACACAGATCTGGGAAAACACACGTGTGAATTTAAATACTGAACTATCTCCTGATCACTTTCTTTAACTTCAAAATTCAAGCATGCATTTCAGACAGCAAAACAAAAGCCAACCCTCTGCTGTGGAGTGCCAGTTGTGCACAAGCCCTCCTCATTGCAAGTGCTGCTTCTCCTCCTCACTGCAAGTGCCGCTTCTCAGCCAGGGAAGACTCTCCAGGTCGCTGTGCCAGGCCCTGCAGTGCCACCTTTCCCCTGCTCGAAATGGCTGCCTGCCTGCACTGGGATATTCCATGGAGCACTGCCCCCTGCTGTGGGCTCCATGGGCTCACCATTCCCTCACACTTTGCCCTCCACCAACCCTTCTGCTAGAAATCGTCTGCAAAATAATGGTGGTCTTAGGGAATCCTGTGCCATTCACTGACCGTTTGTCTGCTCCATGTCCTCACAGAGCAGAGGCTTCCTCAGAATGTGAGGAAGAAGAAATACCAAGAGAACAAAAGGGAGGAAAGAGGAGCAAGGAATTCAGTAGATGTATCTCTTTACCTCAACAAAATCTCTGGCTGATACCTGAGATCTGGGGACATCTGGGCCTGCAGCAGCTGCAGCCCAGCCTTTGACACCAGGACTTACCCTGCTGTGGAGGCACATTGTGTGCCTAATGCAGCAGGTGGGGACGAGTGGGACCACTTGAGAACAGTTGTTGATGCCACTTGGACAAGTCCACATGTATATGCAGGGCTTGAGCAGTTTTACTGCTCAACAGGTGTGCAGAAAATGCACATCTCTAAAGCATCACTTATTTGAGCTAATATGGTGCATCGAGTTGGACAGTCAGCTGTGATGCTCAGAGAGTGCAGAGATCGAGATGAACAGTCAGCCATGGTGCTCAGAGAGTGCAGAGATGGAGTTGAACAGTCAGCCGTGGTGCTCAGAGAGTGCAGAGATGGAGTTGAACAGTCAGCCGTGATGCTCAGAGAGTGCAGAGATGGAGATGAACAGTCAGCCATGGTGCTCAGAGAGTGCAGAGATGGAGTTGAACAGTCAGCCGTGATGCTCAGAGAGTGCAGAGATGGAGATGAACAGTCAGCCATGGTGCTCAGAGAGTGCAGAGATGGAGTTGGACAGTCAGCCGTGATGCTCAGAGAGTGCAGAGATGGAGATGAACAGTCAGCCGTGATGCTCAGAGAGTGCAGAGATGGAGTTGGACAGTCAGCCATGGTGCTCAGAGAGTGCAGAGATCAAGTTGGACAGTCAGCTGTGATGCTCAGAGAGTGCAGAGATGGAGTTGGACAGTCAGCCATGGTGCTCAGAGAGTGCAGAGATGGAGTTGGACAGTCAGCTGTGATGCTCAGAGAGTGCAGAGATCGAGTTGAACAGTCAGCCGTGATGCTCAGAGAGTGCAGAGCAGTGGGAGAGGCACTCCAGGAAAGCACCTCTGTAGGAATTATGCTCAACAAAATGTTTCTTTCAGCACTCACAAAATCTTCCCAGGCAGTCAAGACATAAAAATGTACCCCGGTGATGCTAAGTTTACAGCAACCAAACCCTCCCATGTGGCTATGTCACTCGTTGGTGCAGGGGAAGTTGATTTGGCACAACAGTGTGATTTTCACAATAGTAGGGCTGCTATTTAAAGTCTTCTCAACGATTTAGTCATGCTCAGGGTAAGTCTGGTAACCCAAAAGCCTAGTTTCTTGGTAACTTGATCTGTCGTTGAGCAAGTGGTCTGCCTGCAGCTGTGCTGCTGGATGGCCTCGTTTTTACGGTGGGTAGTGTATTTCAAAGGTGCCCTCATGTACCATGGAGGCAATGCTGCTCTTCTCATTTCTGGTAGATGTAACTAAAGGCCTTTCACCTGCTCAAGTCCATCACCGTTTTGTCCTCATCTTCAGAAGTTGGTTAGCAACTTTCAGTTAAGGAAGGAAAAATGTAGAAGAAGGCAGTAAATTCCTGTTAGCATCCAAGCTGCAGGGTTTGTAAACAGAGGGCACAGAGGAAGTTTTGGAAACTGCATGCATTCTAGATGAAATGAGCTTAGTGTGCCCCTTGAGTGCTGTGTCCAGTTCTGGGCCCCTCAACTCAAGAGAGATGTTGAGGTGCTGGAACGTGTCCAGAGAAGGGTGACAAAGCTGATGAGGGGCCTGGAGCACAAACCCTATGAGGAGAGGCTGAGGGAGCTGGGGTTGTTTAGCCTGGAGAAGAGGAGGCTCAGGGGTGACCTCATTGCTGTCTACAACTACCTGAGGGGACAGTGTAGCCAGGTGGGGGTTGGCCTCTTCTCCCAGGCAACCAGCAACAGAACAAGGGGACACAGTCTCAAGTTGTGCCGGGGTAGGTCTAGGCTGGATGTTAGGAGGAAGTTCTTGCCAGAGAGAGTGATTGGCATTGGAATGGGCTGTCCAGGGAGGTGGTGGAGTCACCGTCCCTGGAGGTGTTGAAGAAAAGCCTGGCTGAGGCACTTGGTGCCATTGTCTAGTTGACTGGCTAGGGCTGGGTGCTAGGTTGGACTGGATGATCTTGGAGGTCTCTTCCAACCTGGTTGATTCTATGATTCTGTGATTACTCTGAATAAATATCCTGGTGAATTTACCCTGCAGTAGATTGTAAGGTATTCTGTAGTAGATTATAAAATCAGTAATCAGAGACTACCTCGATTGGCAGGTAGGAAGAGGTGGCTGCTGTAGTGCAGTTCACAAAATGAAGCCTCGGAGCACTGCTGTCTGTAAAAACCAATTCCACCCACACCACAAAGACACAGCTGCAAGGGAAAGGAGAGCAGAGTTTCTAACACAATTGTAATTGGGACCCTGTGGAAGCAGATATGGAGATGTCTTCGGGAGGGACTTTTTTAGTCAGGAAGGCTTTTTTGGTTGACATTCATACTGAGAAAATCTGTTGGTGTTAATGAACCGCTAAAGAGTGTGAGAACCACAGCCACTCCCTGCTGGTTTGAAAGACACAAGATGTTGTTCTGCTACCTGGCTTCTTCTTTCTCACATCAGCACCTCCCAGCAAAGAGTGGAGTCCCTCAGGGATCAGTCCTGGCACCAGCCTTGTTTAACATCTTTGCAAGTGCCATGGACAGAGGCATTGAGTGCACCCTCAGCAAGTTTGCTGACAACACCAAGCTGTGTGGTGCAGCAGACACGCTGGAGGGAAGGGATCCATCTAGAGGGACCTGGACAGGCTGGAGAGGTGGCCACAAGCCAAGCTCATGAGGTTCAACAAGACCAAGTGCAAGGTCCTGCATCTGGGTTGAGGCAATGCCAAGCACAAATCCAGGCTGGGCAGTGACTGGCTGGAGAGCAGCCCTGAGGAGAGGGACTTGGGGGTGCTGGTGGATGAGAAGCTCAACATGAGCCAGCAGTGTGCACTTGCAGCCCAGAAAGCCAACCAGAGCCTGGGCTGCATCAGGAGAAGTGTGGTCAGCAGAGCCAGGGAGTTGATTCTCCCCCTCTACTCTGCTCTGCTGAGACCCTACCTGGAGTACTGCATCCAGTTCTGGAGCCTCTATTACAAGAGGGATGTGGAGATGCTGGAGCATGTCCAGAGGAGGGCCACGAGGATGACGAGAGGGCTGCAGCAGCTCACCTATGAGGACAGACTGAAAGAGTTGGGGCTGTTGAGTCTAGAGAAGAGGAGGCTCCCAGGTGACCTTCTTGTGGCCTTCCAGTATTTGAAGTGGCCTACAAAAAAGCTGGGGAGGGACTTTTAGGCTCTCAGGGAGTGACAGGCATAGGGGGAATGGAGCAAAGCTGGAGGTGGGGAGATTCAGGCGACATGAGGAGGAAGTTGTTGAGCATGAGAGTGGTGAGAGGCTGGAATGGGTTGCCCAGGGAGGTGGTTGAGACCCCATTGCTGGAGATGTTTAAGGCCAGGGTGCTTGAGGCTGTGTCCAGCCTGCTCTAGGGTTGGGTGTCCCTGCCCATTCAGAGGGGTTGGAACTGGCTGATCCTTCTGGTCCCTTCCAACCCTGACTGATTCTATGAAAAAGCAGCAGATTTATCTTTGTAGTAACAACTGCCTAAGCTGGCAACTTAAATAGTAGATACCAAGGAACACCTGTCCCACCCTGGAAAAGTCACCAAGTTGATGCAGTGTAAGGTACATTTCTGCATCCATCCCCTTTGCAAAGTCTCCCTGAGGAAGCAGAAAGAAAAGGTTTGGGACTCTTCTTTTTTTTTTTTTTTAATACTTCTGCCTTTTATTTTCTTGTTGTAACTCACTGGTGCCATTAAGTTAAATGTATCCAGGTTAAAGGAGTGTGAGTTTATGCAGAGATTAGAACAAGCTAATGTTACACCACTGAAAAATTACTTGGCTTGCTACTGAATGAAAGCTCAGTGCTGACCTGCACAAATATTTCTGCTCAGGAACAAAAAGAGGTCTAAAAGACAGAAATGAGAAGACAGCTGGCAGGATGAATTGAAGAAAGAGAGAATGTCAGCTGTCTCTTTAGGGACCAGGCAGCTTTGAAACGAGCCTTGCCAGACAAAATAGAAGTCCTGTTGCTGGGCTCTAGCGAAATCTTAGCAAAGGCCAGGTCCTGTATGCCTCAAGGCTGGGATATATCAATATAAAAGTGATAAGTGAAGGTGGAATGTGAATGCTCCACTCAGCATCAATGCTCACATCCCACCGACCTTGCTTCTCAGCACACCCAAGAGAAAGAGAACAAGTTTGCCATGGTGCTAAGACTGGCACCATTCAATGCTGAGGACAGGCCCTGGTGTATCTCTCCTACTAACCTCTGCAAAGTGCCAGGGACAAGAAACTATGCCCAGTACTAGGCCCAGGAAGATGGCCAGAAGGACCCAGTTTGGGTCTTCTCCTCATGTTACCATGATGATCTGTCTCAGGTTTAAATAGCTTTTCTCACTGACAAGCCACAGAGATGGACTTCACGCAAGCTGGACAGCTTCTTGAAATATCCCAAAATAAGAGAAAGATTTTTCCTTTATCACACTAGTATGACTGAAATCTCAAAACCTGAAGGATTTTGGACTGAGGCAGGATCTTGACAGCCCTGGCCATATCTGTTTCAACACAGTTATTCAGACAGGACATGGCCAGTCTTGGTCCTACATAATTATTTTTGACAATGTGTAGGTTTTTTATTGGCATATTCAGGAAACAAACTGTGATGGGATGCTTCCTACTACTAGCCATGTGGTCCTGTACTGCCTCTGCTAGAAGGGACAGATTAATAACAGACATGTACATAGTTCTGCCTGGATAAGAATATATATATATATATACACACATATTTGGACAGGCTGGAGAGGTAGGCACAAGCCAACCTCATGAGGGAGGTTCAGCAAGACCAAGTGCAAGGTCCTGCATCTGAGATGAGGCAGGCACAGGGGGAATGGAGCAAAGCTGGAGGTGGGGAGATTCAGCCTGAATGTGAGGAGGAAGTTGTTGAGCATGAGAGTGGTGAGAGCCTGGAATGGGCTGCCCAGGGAGGTGGTTGAGGCCCCCTGGCTGGAGGTGTTTAAGGCCAGGCTGGATGAGGCTGTGGCCAGCCTGCTCTAGGGTAGGGTGTCCCTGCCCATGGCAGGGTGGTTGGAGCTAGATGATCCTGTGGTCCCTTCCAACCCTGACTGATTCTATGATTCTATATCCATTCCAGGAGCTGGCAAATCTCATTCTAACCATTGTATATCGTTATATGATCACCCCCTTCAGTACATAAATTATACAGGCATAACTGGCATATATGTTTTAGGCAGGGAGAGTTATTAAATTTCTGTATGAGAGTAGCCATCCTGATACAGATATATTTATATGAGCACATCTGTGCACACTGAAAAGGAGTTCTGCCACATTAATTCTGTGCACAGCCCAGCATGAGGACAACTTCCAGCTAGCAGAAGCTATCAATGAGAATGTGGTCTGCTATAACATGTGCTCTTCTGCAAGACATGATGATGATCCTTCCTCCAGCAGCACAGTGGGGTGACTAATAAGCAGTGCTGAAGCAAAATAAAGATAGGTGACCTGTAATATTGGGAGAGATTCTTCAAAGAACTCATGTCTTTCCTCCTGTGGAGAAGGTAGAGTTGTTTGCTCCTCTCTCGGTCCAGCAGTAGTGGGTGTAATTAAAGGCAGCCAAAAGCATGACCTGATTTGTTTGGTTCGCTGGCAACCTGAATAGATTCCTAGTGTTTTATTTGGCTGCACCAGCAGCCAGCCCATTTTGCAAGACAACACAAGGCCAGGGTACAGCGAGTGAATGGTCCCCTTTCTAAGAAGCCACTCCCCTGAGTCACCATGCTCTTCCAGCATTTGGCACTTCTGGAGTTTTCTCCCCATGGATTTTCTATGTTGCTGTTTGGGGGAGATATAAAAAGTGCAGCCCAAATTTCTCCTGTTCACTTCTCTGACTTTTAAAAAAGCCTCCATACATCATGGAATCATAGAATCTTCCCAGAGAGAGTGATTTGCCATTGGAATGGGCTGCCCAGGGAGGTGGTGGAGGCACTGTCCCTGGAGGTGTTCAAGCAAAGCCTGGATGAGGCACTTAGTGCCATGGTCTAGTTGACTGGCTAGGGCTGGGTGCTAGGTTGGACTGGATGATCTTGGAGGTCTCTTCCAACCTGGTTGATTCTATGATTTGAGACTGTGTCCCCTTGTTCTGTTGCTGGTTGCCTGGCAGAAGAGACCAACCCCCACCTGGCTACAGCCTCCCTTCAGGTAGTTGTAGACAGCAATGAGGTCACCTCTGAGCCTCCTCTTCTCCAGGCTAAACACCCCCAGCTCCCTCAGCCTCTCCTCATAGGGTTTGTGTTCTATCTAAGTGTTTGGTACTAAATTATCCATCAGGATTACTTTGATAGCAGAGGGAGTTGATTGCATCGTCTTTAGACAGGACAAAAATAGTAAACCTAACAGGCAAGGGCAACAGGGAGGGCTGAGGCACATCTAACAAAGACAGAGGCACCTTTACTGTGACTGAAGTTGGCATCTTCACCTGCAGACCACAGTGACTGGTAAAAAGGGTCCAGTTTCTGTGATCGATTGATATGTAAACAGCAGTGTCTGAATTCATACAGATGACCTTCATTTGTTAGGCACAAACCAAGACACTGGATACTGTAAATTTGCCAGCTTCAGCCTGAAAACTCCTCGCTGCCAGCCTAAAAGTTCCACCTGCTTCTTCATCTGCCTCTGGAGAACAACCCTGTCTTCCTTTACAGTGCCAGCACTGAGCTGAGCTCCACACCCTGGCATTTCAGGAGACACAATTTGCTCTCTGGACTCTGGCAGGAGGGAAACCTGTTCTTGAGATTTTTGCAGCTGTTAAAGAAGTGGGGTGCTTGTCTGCCTCACTCTGCCAAACCTCCGTTTCCTGCCCACCCCCCTTCCAGCTGGTCTGCTCCTAATCTGGGCTCTGACATCCTCACTCTGCCAAGCCCATCAGCATCATCAATGCAGTGTGGCAGTTCTCTCTCCAGGCTTTGCTGAGACCTGACAAACTCATCACTGTTAGTTGA
Source organism: Pogoniulus pusillus (assembly GCF_015220805.1). Taxonomy (NCBI): domain Eukaryota; kingdom Metazoa; phylum Chordata; class Aves; order Piciformes; family Lybiidae; genus Pogoniulus; species Pogoniulus pusillus. The sequence continues at coordinate 10,898,988 of NC_087264.1, read as the reverse complement.
AGCCCATAAGCAGGGTTGACATGCAGAGGAGGGAATCACTTGCCAACGGTGTGTCCTGCATCAGGGAGGAGGTAGGATGTGCCTCCTTTGGCTCACGCAATGATGAACCTGTGGTCACCAGCATGTCGTGTGCTGCTTTCCCTGCAATGGTCTGGCCCAGGAAAGCACAGCCATCTGGCAGCTCCTGCATGTGAATGATGCCACTAAAGAAACGAGGATTTCACATTCAGATCCCGTTTTCTGCAGAGCTGTCAATCAAGCATGTGCTGGGAAAACAGTTTAAGAAGTTTGCCAGGATTAATAGAGCTTCACATCAGTTCAGTGGGAGGAAAAAATCCAACAGGAGCACATTTCCCTGCAAATCCAGGTCATTTTGAGCCCAGAATTCAGCTTTTTCTGGGACTAAAGCTCTGCATGAGTATAGGAAGGATCCAGTTATCATAAGCACTTCAGGAGACAGCAGAAGAATATAGTAAAGGAATTTCACCTAAGTACAGATCAACATACAGCTTTGGGTAGTGAGCTTACATCCTTTATCTAAAGATGGGGATGTGCTCTAGTAGCAGATGAGAACCAAATCTCCTTTTTGCTGGTATGAGGGACTGGTGTCACAAATTCCTGTACAGCAAGAGCTGAAAAAAAGACACAGTGAATCTTTTACTGTGCCTTAGCACCTTCTAGGGCACTGTCAGAAATCATGCACTCCCACAGACACACCCCTGTTCAGCAGAGATATACCAAGAACATACCATTTATTAACCTGTGATCGTTTTCTTCCAATATTAAGCATTTATTAATCAGTAAGTGGATAGCTGTATCTCAGAAATGCTGATACACTGCTGTTTCAGCACTGTACATATATCCAATTCCTCCCTAAAAAGCAGGCAGAGAACCCAGTCCACCCACATGCTTTCTAGGAGCACCTGTGCTCTACTAGCTCAAGCAGTCTCTGAGATCACATCTTACACTTTCATATAAAAAGCTGTGGATACCATTGGAAGTCAGACATAGAACTAAATTCCCCAGGACTTACTCAGGAAGGGTTGATCCAAACCACCCTGGCAACATTTCAGCGCTATAGGCCAGCTCCTGAGGCTGTGAATCATGTGAAAAGAGTTTGGTGATACTGTGTGGATGCAAGTGTGATGGTTTGGGTGTTACCTGCCCCCTCTCCCCCCCACACTTTAGAAATTACCCAGACTAGACTCAGCTGGCTCTGGAAATGGAATGAAGCTTTGTATTTATAGCTTAGCTCAATATACAAGCAGATATTTACAGCATATACAGTTATATACAGAAACATTAATACAAGGTAAAAGGTAATACAGAAACACAACAGCCTTCCCAGAAACCTGAGTCCCCAGGAACAGCTCCCAACCACCCTTCCACCTTCTCCCACCCCTCTCTACCTTAGCCCAGATGTTGTCTTGTGCCCAAGGAAGAATGGAGGGTTGGCCAGGGGGGTGAGGAAGCAGGTGGATTAATCAGGTCAGGTTAGAGAGACAAAAATGCAGCTCAAAGCTGAGGCAGTGACTGAATGTCTTATCTATGTTTAGATGCATGCTCTTCTACATCTCAGCAAGCCTATGAGTAAAGTAGACATCACCATTGTTTCTCTTTCACAGCCTGTAACCTAGTTGTTCTCACCAAAACATTCTAGCTAGCTTCAAACTGGCAGAGCAAGCAAACAAAATTTGACACACACACACAGAGACATCTGCACTCTCAGAAGGGACCCCCAAGTCCCTCATCCTTCCAACAGCTCAAACATTTCCAAGGTGAGTGCTGAACTTAAAAGACCACAGGGTGAGGGAAGAAAATGCCCACATACAGACTGAGCTTAGTGCACAGAAACTAAGAATCTGCCTTCCTGTGTGTATGACTAACCACAAGCTACATATTTAGCCCTAGCAAAGTTTTTCAACTGGTGGAAATGCTAAGCGGGGAGAGATAGCCCAAAATGACCCTGCTTTGCCAGAAGTTACATCTGTAACTTATAAAGCAAATTGTCATGGTGAATAGCAACCAGTAAGGCTGAATCACCTCCCCATCCTCTGCACATTTTCACTTAGACATTTGTTGTCCTTCCTCTGCTAAATGAGCAACTGAAATATATTTGAAACTTATGACAGTGCATTCTAGCAGCTGAAAAACTATTTGAAAGGGGAAAAGAATTAAAACTATTTAAAGCTTATCGGTGTAAAGAAAGTACATAGAATGATTCACCTAAGCTATTGTGCATTCTGTTCTGGTCTCATGAAAATCAGAAATAATACATCTGAAGATCCAAAGCAACTTAAACCTCATTTTCTTTCTGCCTTTCATTGTCATCAGCTCCCCTAAGCACTGACACACTGAGTTTCACTTGGGTAAACTAAGCTTTGATACTTCAGCTTTACATAGGTTGCACATGGCACTTAGTGCCATGGTCTAGTTGACTGGCTAGGGCTGGGTGCTAGGTTGGACTGGATGATCTTGGAGGTCTCTTCCAACCTGGTTGATTCTATGATTCCATGGGACGTGCATTGAGATATGAATTTATATTTATCCATATCTTGAGATATATCTCTCAATTCCAGTATATATTATTTAGGGGAAAAAAATGAAGTTTAATGACACCTGTAAAAAAAAAAAAAAAAAGAGATGAGCATTTCCTATAGGTGGTTTCTGTGAAGACAGCAATGTGAGAACTGTGAGTTTTGTACAGCTAACACTCTATTGGCCTTTTTATCCCAGACCATTTTTAACATTAGGAAAAAAAATGTGTCATAGAATCAATCAGGTTGGAAGAGACCTCCAAGATCACCCAGTCCAACCTAGCACCCAGACCTGTCCAATCAACTAGACCATGGCACTAAGTGCCTCAGCCAGGCTTTTCTTGAACACTTCCAGCAATTGTGACTCCACCACCTCCCTGGGCAGCCCATTCCAATGCCAATCACTCTCTCTGGCAAGAACTTCCTCCTAACATCCAGCCCATACCTCCCCCAGCACAACTTGAGACTGTGTCCCTTTGTTCTGTTGCTGGTTGCCTGGGAGAAGAAACCAACCCCTACCTGGCTACAGCCACCCTTCAGGTAGTTGTAGACAGCAATAAGGTCACCCCTGAGCCTCCTCTTCTCCAGGCTAACCAATCCCAGCTCCCTCAGCCTCTCCTCGTAGGGCTGTGCTCAAGGCCTCTCACCAGCCTCGTCGCCCTTCTCTGGACACGCTCAAGCATCTCAATGTCCCTCCTAAACTGGGGGGCCCAGAACTGAACACAGTACTCAAGGTGTGGTCTAACCAGTGCAGAGTACAGGGGCAGAATGACCTCCCTGCTCCTGCTGACCACACCATTCCTGATGCAGGCCAGGATGCCACTGGCTCTCTTGGCCACCTGGGCACACTGCTGGCTCATGTTCAGGCAGGTATCAATCAGCACCCCCAGATCCCTCTCTGTTTGTCTGCTCTCCAGCCACTCCAACCGAGCCTATATCTCTGCATGGGGTTGTTGTGGCCAAAGTGCAGCTCCCAGCACTTGGAGCTGTTGAACCCCATCCCCATGTAGTAACTGAACATAAACCACTTGGAAAACCCAAAGAGTTGGCAGCTTTCTGCAAACAGACAGTAAAGCAGTGAAACCTGCTTGTTTACCAGCGCTGGGAGCTGAACCTAGAAGCCCTGTGTGGAAAGTGCAGGGCAGCCCACGTGTGTAACTGAAACTGCAATGGGACCTCAGACTGGGTGATCAGGGGCGGTTTGGAGCAACAACTTGTTTTGCAGAGAGGAGCTGTGCCGTGACGCATAGAGCTGTGGGCTTAGTTATTTATGAATCCTTGGGAGGTCGGTGGGGATCCTTGTCAGAAGCTGCAGTGCGTGTGGGAAACACAAAAAAAGGAGCTCTGCTAGTTACACAAAATTGAGGTCTGCTTGTTACCCAGTGATAGCAGAACCTCATCTAGCCAAGGCACTGATATGCTTCCCAAACTCTCTGAGGTGATGATCAGAAATGCCACGGAGCATTACGCCTGTGCTGAATTAGGGGATTCACCTGCTGAATGACCCATTCTGGCGTGGGATGCAAATTCATGGGCTGAGCTCATTGCTGCACAGCCCTGATGCACCTGACCTCTGACACTGAACCAGAGAGAGCACAGAGGCAGACAGGGCAGCCCTGAGGAGGGATTTTGGGGTGCTGATGGATGAGAAGCTCAACATGAGCCAGCAGTGTGCACTTGCAGCCCAGAAAGCCAACCAGATCCTGGGCTGCATCAGGAGAAGTGTGGCCAGCAGGTCGAGGGAGGTGATTCTTCCCCTCTACTCCACTCTGCTGAGACCCCACCTGGAATACTGCATCCAGTTCTGGAGCCCCCATTACAAGTGGGATGTGGAGATGCTGGAGCGTGTCCAGAGAAGGGCCATGAGGATGCTCAGAGGGCTGCAGCAGCTCTGCTGTGAGGACAGACTGAAAGAGCTGGGGCTGTTGAGTCTAGAGAAGAGGAGGTTCTGAGGTGACCTTCTTGTGGCCTTTCAGTATCCAAAGGGGGCCTACAAAAAAGTTGGGGAGGAACTTCTGAGGCTATCAGTGAGTGACAGGACTAGGGGGAATGGAGCAAAGCTGGAGGTGGGGAGATTCAGCCTGGACATGAGGAGGAAGTTGTTGAGCATGAGAGTGGTGAGAGCCTGGAATGGGTTGCCCAGGGAGGTGGTTGAGGCCCCATGGCTGGAGGTGTTTAAGGCCAGGCTGGGTGAGGCTGTGGCCAGCCTGCTCTAGGGTAGGGTATTTGCACCCATGGCAGGGAGGTTGGAACTAGATGATCCTTGTGGTCCCTTCCAACCCTGACTGATTCTATGAGTCTATGCTCCTTGTGACAACCATCTCCAGCAAGCAAGACAGCTGGACAGCCTGGAGTGTCAACTCAAGGCAAACAAAGGTGAGCATAAGCAAAGCTTAAGGAAGGCTAGACAAGGCATGGTCTGAATCAGTTACCACTTCTATTGAAGTGCAATTTTAAACCTGTGGATGCAAATATTAACAGAGTGCAATGCTGGTAACTGCTCAGATACAGATAGTGCCTTTCTGTACAAGGAGCAGAAGATGAGCCTAGGCACTTATAGCCTGAAGAGAGTCCTAGAGGTAAGGTCTTTAAGTCCTTCCCCAGTTAGGTCCAGACACAGCCACCGTGCAGTTTTCTGAAATGCCAGAGTGACATCAAACTTCTCCTGACAGATCCTTGTCTTGCCTGAAGCCTTCCTGGCTGCCACGTCTCGTGATTTCAGCGATACCTCAGCCCCCCTTGCTCAGAAACAGCTGCTGCCTAATGCGCTGCAGGACTTGTCAAGAGTGATACTTGAAGTAACAGAATTTCCATGAGAACTTCTGATCCCCAAACTGCCTGTTTATTTACAAGGGGAAGAAGAACAAGCGTTTCTTCTCACCTCAGGGGAATGGTGTAGTCAGCTCTTACATTGCTGAACAGGACAGTCTAGTAATTATTCCCTCAGCAGAGGTACTCTGCTCTTTGCAGAAGTGCTCTACGCAGTTATTTTCTCAGTGCCTGGGGCATCACATTTTTCCAGAGGTGCCAGTGCCATCAGTGCCATTTAATCTAGGGCTTGTAGGGCTCTCTGTTATTCTTCATAACTCACAGGTATGAAATCTGTCCTCATGGCCCCCTGGCATTTCAGGCCAACACAAAATCAATGGAACACAATGAATCATCAGCTGGCTTTAAAAAATTAACCCAGCTGCAGGCATCGTTGTAGCAGTAACAGAGAAGCACCACTATTAAACAGTCAGAGGTGTCATTGCTCAAGTCTTTGGGGTATTTCAGACTGATTCCTTTCCAACGTGTCGCTTCAGCAGCAAAGGGGAATCTTTTATAAGCTGATAAAGGGCTGCAGTAGCAGCTGACGTGATTTATGCTTAATAAAGGCCCCTTAGCGCCAGGAAAGAGGGGCCCTGCCAAATCTCAGGCATCTCGCAAGCCACTGCCATTGTCCCTGGGGCAGGAGCAGTGTTTAGGTTCCCTCTCCATCTCCGTAAACAAAAGGACAGCTGTACGCTTGGCTGGCTCCGGACCGGGCTCTTTGTGCGCGATTAGTGCCCCGCGCACATCATTCATGGCTCTTGAATAAAGATGACCTCTCGCAGGATGGGATGGGATGGGATGGGGGAAAAAAAGCCTCTTTATTCAGCAGAGCTTGGATTAGCATAAGGACGAGGAAATCGTTCCTTGGAAGTCACAGGAAGAACTAGATAAATAAATAAGCAAATTACAGGTTCCCTGCAAATACTCAGTGCTCAAGAGCTGGGTCTGGGAACTGCAAAATTCCAAGTAAAGTTATCCCAGATCAGTCACTGATGCTTGTGCCACTCCTTGCTCTCCAGTAAGAGCCCTGTATGGCCTAGCCAGCATACTTCTGCAGCTGGGAAAATGCCCCATCACAGAGGCTGTGGCCCAAAAGGAGTAGAAATGAAGCAAACAATGTGGCCAATGTGAACTAATTTCCACCACCTGATCCCTCCAACTCTCTCAGCTAGATAGGATGCTGCTTTGGTCAGTGGGTCTTGGAGTAGCAGTAATGTCTGCCTTCATTGTCCCAATCCTGTGTGCAGACTGGCGGGTCAGGCATCGGAGCTGTGCAAACAGACCATGTCCTACTGATTTTTTTCACATGCTGGGTTTCCTGGTCAATGAAAGGGAATTCAGCAGCTTATCACTATGTATGCTGCTGCAATTAAGAGCCCTGGGAGCAGAGGCAAATGAAGCTCTCCTCTCACAGCCCCCTCCACCTCCCATCCCTCCCCCATGCCCACAGGAACAGGCTATCTCTCACCACCCACCACACTAGCACAATTGCAACCCTTATAGTCGTCGCTGAGCTCCACCAAATTCACTTTGACCCAGCAGTCAGGGGCATGGCAACAAGCACCAGGGTGTTCTTCAGACCAAACCTTCACATCAGATTAGTTTTCATCTGAAGTCCTGCTGTGTCAACTGTAATGGCCCTTAGATACATGAATTTCTCTCCTGGAAGACTTAGCAACAGCCTGAGCTTGGACTCAAAATTAGCTAGAGGCAGCAAACAAGAATGAGATGAAGTTTAAGATTAAAGTAAATTCCAAACCTGTTTTTAATGCAGTGTTGCCACCTTCTTTTATTTCATCAGTACCCACAGTGGTTGCTGTTTTTCTGCAGGTCTCACTTCCTGAGAATCATTCCATCTCTCTTTTATCCTCTTTAACTGCACTCCTTTTGCTGAAAAAAACAAACAAACAGACTGAAAATGTGTCCCAGGCTGTAGTTGGAGTCTCCAAATGGAGGAGGCAAACAAAATTTAGAAAACAGATATTATTTTATGATATATGGTTTTCAAGTCAGTCTCATGACTTCTAACCCTCTGCAGCTGCCAGCACAATGAGCAAGCCAGAGTCTGCACTGCCACTCTTGTGTTCTGTAAAAGTTTCATGGCTCTCCAAAAGAAGCTGCAGCAGAAAAATGCATGACAACACAAAATAAGACTACTTGCCAAGCTGGCATCAGAATCCTCCATCGGTCTAAACAACTTTGGGGCAGAGATTAACACAGGCCAACTCAAGCTATAGGTAGCAATGTGATTTGCACAGGTGGGCATTATCCCCCTCTTTCTTAAAAGAATGAGAGGCCAAGTGTCCTGCTCTGATGTTGTGGTGTGTCACTGGAAAACTGGAAAGTAGGACATTACTGTTTCATGTAAACCACGCACCCGTGCAGCAGAACTGGAGCCTTCTGACAGCACAATGCCCAGGAATGTTGTTGAAGTATGAATTGCCTGTTGTGCATTAGTTCTTGGATTTCAAATAACAGAAAATGAGCCATTTGAAAGTTATTTCCATCAAAACCACTTGCATGCTCCTCCCACTTTTGCCTTTTTCCAGCTCCCTGCCCTGCACCTCATGTGTGTCTCATTCGTTTCTCTTAATCTCTGCTGGGGAGAAAAGCACATTTTGTCTTTAACAGAGGAAGCTAAACTCAGCATTTTGAACAGGTATCTCTGATATATATGATAGCTACACAGCTGCACCATTAACAGCCCTACTGGAGTTGCAGCCAAATCAGTGAGCAAGTCCATAAAGAACTGAAGCACAATAAATATCTGTGAACAAGGCTGTCAGAAGGCTCGAATGCATCAAAGGGAAAGCAGTAAACCTGACTGAGGGGACTTCTGGGAAGAGTAGCCAGTGAGAAAAGGTTATTAAAAGTCCTTACTATTAAAGAATTATTAATACAAGGGAACTCCTCCCACCCTTAGAAGTACTCTACTTTGTTATGGAAATGCTCCAGGTCCCATCTGTCTGGTTTTCTGCTGCAGATGAAATGAACCCAAAGGGAGTTTGTTACCACACATCTCCTGCAATGTAGCCTGGTGAATGCTGCCTAAAGAGGCTCCAACAAACACGTGGCAGCCAATCCTCCACCGTCAACAAGATTCTCATGTGACAGTTTTCTGCTTCCTTCTCATGCAGCTGGACATCTTGGCAGCAGGCAGGCAACTTGGGAGGGTGATGTGACTCGTATAGGGCTTTTACTGAGAACATGATCCAACAAGACAAAAATCCTAGTCTATGCTTGCATCATGTGCTGTCCTGGGTGCATGTGGGACATGAGAGATACATGCAAAGGAGATGCCTCTGCCAGAGAAATCAGACAAAATACTGTGGGCTTCAATAAGAGAACATCCATATGTACTTATCTCTCATCTTTCATCCTTTTTCTCCCCTGGAGAAAATTAATCATCCAGTACAAGTGGGAGTATTCAGGCAGGCTCCACTAGTCAGTGTTAGAAAAACCTGGGGCATAGAAAAAGAGGCCAACAAGAAGTCATAGACAGACTTCCCTCTTGTTTTATGGTATTCATGACCAGAAAAAACCCAAACCCAAACCAAAATAACAGATCAAACCCAAACAAGAGTGGATGGATTTGGGCCTTGCCACCTTGAAAGAAAAAGAGAAAATATGTAAGGACAGATATGCCAGTGAAAGAAAACCCCCATGTGAGACAAAGTGCTGAGACCCTCAGTATATAAGTAAAGCCAGGGCCCACCTGACCATCAGATTTCAAATGTGTGGCAACTTTTAAGTATGTGAGTGAATTAGATAAACTATTTCATGGTTTATATGGGTCATAAGTCAGGGAGATGAGAGGAGTGTAGGAGCTGTATGCCAGTCTTTGACTTTAATGTGGAAGATTAGCATGGCACCAGGATTATCTGACAAACCCCATGCCAGGTACTGCTGATTTGGGTCAAGCAAGCAGTTGAAATTAGCTCCTTGCCAAAGCACTCAGCCACATAACTGTCCGAGCATTACACACCCATATGACTCAGGCTCCTATTATCTTCAGCTTTATTCCACAATAATAAGAGACACAGATGTGAACTCCTGCAACAGAGGGGCCCTTGCAGCTGTGGCCAGCAGTGCTTCTGAGGGTCTGTCATCCTGTATAGTGCCAGGCCAGCAGCTGATCTATGTCTTTGCACTACTCCTCAGTTCTCCAGCTGAGAAGGCGAGCCCTACAAAATGGGTCAGTGTTTCTAGGAGACTTTGCCCTGGTCCTGCTATTGGTGTTTTGGGAGGATGAAGGCCTGGCAGAGGAAACATGGCATGTGCCTGCAAGTTGCCAGGAGTATTCCCAGCAAAGGACGAGCTTAGTGCCTTCACTGGCAGGGTGTCAGGTGAACACTGGCCTGGGAGAGGCTTGGGGAAGGTGATTCCTTCTGCCCCAGGGCACGCTTACTCCTGGCTCTGAAGCATGGGGGCTGTTGCCTCCTCTCCAGCGTGCAAATAGTAACGTGCAGTGGTTAGTTTTTTTATGTATCCATGGAGCCACCTCCCCAGGATGCTTTCCTGCAGGGCACATACAGGAAACTAGGAGAGTAGGAAGGAACACAGGAGGGAGTGAGGCACTCGGAGGAGACTCCATGGCACCTGTGTGACAGGTAGCCTGGAGATACAGGCTTTCAAGGGTTCTTTTCTGCAGACTGGATTTATAAAGCTGGAGGTTTATAATCTTGCAGTGGGAAAGCCATGGCACATTGCCTGTCTCCTGCTGGCTTCATGTGGGCTTTCTTCAATCTTAATTTTTAACCTGCTTCTTGCTTAAAAGCCTTTGTTTCAGTGTGGGGCCATGAGTTCAGTCTGGTCTGTGGCATAAGCCACATGAAAAGCAATTGTAGAAACTTGTATTTTCTACTAGGATGGCATTTGTGTGCCACCACATGGAAAGAGATGTGCAGGAGACCAAGCATCTCCCGCACTGCCCATGGCTGTGGCATGTCCAGCATGAAAACACAGCTCAAACCATACTTTTTGGAGTATGAACCACCCTCAAAAACCCCAGGAAAAAAATAGTTGCTTCAAGCCTCAACACAGGCTTTGAAGCAATGAATCCTAGCTTTTGCTGTAGTATGGCAAATCGATGCAGTGTTTGCAAACATTTGCAGGCATAGCATGGTAAAACAAATGCCACCAGTCCTCTAGCAAAATGCATGGTTTATTTTGTGTCTCACACACAAATATTTGTTCTGTTCTTTGGGAGCAGATGAGCGAGAGCAGTGAAGCAGCCTCTCCAATCACACAGTATCACAGTATCACAGTATCATCAGGGTTGGAAGAGACCTCACAGATCATCAAGTCCAACCCTTTACCACAGAGCTCAAGGCTAGACCATGGCACCAAGTGCCACATCCAACCTTGCCTTGAACAGCTCCAGGGACAGCGACTCCACCACCTCCCCGGGCAGCCCATTCTAGTAGCCAATGACTCTCTCAGTGAAGAACTTTCTCCTCACCTCCAGCCTAAATTCCCCCTGGTGCAGCCTGAGGCTGTGTCCTCTCGTTCTGGTGCTGGCCACCTGAGAGAAGAGAGCAACCTCCTCCTGGCCACAACCACCCCTCAGGTAGTTGTAGACAGCAATAAGGTCACCCCTGAGCCTCCTCTTCTCCAGGCTAACCAATCCCAGCTCCCTCAGCCTCTCCTCGTAGGGCTGTGCTCAAGGCCTCTCACCAGCATCCTCACCCTTCTCTGGACACGCTCAAGCATCTCAATGTCCCTCCTAAACTGGGGGGCCCAGAACTGAACACAGTACTCAAGGTGAGGTCTAAGCAGTGCAGAGTACAGGGGCAGAATGACCTCCCTGCTCCTGCTGACCACACCATTCCTGATGCAGGCCAGGATGCCACTGGCTCTCTTGGCCACCTGGGCACACTGCTGGCTCATGTTCATCTCCATGCAGGAGCTCTGGCTGTATGTGATGTCTCCAGCTTTGTGCAAGCACAGAGATAAAAGTGAATGGTCAACCCGGGACCCAGCTTGGCTCCTGTAGTGCTGTAAAAATTCATTTTATACAGGCTGTTATCTTTCTGCTTGAATGGAAGGTTATTTTTATACTAGATAAAACCTAACAGGCTCTTCCTTTTTTCTTACAAAGAATATATCCTTTATAGTCCATCCCTTTCCTCTGATGGACAGAAATAGTAATCTCATCCTTCTCCCACCTCCAGTGCTACCTCCAATCCTGCTGAAAGGTAGCAGTGCCATGGGGACAACGATCAGTCCGTCTGCCCCACAGCTTGCCAGCTCACAGCATAGGGAGAGAACATCAGCAAGAGAGTATTTCATTTGTCCTCCAACCCTCCCAGCACCAAAGCAGCTTACAGGGGATTGCTGGAGGAAACAGCTTGCACAAACCATCAAGCCACCAGCTGAAAAAAAAGTGCAAACATGGTTTCCTTCCTGCCCATGCCTGTTAGTAAGGGGTTTTCAGCACAAGTGGATAGGGAGGGGATATAAATACGTTTACAGCTCAAGAGAATATGCTGCATCACCTCCGCTGCTGCAAGCCTCTCTGCGGGCTCCCAGGCCCTATGGAGGGTGTCTGCCCTTGCCAGGGTAGGAGTTATGTAAGGATGTGGCTGTGGAGAGAGGTCAGTTTTATGGAGGCCTTACCTCCTCACCCACAAAAGGCAGCAAGGGAGGCAGGGCAGTGGAACACCAGCACTAAAGAAGAAGAACAGCAAGGATGATGCAGGTGAATGTAGCATCTGCAGGGAAATGCCAGACGTGGGAAGGGCTCAGTTCCCTTAGAGCCTGGGGCAGTTCCAGACCTTCTTAGGTTTCATGCAGGCAATGAGGAATTTGCCTCTTTTTCTCCTCTGAAGCATTTTTCCACTCATCATGCCTTCTGTATCCATGCTCCATTTGTTTGTGCCAACAGCAGGATCCCTGTCTGAGCAGTAACGGCTTGTATTTACTGACCAGAGCAAGCTCAGCTGGGGAGAGAATGAGACCTTGCAGCTGTTTGCTGCCCACCACACACTTCAGCCCTCCAGAGACCCAGGCAGCTCATGTCTCCATGTGAGGACTGTTGGGAGGATCAATTAGCATACATGAGATGGTTACCTGAGATAGCCCAGGGCTGGATTCAGTGATTCAGGAGCTCCCTCTGTTTCTAATCTTTGCACAGACGTTAAAAGACAGAAATGTTAAGCACTGTCAGATTGTGTTTGCTGAGGGACAGATGCCTACAGCAGACAGGGTGGGGAGCACCATGAATGGGTACAATGAGTAGCGAGGAGGGCCTGGAGTGTGGCTGTTAGCAGGTGTAACAGTACACATACAGATTTGACTCAGTTCCCTGTGCAGAAGGTGTACATGGAGGGCGTTGCACCCCAGGGGCCCTCTGCAGCTGCAAATGCAGCATCTCAGGATCCTGGAGCTGAATGCACCAGGCATTGGACCTCCCTGAAGCTACTCTCACCCTGCCACTCTCTCTGTTTCCTGCATCAATGAGACATAGACATGGAACGTCTCCAAGGGCAGGCAGGAGGAAAGGGGAGATGACAGGGACACTGGCAAGAGAGAGGAGTGCCTGGGGGCTTGTGATGGTTTGGGGGTTACCCCGCCCCCCCACACTTTTGAATTTGCCCCAGCTAACTCAGACGGACCCTGGGAATATAGATGAAGCAATTTATTTACAGCTAGCAGAATTTACAAGCAGCTATTTACAATATATACAGTTATATACAATTATATACAGAAATATACAAAAGGATAAACAATACAAAAGCACAACTCCCCTCCCAGAAACCTGAGTCCCCAGGAGGGTCTCTCAAACCACCCCAACACCTCCCCCCGGCCCTCTCAACCTTACCCCAGTTCTCAGGAAGAAGAGAGGTGCAGCCAAGAGGTTAGGGAGCAGGGTTAGTAGGAGCAGGGTTAATGAGATGTGACCAGGTCTAAGGCAAAAGCAAAAGTGAGAAACAAAATGGAGAAAAAGTCTTTCTTCTTCCCAGAGTTCTCAGCGTGACTGTGAGAGAAGTTGACATCAATTGTTTTCATTTCATTGCCTGTTATCTAGTTCTTTTACCAAAACATCCCAGCTTGCTTCAAACTAGCACAGGGCTGTGGCAGCCCAGCACTCCAAACGCTGACCCCAGAGAGGGACTGTTTGCTGTAGAGGTTGGGTCACATTTGTCAGACACAGGTGTACTCTATTTCTTTTCCTGCCTGTCTGTGCTAGCTGCGGGCCCATATGCTGGCTTGCTGGCAGCTCTGGGCGCCCGGGGAGCAGTGTGCCTCTGGTCAGATGGCAGGTGGCTTCATTCACGCGGGGAGCTGGCTCAGAGATGCACCCTCAGGTGCTGGCTCTGCTTTCCTATTGCCCAAGGCACCAGCTTTCACCACAAGCCAGTCCTGGCTATGGCACTGTGCCCTACTGAGTGTCACAAGGGGAGCCTACTACAGCTTACAGGCCTGTCAGGATTCAGATATTGTCCTTGGAATGCTTGAAGTGAGCAGAGCAGCACGCCCCATTTTACAGAGTACTGCTGCCCTGAGTCCAAGTTCTTCTCTCACATTTAACTGTAAGTTTGCCTTGCTTCTGTGATCGCTTCATTTCTATTTGCATGCCAGGCTCCCCCATCCTCCCCATCCGAACATGCAGATATCTGTCAGAGAGCAACCCCTGTGCAAGCATCTTTTCCACAGTGCCTTATAACGCTAAGTGATACTGAAACTGCCGAGCCCAGGACTGCTTTGTGGTCATTATCCAGCTGTGACTTGAAGGGGCTGAGAGGGATGCCATGCTGCAAGCCTTCCCCGCTCACTTCTGGAGAAGAAAGGAGGGAGAACAACCAGCCCTGATTAAAAGCCTTTTTTTCCTTCTTTTCTAAAGAGGTCTCCGCATACAAAGATTTGGTTCAAGGAGCATTAAAATCACTGCTGTCAGTTCAGAAAGAAGGGGCTGAAGGGAATCTGGGCCATTGGCATTGTGCGCGGGTTGCTATGGCAATCCCCGCAGAAGGAGGCTTTAATAGGCTTTCTTCCCAGGGAACTCCCAACTGCAGCTCGCAGGCTGCAGCGCGGCGCGGGCAGAGCCTCCCCATCAACAGCAGCTCGATGGAAAATTCTGCTGCCTATTGACATCCTCCCTTCGGAAGCAGGGTGACAAGGAAGGTGTTTGAAGATCACCTAGTGCTGGCTGGTGATAGAAAGAGGGCACAGGCAACGCTGCAGAGAGACCCACGGGCGGCAGCAGCAAATGCAAAGGGATCGGCGAATTTCTGTGCATAAGACAGGCGTCCTGAGTGACTTCATGTACTGTGATGATCCACCTGCACACATGGGGAGGTCACAGAATCACAGAATTCATAGAATCAACCAGGTTGGAAGAGACCTCCAAGATCATCCAGTCCAACCTAGCACCCAGCCCTGTCCACTCAACTAGACCATGGCACTAAGTGCCCCAGCCAGGCTTTTCTTCAACACCTCCAGGGACAGTGCCTCCACCACCTCCCTGGGCAGCCCATTCCAATGCCAATCACTCTCTCTGGCAAGAACTTCCTCCTAACATCCAGCCTAGACCTCCCCCAGCACAACCTGAGACTGTGTCCTCTTGTTCTATTGCTGGTTGCCTGGGAGAAGAGACCACCCCCCACCTGGCTACAATGTCCCTTCAGGTAGTTGTAGACAGCAATGAGATCACCCCGAGCCTCCTCCTCTCCAGGGTAAACACCCCCAGCTCCCTCAGCCTCTCCTCATAGGGCTGTGCTCCAGGCCCCTCACCAGCTTTGTTGCACTTCTCTGGGCACCTTCCAGCACCTCAACATCTCTGTTGAATTGAGGAGCCCAGATCATAGAATCATAGAATCATAGAATCAACCAGGTTGGAAGAGACCTCCAAGATCATCCAGTCCAACCTAGCACCCAGCCCTAACCAGTCAACTAGACCATGGCACTAAGTGCCTCAGCCAGGCCCCTCCTCAACACCTCAAGGGACAGGGACTCCACCACCTCCCTGGGCAGCCCATTCCAATGCCAATCACTCTCTCCACCAACAACTTCCTCCCAACATCCAGCCTATATCTCCCCCAACACAACTTGAGACTGTGTCCCCTCTTGAACACCAACTGATCACCCTCTACTCTTTTCAGCAGAAGCTTCAGGGAATACCAGGTAATTCACAGTATCACACACAGGCTTACCTGCAAAATACCTTAAATATTGTGGATTAGGGAAACATATTTTAACTTAATGGAAAGAGAGAAAGATTAGGGATTGAACATGAGGCTGTGAGAGAGGATATCTCTGGGCTCTGGCAGACCTTCATTTTGTGATATCTGGCAAGGCACATAAATCCCTCTGTGCTTCTTTTCCTCTGTGCCACCTGTAAGCTGGTAATATTACAAGCTATTGTTTACATTGCTGAGTGCTACAAGATTAAGTCATTTTGGTGTTCTTCTCTGTGTATTAGTGTTATAACAGGTAATCTAATGTAAAGAAAGGACAGTCAAATATACATGTCTATCTTACTGGGGAAATGAAAACTCCTCACCAACCTGGCATATGAAAGATTTTCCTTTCTCATCAGTAAATACTTTGGAGCAAAGAAACTCTCTGCTGAAACCAGAAATCCCCACGTTATTATATTGTTTAGCACAGAGCTAACCCACAGGTCTCAAAAGGTCATGAGTTAGAGTCAACCTGCTATACCTCTGTTTTCCATTTCATCTGCCATCCTAATGGTTCTTTCTTGTTAATGTAGGAATAATTAATGCATTAGTTGAATAAAAACTGCAGTCATTGTAGTAGTCAACTGTGTGGCTGGGAGGAAAAAAAAGGAACCAGAATTATATTACCTTTTAAAATGAGTAGAAAAAAATCACTTGGGTGAGATGAGTCAGGATAGAACATCAATAGATAAAGGTCTGAATGCTTCAGTCCCTACTGAGTTCCTGTAGGTCTGCCAGAATTATGCCATTTCCTCGTGTTGTATAAGGAGATTACTGCCCTCACAATATTAACAGCAGATTCAAAGTCAGGAAACGTGTGAAGGTCTTGGCTTCTGTGTCATTTTTTGTCATCTCAGTTACAGGGAAGCTTTAAAAACTACTTACAAAAAAGTGGGGAAATTGCCTGCGCTCCTTCTACTTCTCACCACTAACGGAGATGAGTCACATGTAGGAACCATAGAATCATAGAATCAGTCAGGGCTGGAAGGGATCAGAAGATTCTTCTAGTTCCAACCCCCCTGCCATGGGCAGGGACACTCTACTCTAGATCAGGCTGGCCACAGCCTCAGCCAGCCTGGCCTTAAACACCTCCAGCAATGGGACCTCAACCACCTCCCTGAGCAACCCATTCCAGGCTCTCACCACTCTCATGCTGGACAACTTCCTCCTCACATCCAGGATGAATCTTCCCACCTCCAGCTTTGCTCCATTCCCCCTAGTCCTCTGATAGCCTAAAAGTCCCTCCCCAGCTTTTTTGTAGGCCACTTCAAATTCTGGAAGGCCACAAGAAGGTCACCTCAGAGCCTCCTCAGCCCCAACTCTTTCAGTCTGTCCTCATAGGAGAGCTGCTCCAGCCCTCTGATCACCCTCATGGCCGTAGACAAGCTATAGCAGCCCCTTCTCTGTCACTAGTGGACTGTTGTGCCATGAATGTTGTTTTTACTAGCTGATAGATATTATATGCAGAGGAGCAAAGCAAGTCCCCCAAACCCCACAGCAACTTGCAAGCAAAGGTGGAGAGTTCTTGAGCCTTTTCTTGCACTTCAAGCTTCTTCCTTAACTCGATTATATAACTCAGCTAGATTATGTAAGACTGAAAATCCAGGAGGCAGTCTACTCTTCAGCACACCAGACAATGCAAAGACAGCACGGGGTCATAGAATCATAGAATCACAGAATCAACCAGGTTGGAAGAGACCTCCAGGATCATCCAGTCCAACCTAGCACCCAGCAATCCAGTCCAACCTAGCACCCAGCCCTATCCAATCAACTAGACCATGGCACTAAGTGCCTCATCCAGGCTTTTCTTGAAGACCCCCAGGGACGGTGCCTCCAACACCTCCCTAGGTCATCCTTTTATTGAAGATTTGTGCTTTGGAGCCACGGCAAGAGGAAAGGCTAAAGAACTTGAGGGTCTCTACATGGAAATTTACACTGAATCCTGCTTTTTAAAACATCACATACATGTGATTGTAACTAATCTGCATCAAATTGCACTGCTAGTCTCGGCAAGGTTAAGCTTCAACAAGTACTTTTCTTCTCCCTTTCAAAAGCTACTCATTTGCATTTCTTATTTTCTCACCTTTCTTTCCCCAAAACCCCAAATGTCAAAGGATCAAAGGATTATATTATTTGTAACACTGAAGACTATGCTGGGCCCTTGCTTCCCAGAGCCCCTAAGAGGTCTTGTGCTCGGAGCTGGAACACAACTGTATTATCTGAATAACCAGGGTTTCCCTGGATTCAGAACATCTATTCTTACAGCAGATATGAGGACTTAATCCACTCAGTTTTGCTCCCTGAAGATTCGACCAAAGTTTATGCAGTGCTGGCTAGTCAGAAGGCATTCAGAAATTGCCACAAAACCTCCTTTGGAGCAGCAGCTAAAGCTGCCGGCTGATTACAATGGATGAGCTCATGCTTTTCCCTGCAACAAGCTCCTCTTTGTTCAGGCCCCTGGGGATGGGAGATGTGAATGGCAGGGAATACACCGACTATCAGGGTCAGATGATGCAGGAGTAAGAACTTAAATTGTTTTCAGCGATGGGTCGGTTACAAAGGTTAAAAAATAGGTTTTACAAATATGCTCGGCCAGAGGGGAGAGCTTTTTGTGCAAAACCCACTCAGCTCCGCTCTCTTCTGGGGATCAGTAGTATTTGCCCAGGCACTACCGAGCCTGATCTCTCTCCCAGTTACAGACTTCTGGCTTCACACAGCAGAGCAGTGATTTTACAGTCTGCAGTGCTGCTCTGCGGTGCTGAACGCCAGCCCTTTAATTTCACCCTTCAATTACCATAACTACATTTTCCCCTACCAAAGCAATGTTGTAGAACCAACAGGCGAATAATAAACTACCTCTGGTATGTCCAACTAGAAGGCATCCTGCTACAAAAAATAAAAAGTAAGGAACGAATCAGAAAGGCATTTTAGACATTATGGTTTTATTTAGATTTGTCATCCCCCCTCCAAAAAAAAAATCACTCAAGTGAAGTTCTTTCTGTCCAGCATCTTTATTGCTGATCGGAATGAGGGGATTGAGTCCAGCATCAGTAAGTTTGCAGATGACATCAAGCTAGGAGCAGGTGTGGAGCTGCTGGAGGGTAGGAGAGCCCTGCAGAGGTACCTGGACAGGCTGGATGGGTGGGCAGAGGCCAGTGGGATGAGATTTAACAAGGCCAAGTGCAGGGTCCTACACTTTGGTCACAACAACCCCAAGCAGTGCTACAGGCTGGGGACTGAGTGGCTGAGAGCAGACAGGAAGAAAGTGACCTGGGGGTACTGGTGGAGAGTAGCTAAACATGAGCCAGCAGTGTGCCCAGGTGGCCAAGAGAGCCAATGGCATCCTGGCCTGCATCAGGAACAGTGTGGCCAGTAGGACAGGAGAGGTTATTCTTCCTCTGCACTCAGCACTGGTCAGGCCACACCTTGAGTACTGTGTCCAGTTCTGGGCTCCTCAATTCAAGAGAGATGTTGAGATACTGGAACATGTCCAGAGAAGGGCAACAAAGCTGGTGAAGGGCCTGGAACACAAATCCTATGAGGAGAGGCTGAAGGAGCTGGGGGTGTTTAGCCTGGAGAAGAGGAGGCTCAGGGGAGACCTCATTGCTGTCTACAACTGGGAAGCTGTAGCCTGGCTGTAGCCGGGGGGGTTTGGTCTCTTCTGCCAGGCAACCAGCAACAGAACAAGGGGACACAGTCTCAGGTTGTGCTGGGGGAGGTCTAGGCTGGATGTTAGGAGGAAGTTCTTGCCAGAGAGAGTGATTGGCATTGGAATGGGCTGCCCAGGGAGGTGGTGGAGGCACCGTCCCTGGACGTGTTCAAGCAAAGCCTGGCTGAGGCACTTAGTGCCATGGTCTAGTTGACTGGATAGGGCTGGGTGCTAGGTTGGAGTGGATGATCTTGGAGGTTTCTTCCAACCTGATTGATTCTATGATTCTTGCCAAATGAAACCTCATTCAGAACAATAACAGAGACTGCAAAAAAACTGATCAATGGCTGAAAAGAAAGAAGGGATTTACATTAAAAACCTGGGGACACTAACAGAGACTGCAAAAACTGATGAATGGCTTGAAAAGATTAAGAAGGGATTTATGCTAAAAACCTAGGGACTATTAATTCAGGTTCCTATTTTGAGACCAGCTTGATGGGAGGAGACCAAACCAAAGACAGGAACAAATTCAGAAAAGATGCCAAAATAGGCTAGTTTACTACAGGAACAAGTAGTGGAAGTATCAAAAATATTAAGCCACATGATACATACTTGGATCAAGAACCATCAAGAAAACATGGAGTTGGTGTACTTCTCTTCTGGGAGTCCTGCCTTTTAAAACAATGCAATAAATAGAGCTGGATGAATAATTTTGCAGAAATAAAGACAAGGCTGTTAGCCTGAAATGAATCACAGCTGATGAAGTTGATGTCATATTACTGAACTGAAGGGATTTCCTCCAGCCCAGGAGCATTCCGAGTGGCATCTCTGCTGAACAGCGTGCTCAGACTGCCACCTGATGGCTCAGCTTTGCTTTCCTCTCACCCAGCTGCCTCCAAGCTGTAACAGAGCTGTCCCTCCTAAGCTAAAAGTGCTGCCCAAATGCTCGCTTGCTCAGGAAGGGGCACCTTTGCTGTTACATTCCTGCCTGTGAAGAGACACCTTTGCTGCTACATTCGTACCTGCAATTGTCAGTTTGATAAGCAGACTGGTCTGCTATGGGTAGTCCCTTCCAGCCCCTAACATTCTGAGATGCATCTCAGTGTGTCTATCTGGGAGACATGCTGAGGCACTGAGTGGGGCTTAGAGGGTCAGAGACTGATCTGAGATGAGGGTACAGCACACTGTCTGGGGGAGGATAGGCCTGAGAGGTCATCCACTGCTCCAGGTCATTCTCCAATAGGAAGGAAACATCTCCAAGAAACACAGGTCTATGGATTGCAGAAGACACCTTCAAAACCCACATTTTGCTTCTTAAATAAAGCCACTCTCAGTTAATACTCCATTCTGCCTTCTAAAATTCCCCCACATTTGGAAATTTGCCTGACAAACCTTCTATGAACACATCACAGCATCAATAGATGAGGGGTGGGCAGCTGATGGACCTGAGCAAGGCCTTTGACACTGTCACACTGTCCCACAACACATTCTGGTCTCCTAGCTGGTGACACATGGGTTTGATGGGTGGACCACGAGATGGGTAAAGAACTGGCTTGATGGCCACACCCAGAGAGTGGCTGTCAAAGGCTCCATGTCCAAATAGAGGCCAGGGACAAGTGGAGTCCCTCAGGGATCAGTCCTGGCACCAGTCTTGCTCAACATCTTTGCAAGTGCCATGGACAAAGGCATTGAGTGCACCCTCAGCAAGTTTACTGACAACACCAAGCTGTGTGGTGCAGCAGACACGCTGGAGGGAAGGGATCCATCCACAGGGACCTGAACAGGCTGGAGAGGTGGGCACAAGCCAAGCTCATGAGGTTCAACAAGACCAAGTGCAAGGTCCTGCAGCTGGGTTGAGGCAATGCCAAGCACAAATCCAGGCTGGGCAGTGAGTGGCTGGAAAGCAGCCCTGAGGAGAGGGACTTGGGGGTGCTGGTGGACGAGAAGCTCAACATGAGCCAGCAGTGTGCACTTGCAGCCCAGAAAGCCAACCAGAGGCTGGGCTGCATCAGAAGAAGTGTGGCCAGCAGGTCGAGGGAGGTGATTCTTCCCCTCTACTCTGCTCTGCTGAGACCCCCACCTGGAGTACTGCATCCAGTTCTGGAGTCTCTATTACAAGAGGGATGTGGAGATGCTGGAGCATGTCCAGAGAAGGGCCACAAGGATGATCAGAGGGCTGCAGCAGCTCTGCTGTGAGGACAGACTGAAAGAGTTGGAGCTGTTGAGTCTAGAGAAGAGGAGGCTCCCAGGTGACCTTCTTGTGGCCTTCCAGTGTCTGAAAGGGGCCTAAAAAAAAGATGGGGAGGGACTTTTTAGGCTCTCAGGGAGTGACAGGCCCAGGGGGAATGCAGCAAAGCTGGAGGTTGGTAGGTTCAGCCTGGATGTGAGGAGAAAGTTGTTCAGCATGAGAGTGGTGAGAGGCTGAAATGGGTTGCTCAGGGAGGTGGTTGAGGTCCCATTGCTGGAGATGTTTAAGGCCAGGCTGGATGAGGCTGTGGGCAGCCTGCTCTAGGGTAGGGTGTCCCTGCCCATGGAACTAGATGATCCTTGTGGTCCCTTCCAGCCCCGACTGACTCTCTGACTCTATGAAATGAGGGTGACTCACTCTGGGAGTATATGTTGGCGCTAGGTAACCTCCACCGAGCTGCAGCCTGGTTCATCTTCTGCTTTATGATGCTGCAGAGGAAACACAAGATTTTTGCTTGGTCTCTGCCAATGCAGCAAAAGCAGCCTCTTCCTTCAGCAGCCTGTGTAGGAGTCAGACATGATCATGTCCTTGAATGCCTCATCCACCCTGGTGAACACAGGACCTTGCTCGCATTGTCCCTTGCAATCAGATGCAGGATTTGACAGCAAGGAAGGAGACTGTTTTATCTTCTGCACTGAGGACAGTAGGCATGACCTCTGGGGAGAGGCTGTCCAGGTCCTCTTCCAGAGACACAATTCCATCTGACTTTTATAGGAAAAAGACCTTATTCTGTCTGATATTCAGTTTCCATGAGGGGCTCTACCACCTGCCAGCACCTGTTTAGACATACTGCAGCCTGAGGTTGGCTTTCTAGCTTGAACAGATGAATGCAGAACAGCTGCAGAGACTGTTCAAGCTGCTAGAATATAAAATAAGAATGACTGAAATATTGGTTTGTGTCCTTATGTATCTCTGGTTCTCAAGAGAAACTGCAGGCAATGATTACATACAGCAAGTTGTGGTTTTATCTTTCCCAAAAGGAACCCAGGAAGAATCTCATAATTATCTTTTAAACAGCTATATCTTTAAAACAGTCTCTCCTATTCCTCTGCTGGGGCTTGAAGCTGATGAGAATGCAAGTATTCACGAGGGGACCATTTGTAGGAAGCCAACAGAAAGGACAATTTAACTTTATTTAAGGATCCTTGTGGCTAAAACACAAATCCCTCTAGCATCTCATACTCTCTAATAAAAACAGAAGCAACAATATTCTTGCAGATCAGCTGTATCAGAGGAATACAGATATTGAATCTGGTATATAATAAGCCAGGTTTCACTATGACAATAGTGAGACACTAGAGCAGAGGCCTAAAAACAGGTTTACTTTCCATCCCTGGAGGTAATGAATGCTCAATGGAAAATACTCTGAGCAATCCACCAAACTTCAAAGTCAGACCTGTTTGGAGCAGGAAATTGGACTGGGTGACCTCCAGGGGTCCCTTCCACCCTAAATTATTCCTTGTTTTTCTTGACTCCATGATGCAAACAAGTTTTTGTGGCCTTTCATGGATAGGAAACCCATCCTAGCCTTGCACTCTGGAACGTGTCCAGAGAAGGGCAACAAAGCTGGTGAGGGGCCTGGAACACAAACCCTATGAGGAGAGGCTGAGGGAGCTGGGGTTGTTTAGCCTGGAGAAGAGGAGGCTCAGGGGGGACCTCATTGCTGTCTATAACTACCTGAAGGGAGGTTGTAGCCAGGTGGGGGTTGGTCTCTTCTGCCAGACAACCAAAACAGAACAAGGGGACACAGTCTCAAGCTGTGCTGGGGGAGGTCTAGGCTGGATGTTAGGAGGAAGTTCTTGCCAGAGAGAGTGATTGGCATTGGAATGGGCTGCCCAGGGAGGTGGTGGAGGCACTGTCCCTGGACGTGCTGAAGAAAAGTCTGGCTGAGGCACTTAGTGCCATGGTCTAGTTGACTGGCTAGGGCTGGGTGCTAGGTTGTAGTGGATGATCTTGGAGGTCTCTTCCAACCTGCTTGATTCTATGATTCTGTGATCAGAAAATGACTTGAACACTGTCTCTCCTTCCATGGGAAGGGTGCACCAACAGCTACAAAGTTGGTGATTCATGTAGTGGTCATGTCAGCTCAAGTCCTGCATCATCACCTCTTGGAAGCTGCTCTAGCAGCTGAGGTTAACCAGCATGAGTATGTGTTATCCCAGGTTTCAGTAAACTCCAAGAGACTCCCATTACCTTTAAGCAAACACAAGGCTTCAAATCCAACTGACCAAACACAGTTCAGGGACTGTATATCTCACCCTTTCCTTTTCAAAATCCCCATTCAGCCTAGGATATTTCTTACTCATCATAATAGCTTTTCCATAAACTCTTCCTTCAACCTCTACGTCAGAGCTGATCCTCTTTCACCACCCAAAAGCAAAGCTTCTTCATTAACAGCAGCTGCCTGCAGTATTTCTTGGGCCTGTGTGGACCTCTTCTTTGCCCAAAATGCATTTTTTTTCAGTTGCTTTCCTAAAGCCCACCTGAGATGGACAAAATAACAATTTTCTGGAGACCTCTTCCCTACATTCTTTTACAGAATACACTCCTAAAGATTTTTTTGTCAAGGTCAATGTTACATTTATTATCAAAGCTTCCAGCTTTGTAATTGCACCCTGCAGATGCATGATCCCATGAACACAGCACTATAGGGGTGACCTAATTGCTGTCTACAACTACCTGAAGGGAGGCTGTAGCCAGGTGGGGGTTGGCCTCTTCTGCCAGGCAACCAGCAACAGAACAAGGGGACACAGTCTCAGGTTGTGCTGGGGAAGGTCTAGGCTGGATTTTAGGAGGAAGTTCTTGCCAGAGAGAGTGATTGGCATTGGAATGGGCTGCCCAGGGAGGTGGTGGAGTCGCTGTCCCTGGAGGTGTTGAAGAAAAGCCTGGCTGAGGCATTTAGTGCCATGGTCTAGTTGATTGGATAGGGCTGGGTGCTAGGTTGGACTGGATGATCTTGGAGGTCTCTTCCGACCTGGTTGATTCTATGATTCTGTGATCATCCTGAGCCAGTGAGGAGCTGGTCTCAGTGCTCGCGAGGATAAGCATGGAGAGAAAGCTCCACCACAGTGCTGAGACCTCTTGGGAGAGCTGCCAAAACTCAGTGTCCCAGCAAGCCTCCATTCCCTGAGGTAGGATGTGAACTGCAGAGTAAACAGGGAGCTGAGGTCTCACTGTGCTCCAAGTCCATTCTCATACAAGGTGCTAAGAACAGAGATAATTCACCTTTCTTTTATTTCCCCCTCCCCAGTCTATTCAGTGCTCTGGAACACACTAAAACTGAACAGATCTCTGCTACATGTTTTGAGCAGCTCTGATTGGAAAATTCTTAACCTACCACCTCTTTCAGTTCAATTTTCACTCTATATTTGCCTGATTTTACAGCTACTCAGTGTGAACTGCTGTTCACTATAGAGCCCTTCATGGCCTGAAAACCTTGGAGACGGCTTGTGAAGAAGCACTGAAACATGCCTGAATGGACACTCGGTGTCCCCTTATGGACAATCATTACCTTCACAGATTTCAACATGATGGTGAGCAACAACCTAGGCAACATGTGCTCTGTGGCCAGTCACCAGGCTGGAACGTTTCTCAGTTCTGTTGCTATTACAAGTCCTGCTCAGTGAGGTCCCAGAGGATCAGAGTAGATCAAGGCTAACAGCATCCACTGCCTACCCTCCTGACCCTGCTATATCTTTTTTTCCATGCTGCCAGATATGAAACCATGGGAGCTGTTGTAGTGCTCTGGTGGGACTCCTACATGGCACAAGCTAGAGTCTGCCTGCCAAAGACTAGCCCTTTGCCTGCAGCAGAGGAGAATTATTTTCCCTTGTTCTATGAATGTGTGTCTTTTAGGACTCAAGCCTGTGACATGCTGCATCATGCAGTGTTACCAGAAAGGAAAATAAATGGGCTGTGTGTCATGCTCAGGGGTGAATTAAATGGCTGTTGAGTAGCCCAGCTTCCTCAGCTAGCAAAAATCTTCTGGAAGTACTGAGGCACACCAACCTCTGGTAATTTGTCATAGTGTCCTTGGTCACTGAAACATTTGGCAATGCACTGGCGCTTGCATATCCCCTCTGAGAAGAGTGTGACCAGCACAACCTCTAGCTGACACCTTGTTCTCCAAAAATCTTGAGGTTCTAATAGGGCCCTGGAGGCAAAGGATGGGAGGAAATGAGCCCATCGTGGTGTGCCCTGGGATTTCTGAAAACATGTTCATTCAGACACAGACTTGCTGAGATCTTGTTTGCTCTTCAAAGCAATCCCAGAGACAAACCTGCCAGCTGAAACATAGAGTCCTTCATGTAAGCCAAAGCAAGTACCAGCTGTGAAAGGGCTGACTATAATTGACTTCACTTCTTTCCATCAGCTCATGCAAACAGCTGCAAGGCATCTCTGAAAGTTACAGCCCTGGCTTTGGTGTAGATGAAAAAGAAATGGGGGAAGATGTGTGCAGAAGCTGGTGGTGTCAGAGGTAGCCTGCAAAAGCAATCATAGCCTGCAGGAGTATTAATGTACTGATGGAGCAAGTTCATAGATTATTTCAACAGTCCCCCTGCTAATCCTCAGTTCTGAAAGATCTGTGGTTGATATAATATGTACAAAGTGTTCAAGGGCAGGAGGCATGGACACAGTGCTCCTTCTTCATGTAGAGTCATAGAGTAGAATCATAGAATCAGTAAGGGTTGGAAGGGACCACAAGGATCATCCAGTTCCAACCCCCCTGCCATGGGCAGGGACACCCTACCCTAGATCAGGCTGCCCACAGCTTCATCCAGCCTGGCCTTAAACACCTCCAGTGATGGGGTCTCAACCACCTCCCTAGGCAACCTATTTTAGGCTCTCACCACTCTCATGCTGAAGAACTTCCCCCTCACATATCCCATCTCCTCCTCCTCAAGTATCCCAAGCGCCCTACAGAGCCCCCAGGCCATCACACAACCAGCACAAGGTTGAGCTCATCCAGAGCTTGGGACATGTCTTCTCCATTCCAGGCTGCCAGGGCATGTGTAACTCCTGAAGCAGCTCTTCTCACCCAGTCCCAGACTGTCTGAAAGGGTTGTGGAAAGGAGGTGAAAATATTGCAGGGGACAAATGCAGGTGACTGAGGAGACCAGGGTTACAGTAGGGTAGTAACTTGCTTGGGTGTAACTCTCATGCATCTAAATACCTTGATTAAGTGCTGCTGAAAAGCATCTGTCCTATCTGCCACTGGTTTTGCTGCTTAACTCAAGACTTTTTAGCAGTCCCAGGGAATCGTCTCAGAACTAGAGGGGACATTACATAGATTGCCTGCAGTGCTAAGGAATTGCTTCAAACCTGTATCTTAAGGGCTAAGATCCAGACAGCTCTAAGATATAGATATCTCTAAGAGACAGGCAACGTCAGGTGGAAAATACAATGGATAAAAAGTGGACTTGACCTGAAAGACCTACATCTGGACTGCCTCATGTGAAACACAGTGCTGAAAATGTCAGTAGCAGGATGCAGAGTGAAGATGAATGTATTGGTGCATCCCACAGAGCTTATGCTTCTGAGTTCCCTTTTCATCACAAAGAATAACAGAAACGGGCATCTGCCAGGGCAGCCTCTGTGGATAACACAGCCTCAGCAGAGCCAGGGCCTTGGCCTGGAGCACAAATCCTATGAGGAGAGGCTGAGGGAGCTGGGCCTGTTTAGCCTGGAGAAGAGGAGGCTCAGGGGTGATCTTATTACTGTCTACAACTACCTGAAGGGGCATTGTAGCCAGGTGGGGGGTGGCCTCTTCTCCCAGGTAACCAGCAATAGAACAAGGGGACACAGTCTCAAGTTGTGCCAGGGTAGGTATAGGCTGGATGTTAGGAAGAAGTTCTTCACAGAGAGAGTGATTTCCCATTGGAATGGGCTGCCCAGGGAGGTGGTGGAGTCACCGTCCCTGGGGGTCTTCAAGCAAAGCCTGGATGAGGCACTTAGTGCCATGGTCTAGTTGACTGGATAGGGCTGGGTGCTAGGTTGGACTGGATGATCTTGGAGGTTTCTTCCAACCTGGTTGATTCTATGATTCTATGATTCTATGAACTCCAGAGCATCCTTTGCCTTCTGCAGGCTGATAGGTCCTAAAAGGAGCAGCTGAGGTCACTCTGTTTGGTTTGGAGAAAGAAGACTGAGGAGCAATCTCATTGCAGTCTACCACTTTCTGAAGAGGAGCAGCAGAGAGGGAGGTGTTGATCTCTCTCTAGTGATTAGCAGTAAGACATAACAAAATGGAATGAAGTTATGTCAGGGAAAGTTGAGACTAGAAATCGAGGAATGGTTCTTTCCTCTAGATGATCCTGCTCTGGCAGAGGCGTTGGACTAGATGATCTTCTGTGGTCACTTCCAACCCATAATGTTCTTGTGATTCTGTGACTTGCACATGTCTCTTCTTCTCAGAAAAGAGAAGTGATGGCAATGCCCTCTACAAAAATGAATGCAGTAGTGCAAGCAAAAAACAGCAGCTACTTCCTGCTGTGTACACAGCCACCACTGCTGTCCTTGAGAAGGAAAGCAGGGCTGTGGGACTTGGCTGCTGACCTGTTAGCAGGTGAATTTGCAAAGAGTAATTAAATATCTGAAAATGACAGGCATCAATTCCCCTTAGTTTGGTCTCAAAGTTAGTACACAAAAAGTGTAAATGCTTTCAGATTTCAGGCATTGGGAAAAATCCAAGAGGGGTCTGGTTTTCCTTTCCAGCCTCAGCTGATTGCACACCAGGAGGAGAGGGTGAAGATGAGCCATTCTCCCCTGACTTTTCCCAGTTCTCATCTGCTTCATCTCCATCCCAACCACACAAACCACGTTCTGCTCTCTCTGTTCATCCAGTCTCCCTTATCTGCCACTCAAAGGTGCCAATACAGCATAGTAACAAGCTGGAGCCACAGCCTGCACAATGAACAGCTCTATGAGTTAAAGCAGAAAACCCCAGAACCGAAGACTGTGGCAATTGCAGAGGGCATTCAGGGAAACAAGTGGCTAAGTGATGGTCTGCCTAGCAATGGCTGTCTGCTTTCAGGCTGCATCTAACTCGAATTCTGAGGTTATGCAGGGAATTTTTATTTCCCTCCTAAGCCCTGAGCCGCAACCACACTAATGCAACAGCAGGAGCACAAATGCCCCCTTCTTTCCTTGCAGGTGGAGGGAACATTTCAAAAGACCTTTGACCACCTTCTGTTGTTTTGCAGACAGAGGCTGTCAGGCCTGGCTGTCACTTGTCCTGCCTTGTTCCTGAGGCAGATCAGCATTGGCAGAAAGGTGAAAAATCATTGTCTCCCCTCCTCACTTTTATTCAGGGATGTCAAAAACACAATGCTCGCTGGCAAAATTTGTGGAGTGTTTTTTGGTAGTTGGTTGATTTTTTGTTTGGTTTGTTTTTATTTCAACCAGGTTGGAAGAAACCTCCAAGATCATCCACTCCAACCTAGCACCCAGCCCTGTCCAATCATCTAGACCATGGCACTAAGTGCCTCATCCATATGTTTCTTGAACACCTCCAGGGAAAAGGACTGCACCACCTCCCTGGGCAGCCCATTCCAATGCCAATCACTCTCTCAGCCAAGAACTTCCTCCTAACATCCAGCCTGTACCTCACCTGGCACAACTTGAGACTGTATCCCCTTGTTCTATTGCTGGTTGCCTGGCAGAAGAGACCAACCCCCACCTGGCAACAGCCTCCCTGTTGTAGATAGCAATGAGGTCACCCCTGAGCCTCCTCCAGGCTAAACACCCCCAGCTCCCTCAGCCTCTCCTCATAGGGTTTGTGTCCCAGGCCTCTCACCAGCTTTGTTGCCCTTCTCTGGACATGTTCCAGCACCTCAACATCTCTCTTGAACTGAGGAGCCCAGAACTGGACACAGTACTCAAGGTTTGGCCTGACCAGTCAGGGGAAGAATAACCTCCCTTGTCCTACTGGCCACACTGTTCCTGATGCAGGCCAGGATGCCATTGGCTCTCTTGGCCACCTGGGCACACTGCTGCCTCATCTTCAGCTGCTATCTACCAGTACTCCCAGGTCTCTTTCTTCCTGGCTGCTCTTGAGCAGCTGGCAGCTCATGGCTTGGACAGGTTGACTCTGGTTTGGGTCAAGAACTGGCTGGAGGGCCGAGCCCAAAGTGTGGTGGTTAACTATAAGAGATCAATAGCTGCTGTATTTTAGTACTGTTTAAGGCTACTCAGCACAAGGACAACAGCTGCTCTTTGCTTCTGAGAAATGTCTGTAAAGAAACCAGAACTCAGCTGTTTGGCCAGATGCTTATTATGTCATTTGCTTCATAAGGAAACGCTCCTAAATCTGGATTGACCCCATCAAGAGGTGCATCACTGTGTGCTGCAAAGGTCAGAAGAAAAATCCAACCCTCATGCATTAAATACTGGTCTAGCAAGGATGGGCACCAGTGGGGAAAGAAAAACACAGTATCAACAGAGAGAAATCATTGAGCAGTGCTGTGTGTGGCTACCTGTGTCACAGCAGCACATGCTCTGCAGTGAGCACTGTACAGCCCTATTTTTATCACTCTGACCCAAATACAGCAAACAACACCCAGGAGCTGCCTCCACACAGCAGGGCTGGTTCTGGAAACAGTGTCCCTGCTAAAGCATCTGCACCACTCACACCTATCAGCTTGCACTCAGCACCTCCAGAGACAGTGGGCAGATTTCCAGCCTCCTGTGAAAGAGAGAGGATTTACTGCTGTCAGTGCCCTGGCAGCAGTATCTGTGTGAGGCCAGGACAGTGACACAGAGGGATGAATGGGTAAACAAGGCTCAGGGGCTCCACGGGGCCGTGGGGATGCAGTGAGGAGCAGAGACACACCTGCGTGAGTGTTAACTAAGGCAGCCCAGCTGGCTGGTGGGACACGACCTGAACTCACAGAGGCACACCAGAAATGGTAGCAGGCAAAGCAGCCAGGAGTCAATGCATGCACAGATAAAACACTTGCTGGAGAAATGTGAGAGGCATTTGGAGAAACAGAAAGTTGTGTGTTGAGGAACAGCCCAGGCTGGTGACATGTGCCCACATGCCTAAGGAACCCTGCACAAACCATGCCAGGGAGAACTGCCGTTTAAACACAAACCTACCCAGGGGTTGGTTTGCCTTCTGAAGCTAAAGGACCAATCCAGCAGGAGGACAAATGCCTGTAAACTGGTTGTGAGCAATCGCAGGCGAGACACTGTAAGACTGCAACTAGCTGGGAGGTTTGAGAATGTGGCAGTGGGAGCAAAAACCTCTGTTTCAGGAGGTGACTCGATGAGTTTAAGCAGAAGCTTTGCACAAAGTGGTGTTCTCAATAGCCTGGGTCAGCATGCAGTGACCCACAAAGTGACAGCCAGTGCAGAACTGATGTGTGTTCACTCTGGTCCCTCTGAGGCCACCAGATGATGCCTACCCCGTGTCTAACATCTGTGTCTAGGAATGAGCTGTCACTCCACTCCAGATGTTTTCAGGTGAAGGGGCTGCACTCGTGTCTAGAGCTGTGGAGCTGTTTGCCAGTGATTAGAGCAGCCAAGGAGCTGGAAGGGTGCCCTGGGTGTGGCCCACTGCCTATCGCAGGGGCCAAGGGCATGAAATTGCCTAAATTTGCTTAACCTACTACAAAAACAAGATGGAAAGCAATTCTTGGAAGTGCTGCCCCTCTCCATATGCTAAACCAGCAGGAGTGGATGAACAAAATCCCCAGGTCAGCACAATGGATTTCACAAGTGTGCACATCAAGCAGAAGCTCCAGATCATATTTTCCATTAGGAGTTCTTAGTCTACTACTGTTTTGGCCATGCTTGTATTTATTTTCTGTTGTTACTGAAAAGTAAATCTTCTGTGCTTCTATCATTGGTGAAAGGTATTTATACTCAGACAAGAGCTGACTTGGGTCTTTGGGCCATATCAACCCTGAGGTCAAAACTCACAGTATCACAGTATCACAGTATCATCAGGGTTGGAAGAGACCTCACAGATCATCAAGTCCAACCCTTTACCACAGAGCTCAAGGCTAGACCATGGCACCAAGTGCCACGTCCAATCCTGCCTTGAACAGCTCCAGGGACGGCGACTCCACCACCTCCCCGGGCAGCCCATTCCAGTGTCCAATGACTCTCTCAGTGAAGAACTTTCTCCTCACCTCCAGCCTAAATCTCCCCTGGTGCAGCCTGAGGCTGTGTCCTCTCGTTCTGGTGCTGGCCACCTGAGAGAAGAGAGCAACCTCCTCCTGGCCACAACCACCCCTCAGGTAGTTGTAGACAGCAATAAGGTCACCCCTGAGCCTCCTCTTCTCCAGGCTAACCAATCCCAGCTCCCTCAGCCTCTCCTCGTAGGGCTGTGCTCAAGGCCTCTCCCCAGCCTTGTCGCCCTTCTCTGGACACGCTCAAGCATCTCAATGTCCCTCCTAAACTGGGGGGCCCAGAACTGAACACAGTACTCCAGGTGTGGTCTAACCAGTGCAGAGTACAGGGGCAGAATGACCTCCCTGCTCCTGCTGACCACACCATTCCTGATGCAGGCCAGGATGCCACTGGCTCTCTTGGCCACCTGGGCACACTGCTGGCTCATGTTCAGGTGGGTATCAACCAGCACCCCCAGATCCCTCTCTGTTTGGTTGCTCTCCAGCCACTCCGACCCCAGCCTGTATCTCTGCATGGGGTTGTTGTGGCCAAAGTGCAGCACCCTGCACTTGGAGCTATTGAATGCCATCCCACTGGACTCTGCCCATCTGTGCAGGTGGTCAAGGTCCCGCTGCAGAGCCCTTCTGCCCTCCAACCCAGTCACATCTGCCCCCAGCTTAGTGTCATCTGCAAACTCACAGTCCCAGGCAGCATTTGCTCTTCTAAGCAAGCTGTAATGCACTCAGCATCTTCTCTTTCATGCTGTCTCCTGTGCATAGATTTGCACATACAAATAACTTTGCTGGCTAAAGTCACAGAGTTTGCAATTCTGCAGACAGAAACAACTGAGAGACAAGAAGAAAAAGAAAAAAGGGTTGGCTAAGCATTAGTCTCATGATATTTTTTTTTACAAGGCCTCTATTAACCTAAACCTTCTCTTGCTCACTGAGCTTTATAGTGCTTCTCCTACTATGAACCTTTGTGAAGGGCTTTGAAAAAATGTCCCACGGGACAGCATTTATGATGATGGGTGGTAGTTTAGAAATCTCAGTGGAAAATGCAGACATATTCGTCTACTTTCATTTTATGGTTTCATTTTTCCAAAGATCACAATGTCTTCTTCACTGGGCACTCCATGAGAGAAGCTGCAGTGTCCTGTCTTGTGCAGTTCATCAGACATCTCACAGCCTCACTTCTTCAGGAATTTAGCACCAGCGTCCTATAAACATCTGCCAGTGCTTTCCAGGCACTTTGGGCAGACAGGATGTCCTCTCCCTCTGCACAGGTCAGGCCACTTGAAGTGAGTAGGGGCTGAAGGTTTTGCAAGACTGCACCCCTGACAGCTTTGCAGAACCATGTGTTGCAAGATGGAAGTCAGAACTGACTTCATAGAATCAACCAGGTGGGAAGAGACCTCTAAGATCATCCAGTCCAACCTAGCACCCAGCCCTCTCCAATCAACTAGACCATGGCACTAAGTGCCTCAGCCAGGCTTTCCTTGCACACCTCCAGGAACAGTGACTCCACCACCTCCCTGGGCAGCCCATTCCAATGCCAATCACTCTCTCTGGCAAGAACTTCCCCCTAACATCCAGCCTAGACCTCCCCCAGCACAACTTGACACAACTGTGTCCCCTTGTTCTGTTGCTGGTTGTCTGGCAGAAGAGACCAACCTCCACCTGGCTACAGCCTCCCTTCAGGTAGTTGTAGAGAGCAATGAGGTCACCTCTGAGCCTCCTCTTCTCCGGGCTGCACACCCCCAGCTCCCTCAGCCTCTCCTCGTAGGGCTGTGCTCAAGGCCCCTCACCAGCCTCGTCGCCCTTCTCTGGACACGTTCCAGCATCTCAACATCTCTCTTGAATTGAGGAGCCCAGAACCAGACACAGTACTCAAGGTGTGGCCTGACCAGTGCTGAGTACAGTTCTCCAGCTAAATGACAGAGCTGACTCCTGCTCCCTGCAAAGCCACAGGCAATAACCAATCTGACTTCCTGCACTGCCGAAATGCCATGGCACTACGTTTGTTTCATTTGTTCTTTTAGCTGTTTCGTAAAAAGCTGAAGCCAACAAGGAAAGGCAAAGCCCTGCTGCGTTCAGTCAGAGAAGTGACAAGTCAGGTCAGCAAAAAATGCCCTCATGAAATCTGAGGAACCCTGTTTTCCTGTTCTGCACCTCCTGACAATACAGCAGCCGCTAAGTACTGCAGCTTATTTTGGGAAGTTTGTCATGCACTCCAGTTATATATAGGAAACAGCAAATGAGGCAGAGCTCTGCCTCTTTCAAGAGCCTCATGAGATTTAGGGGACCAAGTACAAGCACCCAACCACAGGAGCACATCAGACAAAGTCAGTAAGCAGAGAATTAAAAATACTGAATTTCCCACACTCTGCAAGGCAGCAGCTGTGCATGGCAGGGAGCAAGGATCTGGAGCAGTGTTCAGAAATAGAAAGCTGGTG
Source organism: Pogoniulus pusillus (assembly GCF_015220805.1). Lineage (NCBI taxonomy): Eukaryota > Metazoa > Chordata > Aves > Piciformes > Lybiidae > Pogoniulus > Pogoniulus pusillus. The sequence continues at coordinate 10,864,991 of NC_087264.1, read as the reverse complement.
CTGTCCCACACCCTTCCTTCCCAAGTGAAACCTGTTTCTATCAAACTGCAAGAACACTGAAACTAAGGGAGCAAGTGGCTTTAGGCTTCAAAGCAGAACCATCTTGGTGAGATTAAAAAGCCACAGCAAGTGTCAAATCAGAAAGAAAATCAAGGAGTGGAAAGAGACACTGCTAGGTGTCTCCAAAGGTGCTTTTTCCACCCACTGGGAGGAGGAGAGATGAGACAACCTTCAGCAGTGAGTGATCTGCTATCTTTAAGGAAAGAACAATGGTCCACAAAGACGATAAACACTTCTAACACACCCAGCAGCTTATACAATGGCAGGAACTATCTCAATGCCTGTTGCAAAGAAATTAAGTGTTTAACCCTTTGACATGAGAAAAGGGTAGCTTTATCCACAAGAGCTGCCTGAGCAGCTGGGATTGCCTTATACCTTTGTGTTAGCTGGTTTCTTCAGTTGGGACAATGGCCTTACATCCATCCTGGGAGGTGGGCACCCAACAGGGAAGGAGCTTTGCCCTAAACGATGCCTTCATCTGAGGGAGAGGCTGAGTTTAAGCTAAGACTGACAATCGCAAGTAGAGATTGTGATGCAGGTGTTCGTACAGAAGGGTGTTCATCTCATGGACAGGCCTTGGAGTAAGCACAAGTAACATCTCAATATTTATACTCAAAAATCATGTTAAAAAGTGTCAGTGACCTGCAAACTGCTTTACTCCTTGAGAAGATTACTCTGATGTTGGTTGTGGTCACATCTTTTCAGTGCCTCCATCCTGATGTGCATAGGACTGGAGCCAAGGTGGATCACTGAAGTTAGGTCATGAGTTCAGACAGAGACAGGTACTCAAGTCATGCATAGCCATCTACCCTACTCCCACTGTCACCAGTCTAAGCCCTTGCTGTGTTGGGAGTTTAACCAATGTATAGAAATATCTTATCACTAACCCAGGAATCATGAACCCAAGGGTCAGATATCAAAATATGATATTCCCAGGCCTGTGGCATTAGTTACCACCCACATTTATCTTCTTCCTTTGAAATATTATTCCCTTCCAAGCCAGGACACAGATCAGAAATACAGACCACACAGAGAAACTTTCACCTTAAGACACAGCCTGGCAGCCACTAATGTAAGTGATGCAATGCATTGTCTACCTTAATCCAGGTCAAGTGGAATAGATTATGTTCATTGTCAGTGAGCTATACAAGCCTATAAAAGAGCATACAGGAAGACTAACTCTATAAAGCAGACAGTGCTCCTATTTTCAGCAGCTGAACATGTAAGCAAAAGTGTGTGAATCAGGAGAAGGCTCAGCAACATGAAAGGAACCCAGATTTTCATGTGTTTTATTGAGCATGGAGATCTTTTCAGGTGCCATGCTAGAACTTCCTGAGCAGCACCTTGTCTTCACAAATATTTGGGAACTCTCTCTGAATGGAGCCTCTTCTAGAGGTTTCTGACTGAGTAGCTGAAATATGCCTCCTCCTCCAGGTAAAGACCTTCCCTTCAGTTGCCAGTCTTGATAATTTAGGGAAGAGAAGTTTCAATTTGAATCCTTTCTGCCTGTTGAACTTGAGGAACAAGAAAGGGTCTTGGGAGTTTTCAAGCTTCCATGAAGTCAATGCCTGGCTGGGCAGGAACCATTTGGCACCTTCATTCACATGATGTGGCAGCAGGCACAGCTCCAGGATGAAACCGGAGCAGCCATCTCAGGGGGTTGCTTGGCAGTTGATATGGTCATGGTCAGTGAATCAGAGAGTAGCAACCAGCTGTGGCTGACATGTGGAGCCATGGTGCAGGCTGGAGGCTCTGCCCAGCACAGTAAATGTCTGTGCTCACCCTAGCTGCAGGCAGGATGGAGACAGAAGCCAGTGACAGGTCCAGGCTTATGCAGGATCATACACTGAACATGAGTCAACTGTGTGATGCTCTTGTGAGGAAGGTGTTCTTGGCTGTATTTATGGGACTGTAATGGCTAAACTATGAAAATAAATTATGTCATGCTATTAATTGCTAATGAATGCCTAGCTGTAGTCTTGTGCCCATTCTTGGGAATAGTACTTCAAAAAGGAGCCTATGGTGAACATCTATGGGAGAGCCACCTCAGCAGCAGAACTTTAAATAACATGTGGTGTTGCTCTCTGATGGAATACTGAAGCTGTTCTGATGATTAACCTGTAGAAGCAAATGCTGAAGGGATAGTGGAGGAAAAAAGCTATTTTATGTGAATAATAATATTTATTACTAATGATTACTTCACTACTCTCCAGATTCCTGTAAGAAAAAAAGAAAACAATCAGTATTATTTACATTTTTAGATGATGAGTCCAGCTGTTCCCCAGATGGGGATCTACAGACCAGTCAGTCTCACCTCTGTGCCCAGAGGATCATGGAGCAGATCCTCCTGGAGACACTACTGAGACATAAGAATAGGAAAGAGGTGATTTGGTACAATCAGCATGGCTTCACCAAGGGCAAATCCTGCCTGATAAACCTCATGGCCTTCTATGAACAGGTCAGACCTTCCACTAGAGCAGGTCACTCAAGGTCTCATCCAACCTGGCCTTGAACACCTCCAGAGAGGGAGTATCCACAGCCTCCCTGGGCAACATGTTCCAGTTTCTCACATGACCATCATAGCATAGCTGCTTGTCTGTAAGGAACTAAGAGAACCTTACAGCTGCTCTAAAGTGGATGGGGCACTAACTTCCTACGAAGAGTAAGCTAAATAGAAATATGTGGCACACAGCACATCCACAGAAGACTTAGAAATGTTATGCAAGGATTCAAAGGTATCTTTGGGATAATCAAGTCAAGGCAACATCTCATATAGCTTCCTTCAGAAATAGAGTCTTCTCCCTTCCAGGATGGCTAATCTCAATCCATTCATATTTCTGCCCACACCATCTATTAGCTGAAGTGATTGCTTTTTTATCTTTGATAATACCCTGCTATTTAGAGACAGAAGTCATGTTTTCCTCTCAGCTTTTGTTTTGCTAAGCTACAAAACCCAGCTCTTCTAATATCTTCCACTAAAGCAGGTCTTTCATTCTCCTAGTCTGTTTCATACCTCTAGTAGTTGCTTAGCTTTCCTCAGTGGACCAAAAGTACCTGTGGTATTTCAAAGGGGGTTTTCCTACTGTCATGTGCAATGACAGTAATGTTTCCTTTTCTGTACTGGAGATAGAATCATAGAATCAACCAGCTTGGAAGAGACCTCCAAGATCATCCACTCCAACCTAGCACCCAGCCCTATCCAGTCAACTAGACCATGGCACTAAGTGCCTCATCCAGGCTTTTCTTCAACACCTCCAGGGATGGTGACTCCACCACCTCCCTGGGCAGCCCATTCCAATGCCAATCACTGTCTCAGCCAAGAACTTCTTCCTAACATCCAGCCTACACCTACCCCAGCACAACTTGAGACTGTGTCCCCTTGTTCTATTGCTGGTTGCCTGGGAGAAGAGGCCACCCCCCACCTGGCTACAATGCCCCTTCAGGTAGTTGTAGACAGCAATGAGGTCCCCCCTGAGCCTCCTCTTCTCCAGGCTGCACATCCCCAGCTCCCTCAGCCTCTCCTCATAGGGTTTGTGTTCCAGGCCCTTCACCAGTTTTGTGATGCTGTCTGTGGTGCATTGTAAGAACATCTTCATTTTCTTTGTGGCCATAGCATAAGGATGGATGTGTGCAGAAATACTCTAGAAAGCTCTCAGGGAGATAGTACCAAAACTAAAGGTCACACTGCAGTCACTACTCATATTTCCACACAAAGTTCTGTGCAGCTTCTGTGAATCAAGATCAATTGACATTGCATTAAATATAAACATGGCATCTGCTAGTATTCAGTCATATAGCATCATCTTATTTACCATCATCACACAGTAAGCAAGTGGGAATGCAATTGCATCATAAACTGGGGCACATGCTGGTGCGTGTCTGATCTTGAATCATATGACCAGAAAATGCAGCTACTGAAAGTCCAGCCCTTTACCATGCTCAGGTCTCCGAGCTGTTCAGCAACTGACTTTGCTGAACAGCTCACTGAACTTACAGAAATGCAGCCTTAGGAGTTGAAATTAAAAAAAAAAATTCCCATGGTTTTCCTTTTGCTGACTCAATCCCTGTTTTTTCTCTATTACCAACTCTTCAGTGACGCTTACCCTGCTTAATAATTGCTTAGCAAAACTCATCTAAAATGTCACCATCTATGATCATAGAATCATAGAATCAACTAGGTTGGAAGAGACCTCCAAGATCATCCAGTCCAACCTAGCACCCAGCCCTATCCAATCATCTAGACTATGGCACTAAGTGCCTCAGCCAGGCTTTTCTTCAACACCTCCAGGGACAGCCACTCCACCACCTCCCTGGGCAGCCCATTCCAATGGCAAATCACTCTCTCTGGGAAGAACCAGCCTAGACCTCCCCCAGCATTGTCAACCTTAGTTATTTGCACTGTCTCTTTGGGTCCTTGACCCTGGTCTGCTAGCTGAGTTCCTGACTCAACCTCAGACCTGCATCATCACCAGACTTGTCTGGTGATCTGGACTCCTGGAAGAGCCTGAATATTGTCACTGCCCTGCTATCATTCTGGCTTCCAGTGCCCCATCCCATTCCCCATCTTGTCCTCCAACTTCTTCTACCAGTTGAGTATACCAGCAGCACTATTTCTGGATCACTGTGATGGCAATTCTTCTACCCTCTCATGGGGTTTTATCTGTTACTAGAATCTTCTAACATCCTCTTTTACTGTACCAGGAATGAAGCTAATAAAAGCTCTTCCAGGTGTCTTGTGTCTAAATCTGAACAGCTTCTTCACAGCTGCCAGAGCCTTGGTTCCACAGATGCATGACACAGGAGCTCTACTTTTTCAGAGTCTCCAGGTCTAAGTGAATAAAATCAATTTCAGTCAGAGCACTGAACAAAATGCATCCTGAACATGAGCTGTAAGGTTACCACCAGGACAGAGAGATTTCAGCCATTGGTGGTTGTCAAGGTCCAGAGAAGAGAGATTAATATTATCTCTGTCCAGAGGAGCAAGATCTGTTCTTACAGATTACCATGTTGTGAGATGAAGGTGCAAGTGAGACCATGTGTCTCCACAAAACTATTTATTATATGATAAAGTTGAACAAAACAGAGGGAGAGAGAGAAGTGGAGAGAGAGAGATAACAACAGAGAAAAAGAGAAGAAGCAGGGATGGAAAAGAGCAGGGATTATATTACCATCAGCTGCAGATGGTGAGGGGAGAGAGATGGGTGTGTGGCCCAGGGATGTGTGATGGTTTGGGTGCTACCCACCCTCTCACAGTTAAGAAAAATCACCCAGACTAGACTCAGAGGTTGGAAACTAAAGAATGAAGCTTTATATTTACAGCTTAGCACAATATACAAGCAGATATTTACAATACATACAGCTACAGACAGAAATATACAAGTTAAAAAGGTAGTACAGAAACACAATACCCCTGCCAGAAACCAGAGTCCTCTCTACCTTATCCCAGACTTTGTCTTATGTTCAAGGTGAGTCTGGAGAGTCAGCCAGGGGGGTTAGGAACCAGACGGATTAGTTAGATAGCAGATTAGAGAAGGGAGGCAGGAGAGCCAGAGAGCAACTCTGTTATCTATGTTTGTGTTCTTGTTTTTATACATCTCAGCAAGCCTATAAGTGAAGCAGACATCATCATTGTTTCAATTTCACAGCCTATAACCTAATTCCTCTCACTAAAATATCCCAGCTAGGCTCAAACTAGCACAGGATGTTGTTCTGTGGAGTTCATCAGGAGTTCTTCTGGTGGAGGTGCACACCTGGAAGTCCACATGAGCAGGCATTGCTCATGTCTTTTCACACAGTGTTTTAGATGGGCATCCAGGTGCAGCTCCCCAGGGAATCTTCCTGTGTGTTCATGCATTCGCAGGGGTCCAGCAGCAGCACCAGGGAGGGCCTCCACCCCCTCCCTGTGCTGCTTACCTGTCCATACCCTGAGTACACATAAGCCTTTTCTCTTCAGGGTAGCTGACATAAGATGTACACATCCTGGGCATTCAAGCCAGGCTGAAGTCCAGGAATTTCCACAAAGGCACTGTCTGTTGGTTTGCATCCTTGAGCTTTCCACCAGGCACCTGGGCTGAGCCCGGGAGGTTAACAAAGGCAATCTTTGTCTTTGTGGATTTACAAGGGAGAGACCATATCTTTGTTGATTAGAATAGACGATGGCAATCTTTATCTCTGTTGGTAAACAAGGGAGAGAGGATTTAGACTCTCACAGTGGTAGAAATGGTGTCCACAGCGGAATTGCCTGAGAAGCAACTTGTGCTTGGGAAGAACAAGACAGAACAGAAACAGAAATTAAGAAATTTACCACAAAACTGAGACAAAGGTTTACAACAAAAAGCAGAGACAAAATCCATGAGAAACACAATAGCTCTGTAGAAATAAAACAGGCAGCAGACTCTGGGTTTACTGCACTTCAGTAGAATCATAGAATCAACCAGGTTGGAAGAGACCTCCAAGATCATCCAGTCCAATCTGTCACCCAGCCCTGTCCAATCAACTGGACCATGGCTTTGGTACTGCAAAAACTCCTGAAAAAAAACCCCAAACCAAAACCAACAACAAAAGAATAAAGGAATAACACTATTCAGGATTTGCTTTGGGTTCAGAGAGTAGGGATCTTCAAAGGAGCTCAGCTTATTTGGGTGTATTTGCTCATTAGCCAAGCAAAACAGGAGCTGAGAGGAAATTCAGCCACAGCTCGAAAGCATAACCATGTTCTAGACTATATGCTAGCAGAGAAGAAAAGCTTCTCATGAATGTTTACGCTGGAAATTAGAAGGTTACTCAATCCCAACAGCACTGATGCTTTAGAACAGCCTTTCACTGGAGGAATGAGGCAGTCATTTTAAGTTGTAGCTTAATTAGCTGCAAAGCTTATAGAATCATAGAATCAACCAGGTTGGAAGAGACCTCCAAGATCATCCAGTCCAACCTAGCACCCAGCCCTAGCCAGTCAACTAGACCATGGCACTAAGTGCCTCAGCCAGGCTTTGCTTGAAGACCTCCAGGGACGGTGCCTCCACCACCTCCCTGGGCAGCCCATTCCAATGGCAAATCACTCTCTCCATGAAGAATTTCCTCCTAACATCCAGCCTGTAGCTCCCCCAGCACAACTGGAGACTGTGTCCCCTTGTTCTGTTGCTGGTTGTCTGGGAGAAGAGACATACCCCCACCTGGCTACAACCTCCTTTCAGATAGTTGTAGAGAGCAATGAGGTCATCCCTGAGCCTCCTCTTCTCCAGGCTAAACACCCCCAGCTCCCTCAGCCTCTCCTCATAGGGTTTGTGCTGATCCCATGGTTGTCTGTGACAAGAAATGCCAGGATGTGTGGGTCTGTGGATGGGCTCCTTTCCGTTGCACAGCCTTACTTGCCACAGTTGGAACTCTGGGATGCTGGGTGTTCTGGAAAGTCTGGCTTTTACTAGATGTCTGAAAGTGAGTAGAGGGAAATCATTAATAACCATAGATGGCAGAGCACTTCAAACCTCCTTTTCACATAGTATTAGCAGGGGGCACCTGGGAGGTAAGAAGTAGGCATGCTGTCATCTGCTGCAGATTGATTTGGATAAAACAATGTTACAAAATGTTGTCTTTAATAAAATCCTAATAAATTGAGCATGAACAATTACACAAATGGTACTTTACTCAGACTCACTACCAGTTAGTATACTATCCCTTCCAGTTATCAGTTTATTACAGGATATAGTCTTCATGTTGCTCACTGGCTTCTGCAAGCCATGCTGATCTTCCAAGTCCATCCTAAGAGCTGCCACAACCAGGCATTTCTGAGTATGAGGGCAATTATGGCATCCCTAGGGATGGGTGGCTCTTGCACACCAAGGCTAACCCTCCATCAGCAGGAGGTTACACTGTGCCCAGGAGGAACACATATGGTGGAGAACAACATTGAACTACAGGGTGTAAACTTGCTCCAAGGCAACAGGGAGCTTTGCTTTGTTTCTTTTTCATGCCATAAAAGTCAGTCAAACAACACTTGACAACTTCACTATCATGTTTTGTTTTCCTCTAGACTTTCTTGTCTACTCTGAGGTTTTGAGTCAATTTATAGACCTCTCAATAGTCAAGGTCACAAATTTGATTTTGGGTATCTGTTCTGAAGCTGATACAATTATCACAGTATCACAGTATCATCAGGGTTGGAAGAGACCTCACAGATCATCAAGTCCAACCCTTTACCACAGAGCTCAAGGCCAGATCATGGCACTAAGTGCCACGTCCAATCCTGCCTTGAACAGCTCCAGGGACGGCGACTCCACCACCTCCCCGGGCAGCCCATTCCAGTGTCCAATGACTCTCTCAGTGAAGAACTTTCTCCTCACCTCCAGCCTAAATTTCCCCTGGTGCAGCCTGAGGCTGTGTCCTCTTGTTCTGGTGCTGGCCACCTGAGAGAAGAGAGCAACCTCCTCCTGGCCACAACCACCCCTCAGGTAGTTGTAGACAGCAATAAGGTCACCCCTGAGCCTCCTCTTCTCCAGGCTAACCAATCCCAGCTCCCTCAGCCTCTCCTCGTAGGGCTGTGCTCAAGGCCTCTCACCAGCCTCGTCGCCCTTCTCTGGACACGCTCAAGCATCTCAACTTCCCTCCTAAACTGGGGGGCCCAGAACTGAACACAGTACTCAAGGTGTGGTCTAAGCAGTGCAGAGTACAGGGGCAGAATGACCTCCCTGCTCCTGCTGACCGCACCATTCCTGATGCAGGCCAGGATGCCACTGGCTCTCTTGGGTAGCTAAGTAAGATAGGACCTTAAGGACATGGCTTTGCATCACTGTGCTTCTTCCATCATGAGATGCTTTTGATTAGCTGCCTGAATTACAGGTTCCACAAGGAACTCCTGTGGCACAGAAGTTTGTCTCACAAAACTAATTGCGGAGAAATGGCCCAATTAAGGAACTCATTGTAGTTTTTGATTTCTAATGGCAAGCTGCTGCAATTTATGTCCTGTAGGAAGACTCTGCAGGCTTAGAAAGGGTTCCTTCTTATTTTTGAACTGACAGGCAGTGCAACTCCTGAATTCATCTGGCAGGCCCCAGAATCAAATGCTGCAGAAAGAAAGAGTAAGTGCTGTGCAAAGTCTTCACAGAAGTACACCTCATCCTCAGCTTCTTCAGTTAACAGTCAGCTTTCAGGTGCTATGCACATGCCTAACATAATTGAAAGCATTATGTACATAATTGTTTCATAGAGAAAAATATCCAGATCAGCCAACAACTAGTACATGTCCCACTGTGGCTCAGCAAAAGCTTTAAACACAATTTCTCATCTTCATCTAAAACAGAGCTTGACATTTCAGGGAATATTCCCCCAAGAATCCACTTTGTCAATGAAAGCTCATAAGCAACAGGGACACAGGCAGAGAGCTCACTTAAATGTCACTTCTGAACATTTGGTTGTGACTCTAGCAGGAATGTTTTTTCCAGATCCTGCTATTTAAATGTCTCCTGCTGCCAGACAGCTTAACCCTCCCAGGCCTTCTATTCATGAGTTCAGTCCTTCTCTTCTTTCAAGTTCTCAGCTGAGGACTGAGGAGAGGATACACCTAGATGGAAATAAAATACCATTTCTCCAGTTCACACACTTTAATCTGCCTGTCCCAAACACACACACAAATTCTCAGCAAGGTAAAATCTCCCCTTTGACAAGTAAATGACTGACCAAGGCTGTTGAGGCGCTGGAATGTGTCCAGAGAAGGGCGACGAAGCTGGTGAAAGGCCTGGAACACAAATCCTATGAGGAGAGGCTGAGGGAGCTGGGGTTGTTTAGCCTGGAGAAGAGGAAGCTCAGGGGGGGACCTCGTTGCTGTCTACAACTACCTGAAGGGAGGTTTTAGCCAGGTGAGGGTTGGTCTCCTGTCCCAGGCAACCAGCAACAGAACAAGGGGACACAGTCTCAAGTTGTGCTGGGAGAGGTCTAGGTGGGATGTAAGGAGGAAGTTCTTGACAGAGAGAGTGATTTCCCATTGGAATGGGCTGCCAAGGGAGGTGGTGGAGTTGCTGTCCCTGGAGGTGTCCACGAAAAGCCTGGATGAGGCATTTAGTGCCATGGTCTTCTTGACTGGCTAGGGCTGGGTGCTAGGTTGGACTGGATGATCTTGGAGGTCTCTTCCAACCTGGTTGATTCTATGAGTCTATGAACAGGTCAGCAGCTGGCTCAGCAACAGCTAGGGCCATTGCCCATATGATTTACTGGTCTTTGAAGAAGGCATTTCCTTCAAATAAGCTATATTGCTAAAATAAAGAACAGGCAGTGAATTTGTTACCTCTAGAACATTCAGCCTTTATAAGCCTTGCTTCTTATCTGATGTTTCTAGGTAAGACTTTTCCAGATTGTCAACATGACTACCTGTGTTTTGTCTTGAATGGACACCTACTATGTAACACAAAAGAGCAATTGAGGCAACCGATTTATTTTCCATACACGATTTATTTGCAGTGCCTTCACCCTATCCCATTACTAAAGCAGCAAATTCCTACTTGTCCGTAGGAGTTGACAGTGCCACCTTCTTTCCTTGTTTTCCCTCCAGAGATCTAACCACACAGAAGGTTTATCTCATGACTTGCTTCTACTGAGAATCTTTTAACAATTTGTTCCCTAAGCCAGGGCTGCACGACCCACCCATTCATTTTGCGGTAGCCTGGGCACACATGCCTCTCTACAAACCAGTTTGACTCACCAAACCCACAGAAACTCCCTCCTCCATCTCTCTTAAATTCGCTTTCTTTCCCCTTGTACCAGATTGAATCGGCACACAGGAGCTGGCCAAGCAGCAGAAACTGCACAAAGCCAGCAGCTCTCTGGATAAAGTTTCCAGTTTCCATCAGCAGTGAGTACTTGGCTCACTGCATCTTCAGAAAACATGCTGAGCCATCACAACACTCATGTCAACATCCCTCCCCTACAGTTTCCAATCAGATTATCCTACCTCCCACTAAAGGTTCCTTAATTCACAGAGGCTTTGCACGTGAAGACTTCCTACCATCCATTCTGCAAGCTCATCTACTAAGGCAGCATCCTTCAATGAAAAGTGGCAAGCCCCTTCAAACAGCCTCAAGCATTTTTGCACTGATCATCCAACTAAAGCCCGGGAGTAAGCAAAGCTATCGCTCAAGAACGCAAGCAACGACTGATGTAATGTTTGTAATGCAATGTGGAATGTAGAGAAAAGCATCAGGCACCAGATTTAGCAAGTAGAGGTAGGAGTGGTTTCCACACAACTTTATTTTCATAAATACAGCAATGAAAAAATGCAAATTTCTAAAGGAGGGGGAAAGGAAAAGAAAAGAAAAGAGAACTTTATGTCTGTATGCTTGATAAATATACTTTCTCCAAGACAAAAACTGTTTACATTCTGATAGCTCACATTCAAAAATAAAGAGAGAAAGGCAGCAGGGCATAACATTCAAATGAATACCTACTAAAAGGTGCTGATGTATTTTTATTAATAATCAAGACTAAACCACTGCAATATTTAATCTTGAATTTTTACATCTGAATGCCATATCCTACACAGCAATAAATCAAGACATATACACCATTAAGGAATACATACACGAATTTCTGTTAAGTTGAAAAAGTAGGAATCATACCTAACAAAAATCTCTTCCAAACTGGTAACAGACAGAGCAGTGAGCAACAAAATTAAACACTGAAATAATTAAAGAAAACTAGTTTAACAACCACCCCACCCCCCCCAGTTAACAAACAGGAATGATGACGTAGGATTACCTCTCTCCCAAATATCCAATCACTTTTTTTGCTCTAAGGTAGATTACACGGCACGCAGAGAAGTTGTTACATTTCAGTATAGTACTAAAATGCAGGCTGCTGCAATTTGGTCCATTTACATTTTCCTGATTCTTTTAGCCTGCCATTATCAGAAAGAGAATTTGAGTGCCCCTCAGTCTTTGGATATAAAAACCAGAGAAATGACATTCTTCAGCAAAAAAGTAAGATTTTGAGAAATCTGTGCCTTCTATTTTGGTTAAATGTATTTAGCTTATTACTTTAAATCATGCAAACTGAGACTTAAGCCCATTCCAGATTTGAATTTTAACATAAAATCTAAATAGTCAATTCATCAGACTATAGAACAATGGGGGGAAAAAAAGATTAATCCACATAATAGCTTGCTACTGAACTCTACTCAGTCAAAATTACACTAACTTTACACATTTGCCTTCATAGAGACATAGGCCTAACAGTTCATTCAAAAAAGCTAAGCCACATACAACCTTAAAATAGAACTGATCTAAATTATGCTTATTCACCTTTATGTGAGAGAGGTTCAAACATTTATACAGCTTCATGTGATCTCCAAAGAACATGGACACTAAACTCCTAAATGAATTACAAGTTACCACTGCAGACCTGACAGTAATACTAAAGAAAAATCTGTAAGATCTTTATACTGTCAAATTTTTCTATTTCCTAAAAATGTAAGTGCAAATCAGAAGTTGCAATTCAAATGTGTAAAAAGCTTGAAATGAGTGAAATCGTTCAGGTGTGTAACATTATTAATATGCTGTGTTAGAATATTAACATCTAAATATTGATGTCTAAACAGAGAATGGAATCTTAACTAGGGAAAATGATTTTTAGAAGTAAGGAGAGAGAAATTCAGGGGGTTATTATCTCTGAAGGAGTAGAGATTCCTTTAACAAACATTGCATCACTGCCAAACTGTGCATTCCACGCTGCACTCAATTGATGAAATAGATCAGTTTTTGTAAAGCAATCACCTGTACAATCACAAACAAAATCTATTCACACTCATAAGTTACACAGCCTTCCATCAACATCTCAGAGCATGTTATGAAGCAAACATTCTCTCCTTCTAGTAACAATAGGCACAGAGGACCTGCCCCAAATCCCCTCATGTCCACATCAATGCATTCCTTTGCAAGAAGAATCCCTGTTTCCCAAGTTCAATAATCAAGAGTCTGTAGAAACACTTGCCATCTATCATATTAAGGTAATTTGACATTTATTACAGTAGGATTATATATGTGTGAGAAATCCAGTTTGCAGAGATTACAAATCAAGCTGCCAATACACAGTTCCTAAGTCTCCACATTAAGGTGTAAGTTAGTGGCATCATAAAGGCACTTGTCTCTCACAGACAGTACTGTTTTCTCAAAGCAGTCAAAAATAGATCTAAAAATACTTAACATCTCAAATAGTTGTTACTCTTTGAAGTGGTGCAAATCATCATCTAAAGAACAAGAATTCATTAATTCAAGATGAAAGAGCTAAGTGCAAAATATCCATAATTAAACATATCTTTATAATTGACTTTAATGCCATGCTTTCAAACATGCCATAGCAGAAATGTGATTGGCACTAGCAGCCACAAATAAAACGGTAGGTGCATACAACAGTACCAGAGCTTATTTACGAAGTCACTAAAACAACAAAGTGGTGAGCTGCGAGACATTTGCCACAAGTCTTTTCCAGGGCATGTTTGAAGCCACTAGAATGAAATATCTAACAGACATTTACATCATTAGAGATATCTTTACAGCTAGCTACCTAATTTTACAAAAATACTTCCAAGCTGCTCATTCACTTCAAAGTGAATTCTGTTTCTGTTTTCACCAAATGCAAAGATAAGTCAGCTCAGATCTAACAAGAGTTTAAAAAGACACCCAAGCAGCCACTAAACAAAGTTCAGTGCAGTTTTCATGGGTTTACAGATGGCAGGGTGAAATCCTCAAAATCCCATTTACCTGGTTGTTACCTATGCACAGATTTTTCTCTCCAACTCTCAGCACCTTAAAGCAATTAATTTGAAAGAGTTTCCAGGAACATAAGACCTGGTTTTGCAAATCAAAAGACTCAGTTATTACAAAAAACAGACTTAACTGACTCTATGTAAATGCTAATTTGCAGTTGTCACTATGGCTCCATTTACTCACAAATCTGAACACTCAGAAAGGTGCAAGGGATGGAATAAAACAAGTGCAACCCAAAAGCCAACAGTTTTTTTGTCCTTAATGTTTTGTCGTATCAGCACGTTAAAGAGTACATCCAGTCTGCTGTGAAGTTGCTGGGTGAAGCCTGTTGCCTGCGTACCGATTTTCATGTCCAGTCTTCTTTAAATAGCCTTGCCAGTGCTGTACCATAAGGAAGCTTCTGCATCTCTGAAAAAAATATGCATTCACCAAACGAGTGTATTACAACAGAAACAGGAAGGGAAAAAAAATAAAGCAGCAATTTGATCAAGTATTAAACTACTCCTTCAGAGAATCACACTTCTTTGCTTATAGCAATGACCAGAATTGCTGATGGTGTACTGACAGTTGCCATGGCAAGTAGGTGACTGCGTAGGACAGCAGACATATAACCAAGTCAACTGCTTATGCAATCTCTGTGATTTAAGCAAGCACAGAACACACCACTGCCAATGATCTCAATAAAGTGCCAAAGGAAGAAATGCTCTTCTGTGTTAAGCCATGGCTGTTTCAGTATTCCCATTCATCTGTTTTCATGTCCAGGTAGTAAAGAATATTCTGTGCAAGCTTTACTGCTTGCTTCCTGGCAGCCTTACACCTCTCATCACCTTGTGGATCAACAGCATCAAGTGCTAGAAGCTGTTTCGTAAGAAGTTCTTCCAGTCTCATGTAATTTTTATCTGTTCTGTTTCCATCAAATGAAATGACCTCCTGCTGAATCTGAGACAAATTTCCAAGAACATTCCAAACTGCTTTATGAGACTGATGTTCGGCAGCAGTTTGCTCAGCATACATTTGCCTTTTTTCGAGTGCTTCCTTCAAATCAATATACGTTATAAGAGTTTGAATTTCTATTACTGCTCTTCTTCTGGCTTCTCTAATACAGGGATTTTTTCCAGGACTCACCTCATCTAAGTGAGAAATTAATCCCTGCAACTCTGCTTTGGTTCCCAAATACAAATCAGAAGCATTCTCTGTTTTTAAAAGTAAAGAATTCACTTCCTTCATTTTCTTGCGTATCTCTTCTATTTTCAGAATGGACTGATTTTGTGCCAAGTCATAAGCATGAGTAGAATTTCCTTCTTCTTCCAAGTCCAGGTACTTCTGCAACTTATTGATCTCTTCCACCACTTCCTTTCTGTAATTCCTTATTTCTGTGCGGCCACAAACATCTAAAGCATCCAAATCAGCAATGAGGCCAGTAAGCACACAGGAGAGGTGCCTGCAGGTATCATTACTACTCACTCCCATTAGAAGTGCAATAAGAGTTCCTCTTGCTTTGTTCACATCACACATTACAGAGTTAATTTTGGAGACAGAAGGATGCACATCATTAGAGAGTGGCAGGGACAGCTGTTGCTTCACACAGCTTTCTATAATCTCCTGAACAGCACATACTTTTGTCAGAGTGCGATATCTTGCTTTACGCAAAGAAACTTTCCCTCCAGTTTTCACCTGGGTAAGCCTCAATATAATGTCCTGGATACCTTCTTCAAATTCATCACTTATACTGTTACCTCCTTTGTAAAAAGGTGTAATCTCACGTTCCACAAGCGACTGTGCCTCCTTGAATATAGCCTCTATTTCCAGTCTGCGTGGATGGTTTGCGTTTTGTTCCAGCTCCTTAAGCAGCCTCTCTGTTTCCTGAGCAGCTCGCTTTCTGGCTTGCTGAATATCCCCCTTTCCTTCGGTGTCCACAGAATCTATTTCAAAAAGCTGTTTCGTGAGACTCCTTTCTAATTTCTTGTAATCTTGATCAGTAGTCAGACCACTGAAGACAGCCACTTGCTGTTCAATCTCTCTGACTTCTTTCTGTATTTCATGCAACCGTTTAATGGATGGGTGTTGGTTACCCATATCCATTCTCTTCTTTCTCCCAGTTTCAGAGGAACTACAAGGAAAAGTGAGAACAAAATCTGCAATTAATAAACTGCTATGCAAGCACATGTCACCACTTTCATGGCATCCTGAAGCACTCCAGCATTGCAGTAATTTTCAGTATCACTAGTTATAGAAATACATCTATTGGCTGGCATTTCCCAGTCATTCCTCTACTGTTTCACACCTTTCTAACGCTCAGGCTGCTCTAGTTATCCCACGACTAGCTCTTAGCATTTACCCACAACCTTCAGCCTTTCCTTCCTCACCTGCTCTGCAGCTGAAGGCATCGCAGAACCAAACCGCACACCCGTGGCCCAGGGGAAAAACAGCGGCGGAACCCGGCCGCCCTTGGAGCGCTACAGCCCCAGAGCTGGGCTGCTTCCCCGACACAGGCCCCACAGCCGACGCTCCCCCTCAGTGCCCGCCTCCCGCGGCAGCTCCCCCCAGGCCACTGCAAAGCAGCAACGCCCTGTCCCCCCTGTCCCGCACTAGGGCCCGACGAAGCTCGGAGGTGACACCTGAGGCAGTACCGCAGAACCTAATCAGAGGCCTATTCCCAGCCGCCTCCCTCGGCTCCCACCATAACGCTCCTATCCAGCCCACCACCCGCCCTACTCCTGCCGCCTTACCTGCCGGCAGCTCCGGCTCAGGCACCCGCTGGCTGGCCCGGCGCAAGGCTGCGCCACGGGCCAAGCAGCCGGGAACCGCGGCAGCCCCGCCCCGCGGCCGGGCGGCGGCGGAGGGAGGCGGGCACAGCGTGACCCGGCGGCGCGGCCCCTTCCGCGGCACCGCCCCGACCGCGGCGCCGCGCTGCGCTCCGCACGGCCCCGCCTGCGTGGCGCTGTCGCAAAGCGCTGGGCACTGGCAGGAGCGATGGCAGTGGCTCGGGTGCTGCGGGGGGGCTGTTACTGTCCTTGCCGCCTCCTCTCCTCAGCTAGCAGCGGCCGCCCCGCGGCTGAGCGCCGGGAGCGGCAGGACAACCCGGTAATCCAGGCGGGAAAGGGAGGCGGACAGCTCCTACGCCCCGGAGCTGGCCTGCCGCGCGGAAGACCTCAGGGCCTTCCTCCCTGCGGAAGCGTGGGCGGGGAGGGGGCTGCCCCTGCGGTCACTCTCAGCGGTGCTGTGCGGGTGTGTCCCGGTAAAAGCCTTTCCCGCGGCCTCTCCTTGTTTGTGCATTTTCTCGTGCCCTCGGTGGGGCCTTCCCGTGCTGTGCGGGTGCGTGCCGAGTGACGGGGAAAGCAACACTTGCCCTTGCCAACGGAGTGGTTCTTCCTAAAACCTGGCCTAAGAACGCTGCACGCTTGTGTGTCCCCGAGGCTGCACGGAGAAAGGAGGGCGTAGGGAGGGTTGCACGCCTGCAGGTCCTGCTGCCCTGTGTTTTAACGGAGTGGAATGCCTGGTTCAGAGAAGGGGGGCGGGAGGGAGGTTACTTCTAAAACAAAAGTGGTTCCCGTTTGTTGGAAAAGCGTTTTCTCTCTAGTGCATTTCCAAATAAAAGTAGATTTTACATGTATCCCGCGGTTTTCTGTCAGAGTAGGCGAATGTGTGTAATTTCTGAACTGGCCACGCTGACGTGGTTTGAAGTGGAATTTTGGGGTCGGTTTCAAATCGGGATGTTCTTCTCGAAGCGCTGGTGTTCATCGTTGAGTTCTGCCTGTGTTTTCAAGGGCCTGCGTTTCAGTCCCCCCGCACACTCCCGCCGTGACTGGATCGGCCCCCCCGACAAGCACTCTAACCTGCGGCCTGTCATCTTCTACGTGCCCCCCGAGGAGTCGCCCCTGGAGCGGCGGCTGCGTGAGGCGCGACAGGAGGCCCAGGCCTGCGACCAGCGCTTCTGGGCAGGGCACAACCGTGCCTTCAGCCGGGTAAGCCCCCTAACACACCCGCGGCCGATCGGCTCCTGCCGGCCTGCCTGCCCGCCGGTAATCTGCGGGGGATTGGTGCCTGAGGTAGAATCATAGAATTAACCAGGTTGGAAGAGACCACCAAGATCACCCAGTCCAACCTAGCACCCAGCCCTATCCAGTCAACTAGACCATGGCACTAAGTGCCTCATCCAGGCTTTGCTTGAAGACCCCCAGGGACGGTGCCTCCACCACCTCCCTGGGCAGCCCATTCCAATGGGAAATCACTCTCTCTGTGAAGAACTTCTTCCTAATATCCAGCCTATACCTACCCTGGCACAGCTGTCTACCATTACTGGCTGACAGTCTGTACTGTTTCTTTTTATATATGTGGTGACTTTCTGCTAACTACATTTTAAAGAATCCTTTCTTTTGGATTAAGTACAGATCTAAAGGGCCTGAGGCACTTCACTGAAGCAAAAGTGATGAGGCACCTAGAATCATAGAGTCAGCCAGATTGGAAGAGACCTCCAAGATCATCCAGTCCAATCTATCCCCCAGCCCTAGCTAGTCAACTAGACCATGGCACTAAGTGCTTCAGCCAGGCTTTTCCTGAAGACCTCCAGGGACGGTGCCTCCACCACCTCCCTGGGCAGCCCATTCCAATGGGAAATCACTCTCTCTGTCAAGAACTTCCTCCTAACATCCAGCCTGTACTTCCCCCAGCACGACTTGAGACTGTGTCCTCTTGTTCTGTTGCTGGTTGCCTGGGAGAAGAGGCCACCCCCCACCTGGCTACAGCCTCCCTTCAGGTAGTTGTAGACAGCAATGAGGTCACCCCTGAGCCTCCTCTTCTCTAGGCTAAACAACTCCAGCTCCCTCAGCCTCTCCTCATAGGATTTGTGTTCCAAGCCTTTCACCAGCTTTGTCATGGTCTAGTTGATTGGCTAGGGCTGGGTGCTAGGTTGGACTGGATGATCTTGGAGGTCTCTTCCAACCTGGTTGATTCTGTGATTCTATGATTTGTTACTTGTGTATAATGTTACTTGTCTTTTTCCAGTCTTGTACTGAAAATACTAACTTGTAGCCACCCTAGTGGGCCATTTGCTCTATTCACAGCTGCTTGTGACTTAGAGCAGCTCTTGAAAATGATTTTGCATTTCCTCTTGGATCTGTCATAAGAAATCGGGTATAAACCACCAAGGGGAAATGAGGGACATGCCTTATTTCAGTGACAGGGTACCCCAACAAGACTACAAGCGAGGACTTTCAGTTGTGGTCTCTCTTTCCTGGTTGCAGCATTGGTTAGCAGACACTGAGTTTTGCTGGAAAACTAGTACCTACCAGTTCACCATAATTTGTGATAATCTTTGATCATTGTATCTTCCCAAAACTTGCAAAGATCTCAGCAAAAAGATGAAGTTTGGTTTTGAATTCCATAGTACTGATTTTCAAAAACTTACATACAAATAATTGCTCTGTTTCCATTTAAGTAATTCCAGAGGTTTTAAGGCTGTATATATTTTTTCAGTTACATATAGTACAGCATGTCTTCATAGTTTCTCCTATAGACCAAAGGTTTGGATCCTGTCAAACAATACTGAAGCTCAGCTCTAAACTTTACTCCACAAATAAGTTTTATATGCTTCAGTAGAACACTTCCATGGATTAACCAATGTGTACAAATAGCAGGATCTAAGTGGCAAAGTTGCCTGTTTAATTCACTGGATTCAGGAAAACTGTCGTGTTGACATTTACAAATACAGTGAGTGGTGTTTGTTATTTCACCCTGTTACATGATTAATAGTTAACTTCAAGGACTGAGTACTTAAAATTCTAATGTGGTAAAACATGTTTTAGGAAAAAGAAGAATTTATTTTTTCAAGACTGAAAGCCAAGGGTCTGGAAATGAGAGATGAAACAGGTAAGATACCTGCTTCTGGCTTAGGATGCATTTTTAGCTCTGTTTGACTTTGAATTTTGTTAGTTTATGCTCTCTTCTGTCACAAGTAAATCTTGGGGGTAGGGTTTAGAAATGTTTTTGGGAGCATGATGAATAAAAAAGAGGAGGAGCTCCTCAGAGATGTGCTTGTGAGGGTCAGGTCATCTGTTGCACTCTTCCTTCCCTAATTCTTTCCCTGCAGCTGGTGGGAAAACACTTGAAATCCTAACCAAGTAATGTAATGATCCTGTAGCCTAAGGAGGAAGGGGCTGTTTCCTTTCACACCTCCTAGTTCAGTGAGCTAGCTGAGCTAAACATACAGAGCAGTTCCCTCAAGTGTGTGTTACAGTTGGGTGGGTAGATTTACACTCTTTGGCTTCAGGTCCATAGTGTATACAATGAATACAATATTTTACTGTGAGGGAGAGTAAGACAGCTTCTCAGGAGACAGCAGCTGCTATCTGCATGTCTGTCTGCCTCTCTAATTCATTACGTGAAACTCAAAGCAAGATGCTTTCATAATAACAGTGAATTGGTCTGTGTTGTGTGAGGTTGAACATTTTGTTCATAGAATAATGAGTTATTGAGTTAGTAAAGTGCTCTGCTGTTTTGTGTATTACAGATCATTATTTTTCTTGTCTGCTTGTATCTTGGTGATTAATATGCATTTGATAAGTTATTTTAATTAAGTTCTGTGTTGCTTAGAAACATAATTTTGGTTTGGGTTTTTTGGGGGTTGTTCTTCATACCCTAGAAGTAAAAGCAAAAATAGTAAGCATGTACATCCTGTAGAAATACAACTGTATTGGCTGCTTGTGTTGATGAACTCTGTTCTGTAATACAGCTGCATGTGTATGTAAAAATAACAACAGTGTAAAAGAACAGTTGGAATAAAACCAGCTCTTTTAAGTGAACCAGTTCTGCTGATACCAGTGTGAAGAAGGTGTCCCTGCCTATGGCAGGGGTTGGAACTAGATGATCTTCGAGGTTCCTTCCAACCTAAACCATTCTGTGATTCTATAACTTGAGGTATTGTGGTAGTTTGGGAGTTTCCTGCCCACCTCATGAATTCGCCAGACTAACTCAGTTGGCTGGAAGTTAAGGAATGAAGCTATATTTCATAGAACCATAGAATCAGTCAGGGTTGAAAGGGACCACAAGGATCATCTAGTTCCAACCTCCTCGCCATGGGCAGGGACACCCCACCCTAGATCAGGCTGGCCAGAGCCTCGTCCAGCCTGGCCTTGAACACCTTACAGCAAGACAAAATTCACAAGCATATATATACACACACTATATACAGATATTTACAACTATATACAATTATATACAAGTTAAATACAAAATACAAAACCCCTCCTGAACAGCAGAACTGCCCAGGAAGGCTTTGAAACCAGCTTCCTTCTTTCTTTCCATCCTCATATCAGAAGTCTTATGTTCAAGGGTGAGATTGCCAGATAAGGAGTTAGAAGCAGAATGATTATTTTGAGTTATACAGGTCCAGGCAGAGGAATTAATGAAGCAAGCAGCAGACAGACAGAGACTTTGTTTATGTTTCTTGGTTTTATATCTCTCAGGAGAGCAAATCAGTGATACAGACATCACTATTACTTTCTTTTCACAGCCACTGCTCTATCCACTCTCATTAAAATATTCCAATGAGCCTCAAACCAGCACAATCCACCCCTCTCAGTAGCCTTCCTATAATCTTTGGGTAAAATCATCCAGTTGTATTTTAATCTATTGTAATACATTAGATTTGTAAATAATTACAAATAGAATTGATCAATAATTTACATTTTTATGATCAGTCTCAGGAGCTTTAAAATGCATTTTGCACCAATAAGAAGTTGAATGTCACAGTTCTGTCTCCCTCGTCATATCCATGTTCCCCTGAGGCATACTATTTTGGCCCCCATTTTAGAAACTTTGTGAGTGCCAGAAATTTTATATAAGAATTATCTAATAGGGTTGAGAATATTTTTTGGTGTCAGGTTTCTATGTTTCTGCTGTAGCCACAGGTTTTCCTTTTGTGTTCTGTGGAGAGAATCTATCTCCTCTTACTCAAGTTCAGAGTCATTTTTTTGGTACTTCCTTTTTCAGTAACTAATTGCCTACTATATTGTTAATAAATCTGAAAATCTTGGGACATAGAATCTTTATATATTACTTAAAATATATCAACAAAAAAAAATGTACATTTGAAAATATGTCAGTCATGGATAGTGTTCTTTCTGTATTTATTGACTTTGTGTTAGGGGGCAAATATGTTACTAAATGCCCTTACTTGTGCTATTTTAGACTTCAGCCCCTGAGACTTTAGTTTCCCACAAAGTGTATATACTCCTAGATCTTTGCACTTTTTCACAGGGGCCTACTAGTTCCATAAATAATCTAAGAACTGATAAGTAATAAGGGTTTAAAATCTATGCCAGCTTCAAGATGATCAGTATGTTTAATTTGGTTTGCTCCATGCATAAGTTTTTAAAAGCTAGAAGACAAAAGCATACAAACTTGTTCAGAGTTACACAGGAAGCTTGTGGGAATGTGGAGTCAGACCTAGCTCTCCTGCATCTGAGCCCAGCGCTTTAATCCAAAGTATTACCTTGACATCATTATGCCAAAATTTATTTTCAGGTCAAAAAGCAACACTGAATGCAGAAGAAATGGCTGACTTCTACAAGGACTTTCTAAGTAAAAACTTTAGAAAGCATGTGCAATATAACAGGTATGTAGAAAGTATTTAAGTTGACTATTATGTGTTACAGTCTAACTCAAAGGCATAAAATCAAATTTATAATGTGAACCTTTTTTTTCCTCCATAGTTGGTAAAGCAGCACCTAAAACTGTTTGGAAAATTATATTTTTTAATGCTTACTGAATATGACACCACAATTTAAGTTTCTTCTCTCTATTTGACTAAAAGATTATTGAACTCAAAGGTGTCAGGTGGGTTCCTAATGGTATAATGCTAGTGAGAATTCAGTCATCACTAAAACTATCTATTACAAATTATGCTTTAGGTTTACTACGTGCATATACTGTAACATACTATACTGTAAGTACGGATTTGTTGGAACAGATTGTTGTAAAACAGATACTCACATCATGTCTTGCCCATGGCAGGAGGTGGTGTGGAAGGAAACCTCATCATAAACCTAAGCAACAGCATAAGAAGATGGAAAGTACAAAAATATTTTTAATAAGAGGATTGTTTTCCAAGTAGCTTATAACTAATGAGGAAGCAATTAATTTTATCTTAGAACTGATCATCAGATGCCACTGTTGTAGTGACCTCAGGGTGATGTTGCATATTCACAGTAAGAGTTCAGGCTTTGGGCCTAAACATAACCTTCCTTCTTGCTGTCTGGTACAATCAGGCCTCATCAGCTGCATCGTCGTAGTTTCTATGTGTACAACCCTGAAAGCAGTGGAGCTTGAATGCACTTTGATTTTGAGGGGTCAGATTTATAAGAATCTGTTCATGCATTCAGACATATGTTCTTTTGCAGTGTTGCCAGCTGGCCTGCAAACTTTGACTATTGAGGTGTTGCAGCTTCTAAAATTTAGTTAAAAGAAAGCAATGGCTGCTCATAGATGCTATGAATACCTAGTTCACGATACTTAGACTGGAAATACAGTCTGGTTTAGGAGAAAAAAAACTTGAGGAGGATATAGGAAATGAGACATGAAGGGGAAAGAGAGACAGTTACCATGTTAGCATGACATTTTGATTTAACATGACACTTGAGGGGGTAGCTCAGTGCTGCCTGTCAGTATGATTTTGGTTACTGTCTTTATTGAGAGTTTAGTATCTCAGATTTATGTTAGATCTGTACATAAAAGGTTTCCCACAGATACCAAGAGAAGACCCAAATCCCACCATTTAATACTTCCTGATAATTTTACAGTAAGTACAATCTGTTGCTTCTTGTGCAGCAGTTTAAAAAAGTAGAGTGTTATCCTTGTTAAAATCTAGAAAGAAATTATGATACTTCTTCATATTTTATCAGCAGCAAGAATTTGAAGCAAGTTATCAGAGGTTAAAAAGAGCTGATACTGACTAACTTATCTGTATCTTTGAGTTGCTTCCAGAAGCCATGTGTACTTTGTGAGATCTGTTTAAAGATACATAGACTAACTTTGGCAATATTAAAAGCATATCTTTAAAAGGTACTGAATTGGAAACAATATTTCCTGTAAAGGTACTGCATTAGGAACCTAATGCTTCTTACATTGGATTATACAATTCATCCTTGAAGTCTGCTTTTTATTTATTTTCTTCCCCCGACCCTTACAGGTGACCAACTGTATATTTTCCAACGCATATTCATATATGCACAAACAAATCTTAGCCCTAGTATAGCACTGGCAGGAAATTGGCCTGGGTAGCTTGATGATCAGCTTTACTTCTGAAACATGAGATATGTTTACAATTATATTATCTTGCCTGATTTAAAACGTAATTGGTCATAAAAGCACCCATCCCTTAGCTTTTTTGCATTTAAGCTCTCAATGGTTACAGCCTCGTAGTCTGCATGTAATCTGTTCATGGATGCAGAGAAGGGTGATGAAGATGGTGAGGGGCCTGGAACACAGCCCTGTGAGGAGAGGCTGAGGGAGCTGAGGGTGTGCAGCCTAGAGAAGAGGAGGCTCAGGGGTGACCTCATTGCTGTCTACAGCTACCCGAAGGGAGACTGTAGTCAGGTAGGGGTCAGTCTCTTCTCCCAGGCAACCAGCAACAGAACAATGGGACACAGTCTCAAGTTTGTGGGGGGACATATAGGCTTGATATTAGGAGGAAGTTCTTCACAGAAGGAGTGATTTGCCATTGGAATGAGCTGCCCAGGGAGGTGGTGGAGTGGCCATCCCTGGAGGTGTTGAAGAAAAGCCTGGCTGAGGCACTTAGTGCCATGGTCTAGTTGACTGGCTAGGGCTGGGTGCTAGGTTGGACTGGATGATCTTGGGAGGTTTCTTCCAACCTGTTTGAATCTATGATTCTCTGATATTCACATAAACCTCTTCATAGATTATCTAATTCTCATTAGGCAGGAAATGTTTTGCACTTGTCAATGCCAAAGGATATCTTAATATAATTGTGTAACTTTTCCTCTTTTCTCTTGTCATGTATGCTGATGTTTTTCCTGGCTTTGGAAACCTAGAGATTGGTATAAACGTAACTTTACCATCACATTCCTCATGGGACAAGTAGCACTGGTGAGAGCTCTGAGGTGGCTTCGTTGGAAAAAGAAAAATGTTGGAAGTTAATCACAGGTCCATGAATGCAACACTAGCTAGGTCTGCTATAAATTTGTTTATAGTGATGTTCAGAATTTGTATAACTAATGTTATAATTACTTGAATCTGTTTGTTAAACTATGTAAATTAAAGTTACCATTGGTCTTAATTTATACTCACATTTCCTTTATCTTTTATTCCAAGGATACCTAAAGTATTTCTCAACCAAAACACAATCAAGAAAGCTGCAAAAGCTATTCCTCATTTACACTAAATGGAATGTATCAAAAGGGTCATGTTTTTAAGCACAAAGCCATAGCTCCTAAGTAGCATGTGATTCAGTGTGCTGTACCTGAACATGGGTCAGAGAATGATGTCCTTACCAATCCTATTAGTATACACAGATAGAAACGTTATTGTCTGTCTGTGCAGTAGCTATCCCTAAGTAATACAACATGACTGAAGGAAGAAGTCTGATTTGTGAGTATACACAAAATCAATTTAGAGAAATGCTCTTTTCAGTGAGATTGTTTACTCTTAACGAACAGTTAAGGTATGTTTTCATATACATTGCTAATGCAATAGGATCTTTGTAGATAATTTTGTTCTAAATAAAAGAAATCTGTCTTTGGAAAAGAGTTCCTCTAACTTATGCTTAGTAAAGATTTTATTTGCCAAGCAGTAAAGCAGAAGCATTGCCAGTCAGTCTCGTGAGAAAATGAAACTGATGTGTGGCTATATGGAGGAGAGCAGCATTAGTACTAACACACACTGCTTTCTGTGGCTTCATTTCTTTCACCAAATGTGCCATTCTCACCAGTTTCTCTGAGACATGCAAAACAACTTGCCCAGAGTGCTTTTTTGCTCTGCAGGTATGCAACAACAATGGGAAAGAGTGAAGTTTTAAAATGTTGTGTCATATATCTGTAATTCAAAAGAATTTACGTTCCTCAGAATGCTCTCCCTGTCCATTTATACAGTTAAATGATTATTTTGTTTTGATACAGTACCTCGTAAGAGGTTTCAGTCAGAAAGAATATGTATTGTCAGCTGAAGCATGTTTTCCTAAAGCTGTGCTGCAGGGAGCATTCTGCTTTTGGAAATGTCAGCTCAATAGCCAGTGACCTGTTTTTCACATCTAAAACATGACATCATTTACTCACTGTCTTTTTCAGATGGATCAAAAAGCTTCGCCAGTATCAATTGTAATAATGCCATTGCTAGATGAACTATTAATAGTACCATAGTGGAGCACAGTTTCATAGAATGATGATATTACAGGGCCTAAAACATTTTGTCACTGAATTGTGCTTTTAACTGTTGTGTAGCAGTTCATGAAAAGAGTCATTAACAGTTTGCTCAGGTGATAACCAGCACTTAGAGGAAAATATTTACTGCATCACTAAATAACAATGTCTGTATTTATTAAAAAGTTACAAAATTGCATGCTTCTTTAGAAACATTTTAAAATAGAGTGCTGTGGGTATGTAATGTAATTCTTGAGGGCTTTACAGTCCTGTCTCAGAATACATAAGCTTTGTCCACAGTGCAAATGCACACCTTTCAATAGTTTCGAGGAAAAAGAATTACTGGACAATATAAGAAAATACCCTTGAGAGGCAGATAGCAGAACCCCACTGGACTGGTGCTTAGAATCATAGAATCAGTCAGGGTTGGAAGGGATCACAAGGATCATCTAGTTCAAACTTCCCTGCCATGGGCAGGGACACCCTACCTAGATCAGGCTGCCCACAGCCCCTCCAGCCTGGCCTTAAACACCTCCAGAGACAGGGCCTCAACCACCTCCCTGGGCAATACTTTTCAGGGTCTCACCACTCTCATGCTGAAGAACTTCCTCCTCAAGTCCAGCCTGAACCTACCCATCTCCAGCTTTGCTCCATTCCTCCTAGTCCTGTCACTATCTGATATGCTGAAAAGTGCTTCCCCAGCCTTTTTGTAGGCCCCCTTCAGCTACTGGAAAGCCACAAGAAGGTCACCTCAGAGCCTCCTCCAGATTGAGCAGCCCCAACTTTCAATCTGTCCTTGAAGGAGAGGTGCTCCAGCCCTCTGATCATCCTTGTGGCCCTTCTCTGGACATGCTCCAGCATCTCCACATCCTTGTAATGGGGGCTCCAGAACTGGACACAGTACTCCAGGTGGGGTCTCAGCAGAGCAGAGTAGAGGGGGAGAATCACCTCCCTCGACCTGCTGGCCACACTTCTGATGCAGCCCAGCCTCTGGATGGCTTTCTGGGCTGCAAGTGCACACTGCTGGCTCACATTGAGCTTCTTGTCCACCAGCACCCCCAAGTTCCTCTCCTCAGGGCTGCTCCCCAGCCAGTCACTGCCCAGCCTGTATTTGTGCTTGTGATTGCCCCGACCCAGATGCAGGACCTTGCACTTGGTCTTGTTGAACCTCATGAGCTTGGCTTGTGCCCACCTCTCCAGCCTGTCCAGGTCCCTCTGGATGGCATCCTTTCCCTCCAGCATGTCTGCTGCACCACACAGCTTGGTGTCATCAGCAAACTTGCTGAGGGTGCACTCAATGCTTCTGTCCATGTAACCAACAGAGATGTTAAATCAGACTGGTCTCAGGACTGATCCTTGAGGGACTCTGCTTGTCACTGGCCTCCACTTTAACATGGATCTGTTGACACCTACTCTTTGGGTGCAGCCATCAAGCCAGTTCTTTATCTATCTCATGGTCCATCATCAAACCCATGTGTCACCAGCTTGGAGACCAGGACATGGTAGCTTCATAGCCATATGTTCTGACAGTCTATGCATGAGATGCTTGAGGTCATTTCACATATGCTTTAAGTGGGTGGAAGTCAATAAAAACAAGCATTTCATCTTCTGGGCTGCTCACTGTTGTTAATATAGACATTTTTGTGTCTGCCTGCTGAACCAGACCAGAGAATTGATTGACTGCTAGAACTAATCCAAGGAAAAAAAGTGTTATATGTCAGTGGAATTTAACATGCCTCATCATGCAGATGTGTGTTGGCACGAGGGAGATGTGGAGGGTTTAAATGGTGCTTCAGTCAATTCACAGCTAAAATTGTTTCCTGAACGTGTCATGTTGGTCACCCAAAAATACTTGGTGTGTGATGGATGATACTTGGATTCTGCTGTGAGCTACTTGCAGGTAAAATTCATGCCTTTTTGGCATTGCCTTCATTAAGATGCTGTGTGGAGTGCTGGGTTTCTTAATCTAAGGCCTATTGAAGGAGTGAGGTATTTATCTATTTGGTAAGTGTTGAACTCTGATTTAGACTATCTAATAAAGCCACTGTGAAAAGATACTATTAAAAACTATCCATCTGAAATTTACTGAGAAAATTACAGTTTTTAAAGAGTGAAGAACTCTATAGTTTCTGCCAGCGTTGCATTACTTTGTTACTCTGAGCAGTTGTAATACTGCCCACTGCTTTCAGATATTGATCATAAATCCTTTATACATCAAAGGAAGAATAAGGAGCTGCTGCAGACTACTAAAAATGATTTTTTTAAATGCATACAAAAGCCTGCTACTGTAACTGAAGCTGGTGAAATAGATCAAAGAGTGACTTTTCTGTGCACATTTTCTGAGTATAGAAAAAAAATACAGGGGAGTGTTCTTATCACTTAAGTATTTAGCTAATCCTGTCAGAAGGAATAGCAGTATTTCACATGTAATGGTGTCAGCATGTGCCTCTTTATGTCTTATGCCTTCAGTAAGTGCATAATAATGCAACACTTTGGTAACATTCAAATAATTTTAGATAGTTTGTGGTGGCTTGGGGGTGGTTATGATAATGTGTGGGTTTGCTATTCATTGAATTTTCTCTATTGCAGCATTAGTCAAATACAGTTCTTCACAGAGAGAGTGATTTCCTGTTGGAATGGGCTGCCCAGGGAGGTGGTAGAGGCACCATCCCTTGAGGTCTTCAAGAAAAGACTGGATGAGGCACTCGGTGCCATGGTCTAGTTGACTGGCTAGGGCTGGGTGCTAGGTTGGACTGGATGATCTTGGAGGTCTCTTCCAACCTGGTTGATTCTATGATTCTAAGAGGAGTAAGATGAAGTGTTGAGCGGGGAACTGAGAGGTGGACCAGCTAAAAGTTGGGTTGAAGTGATGGTAACACCTTTGTATTTCATGAATAAAGTACTGTACATCTTTTTAAAATGCCCTAGGAGGTTTTAAAGTTATGGTAGCAACTCTTCAGAAGATAGCTTTTATATTTAGGTGACTATTCTTAGGGACACAATCCAAATCTGTTTCCAAACTCAAATTTGTTATTTAGAAGCTTCCACTATCATTAAGCAATATTGGTAACTGAGAAGATAGCTTCTATATTTAGGTGACTTTTCTTAGGGATACAATCAGAATCTGTTTCCAAACTCAGATTTGTTATTTAGAAGCTTCCACTATCACTAAACAATATTGGTATCCTATAGAGGGATTTATTCAAACAATAACTTAATTTGCATCCTGAACAGTGCCCACGGGCCAGTCTTTTGCATAAAGACTAGGAGATTGAAATGTTTTCAGGAAGAGATAATACAGGCCTGGAACTGCAATATGCAAGAATAATGTTTTCATATTAAATATATATATACAGTGATCACTGTACACTGATTTACAGAATAATAACCCTGCAATCGAATATTCAGGTTCATTTCTCAAAGTAGTAAGAAAAATGCAAGTTATTTTATGTCCTAAAGAGTTCTTAAGTGCATGTAGCATAATAATCCTGAAACAGATTAATATTCATTATTATATATATTATTACTTTATGCCTTGCATTCATTCATGAATTAACTTTTATGTAAGTATTGTGAGATGTAGTTGACTGGTATTTTCAAATAGCAGCTGCTGTGTGCTGTGCAAAAGCAGGACTTCTGGCTAGAAACAGTAATGGCAAAAAATTACATGATCCATTTTTCAGTGTGATCTCAACTTGGGAGAAATACTGTTTTATAGCATTACCCACAGACAAAATCAGTAAATGTTTGGAAGATGTGGTCCCTGTTTCATAAAGCTACTTGTGTTTTACTAGTTCAAACCAGATACTTATTTGAGTTTCTTGTATTTTGCAGGGAGAGTGATTTTGCTTTCTGGTGGTATATGCAGTGTCTCATCCTTAGGGGTGGTCCCAGGTGTGTTGTGACCAGGGCCTGAAGTAGCAGGTGGCAGCAAAAAATATTGTATGCATCTTCTGAGACTGCTGGGAGGCAATTAGCACTCAGCCTAAACTGGAATAGCCCTGAAGCTATTTCGATGGACCACGACTGGCATGAGTTTCTAGCAGCCCTTATGCCAGTCAAGAATTGCTGGCATTCAGCAGTATTCTTTCACACTACTGCCTCCAGAGAACCCACTGATATGATTCAGCTGCAGAATTGGTTGTGGTAACTTTCATCACCAGTCTGTGCTAGTTTGAGGCTAGCTGGAATATTTTAGTGAGAGAAACTAGATTATAGGCTCTGAAAAGGAAACAATGGTGATGTCTACTTCACTCATAGACTAACTGAGATGTACAAAAATAAGAACATAAACACAAACACAGTCGGTGTATGTCTCTGGGTGCCTGTACTTTTCTCCCTGGCCTGCTTTCTGTGTAACTAATCCTTCTGCTTTCTAACCCCCCATGCCAATCCTCCAAACGTGCAATCCTTGCACATAAGGCAAAGTCCAGGATAAGTTAGAGGGGTGGAAAGAAGGTGGAAGGGTGGTTGGGACCCCCTCCTGGGGACTCTGGTTTCTGGGAGGGCTGTTGTGTTTCTGTATTACTTTTTAACTTGTATATTTCTGTCTATAGCTGTATATATTTTAAATACCTGCTTGTAAATTGTGCTAAGCTGTAAACATAAAGCTTCATTCTTTAATTTCCAGCCAGATGAGTCTAGTCTGGGTGATTTCATAAGAGTAGGGGGGCAGGTAACACCCAAACCATCACAATCAGCTAAGCCAAAACACATGGACAATTAAAGCACAGATTTCATAACTGTAAGGAATTCAGGTCATTATTCATCTCTCATTGTTAAAGAATTGTCTTTTAATAAATCCCTGCCTTGAAATGTTTTTCATGTTACGATCAATGTGTAGCTTATACTGACTGTTCATAAAGAAGTCTGGAAAAGTTACAGAGTGTCATTTCTTGAATTATTTGAATAATCAAAAAAAATAGATTCTTTAGGGGGAAGAGGGCTTTAGAAAACAGATTTTTCTAGCCAAGACACTCTTAGGAGACAAACCCCATGATCTGCAAATGTCAAAAGAGATTGCCTTGATTGCTTTCCAAGTGCTTGTACTATTTTGGAGTGTCATATAGAAAACAGATAATATAACACAGCAAATAACTTGGTAACAAACCAGGTTAAGACAATTCTGACCTTAGTAGCTCTTGGAACTATAAATCCGTAAGTAGAAAATGCTTATTTGTGGGAAGTTGTATGAGACCAAAAGACAAAGTGGAAGCCAAATTCCAGTGAATATGTAAGAAAATGTCTTCTGGCTTTACCAATCTTCTTACATTTGCCAAAATAATATTTCACTTTTAATGTCTTAGCTGGAAAACTCAGTTTCCTCAGGCCTCATGAAAAATTGTGCCATGAAAAACAGAACAAAATGCTACACTGATATGAGTAAATAGCCACAGGTGCTAATGTGTGCTAAGAGAGAATCCAAGCTCACTTCAAAGGAAAGATCAGCTTTGCCATAGGATATTGCAGAGCAATTTTAATTGACAAGAGATGCTCAAAATTAATTCATTTGCTATGCTCCTCTGCTGCTTCTTCCATGGTGCTGCTTTTGTTGTATGGAGAAGGAGGGGTCAATACAGTGTGACACCTGGAGACTCGCTGGGCAAGCTTTAGAGTTACCATGGTACTGCAGCCATAAATCCGATTGCTAAAGGGGTGAGTAAAATAGGCTGATGCTGGGAAAACGTGACTGAAGAGCTGCCACTGGACAGGGCATGTTTACTTCTTAGGAAGATTTTTCTCAAGCTTTTTGAATCACACTTCCTCTAAAAGCAGCAAAGCAGCTTAGTGTCTTGAGTCTGTAATTTATAGGTATTATCTAACAGCACTTAGCACTCAGTGTTCGATTTCATCTGTAATTAACTCTGTAATTCAACATTTATTTCTATTATATGTTTACCTGTACATTAGAAAAGCAATCTGACTTATTTCCAATATGAACTTTGGTCCTGGAGACTGCTACACAGCAGAGTTCACAAGCAATAATGCAAAGAGAAAGAAGGTAAGTTAAATTAGTGAGCGTGCTGGTAACACAGCATTCCAGCCTCTTCTGCCTGCAAAATGAGTGGGGTGGAAGATGACGAATGTGTGAACTTTCCTTTAGAGATATTTGGAGTGCTTTCTGCATTGGTGCACAATAAACCTGGCAGTACCATTTTTAAGGTTGTGTAGTTAATTATAAGGATAGAGAGCATGCTAAATTGCTGCCTTCTATGGACCCATTTACTGGGTCGATTTCTGGTCAGCACTAAACACTGATGAAAGAAGATGCTGTTAGTCATCAGCCTATTTGATGTGAGTCATGACAGTTTTCAAACATATGGTGATGGTGTACTTTGTGGCCCTTCAGCATGTATTAACAAGTGTAACACTGTGTAGGCAGTACATTTCACTTTCATAGCTAATTTATATATACATCAGTTGTTCCCAGCTTTCTCCTAATGTTGAGGCATGTTTCAGTTCTTGTTTACAGTTATATTCTTTTCAATATGTAGGGCTTGATAAACTATGTAAGACTGCACTATATATATATCTTTGGAACAATTTCAACGTACTTCAGCTTTCATTAAAACATAAATGGCATCTTAAATAGTAAGGAACAGTTTTATGTTAGCACACACAAATTAAAAATCTAAAGTACTGCATGTGAGGTGCTTCAGCAATTCCCCAGAGCTTGCCCAGAAGACTGTTAACTGATATGCTAGAGTGAACTGCTCCGTGTAATCAAAACACCTCAAACAGACCATGTGCATAGGTGACACTGGTGTTGTATAGAATGATGGTGGCACTATTTTTTTTCCTTAAATTCCTACAAGCTCCAGTTCCTGTGAGTTGTGCTGGCCACCAAAGTCAGAGGTCAAGGAGTCTTGCTTCAATTCCCATCATTAATTATTTGTGAAGCCAAACTGTAGCCTCAAAATATCTGCAATGATCTACGTTCTGATGAGGTAACTTCCTTTTTCAGCCAATATCTACATAAATTACATCTTAGTTACATTGAGTCTAGCTTTTTTTGAATAAGAAAAAGCTTTAGAACATGATGCAATGCAGCAGTATTTGTCAAACTGGAAAAATGAATAGCATCCTCTCACTGGTGGCTGGGTTTTGGGTTTTTTTTCTATACTGGTCTTTAAATCACCTGTACACAGATGTATGAGGAATTCCTTTCTTCAGAAATTGGTACCTGGTAGGCTAGTTTCTACAGCTTCCTTTCACATCCCCTAATACAGGGAGTATATTAAGTGTGGATGATGAGCTAGATCACAGATAGATCTCCATGGGGAGATCGTGGAAGTCAGGTCCTTGTGGTTATTTAAATCACACAGGGAGCAGGGAGTAATATGGGACTGGGAAGGCACAAAGTGATTTAAAGCCATTCTCTCAGTCTCTTATCTGGGATAACAGACTCTGTTCTAGACCTTTTGAAGACTGAACACAGATCAAGTTCTCAGGTAACTGACAGATGGGCCTTTGGGGATAAAACCATCCATCTTGTAGGAACGAATTATGCAATCATCCCCCTAATGTTTTAAGTCGTAAGACTCGATAGCAGCAACGTACACTTCTTGTTTTCTTCTGCATCATTGTGAAGGTACAGAAGTAGTGAAGAGTATGTCCATGGAATGTCTTTGAACTTAATAGTTTTCAATTAATTTCTCTGTGAACTTGCAAGAAAAAAATCTATTAAGGCAGATTTGTCATTGAACTTAATACTTTTCAATTAATTTCTCTGTGAACTTGCAAGAAAATAATCTATTAAAGCAGATTTTAAAAAAAAATATATAATTACAACAGAAAAGGTAGGAATGGAAGCAGCTGAAAGAAGCAAAAACTTCAGAGTACATACTTGCTATGGAGGCAACAAGGAGAGAGAATTCCAAACCCCTGGGAATAAGATTATCCTCCCTTATCTTGCATCTGCTCTATTTCCCAGGAGACAGGATGAGGAACAAAGTATATAGCACAGACAGCTCTGTTTCCTATTGATTTCTAGAATGACTCTGCCCTTCTCAGCCTCACGTACTCTATGCCATCCATCTAGCCACAGGCATATTTACCGAAGCCATTTTCTGTAGAGGCATAATTGGTCATTGGCACAGAAACTACAGAAACCATTGTCACACAGCAGAAACATTTCCCTTTCCCTTGGGGCAAACCCTATTACCATTAATTCCCCGGTCCAGTGCAGCTGAGTACTGCCTTGATTTGAATACCCTCTTTCTTGACCGAGGCAAATGCCAACGATGAAAAGCAGATGCAAAATGGACTCCCATTACAAGAAAAAAAAAAATTAATCAAGCTTAGATGTCAGCTAAATTTGATGTAATTCCTTAAAGAGTATTAGTTGAACAGGAGGAAAAAGCACTTAGCAGAAGAACTGAAAGGAGGGAAGGGTTTGGCAAATGCTGCAGCATGTGCAGAAAAGGAATACATCAAGTGAAAGGCAGGTTACTGATAAATCAGACTTCTATAGTGACCATGGCAAACAGCTGCAGCACTTCAGGCCCAAGAAAGCTGAAACAAATGGGAGCAGTGAAAGACAACTCAGGAGATGCAGAATTTCTCATATAGAGCCTTCAGTTTATTTAGCCAAGTACACTAATGGTCAAAAGGTAAGGAAAGAGTGCAGAATCTTCTAGAGAGGCAAGTGAAGGAAGGACCAGCTAAGAGGGTTACCCAGGGAAGAATCTTCTTTCTCTGCAATAGCTTAAACACATAAAAGAGAAATGTCACATTGCAAGACCTCCTTAGAAATGCAAACACGCAGAGAAATGGGACTAATCACTAGCAAGGGAAAAGAGCTAGAAAGAAATGACACAATCTGGCACAAAATCTACCAGTATATATGGCCCTTGAGAGTGAACACTGGAGGATTGAGGTTCTTGAGCAGGAAGGGAAAGATGCCTCCTTAGTTTTCAACAGAGTTTGGTAATTACATTTAGAAAAAAGATCTGATCAGGTGGTTGTCTGTAATGCCTTTTAGACTTCTGAGACTTCCTTCTCTGTCATCAGTAGGTGCTACTGAAAAAGGTCACACACAGACATACACTGGCATCAGCGTTTCTTTGATTAGCATATGAAAGAGCTATAAACCAAAGGCAGCATCTGAAACATTACAACTTCCTTCTCCTACAAATATATGTAGGAATCTTAGAATAAAGAGAATACATCTTTTATATGTTCATGAGGAAGCATCTGTTTGCCAGGTGCTGAGACAAGTTTATGTCTCAGTTTGCATCTCTGGCTAATGTTGGCTGAAAAAATTAATGCCTTTCTTACACTTTATCAGAAAACAAAACAAAACAAAAAGTAAAATTCCATACTAGTTAATGAATTTATCTCAGATTTACACAGATGAGTGACTGACAGCACTCACAAGGTGTTTATTTTAGGGAAAAAGCACTTTTCCCAGTGAAACTCTGGAAAATTTAATGATAAAAAGATACTTAAGTCTCCTTCGCCGTGGAAAAAATCCTACAACGGCTACCCAGATTATCAAGATAAGAGTCTCACCTAATCTGCTCACAAGTAATCTGCCAGCAAAGCCTGATGAGTTTGCAAAATCGGGCAAAGGCATTCCTTAACAAAGAAATGCTAACAGACCAAGTAGGTAACAAAGAGGTGGTGTTCAAAGAAAGGGAAGGGGATAATGTAGGTGGCAATAAAGCAGGCACTTAGGAATTAATGGATGTGAAACATTTCTGCTTCTAGCCAAGTGGGTCCCCCGGTTTGACCACAAGATTTTGCTTTTGGAAGAGTCTCTTTTGTTTATGGAATAAACATTTTTCCTATCAATACTAGGCCTTATTCAAAAAGGAAGGTAAAGAGCACAGTCATAGGAACCAAAGATATGGGAGGGTGAAGATTGAATGTTCTTACTCTAGGAGTGGCCAAGATTGGTTTTTTATTTCTGCCAAAGGATTTTATGCATTTTCTCAATGGTTCACTGACAAAGAAGATGAATACAGAAATAAATTTAACATCCTGTGACTCACATACTGTAATGAATAATTCTTATACCCTTGAAACTGAAAGTCTAAGAGAGAATAAACTCACTGAAAAATGAGAGTATGGAAGAAGGAAAGGAGGAGCATAGGTAGAATATTTTATTCATGTATAAGTTGTGCAGAATGAATATGGAGAAGAGAGTCTTTCCAAGCTATAAAGGTGCTGGGGGTCAACTATCAGCTGACTACAGTACACAGATGCAGGTATGGAAAAAAGTTTGGACAACTTTTAGTGAAATGAGAGTATGGCAGAAATAAAGAAGAAACAGAATTTGCTGGTTAAGCAGAGTAAGTGTGCTTTGGTGTGAGCATTTCCTTATAGAGGTGGAAACCTACTCCTTGAATGCAGGGAGTAAAGATACAAGTCTAATTATCATTAGCTCTCATCTGTGAACCTTAGCTTGTTGGGAATTTTGATGCTTAGAAGTACAATAGAGTATTGCAGCTTGTCAAAGGGTACAAATATTAGATCCTTGATCCTTACTGCTTTGAATGTAACAGTGGAAAATGGGATATATAAATATAGCTGTGTTGCTGAAACTGCATAGTGTTTTTCTCTGCAGTCACATTGACACAAAAATTCTCCAATAGCTTATAACTTCTAAGAGGTTACTTCAACTGTATTACCTGAGGTTTTTAACGTCTGTTTTTTTCATAATAGAGTTATTTTACACCTAATTAAATGGGCTTCTTAAATGGGCTTCTTAAACCTTTCAGTCTGTATCTTTTGGGCTTTAACAATAGCAAATCTCTGTAATAGCTGTGAAAGGAAAATAATTCTGGTTAGCAAAAACTTAATGTCATCATAGAATCATCATCATCATAGAATCAGCCAGGTTGGAAGAGACCTCCAAGATCATCCACTCCAACCTATCCCCCAGCCCTATCCAGTCAACTAGACCATGGCACCGAGTGCCTCATCCAGTCTTTTCTTGAAGACCTCCAGGGACGGTGCCTACACCACCTCCCTGGGCAGCCCATTCCAATGCCAATCACTCTCTCTGTGAAGAACTTCCTCCTAACATCCAGCCTATACTTTCCCCGGCACAACTTGAGACTGTGTCCCCTTGTTCTATTGCTGGTTGCCTGGGAGAAGAAGCCCCCCCCTCCCCCCCCACCTGGCTACAATGTCCCATACAAGGGAATCTGCTCTGTTTTAAAGGCAGACATTAGCTAATGAAATGGTCTGGTTTAACACTATGTGGCATTTTTTCCAATGTGGATAGGAAATGTCAGAGTTTTTATTTGTTATAGCTTTCTAGAATTGTTGGTGACTGTAAAAAAGAAGAATTCACTTGCATGTAGATAAAACTTAGTGATTTGGGAAGAGGATAATGATCAGTGTTTATTTTATTTACAACTTTAATGCCATGCCCAACAGTGAGTTCAAGCATCCTGACTACAATGGTGAGTCACAGCACACAAAATATAGCCCTTTTACTCCAAAGTGCTTGAATTTCCTGGTAACAAGGTACCTCTGCATGCAATAATTTCATGTATACACAAAGAAGTTAGGCTAAAATTGTGCCTATGCGTTTGACACCTTTCACTCTTGAGCACTGCTTTTTGTTTTCCCTTTTCTGTAAAGGGCATTCTTGTAGAAAATACAAATTAAGAGAGTGTGCAACTGTCAAATGACTGTGATGAAAAGCCAGACAAGTTGCTGAGTATGGCCTTTGAATATTTCTTATTGCCAGGATGCTTTTAAATAGCACTTTAGCAGCAGTTGACATTATTCCAATGTAGTGCTTTACTCTAGTCCATATTTATAAAATGAAGTAATAGATTTTATAGACTGTAGGATTAGATATAAAGAACTTCTGTCCCCTTTGCAGGAAAGATCCTCAAAGCCAGAAGAATTGGGGTTTTTGAATAACAATGGTAAAATCAAATCACCCACACTCCTTGAATGAAACCAAGCTGAATTTGTTTACAGATGCTGTCTCTATTTGTGGATGTCAGTTAAACTGAATCTTAGTTTGCTGCATACATTTGTCACACTGTTGCACCTAAGAGCTTTGTGTTCTATTAGTTCAATAGTTTGCTGTTTTTCTCTCCCACTGTGAATTACAAACCTCTCTCTTCTGGGAGAGGAGGGAAATGAGTAAATAAAAGACAAGCGACAATAAAGAATCCAGCACTGTAAGCAGTGTATTTTGAGGCAGATGTCCCCAGAAAATCACGGTGACTTTGCTGGTGACAGCAAAGAGTACTCTTGAGACAGCACGTCTAGATCATTTAATCCTAAAAGCAGGGCATATAGCATAACTAGTTCCCCAGGAGCAGATGGAAATGTGGCCAGTAAATAGTTCTCACTGCTAGATGAACTTGGGTAATTCTTATGTAGATGTGACAGGAAAAACAAGATTCTGATGGAGAGGAAGCCTTACAATATTTCAGACCACGCAGAAGCTTGATGAAGGAGCGCACTCACCAAGTCTCTTCTGTGTCTTTCTTCTGCTGTGTGCCATGAACAGAGAGGAGTAATACTGCACTCTAGTTCCATTGAGCTAATCAACCTTCCTGCAGGAGGGAGCTTATAGTGTGTGCTGCTTATGTGGGAAATTGCCAACCTGCAAACACTTGATTAGCCAGTGTACTATGAATCAGGGTCATAGCTGGAGTAGCTGCTTTGTTCAGAGATGCTTCAATCCCTCGGGTAAGCTGTTAATTGCAGGAAATCTTTAAAAGCAAATGCATGATAGGAAGAAAGCAATGAATATCGTTTATTCAAAAGACAGGAGTGGTGCCTTTGAATCACTTCTCTTGCATAATTATGTAATTAGGGCATGTTCTATTTTTAATTAAAGCTCCTGCATATTCATGAAAATTCTCTGAACCTGTGGACCAACTGGCATGACTCTTGTAGTTTGTATAAAGAGATGTCCTTCAATCTTTCCCTCCTCCCCTTTCATATTACTGTACAAACACATACATCACATTATTATACATCATTAGCCTGTACTGCCTGTCAGAATTACAGTATGATGGTAAACCATTAATACATTTTAAATAGAGATGAAGAACAAAGGAAGCTGCTGTTATGAAATATGAGTATCACAGATGTTTTTTTGTTGGACAGCTTGACCTGTGTAAGATACAAATTAGTGAGTGGTATTCAGAAAGTATGCTTCAGATACCTCAGCTTTTCCAATCTCTGTTTGCAGTCTGCAGACAATCTATGTTTCTTGAATTTTGTTATGTTTCTTGAAGGTTTCTCTGGATCTTGCTGATTCTCTGCCCCTTAGACAACAGCTTTGATTCCTCCATCTTCCTGTTTCTTCTTAGGAGGTTTGCTTTCTCACCTGACTCTTGTCCTCATATTTGCCATTTTGGAGACTTGCTTAATGTTGTACATGAGGGCAAAGAGATGTAAGATCTGCTCCCCTTGTGTATTTTAGGTACTTAGTTGAGGCTGGATATGAATCTCTCCATTACCTTACAATTCAAACCCTGTATATACTGCAGGCAGTTAGACTAGGTGATGTACATGCCTTTCAACTGAGCAACTCTACTGTATTCTATTCTCTAATTGATAATGCATTGGAATATTCTGCCCAGACAATAATTCTTTCATGAAGTTAGGCTGTTACTGTTCCCTGATGACTTCCAATTTGCATTTTTTTTGCTTTGCTATATTGAGCTATTTTTTCCATCTCAGACCTCACTTCCTTCTATCTTCTAACAGCCCTTCTGTTTCTGGGCTTTAACCTCTACCTAGTGGAATGTGGAGCAACAGGAAGAAAATACTGTGACTGTTTCCTTCCCTGTTGAGAGTGAGAAATTGAAAGCTATAAAGAGTTCTTGTGTTAAGTGCCACCGAGTTCTCATAGAACTCTTTTTGTGTGTGAACTTGCAGAAGAGCAGACATCTTTCACTCAAGTTCAACGTAGAACAAAGGTGCTGAAACATTAACAGCACACAGTTACCCCTACGAGGGATGAAGTACAGAATTGGAGTATCAGCCACTGCTTTGCTTGTGGGACTCGCACCGTGAGCTTGCTGCATGGTGTCATACATCTGTCCCAGGGCTCTTCAACAGCACCAGCTTTACAAGTCCTACTGTCAACCTGCCCTACTTGGGAAAGCAAACCCGTACACTTCTCTCCAGGACAATCAGAAATGTTAGGCCACTCTGGAGTGAAAACACCACACTGTCACCGGGGGAAGAGTGCCTTGAGGACATGTCGGGTTTTGCCCTCCACTGACACACGCTTCCAAGCAGACGAAGCCTCAGCAAGGATTAGCGCGGCCCCTGCCTTTCCCGCCCGACAGCCTCGGCGATGTCGGTGTGAGGCCTTGCAGCTCAGCCCCGGCTGCTCTTCGTCAGCACCCCTCGCGTCCCTCCCGCGGGGCAGCGAAGGGAGGCGCCGCGGCCGCGGGGCTCCCGCTCCGCGCGCAGCCGCTCCCGCCCCGCGCACAGCCGCTCCCGCCCCGCGCACAGCCGCTTCCGCTCCGCGGGCAGAAATGACGTCATGGGAGGAGCGGGGGGGGGAACGGCGGAGGGAAAGAAGGGCGCGCAGAGGCTTGTGGGAGCAGCCGGGGACCGCCATGTTGGGCGGGGTGGCGGGTGGGAGGAGGCAAGGGCAGCGCGGGGCGGGCGCAGGGGCGGCGGCGGCGGCTCCTTGCAGCTGTCAGCGCCCGCTTCTCTGGGGCCCGGGCGTGCGCCGACCACCGCGGTCGCTGGGCTGGGCCGGCTCTGTCAGCGCCTCAGGGTGAGGGTGCCGTGGTGCTGATCTGTTCCCTTCCTTCCCTCTCCCCGGTCCTCTTTTATTCCCCCGTCCCCCCAAACCCCTTTTCCTGCCTCCCTTCCGCCCGCCCATCGCTGACATCCTCTGGTCACCTCCTCTTCACCACCCCCACCTCCGCGGGCTGCGCGGCCCCCCGCCGCCTCTGCGAGCGCTGCGCACATCGCCCGAGCCTGCTGCACCGAGCGGTGAGCGATATGAGCTGTCCGCGACCCGGGGCGGCCGTGCTAGGGGATGGCGGGATGGAGGGGCAGGCGACGAGGGGGGTGCTGTTTGACTTTTTTGCCTTTTTATCTGCAATTACGCAAACAACAAAAGGCTGCGCGGTCCGTCTGGTCCCTCCGCAGCGCCACTGACAGCCAGCCCCTTCCCTGCGCCGAGGGGCGGGGTGGAGCTTTTTGGGGATGTGGGGCGGCGAGGTTGGTTTTCGATGTTTTGCGTAAAGCTCTGTCAGCTGCAGTTGTCGCTCGGCTGCAGGAAGGAGAAAAACCCCCAGCAGTGATGAGGATCGGCTCGGCTTTGTCCCTGTTTCCTCTCCTGGCTCCCGTCGGTGCTGCGGCTGGGGCCGGGCGCCGCCCTGGGAGGGACCCCGCTCAGCCGGGGGTGAGGGAGGCTGCCGGCCTCGCCCCTCCGTCGTGCTCGGCTCCTGTCCCTGGGGCTAGCGGCGCTTTGTTTTTTATTCACGTACCTCGCTTGGGGTGGGGGGGAAGTTGCTCTGTTGCTAACGGAGAAATGGTGAAAGAGGAGGCGAGGACAGCTTCCTTGGGTTTTGTAAATAGTGACCGGATTTATACATTGTAGGTCACCTACCATGCTGTAGTCGGAGGCGATTTGTAGACTTGGGTCTTGCCAGATTTCTACACTTCTAAAACAAGTCTTGATTATGAACAGGTTATTCTAGCAAAATGACATGAGCACATACCAGACTTAAGGTAGCTGTATCTTAAGGGGAGAGATTACTTAGACACTTTAAAATCTTATATTAATTCTGGCCTCGTGTTTCTAATATTTTTAGGTGATAAGATGCCGGATTTGTAGTTCTCTATAGCAGTTGTCTATAATCACAAGAAGGAACTTCTTGACCCTATTGAATTCTATATTCTAAGCATATATTAATAATGAGAACAGCATCACGTAGTGTCATGGTATTGCCTGGCTTTTTTGAAGGCCACTAAATCAGTGATGGTGCTCTTACATATTTTTCCTGTTAATGATTTCCATTAGTGTATGTGAGTTAAATGTAGCAGCAGTATGTGAGTACTGCCCGTGGAATAAGAATACCAGCTGAGAGAATAAAAACAGATAGGGGAAAAAAAGCAAAAGTTTGTTTTTATAAATTGCTTTGTACAGCGCCATGGTGAGCAGATGTCATTCATGATACAAAATACTTCAAGCTATACAGAATAGTAGTACATAAAGTGAAAGACTATTAGAATGCAGTTTTAGTGCAGTTGCAGTTGACAGAAGGTTTAATAACAATTACTCTGGGAAGTGATTGTCTCTTTCACTTCCACTTTTTTATATGAACTTTACTTAAACAGGAAACTTAGACCAAAAGGATGTGAGCATTATAAGCTAAAAAGGAACCTTCGAGATTTTGAGAACTTAGTGTTTTAATTAAAAAAAAAAAACAACCTGAAACAAAACTAAACTCAGTGCCATTGATTCCAAGCTCTTTGGAAAATAGCTTTATTTTGATTATGAATTACAAAGCTTTAGCAAAACATGATAGAGGATATTATGACCCTAGGCTTATAGATACAATTGAAAGTAACACATTCAGCATTTTCTGGCAGCAGAGAGAAAGCTGATCTTTCTGGTGATCCTGAGCAGAGACCTTTTATTTTGTAAGTCACTTGGGTGAGCATATGGTTGTAGAGGGCCTTTTTATGAAATTACAACAGAAATAGATAGCTCTAGCAGTTCTTTTTAGATAGGCATTTTATATCATGCAGAACCATGTGGGTAAATGCAGGGAATTTAAAATGTCAGTTTGTGAAACTGGCACAACAATGCAGTGTCACTTCTGCATAGTGTTGCAGTTGAAGTTTGGCAACCTTTCTGTTTCTGAAGGATGATGATGGAACCAGACAGTTCCAGTAATGAGAAATTCCAGCAGCAATTCAAACTTAAATTCCCTTCACTTTATCATGAAAGAAAACATTCTATCATGATTTAAAAAGAGAATGAAATTACCCTTCAAACATTTGTGAAATAGCCTCATTTACTATTTGTCAGATTACTGTAGTATGCTAACAGTGCCTTATTAATGGAAACGTTTTAAAAAGCTGTCTTTGACAGAAGTGGAACTGCATACAAAATTGTTAATTAAATTTGGAAGACTCCAGAATAAAGTCTTCTGGATGTTTTTGAAGTGTAAGAATCAAAATAATACTGTACAGATACTTAAGGCTTAAAAGAGCAATTGCTGTTTCCTCTGTTTATGAAGACCTTGCCACGATAATGTCAGAAATCCCTCACTTGTGTCTTACTCTTACACAGTACATACAGCTCTCTATATGTGCATATCTGTTTATGCACATCTACACATTCCTTGCTTAACTGGGAGGTTGGGGAAATACTGTATCTACATATTCAATTCTGAGTCCATTTAATGCATCTTCTGTTTCTCTTGAGATGTGGGTCCGTGCGATTACTCTATCTCTGCTTGACTTCTCTGGCAGATGTGCAGTTTGGTTTATTCTAGGATTAATAGCGTCTCTTCAGATGCATATCTCATGATTATTTTAAAACTTGGTGAATAAAAACACTTGTTAAAATACTGTTTTTATAGAAGGAGTGGAAAATTAGGAAATATGGGTAATTTCATTAATAAGCAACATCAGTATTTAATACTGAAT
This sequence comes from Pogoniulus pusillus, assembly GCF_015220805.1. NCBI lineage: Eukaryota > Metazoa > Chordata > Aves > Piciformes > Lybiidae > Pogoniulus > Pogoniulus pusillus. The sequence continues at coordinate 10,821,196 of NC_087264.1, read as the reverse complement.
AGCATAGTAGTGATGGGGACAAGCACACTAGGTCTGCTTAAACCTCTTGTGGTCTGTCTGCCTCCAGGGTGGTGTTCAGTATGGCAACTATCATAAAAATGGACCAATTCCACAATCCATGGAATAAAGTCACTAGTCACAGACTTTTTTCCTAATCCAACTTGTGTAGCACATTGCATTTCCAAGGTATTCTAAAATTGTTTTATACTAACATCATATTTACCTTGATCAAAGTTTAGAAAAGCATTTATTTTCAATATTAACTCTCATTTTTCCTTAAAAGCATGACACATGATATCAAATAGATACCTCATGGTAACCAAGTACCAGTGAAAGACAAGATTCTAAAAAAAAAAAACCAAAAAACCAAACTAAACAATTTTAACTGCAAAATAGAACTGATTATAATAATGATGTCCTGAGTCATGATTGGCTTCAAGTATTTTGAGGTTTTACAAGCTAGTAATTTTTGTAGTGAAATACTTTTCTTCCTGAAAGTAAACTGTAGAAGTAAGTGTGTTTTGTTTGAACAATTACTTAATCGATAAATGGCTGACCATAAAAAGGTGCACTTATGCTGTCTTAGATTTGCTAAAATGCTTTTGTTGCCTTCATTTTATGGGATTTAAATGGGACACTTCGTTGGAGGGTCAGAGCCAGAATTACAGATGCTTTCAGTGCTGGAAGAATTACTTCCACAGGGTTTTTTGTGAGGTGCTTTGCAGGCATCAGATGACACTATACTTGGGGCAGTTTTTGTGCTTTTACAATTAATATATTTAATAATAACAGGGCATAGCAAATAGGCAAGCATGAGGACTGTGTGACCAAAGGAGTTGTTCTCAGAAGATGATGACTAAAGCACAGTTAACACAAGATATGTGAATTTCTTACAACCTATAAATGAATCTCTGATAGTTGACAGTTTCTACAGATTCATTCAGCTAAGATTCAAATAGTAGTTTCTGCCTGTTGATTTAATCACTGTTTCTTTGAATCCAGCTTATCTGTCATGGACTCTGAATTTTTAGTGCAATCAGAAACAATCTTTAACTCTGGAAGCTGTATATGTGGAATTAAATTTAATTTGTTTTGTCAATTATTTTTGCTCATATTTCTTGCTCAAATTTAGGAAGCATGGGATCATCTTTTAATCTGAATATGCTCTCTTGTCTACTTAAAATGCACTTTTTTTTTTTCATGGCTTCCCAATATCAGGTCTTGCAAGTAAAAGCAGTAAGATATCTTTTGTGTGTAGACTTAAAAGTTAGCAGTTTCCTGTCCTGGTTCTTTTGTTAACATCTGGCATAAACCTCATTCATTGCATTAAGATTGTGTTTCTGGGATTGTCATAACTATAGCTGACTTTATTCAGTTTTAAAGTGAGTAGAACAAAGGATGTAACCAGTCTAGTCAGTAGTACTGGCTTCCTTGCATATCAGTAGGGTTGGGATTGCAGCTAATTATACCTTACTTATATATGGTGCACCCCAGCAAACCATTAAAAATTTAAGGTTGCACAAATTAACGTAAAGAAAGTCACTAAACATCTGATGTAAAACTCAATTTCTTGGTACTACTAAAAAAGGTGCATCCAAAAATCAGTCTTTAAAGGACAATATGTTATTTGAATTAGCAGGTAACTGTGTTTATTAATTCTTGCAAATTTACATTGCATCCAAATACTGTAAGCTTTCTTAAATTCTGTGCTGCTGTCTCTTTTGGCAGCATATTGCAGCACTGTGTGTCTGGAGGCAGCACAAGTAGCTAAATGCTAAGAAAAAAAAATGAAGAGTACTAATGTTCTGTGATTTGTGTGCATGTGCCATTCCATGGCGTAGGGATGGTGGTTTTAAACTTTTGAAGGGATTGTACTAAGTGCATTTCTGCAGTGTGTCTTTTATGGATGTTCCTTTATCGGTGTCAGGCAGAGTAGCGCAGGAAAGTCGTAGCTCTATCTTTTCCAGCTTGAGCAGCTTCCATTTCAGAGGCAGCTGCTACTCTCTCATATCTCTTCTATTTGCCATGAATTAATTTTACGCACGTTGAACATTTCATGTGTTCATATGCTTAAACTGAATGTTCCTCCCTGGCACCCCTCCTGCCCCCTCCAATCATTTAGTGTGTGTTCAGAGGGAGAAGAGTTGGTTAAAAAATGGGATTCTTCTTTTTCCCCTCCCGTTATAGAGAGTGGCTATGTGTAGTGTCATTAATGCATCTAGTGGGATGGTAATTGTGAGGCTACAGGAGAGGTTGCAGGCTTGAGATGGGAGTATGACAATAACCTCTTAAAATGTTTCTGCTGACAGAATAATGCTGTATAATCAATGTCTAAGGATATAGTTAAACTTTTATTCAGTCTTGGTGCTGGTTCATGTAGTTCCACGCTTCTGTCATTTGTTCCATGTCCTCATTCTGTTAATACAGTTGACTGCATGGCAGCATGGTGAAAGAAGTGTGTTTTGTCTGTGTTTCTGTACTGACTTTTGCCTCACCTCTGATGGAAATATAATCAAGTCAAAGATGCAGATGCTTGTCATTTATTTCTTAATTTAAAAAAAAATGGACAGAACATCAATGGAAAATGTAAATGAGATGTGTGGCTGGATGAGGAGCATTGCTCATTGCCTAGCCTTAGCCTTAGTGACTGACTGCTCATGACCTTGTGTTTGCAGGAAGCCAGACCAAGTGATGAGATGGCCATTTCTGTCTCTAAATTCTGTGTACGTAGAAGGCAATAATGTGTGGAAGATACAAGAATGCACTATTATTTATATTTGCTATTTCCTTGAATGCATTCAGTACAATGAATATTGCTATATTGAAATATGGAGGTCACAGAGTACAGAAATTGTTATGATGCTTGGCAGATTACAGGATATTAGTGGTTGGAAGGGACCCAAGAAGATGATCGAGTCCAACCCCCTTGCCAGAGCAGGACCACACAATCTAGTACAGATCACAGAGGAACACATCCAGACAGGCCTTGAAAGTCTCAAGAGAAGGAGACTCCACAACCCCTCTGAGAAGCCCATTCCAGTGTGCTGTGACCCTTACAGTAAAGAAGTTCCCCCTTGTGCTGAGGTGGAATCTCTTGTGCTGCAACTTATACCCATTGCTCGTTGTCCTATCCCAGGGAGCAGCTGAGCAGACCCTGGCTCCCCACTCCTGACTAACCCTCAAATGTTTATAAACATTTATTAAATCCCCCTAGATGGTGACCTAGAGGTCTTATCAGAGAGATCTTTCTGAGGATTTACTCATTAATATATTAATTATGGTGAGTGGTCCATATTGTGAAGTTTGGGTGTGTGAACCTGATCATTACACCTGTTCTAAAGCCCACTTAACAGAGGATAACTGCTCCTCCATAGGGTTCTGGTTTGGGAGCATTCTGGAACACAGAATGCTGGTACTTGCTGGGCATTCCTGAGGGCTTAACCAGTCATACAGAGATGAAAGGTAATATTTTGTTACAGTACTGCTAGAGAAGAAGGAAGTGGTTCTGCTCTGTTGTTGTGACATCCCACTTGAGGTACTGGAGTTTGTGCAAAATGCAGGTAGAGAGCAAAGATCCATAGCATATTTTTGAAAGTAGCTGCCAGTGGGGTTTGGATTATAATGCTGTTTTGTAGTTTGTATCAGCATAATATCTTGATCCTTACTCAGTTGTTGCATAAACAAATGGCATGGAAATATGCTGGCTTGATTTGTGTTTTCTTTTTGCCCCCCCCCCCCAAGCCTGGATGCACCCAGAGCAGTATTTCTTTAAGTGGCACAGTTGTTTTAGGAAGTGACTGTTCTGATGTCCTCAGTACTATGGAATCAACCAGGAAGAGACCTCCAAGATCATCCAGTCCAACCTATCACCCAGCCCTGTTCAATCAACTAGACCATGGCACTAAGTGCCTCAGCCAGGCTTTTCTTGAACATCTCCAGGGACGGCCACTCCACCACCTCCCTGGGCAGCTCATTCCAATGCCAATCACTCTCTCTGGCAAGAACTTCCTCCTAACATCCAGCCTAGACCTCCCCTGACACAACTGAGACTGTCCTCTTGTTCTGTTGCTGATTGCCTGGGAAAAGAGACCAATCCCCACCTGGCTACAGCCACCCTTCAGGTAGTTGTAGACGGCAGTGAGGTCACCCCTGAGCCTCCTCTTCTCCAGGCTGCACACCCCCAGCTACCTCAGCCTCTCCTTGTAGGTTCAGGTAACCATTTTCTTCAATGCCCTCAATTGTGTCGGAGCAACATAATCTGTACTCCCAGTCAATTGTCAGCAAAGCTTCCCACACATCCAGCAATACGAGCCAAGATATGGCCTTCTGTGCCCTTCCTGCATGTGTTTTTTTCAGTGGTTATAGGTATGTCATAAAAAGTAAATTTAGTTAAGATTATACATCTGACATTATTAAGTGGAGGCTGATGGGGGTTTGTAATGTATTATAGAAGTCTGATTTGATGGGAATGTTCCTGTGCTTTTACCTAAGTACTATTTAGAGTTAAGATAAACAGATAACATAAATAGATGCTTACTTAGTCAATAAAGCAGTTCTTGTCCAAAAATAATAATGCAAAATGAAAGATCTGGAGTCAAGCTCAAAAAATACTTTTGTCTACATTATTGACGTCTAAAAATTGCAAAGCAAGCAGCTTTGAAAACACTTTGATGTTACTGTCTGCTCTTCAGGACTGGAATAGAGACACTCTTCACTAGCAAGGATCAGTCTATTAAAAATGTCTTACCAAGACTAAAGATTAGCTGAAAACACAGTTGCAGAAGTAGTAAGTCCATGAAGAGCAAAAGTAGCATTTCCACACAGAAATAAATGCAGATTCTTGGAATATTGAGAGTGAAAACTGAAATTCAATACTCATGGTGGATTTGTGACTCAAAGTGTCTTGACAGTATTAAAAAAAATTAAAAATCTGAATTTCTTTTCAGTCTGGTTGGGTGATTTATGAAGCTTCATAACAGCAAAATACTGAACTACAGTACAAATTTTTTTAGTAAGTAGCCCTGATGTTTCCTAATATATAGTTGATTCTTATGACAAGTATTTTTTAACAAGTAAGGGTAAAGGTAGTGATATTTTAGATTATTCGAGTTCTGCTTTCTCATGAATTTAAGTGACTTTGTTCTGGCTTCATTTAACTATTTGTGTAACTATCTACAGTCATGATAATTTTGTTAAAATGATCTAGTGAGATCCACTTTGTGGTCAAAAGCAGAATGCAAATCCTGCATGACCCAGACTGATAGATTGTGTCAGTGTTTTAAGCAACAGGCAAAATGCTTTGCTTTTTTAAGGTCCATTGATGGCTGTTTGAATGTGATTATTAGTGTTAGCTTTGAAGAAGATGAACAGACACTGTTTACTGTTGACACAGTAGTAGTATAAAAAAAGAGACAACTCCCTTGCTCCAAGGGATAGGAGGATGGATTTGCAGTCTGTCTCAGAAATTGCATGGGCAAAACTGAAATTAACAAACTGACATTAAAGCCAAGCAGGTTTGTATTCACTTCTATTATTCTGAAAAGAATAGAGGTTTGGTTTTGCCATAGATCTGAGGATATTTAATAAGCACGTTGTTTCAGATTTAGAATAAAGAGGGCATGTACCACCAAGATGTAACAGATAATATGAACGTTTATTAAGAAGGAATTAATAAGCAAGTACTATCTTGAAAGTACAGCTTTTAGTGTAGTTCCTCTGGACTCTTGGCAGGGTCTATTAAACAGCCATAGACACAGGCCTGTCATATTTCTTGTGCACTTGCTCTGGCTTTAGCAAAGGGTATTCTTTGATGTGTTAACAAATACATACAAAGATCTTATTTCCATCTAGCTTAATTTGAAACCTGAGATACAGGTAGGGCTTGGGTGTGTCTACAGAGAATACATTTTTTTCTTACATGCTTATGATCTGTGTGGACTGACTGTAGGGTCCAAGCAGATGCCACTTTTCAGAGGAAGGATAATCCACTGTGATTTTAGGACATGTCACTGTTCTGTGTTTTAATCACAGTCTATTTTTAGTACTTCAGGGAGGTAGGATATAGTGGATGAGATATGCCAAAGAGGATACTTTCCCTTGATTCCTTTTACTCAAATAATACAGGTAGGCATAGTAATGCTGCAGTTTGTAAGCAGGAAGAGCAAGATGGGATTTGATCATGGTCTGCAGGATTGTGGAATTCCAAATATAGTTGAATCTAAAATATGTTGAAAGTAGTTAAATTGTCAGGTCATGTGGATTGCCTGCAGTTAAAAGGATGCAGCTTTGACTGTGTCATGTTATTTGAAACACTAGCTAGTGTTTATTCAGTGTAGTACTACCAGGGGATTGACAGACTAATAACCTTTTCTTTAAAAGCAAGAATCATCTGTAGATATAGGACATATGTTTATTCCACTGAATAATTTTATTGAATTATTTTTTTTACTGAATTAACTGTTTCACTCAAAATTTTAATGAAAGTACTTGGTACAAAAGAAGGAAGGCTGAAATTACTCTGAAAGCTTGAAATGTACAAAAGTACTTATTTCCAAGTATTGTTAAGGCTCTCACTTAAAAGAATGCAGCTGTGATTGCTGAGAAATTGTGTATGCTTCATTAGTGTTGATGTAGTGTACAATAGACATCTAAATAAAAGAACTCCACAGCAGTGCAGATCTTCATAGCTTGTAGTTTCTCAAAGAGAATTGCCAGCATCGCGCTTTGGTGCAGGTTTTATAGTAGCAATTTTTGTTATAATCAGTTTTATTAGCAAATACATTTTTTTGGTCTGCTTTTCTCCTAAATGATTTTTTTAATCTTCCAAAAAATCCAAAAATGTTGTCTGAAAGGTATGATTAGCTATTTTTTTGTTGCTGTTGTTTTTTACTGTGATGTTAAAAGATGCCAAGATTTATCAAGGTAAATATACAATGACTGTGTTCTTTGGCTAAGCAAGTACATAATCCTCTTAAACACAGTTTAATACAGTGGATGGAATTGATGATAGGAATTGGGATTTCCTAAAGTTTGACGCAGTGCTTTTTAGAGGTGGATGCTGTTGTGGTGTAGGGATAGAACTTGTAGCCGTGCAATCTCTTCCCACTCACACCCTATGGAGACAGTAGGCTGCACCTGGCAGTCTTACTAGAAGAGCAACAGCCGTGCTAGTCCAGTGGAAATCTCTTCTAGTAGTCAAGATTTTTTGTTCTACACATTTTAGTCAAACTATGCTTATTGTGCATTTCTTCAGAAATTTCTGAACTTACCTTTGCAAAGTACTGATGTTTGTCCAGTTTGCTTACTAACCATGTTGTGTGATAGGGTTGTGGGTCAAATTCCCAGTGTGATTATGAACTTTCATTAGCATGTGTGTCATTAAAAGACTGCAAATGCCCTTTTTGTAATATTTACCTTGTATGTCTTTATTTTAAACTAAGTGCTACCTCTTGACAGACTTCTGCATCAAGGTTTATCTCTGTGTTGAAGGCTCGCAAAAGAAACACAGTAAGGTTTTGTGTTTAAATTCAGATGCTTACAAGCTGATAGAAAAAGTGACTCCAAGGAGTTAATTTTTTTTCCAAACATTTTTTGTGCTCTAAGAGATTTCTCTGTACCTTAATGCTGGTTGCTAGTCCTGTCTGATTACATCTTCTTACCTGCTTCAAGTCAGTGATTTACATCCTCCACTATTGTTCTGAGTTATTTTTAAGGTAGTTTGTGTATGTGTGTTCAGTTGCAAAAACGCTTCCTGAGATCACGTATTTGGAAACCTGAGGCAGTACTGGAGTGCAGCAGGATTCTGTTTATAGAACTGGGTCAGCTAGTGTACTGCAAGCCTGACCTCCAACAGGACACAGTTTCTAGGTGCAGGTCAAGATTGAGGCTTATACATGGATTCGCGTAGAGTGTGATGGAAACAGTGATAAATAGCATTGGCAGTTCAGCTACAGTCCTGAATAGGTCAAGAAGAAAAAGCTAACCAGTTTGTTTTGTGGGGTCAGAGAGAATATATTGGAATAAAATTCCTAAGTAGTTAAAAGGAGGGTAAGTCAAAGAAGAGGAGAAAGGTTATAGACTGTCTTACATGTGCGAGTAGGACTTGTGATAGAAGAAATACCTTCACAGAGAAAGAGAAATTAACATCTGTGATGAAAAAATAAAATAGTAACCATTGTTCTTTCCAAGTTGGAGATTCCTGACTTTAAACTGTGACATCAAAATATTCAAACTTTTCTTACCAGAGTTCTTTTACGGATACCTTTCAAAGTGCATGAAAGCTATCCCTGGGTGATTCATTCTTGCCGTTTCTGACTGGTGTGTGTCACTGAGCAGCCTTGTTTGGAAGGGGTGCAGTTAATGTAGTCTTTGACATAGTATTTGTGTCCCTTGGCAGACTGGTTTTCATTTCTTGCCTTTGTTGATGATTTTCTTTTGTGCTTGGAAGGGCTGTGATCTTTTAAGGATTGCCTGAGAAGGCAGTTTTCCACATTATGAAGATTAGCAGTTAAAGCAGCTCATAGTGTTTCAAGGTGATGCATTCTGTGATGTAATGAGATGTGTTCTAGGTCCGGGCAGGGAATTAATGACTCGTAATTTGCAGTTAGTACAAAATGAAACAGGCACATGCAGGATATAGGACACTGAGCCTTGCCATTTAATTAAGAAGGAACTAAGTGTGAAATTAGGGTTAAAAGCCCTGAATAGACTGATTATTGTTATGAAACAGTGAACTGATGAGTACATATTGGAGACACAAAAAGCTCAAATTAGTATATACTGTATCTTTGTGGAATTAGCAGTGCTGATAGATGACAGGGCCTGTAAGTATGGCTTAGCCAGTCTTGTAATAGCTTGTAGTGTAATGAAGATGATTTTTATGCTGGTGTATAGACCCATTATTATTGAATTTTCAGCTGTCCTGCCTGCAATCCATGTAGTCAGAGGAAAAGTTTTAGGGAAAATTTGACTTGTCACAGTAATTTACAGACTTCAGTGGGTTTTTTAAATTGTATTTTAAACCAATAATGAGGATACACTAGGTGATTAAAAAAATATCTTCAAGGTTATAGTACTTAAAACCTGGCTACTGAATAATGAAAATATCGATACCAAGAAAGGAAATACTTAGGGATGCATGGCAAGAAAATAAATAGTTAGAAGGTTTTCTTTAGGACCCATGCTGATCTTCAGTCAGGGGCAAAATAATCTCTTGAGCTTCTTAGGAAAGTCTTTCTCCTTGGTAAATTTTCATACACTTTTATATATAAAGGATTTATATGGTTACGCATTTTGACTCAAGAATTCTTTGAGGTGATCTGCTGGAAAATGACTTTTTTAAAAGCAGCTGAGTAAGAAAAGCTATTTTTGTTTAAGAGATCATTAAATATGAACTGAAGAGCTAAAGTAGCTAGCTCTGATGCCTGTAGAATTTAGGAACAAGCTGTGATGTCAGCATTACTAGTGCAATTGGTTTGAAAATTGTATGAGTAACAAAGTACTTAAATGGCTATATCTTTAACCCATTTAAGTTGTTTTATATGATGAGATTATCCCACCAGTTACATGCCTGAAAGACACTAGACTCTTATCTTTATGCTTGCTTCAGTTCACGTTCTTGCTATTCAATATCCATTTATTTGACACTATTAATATCTGCATAAACCTCTTTAGTAGGAATCATTGTAATGCTTTTAATATTGATCTGTCTGAATTCATTTGTTTTGTGCATTTGAAGAAAATGGCTTGATTTGGGGTTTTTGGGTTGTTTTTAGTTTGGTTGGGTTTTGGTTTGTTTGTTTTTAAGTTTTAAAGTGTTAGAAAGTGTTAAATGGCTTTTCTATTTTAGCATAGGTAAGTAAATCAGGACTGTAATACTCAAGATCTGCACAAGCACATATTTGATATGATACCTAAATTGATTAAGCCAGATGCTTAGTCTGTGATTCTGACTGCATTCCATTTTTTTCCTCTCATCCAAAATTCTGTTTTCCAGCTAAAGCCTTGTTTTGTTTTAGATTGTACATGGAATTAAAAATCCATATTTGAACCTACAATTCCTGCACTAGGTAAAATTTGCAGTACAGTGTATACAGGATAAAAATGAGAGATTTTAAGAAGCCTTTGACTGTGCCCTTTATTTTGTGGAGGGGAAAAAACCCAAGCATTTTTGAAAAGCGATGACAGAAAGGCATGGTAGGTTTTGTCTCTTTGTATACATCTATGTCTATTTCCTGCATACAGACTTAACCTTTTTGCTTTCTATATGAGTCTTGCTGCCTTAAGGTACGCAAAACTAGTTCTGTGATTATGTATTCAAATATGGTCTTGTTTGATGCTCTTTTGTAAAGTGTACTTTTAGAAAAGCATGGCTCCACACCTTAGTGTTACTCTTAAAAGATACCAGATATTTGTCAATCTTACTCCTACAAATAATCAGATCTGATAGCATGATAAACTACATTTATTTTCCTTCCATTTTCTAAGTTATATACCCAAGCATAATCTATAATTAACTCTGAAAAACATTGTCCAGCTTTTCTGTAGTGTTTTATACAGATATCATTTAAGCAGACACAGTACAAAACCTGTGCAGAAACATTTATTCCCTTCCTGTCATCAGGAAAGATTGGTTTCTAACAATTTTCACTAGCAGGGACTTCAGAATCTCTCTCCCAGGCTATGTGAACCTTCAAATCAGTCTGTGTTGTGATGTAGCTTTTGATGTGACACTGCCTCCAGTACCGTTGCCTGTATTTGTAGCTCTGAGGCAGTGGAAGATTATAGCTCTATTTGATTTGGAATGAGGTGGCTTGAAATGAGAAGCATGTGTTTCTAAAGCAGGTCTGCTGGGTGATAGGCTTTAAGTATATTTTTTGCCTCATTGAGCTTAAACCTGCTTTTCTTGGTTCAAAAGCTTCTGTATTGGTTTTGCCTTCCTGGGTTGGAACATCATTGTATTCATGCCTAATTCTGTCTATGAGCTGACAACCTCTTCTTCTAATAGTAACATGTTGGTGTCTGTTTCACACCTTAGATATAACAGTGCACACAGATGTGTCTTTGTGCTGGGTTTCTTATGTTGGATAGGTACCTCCCAGACTACATTATTCTTTCTGCTTGAAGGTATCACCATTGCAAGGGCCACTGTAGTTTGTAATATGCAGAGGCTTTGTGTATTCTTTTTGTATCAGTGACTGGCTGTTGATTTATCTGTATTCATCACCTAGATTTAATTTAATTTCTATTGTAATTTAAATAGACCTAAACCCCCCAGCACCTTTATATGCATTACATACACACATGCACATGCTTGCCTTCTGTCTTGAGTGTAGAATATGTGAAGTATAATATATAATGTACAAAATACTGAGGCGTGTAGAAGGAATTGCTATTCCTGTTCGCATAAGGCAGTGAGATGATCATGTGCTTATTTTGGAATGTGGCAGAAAAACTATTTTTTTCAAAAAAATTGTATTTCCCCAAAAATGTAATGAATAGGAGCTTTCATTTTGTGTTAAGGGATGTCCTCTAGTGTTCGTATTTCCTTATGATCAAAAGTTCAGTACTTTGCATTCAGGATGGAAATTGTTAATTGAAGGCATGAAAGCGTGCCGGCGGTAATTAGAGTTGAGCTGCGTGCTGAAGTTACCACAATCCATAACAATTTCTTACATGACTGTCCATGTTGGAAGCCTGCTTTTACAAATCTGTCTCACATTAAAATGGCAGTTCTCTTTTTTTTTTTTGTATGCAGTTTTAAAGAGTATGTACTTTAAAAACTGTCATTTAATTATTCTGGGAAATAACTCTCAGGTTATAAATGGGAAAGGTGTAACTATCATTATGCTCATCTGGTTTTGGTGAGTCGATTTCTTATGCCATGCTAGGTTAGGTGTTTTATCCTGGTGTGTATGCTCTGTATTACATATATCTGTGGAAAAAATAGTTCTTGAATGAAGCTGTGGTAAAGCTAAATTCACAGCTTCCTTGCATTATCTCTGCTTTCAAACAATAGATGACTGCAGAATAAACCAGTGTAGCGCACACCTCATTTGTGACAGATGGGTATGCTTTTTAGATATCACATTGCAGGAGGTCATTATAGAGAGTGTAATTTGAGTGTGTAGAAGCAGGAAGAGCAACCTTTTTAATGTAATACTAGACCAGATAGGCACATCCTTTGGCAGTTGTCATGAAGTGTTGCATGTGTGCATGTTCCTTATGACATGCTTAATGTGGGCTTTAAGTGGGCTTTCTTTTTTAGACTTGTTTCTGTACATACTTTTAGGTTTTAACACACTTTAGGTAATACATTTTGTATGTTAGTTTAGGAAAGCTTCTCAAGTGTCTCTACAAAGATGTGATTAATTCTCTGCTTTTGAAAAATGTTTTCTGCTTTAATCTGAATTAGATTTTCTGGTTCACACAAAGGGCTTAAGTATAAAGGACCAATTTCTCAGTTCGTTATTTTAATTATAGAGCGTTTTTTCCTCTGGTAACATTTAAAGAGGATCAAGTTATTTCTTTGTCTTCTTTTGGTTTATTACACTGTCATACTAGTTTGTCACTTCAGTAGCAGCATGTGTGGCGATAAAGCTACCTGAGTTTCTAAAATGGTTTTGGATATTCATTTGCATTTGGTCAAGATGCTTACAAACATCCAGAAGCTTGCTAGCCTTAAATTAGCGCATGAGATATTGACAAAAGAGCACAGTGAATTATTTCTCAGAAGATTGTGTTACACAAATGTTTTTTCCAGCATGAGACAGCTGTTGAAGCTTCACCAAAACAGACCTGTATGTAATTATGTCTATTATATAGAGTTACATATGTCTATGCAGAGTTCCAGTAATCAATGTAAAGTCGTCTTAGGGGGTAGTCATTATTTTCAGAACATGTAGTGATGAGAGCTTTTGTAGCCTTGGGAAAAGGATGAAGATGATGTTTCCTTCTTACTGCAAAAGGATGATTTTTTTCCTATCATTGACTGAGCAGCCCTTTTACAGGGTCGGACGGTTCTTCTTCAAGTACTTCAAGCTCTGTTTTATGGATATTTGTAAAGATAACTATCTTTACAATGGCATCTGCAAATAGCTGTATTTATTATAGGATGTCTTCTGTACACCAGATATTTTGGTTTTGCACAAAACAGAATCTTGGATATGCAGCCCTGTTCTACAACACTCATTAGAAATTCCTGACATGTCTATATTTTATTCCTGTTGTTGTTTGCCTTTTGAAGTAGTATTAATAGTAAATTGAGAAACAGAAACTGGAAAACTGTTCAAATGTAGGACTTTAAATACTGTAAAAGTTGTGCAAAAATACACTTCTGTTCTGAATAGTGTTTTTTAATTACTGCTTAAAGAAAAGCTTTATAGATAATTGCTTATTTTATTCTTCTGTCTAGATTAACTAAGTGTAACTTTTCCATTTCAGAATGTATGAAAACATGTCCACAATGGTGTATTTAAAAGAAGAGAAGTTGGAGAAGCTTACTCAAGATGAAATTATTGCCAAAACTAAGCAAGTGATTAATGGACTAGAGGCACTGAAGAATGAACACAATTCAATTTTACAGAGCTTACTTGAAACACTGAAGTGTTTGAAGAAAGATGATGAAACTAATCTGGTTGAAGAAAAGTCAAACATGATTCGAAAGTCACTGGAAATGCTGGAGCTTGGCCTTAGTGAAGCACAGGTAAAACTGCAGTAGAAATGAAACGCTTCAGACTTGGAGGACTGAACAGATGTAATGGGCTGAGACATTTACATTGCTACTGTGTGTTAAGGAAAAAGACTGATGTAATTAATAGAGGTAGATACTGTGTGTCATGCTGTATTACAGAACTAATTATGTGTTCAGTATTAAAGCACTAAAGCTCATAACTGAGTTTCTCTTCAGTGATACAGTTGGTATTTTCTGTTCAGGCTTTTCCATGGCTCTAGGCAGGTAATGTTTGAGTAGCTCAAAACCTGAGCATTAGCATTATAAATCTAAATTATTGCATAGGAAAGTCTCACACCCATGCAGATTATTTGTTCCAATCTTTGAGCTCTGCTATAACTTCAAAGTTGTGCATATAATCTTGCTAAACCTAAAATGAACCTAAACATAAGCTTAAGAGTTCTGTACAGTATCTGAACAACTTGAAATGATGAAGAAAGGACTCTGAGCAAATTTCTGTGATCTATCTTAGTCAATGAAGGTGTGATCTGCAGAAGATGAGAGAAAAGATGCACATTCAGTCAGGATAGCAGGACCATTTACAGTCCAACTTTAGGGTATTTTGTATTAGATCAGAAACCTGAAACAATGTGTTGTGACACAGTCATCAGTATAAAATGGCAAAGTATTTGCAGTTGAGTTGAAAATGCCAGTGAGTCAGCTCTGTATTAATAGGCTTTATATTGTTCCATAACTGTGCTTGGCCTTCTCATCTGGATCGAGCTATTACTGTTTGGTGATCTGGAAGCTGTGTGCATTGGATCATGGTGAATTGAGGCTTGAGAGAATGAACAAATATGGGTTACCAGACATGGGAATGTAGAGCCTGTAGACATAATTGTGCAGACTCTCAGGCTATAGCATGTTGTACAAGCTTTGATCCTTTGTACTGCAAGGAAATAAAAGCTATATGGAATAAAACCACATTAGTTACCTTTAACAGCTGTTTGTAGAAGATCTGAGAGTTGAATGAGTAACTTCTCTCTCCTAAACTTCAATGTGATACTCAGATTCCAAAAAACTAGGTCTGACTCTTGGCTCCATCAGGCTCAGGAGCCCTAGTTGCAGGTATTCTGCCTAGTTTGCCCCGCCTGTTGTTTTGTGAGCTGTGATGACGATGAGCCAAGTCTGCATTTGCTGCCTTTGTTAGGAAACCAATTCCACTTCAGACTACTACTCTCAGACCTGATAAACCTACTCTTTCTGCACACTTACAGTTGCATCAGTGTAGGTGTCTGGGTTTTTTCTTTTGATTTGCAGAATTTAAAATGTGGAAATATTTTATAGATGTTTTTGTGACATGGGTATAGGTATGATGTAGTTCCATGAGAATGAAACTGACTTTGCTGAAGAAATAATCAAAGTTTTCTTTCACTGAATTCTGCAGAGTGAGATTGCAAAGGATTTTAATTTGCTATTGTAGCTTGTACAATGTTGAGTATTTTGACCCTATTACCACCAACATCCTAAATGTACTTTCTCATATTACAAATGCTACTGTTTCAATAGGCCAAGTAATTGACATGATTAACAGTTTTGAAAATATAAACAGGTAGGTGCTGAAGTCTGGAGATTTGGACTTGGAGTTTTTCTTACCTTTATTGAAAAGAAAAGTAATTTCTGAAAGCTTGATGTCTTCTTTTTGAGGCCTGAAATTTCAGCTAAGGACACCATCTGTTTCACATGAAGTATTTAGTTTTAAAAACAGTTACCTTGAAGTGCTTTTTAAAGAAGCATGAAAATGAGGAAATTAAATACTGATAACTTGGGGGAGTCAAGTTAATCTAAAAGAAGTATTTTATTATCACCAGTGGCTCGTTCTTGTACGATGTACTTCTCTGAATTCTTATTAGCTGGTCCATGTGCATCAGTGGGAGATAATACAAACAGTTCAGGGAGAGTGTCTTCTGTACACAGTTTCTGGCTGTCGCTTAGCAAGCTCCTTTTTTGTTTTACTTTGCAATGCAGAAATATCCTTAATCCAAGTAGACTGCTTTTACAGCCTGTACATGTTTTTTGTTCTTAATGTGACTGTTCAAACTCATTGAATGTCTTCACACTCACTTTTAAGTATATGTAAAGTGCTTGTATAAATTATGTATTCAACTATGTATTTATATCTCAATAGGATAATTATCCTTTTGAAGTAGTATTTTTATGCTGAGGTGTTCATCTTTGTGAACTGTAAGCACATGTAACATTTCTGTCTGAAAGCTGCTCAATTAGAACTCTGTGTTAGTTCTTAGGTTATTTTTGTGGTCTCTTAAGTTGAAAGTATTACTGCTCCATTTCATGTTAGTGGAACAGACAGTTACCTAAATCCTAGTAACAGTAATCTAAATCCTAGTTTAAATTTTTTATATAGATTACATGAAATCTTCAGGGAATTCTGAAACAATTTGACTTGTGATAGCATTGTGAAAAGCAGTCATTAGTAAATAGTTCCTCTAGGCTTAAGTCTGGCTGAAAAAATGGTAAAAAAAAGTTTGGTGGAAAAGAAAGAACCAGGCATGTAAAGAAGAGAAATCTACCTCTTCACCAGATTTTACAGCTGACAAATTTTAAATACTAGAAGGCTTTTTTTTTTTGTTGTTAAATGCAGGACTTCATGCCAGAGGAAATATATCATGTGACACTTTCTACTTTTCAGGTGATGATGGCCTTGTCAAATCACTTAAATGCAGTAGAATCAGAGAAGCAGAAATTGCGTGCTCAGGTTCGCAGACTATGCCAGGAAAATCAGTGGCTACGGGATGAGCTAGCCAATACCCAACAGAAACTACAGAAGAGTGAGCAGTCTGTGGCACAACTGGAGGAAGAAAAGAAGCACCTAGAATTCATGAATCAATTAAAAAAATATGATGATGATATTTCACCATCAGTAAGTAGCTGTATAGTAAAACTCACTTTAAGTTTACATGTATCTGACCAGTTACCAAGAAATGATAGAGAGAAGATTTTTAGTTGTCTCTTACATAAGCTTGTTGTGGCAACACTTACTTTGTACTAGTGTCATGTTACTTGCAGAAGGATTCTGAGATACCAGTTCATTCTTATAAGAGAGTAAAGGTTTTACTGCCTGGAGATAATAAAAAAAAAACCAATCCATAAATACTTAACTTAGTATCAATTAGCTTGAAAAAAAACCAACCAAAACCCCCAACACCTAAACCAAACATTTCCCTCTGTAAATTGAATAGCTAAAATAAGTAGGGAGTGTAAACCTTTAGAGATTCTGAGGCCATAGGGAACTTGATGTTGTTTTTGACTGCAAGAAAAATATTTAATATTTATTTAGTAAAACCAGTGTGTAGGTTTTTTTCTCTGTTGAGAATTTATTGAATCTCCTTTCAAGACCTTCTGCTAGGTGTTGTGATCATTTGCACATTTTCAGTTGTGTTTAGCTAGTCAGTTATATTACATACACTTTAATTCAGAGAGAGAATGGATAACAGTTTCAGCACTGCAAGCTGGGGACAGTGGCTGGAGAGTAGCCAGGCAAAAAGGGACCTGTGGTTACGGGTAGCTGGTAGGCTGGACATGAGCCAACAGTGTGTCCAGGAACAAGGGGGAACAGTCTCAAGTTGTGCCAGAGGAGGTATAGAATGGATATTAGAAGGAAATTCTTGACAGAGAGAGTGATTTGCCATTGGAATGGGCTGCCCAGGGAGATGGTGGAGTCACCATCAAGAAAAGACTGGATGAGACACTTAGTGCCATGGTCTAGTTGATTTGCTATGGCTGGGTGATAGGTTGGATGATCTTGAAGGTCTCTTCCAACCTGGTGGATTCTGTGGTTCAGTGGTGAGCCACAATAAGAAAAGGAGTTTTGAATATAAACTTGAATGTCCAAGGTTTCACCTCAACATAAGGAGAAACTTCTTTACAGTGAGGGTGAGAGCACTAGAACAGGCTGTCCAGAGAGGTTGTGAGGTCTGCTTCTCTGGAGACTTTAAAAACCTACCTGGATGCATTCTTGTCTGGACTACCCTGAGTGATCCTGCCTTGGCAGGGGGGATTGGACCCTATGATCTCTGGAGGTCCCTTCCAACCTCTAAAGTTCTGTGATTGAGGACAACCAGATGATCAGGCCTGGATTTAGTCCTGCCCTTTTTACAGTTTTACAAGTGAGCAGAAAGAAGCAGCTAAACAGAGGAGAGCTCAGCCTAAGTAAAAAGACCCAGCCAGCACCCATGGGTGATGTTAGTGACAATCAACTCTCTCCTGCCTAACCGGGGGGCCATGAGGCCGCCCAGCCTTTGTCCCCTTCCCATTCACCCAGTGTGCACCATGAGCACTCACCAGTGATGATGGAAGGAAGATCCCTCTGCCCAGTTGGGCATAGCTAAGGGCTTCTGTCTTTCCTGGGGGGATTAAAAAGGGGAGTGGGCAGGGAGGGCAAAGTGACCACACCTGGAGTGGGAGGAGACTCCAGCAGAGCCCAGGTGCTCTGCGATTTTAGGGGAAAAAGGGGCAAAATGAGGTGGGTGGAGTGAAAAAGGGGCAGATAGGGTGTTCCAGTGTAATCTGGTAGGGGTGATCTTGCTCTGGCAGGGGGCTTGGACTTGATGATCTTTCAAGGCCTCTGCCGGCCTTTAACATTCTGCATTTCTGTGAAAATTCTAATTTGCAGAAGTAACTTATCACTTAAAATTTTCTGAATTGTCTGCCCTTCTTGTCTTTTAAATTTGTTTCCTTAAGTTAAATGGCACAGTAGAGAAAGATCTCATTTTGTTCATTCAGACTTTCTCAGGCATGTCTTGGAAAGAGCAGTTTTTCATCATCAGTTATTTCAGAAATATAATGGTGGAAATGTGTGCATTTTAGTCATGCTTGACTGACTGCTTGACTAAATCCTTTTCAGCATATTTGAGTAGCGAGAGTTGTTTTGGTGAGTTGCACGTGGAACTTCTCAGTGCTGTTTCATGACCTGGTATTTGTAGCTGAATGCTTTTAGTGAAGCTTGTTTAGAAAAGGAGCAAGAGGAGGGAATGTTGGAATTTCGATGTGCTAACTGTTGAACTGTAATCGGTAGATGGCCTAAATAGTGCCATTATTTGAAGTTTAATTGGCAGACAGAGTCAAAGCAAGCAAAGCATCTTTGTAGTTTTACTAACCATATGGACAGTCCCTGTTTTTAGCCTTTGAAAATAGTGGTTTTTGTACTCAGTATGAGGCTGGAAGCAGCACACCTAAAATGATGAACTCCCCATCTGAGGTCTAGTTCCATCAATCTGCTGTTTTTGCAGAGCACATCCATTTTTCTGCCATTGAATTTGAATGCCAGCATCAGTTGCCTTTCTCTCATCTGTGGGAAAAGATGCTGGATTGGAAGCCAGAAAAATAGGAATTTGTTCAGCTCCTGGGTTTTCTCCTTGCTGAGAGAAACATTTCTGAGAACTTGAACTGTTTGTATTGTGTAGATGCCACATTTAAAAAACTGGATTGAGGGATGATTGTGGAAATTGGAAGTATCATTGGATATTTAACATCATTATACACTGATGGATTGTGCATAAATAATATGATTCCAGGTGGAGACTGTTGGAGATGAACTTCCTTCTTGGGGTTCTTTGTATTTATTTATTTTACTTTAATTTTGAACCTCCCAGATCATAGAATCATAGAATCAACCAGGTTGGAAGAGACCTCCAAGATCATCCAGTCCAACCTAGCACCCAGCCCTATCCAATCAACCTAGACCATGGCACTAAGTGCCTCATCCAGTCTTTTCTTGAACACCTCCAGGGCCGGTGCCTCCACCACCTCCCTGGGCAGCCCATTCCAATGGCAAATCACTCTCTCTGGGAAGAACTTCCTCCTAACATCCAGCCTATACCTACCCTGGCACAACTTGAGACTGTGTCCCCTTGTTCTGCTCGGGACAATTGCAAATTGCAATCACAGCTGCAAATTCTATTATTTGTGCAGAAATTGAGTAGTCAGAAATTTGGGTCTATTATTCCTCTCCCTTTTGCATCTCAAAGTGCATTTGTGACTAAAAATGTACAGCAAGCAGTTCTGTATTCAGTAGTGCTCACTCTTCTTTGGGTACTTTCATTAGGCATAATGTCTCTGTAAGAATAGTAAATGTGGTTTTCTGTGCTTAAATTAAGACTGAAATCTGGGAGACCTGATTTCTATTCCTAGCTCTTCTGAAGGTGTCCTGTATTGTTTTGGGACAAAATGTGTAAATAAACTTGAACATAAGACCTTCATAAAACCTCTATAAGGAATGTTATTCTTGCCAGCTCCCAAGTTCTGGATGTGAGGTTTTCCTTTGCCAGTGCTAATTTGGACTGTCTATGTCTGAGATTTAAGTGTAACAATTTGTTTGGGTTTGGGGTTGCTTTATAGGAGGATAAAGATACGGATTCTGCCAAAGAGCCATTGGATGATTTATTTCCCAATGATGAAGATGATCAAGGACAAGGAAGTAAGTGTACTTCAAGTTACTCTTGGCCACAAGGGCATGTTGCTGTCCCCTGCAGAAATTGCTGTCCACTAGAACTCCAAGGTCTTTCTCCACAGAGCTCCTTTTTAGCAGGGCAACTCCTAACCTTTACTGGTGTCTGCTGTTATTCCTCCCCAGATGTAGGATACTGAACTTGTCCTTATTGAACTTAATGAGGTTTGCCTTCACCCAGCTCTCCAGCCTGTCCAGATCTCATTAGATGGCAGCACAGCCTAACAAGGTATTGGCCACCCACCCCTCCAGTGTTGTATCATCAGCAGACTTGCTGAGGGTACACTTGATCCGCTCATTCAGGTCATTAATAAAGATATTGAGCAAAACTGGCCTCAGTACTGATACCTGGGGAACACTGCAGGCCACAGGCCTCCAAATTGACTCTGTGCCACCAGTCACAACCCTCTGAACTCTGTTGTCAAGCCAGTTTTCAGTCTACCTCATAAGTACACTGTATTTTTGATAGCATAGTAATGCTATCCATAGCCATCAATAGAAGGAAGACTTAAAGAGTTCAGAACAGGTTAGTGTTGACCATGAACTCCCTCCTGAGCTCGTTCTTGCTTCCCTGTCTGTATACTGGTGTAGTCCATCTACCTTATTTTCCAGTTTACCGTGTGTCAGAGTTCTCATGTCAGTGATTTCCTTGACCTCCAGGAAAAGCACTGAAATACTTTAGTGCTTTGATAGGCAGTGGTTGTGGGCGTAGGCTTGAAATTGTATGGTTCCACTGATATGGTATAAGGCTCTCACTTGCTCTTAGAGTGGGCTTTTTGCTTAATAGAAAGCTGGGGTCACAGCTGGAGCCCTTACCCTGTGTAATATCTAGAACTTTATGAAAATGAGTGAGAGGATCTTTTCTCAGGCTTTCCAGAAATCTCCCAGGTGAAGATAGAACAGCTTGTAGGTTTTGGAGTGGAGTGGAAGGGTGGGAACTGAAACAAACAAAGGTTAAGACCTACTGAAAAATAAGTGGCTAAGCCTGAGAGTTAAGTAAAAGCAAAAGCCTGACGCTGGCTTTGGTGTCTCAGTGCCATTTCTCTTGCAACTGTTTTAATCCTTTATGTGCCAACCTTAAGTACTCCTTGGTATACCAAACTAAGTGGAACAAAAAATAAGTATGTTTAGAGAATGAGAATAAAGGAAAAAGGACAAATAGATTGCACTTTTTTGCAAGTCTTTGACTTGTGTATGTTCATGTTCCTTTCTGTAAGGAGAAGTCAAGTATTAGTGCAAAATTGTGATACAACCTGAGAATTGTTAATGATTTCCTGAGCTGAAATAGTTTCCAGCTTTCTTCATTGGTTTATTACATTTGACCTTTTGAGCTAATAGACAAGAATACAACACTGAACAGAGTAAGAAGAATAAAATAGCCATATTTTCACTGCTCAGGATGGCATGACTGCTGAGAAGTATGTTTTGTACTGGAGAAATAAAATTAATCGAGTCTCATTTTGTGTCCTTGGGCAATAAGGTTAGATGTTTTAGTTAGTCTTATCTTAACTTGAAGTTTTGTTGATTTATTTCAGTTCAACAGCAGCATAGCAGTGCAGCTGCTGCTGCCCAACAAGGTGGCTACGAAATTCCAGCAAGATTAAGGACCCTTCATAATCTTGTAATTCAGTATGCTTCCCAAGGTAGATATGAGGTTGCTGTACCTCTCTGTAAACAAGCTCTTGAAGATCTGGAGAAGACTTCGGGTCATGATCATCCTGATGTTGCCACTATGTTGAACATACTTGCTTTGGTGTACAGGTTTGTATACTGATATAAATATCAGTTAAAAAGATAATATTTGGCTACAACTTGTTCAGAGTAACACTTTTTTGTCTGTTTTATTTTCCTTTCCCTGTTTTCTGTTAAAGCCCTCAAGAGGTTCCTGCTATATTTAAGTCTCTCTATATTTAAATATAAAGTCAAACAAGTTGCTGCATTTTTGCCTGTGCCTTTTCTCTGGAAGTGAAGCTGGGTTTGATACTTTCTGGTTGGTTTTTTTTTGTGGGGGGGGTTGTTGGGATTTTTTTTTTTGACGGTGCATGTCTTGAGTATCCACTTCCAGATAATCTGGAGGTGTAAATTGGACAGCAGTGTAGAAGTAGTACATTCTGGACCTCAACCAGCAAACTACTGCTACAGTCTTCAGCTTTTCCTGACTTCTGAACGTATTCTGAATTAGTCTTCTTGTGTACTAGCATCCTTAGGGCAGTACAAAAGTCACCTTAATTTTTACTACTTTCCTTGCTGAATTCCCATTGTTAATTATGATTCTTTACAATTTAGAGACCAGAACAAATACAAAGATGCAGCAAACCTCCTGAATGATGCCTTGGCTATCCGTGAAAAGACCTTGGGCAAAGATCATCCAGCGGTTTGTATACGTGCAGTATCATATTGTAGTTCTGTTTTTCATGGATTTTTTGTTTCAGCTCATTCTAATATTAAACTCAACAGGAAGGTTTTTAAGACCTGGCTTATCTCTAAACAGTACAGGTAGGAGGCCTCTTAGATATTTGAAGTACCTTTTGAGCACCACAAATGAGTTGCACATACTTGATTTTTGGATTGCATGGATTTTCTATGGGAAATACTTGGTGAAGATTGTTAAATCATGTTGTTAAATTCAGGTTGAAGGGATACTTCTGATCTGCTGCTTTTAAATGATAATGTAAATCAAGCTTTTGCCATGGAACTGTAAAATTAATGTGATCTCTTGCTTCATGTAGCCTGTGTGAAGCAGAGCAGCTCTGAATATAGATGTGAGAGGAAACTTTCTAAGAGAAGAACAAATGGAAGGAATGTATGCACTAAAAGAAAATTCCACAAAGGAAGCAAAAATATTTCACTATTTAATTTTTTCCCTTTCCTTGCTCGTATATGGATGTGTCACTAATCATTTCTTCACCTGAAAATTTCTGATGGTCAACCCTGTGCATGAAAAATGTTCAATCAATGTGTTGCATATGTGTTAATTTGTCATATGTTTGCATTAGCAAATTCCAGTGTAGTTACTATTTCTGTACTGTTGGCAGGTGGCAGCAACTCTAAACAATCTTGCAGTACTTTATGGTAAGCGAGGAAAGTACAAAGAAGCTGAACCATTGTGTAAGCGAGCTCTGGAAATCAGAGAAAAGGTATGGGTAAAAGAATACAGCACTTTCTGAATGCTTGGTGGTTGTTTTCTTTTTTGAGGGAGACTGCAAAGTTAAACAATTCTTCCTTAAGTTTTGGTTGGGTAGATCTGCCAGATAAAGCACAGACTTCACAATGCCCTAGTAGTTAGCACTGTCTGAAATTCAACACAGTAGTGAATTCCAGTAGGCTACAGAGCTGTTGGAGCACTCAGGGTATATCCTAAATTCTGTATTTGTAAAGAACTTTTTTTTACCTTTTTCCTTCCCTTTTGATAGTTAAATAATGTTGATTTGACAAGAGCACTGGAATTACAAATGAAACATCATATTTTGAGGTTGATTATTCTGTGACTATGTGGATGTTTATTGTAGTCTGTGAGGCTGAATGCCTGCATATTCAGATTTTATGCTGTATATATATATGCTGTATATAATGTTGTAATACTGCTTACATTATTAATTGTTCTGCAGCACTTTCAGTTTGCAGGAGAGCTGACTGATGTTCATATATTTCAAATGCAGGTTTTGCTTCTCTCATCCTCATGTGCAGTTGACAAGGAGTGCAGACTAACACATGCTATTGCTAAATGATGCATTTCTGAACCCCGATTCAATCGGAGAATGTTTTAATGTGTTTCTTTTCAAGGTCCTGGGGAAGGATCACCCTGATGTTGCCAAACAGCTCAATAACTTGGCTTTACTATGCCAGAACCAGGGTAAATATGAGGAAGTTGAATACTATTATCAGAGGGCACTGGAAATTTACCAAACTAAGCTGGGACCAGATGATCCAAATGTTGCGAAAACAAAGAACAACCTGGTAAGCCTTTTATAAAGAAAATCTAAGATTGTCTGATGAAATGCATCTTTATTCAGCATGTGTTTTATTTATCAAGTTAAATTAAACTCTGTACTCATACCTTTTGGGGGGTATTTTGTTTTTTTTTTTAGGCCTCCTGCTATCTAAAACAGGGCAAATTTAAGCAAGCAGAAACTTTATACAAAGAGATTCTTACTCGTGCTCATGAACGGGAATTTGGCTCTGTAGATGGTAAGAAACTGAGTCTCTAGAGCTTAATGTGTGATTATTATGAAACAAAATCTTCATTAATCTGAAGTTAATGATGTTCTAATTAAAGTTGTTGCTTGCTTGAGGCAGACTTAAAAAATGGGATTATAAATGCATTGAACTACATTCATCATAAGAAAGTGTTTCGATACAGTAGTAGCATTTGATTGAAAAGGAGAGTTACTCTTACATGAAGTAGACAGGATAGGTTTATATTTTATTGATTGCATTTCAGTCATCATTTATCATAAGCCCAACTAACCCAAATGTCAGTAGTTTTATGGCAGCAGAAAAATGTATGCCACTTTATAGTCAGAGAAAATGTCAGTGAAGGATTTTTAATGATGTCATAAATACATTGTTTATGAGTCCTCTGTTGAAGAATGGGGAAAGCAGCTTTATATTGTGAATTTCACTGTATGTTAAAAGTTAAATGCATTCTATTAGTTATAACTCAGAGTGAGGAATTTGCATTGCATTCCATGACAGCAGCATATGCACCATTTAGTAGATGTCAGAACAGTTATTATGATAAAAGAAATAAATGCATATTTTCTAGCACAGGAGTAGGCACGTGGCAAATCGGTGGCAGCACATACTTGACTTCAAAGCTTCTCAGAAGTAACCTTTTCTAAGTTCTAGTAAGATTGAAGACAGAATTGTAAAACTATAAAAGAAGAGGTGCATGAGTTGTTTTTTTGAACTGCTGCTTATACTATGGGCAGTAAGCATTTTTGTGATGGTAATAGTAGAATTTCCTGGTTCACAGCTTTTATTTCAGAATAGCTTCTAGTTTCTCTACTTCTATAAAATGCTTTCTTCTCTTTCATCAGATGAAAATAAGCCTATTTGGATGCATGCAGAAGAGAGGGAAGAATGCAAAGTAAGGGCATTGTCATAAATATTTTTTGTATCTTTTACCTATTTAAGTTGCAAATCAGTTATTGTTTTTCAACACTACTTTTCTTTTAATTAGGGAAAGCAAAAAGATGGCACATCTTTTGGGGAATATGGTGGCTGGTACAAAGCCTGCAAAGTTGACAGGTGGGTAGGTAATTTCTTTACAGGATAAACAACATGGCAATACCCAGTGTCCAGAGGTGTCAGATTAAAGCAGTTTTAAAAGTGAAACCAAACAAGCTGCTTGTTCAGGACTTAAAAAATGGTAGTGTTAAAAATTCAGGCTCCAAGATTGGGTTTCAGGAACACAATAGCAGTTTTCAAGTCCTGAGGCTGCTTTTAATCTAGACTGGTTAGATCTAGTAAGTAACATAAAAAATCAGCAGTTGTGTTCTTGGCAATCCCTCACATAGAATAGGTCACTTTTGTTCTTTTATACCATTAGTTAGCATACATGTGCTCCCTGCTCCAGCAAGGTCTCTAGAGAGGGCTAGAGGCAAAGAGGAGGGTAAGTAACTGAGCCTCAAGTTTTCTGGCTGGCACAAGGAAACAAAGTTAAACTGCCACAATTCAGCATTAGTTTTCTAAAGCATGAGTAGTATATATTTTTTGTGAGTGAAAGTATTTACTTTCAAATGGAAGAGAAACAAGGACTTGAACTTGGATTATACTTGGCAAAATACTTTCACTTTGCATGAATTTTGTTCCTTAACTGCCTTTTTTAATGTGCAGGTGGTAACCAACCTGCACGTACTAATGCTCAGTGAGAGATATTTTGCTTCCTCAGTGTTTGAATTCTTTATATTTACAAGCAATAGAATTTTTGTACTGGTGAAATCTGCTCTTTTTTCCTCCGTACATTTTGTTAGTTTGTTTTTCATGTAGTAGTTCATTCTAATGCATGAGGAGATCTTTTCTCTGCTGTTACTGGAGCAAAATGTCACACAACAATACAGTGACTGAGGTAATTCTCATTGTGTCGATGAAATAAAAATGTCCTGTTGGAGTGTGAGATTTGGTAATGGAATATGTGATTTTGTTTCTGGAGGCTTCAAAATTACTCAGTTGGAAATGGTCAGATTGAGCTAAATTTTCACCTTGAGGTGCATCTGAGAATCTCAAGGACGCAGCACTCCAGTTTTCTCTTGAGTGAATCTAGAGGCTGGTTACTAACTTCCAGTTTCAGGGCTGTTGACCGCTCATAGTGAGACCTATGGAGTTGGAAAAACCTGTTAACCCTCTTCAATGTACATGAAGTACAGCAATAGAACAAGGGGACACAGTCTCAAGTTGTGCCAGGGTAGGTATAGGCTGGATATTAGGAAGAAGTTCTTCACAGAGAGAGTGATTTGCCATTGGAATGGGCTGCCCAGGGAGGTGGTGGAGGCACCGTCCCTGGGGGTCTTCAAGAAAAGACTGGATGAGGCACTTAGTGCCATGGTCTAGTTGATTGGATAGGGCAGGGTGCTAGGTTGGACTGGATGATCTTGGAGGTCTCTTCCAACCTGGTTGATTCTATGATAGTATATTTCAAGAAAGACTTGCAGTATTTTCTGTGATTATTTAATAAATACTGCAGTGATTTAAGTTTTTATTAGTTTGTGAGCTGAGTTTGGTGTATGTGTTTATGATGTATATAAAAACTATTTTTATGTGTCTTTTAAATAGTCCAACAGTAACAACTACCTTAAAGAACCTTGGGGCACTTTACAGACGACAGGGCAAGTTTGAAGCTGCTGAAACATTAGAAGAGGCAGCAATGAGATCTCGTAAACAGGCAAGTGTGAAATTTTGTGTTGATGATATTTCTGCATTGTTGCTGTGCAGATTTGCTGCTTCTCTATCTTATGCACATAGAGAATGTAGACTTTTCTAGCTATTCAGTGTCTAGTGCTTGCTGTCATCCTCTAATTTCAGCCTGAATTGCTAATAAACTGATAACATCTTAACGCTTGCAAACTGGCTAATTACTGGGGCACTGGCACCATGTACGAGAGATGTGATTCAAATTGGAAGTGAAATTAGGCGGAAAATAGAAGAGAGGAAAATACTGCGTTGGCCAGCAGGCCTCAATTGGCTACATGTCCTGGGAGAGAGACTAGCTAGGGGAGGGAAATGGAGATTTTCTGCTGAATCTCCTTTGCTGTTAATGCTGTTCTATTTTTAGTAAGGAGCTGTCAAAGTTACAAATGTTCTTTTTCTGCTTAGAACTGATTGACTGGCACAAACCTTTAGACCATTATAAGTGTATCACTTGCTGTTTCTTTAACAAACCCATGGGATGTATATTACAGATTGAATGGGGACTGTTAATCTTGTGATGTGGAGAGGTTCTGTGCTGTCTCTCACAGCTCTCTCTGTGCTCTCAAATCTGCTGTTCAAGTAACCCTTTCTCTGACTTAGAATGTGGGAGAAAGGTTGTTTTTGTTGGGATTTTATTGTTTTGTGTTTTTCCTTTGCCTTTTTGATTATTTGGTATGATGTCTTTTTTAACAATATATAAGACTAGGCCAGCAAATGTGGCTTGTCAAGGTTAAAATGGAAAAGCAAAGCAAAGTACAAGTGAATTAAAAAAAAAACTTGGAAAGTTAAATCTTCATTTAATTTTTATGCAATGGTAAATGAGATAGTTACATTTTTCTCTGAAATGGTTTGTTTTGTGGTTTTGTCTGGGTTTTTTCTATATATTTATGTAAAATTCTAAACTCAAATTCTGCTTACAGGTAAACTGACTTAGATGATGGACCATATCATTATTGACAATGTCCTGGTTATACTGTTTAATGAATGGTACTGCAGTGTTTGATGTATGTAGACTTCTGGAAAAGGGAGATAGCAGAAATGTTCCTGGCAAAAACCTCACCCTCTTCTAGTGATATTAGCAGCAGTTTTGTTTGAGAGAAGGTGGCATAAGTTCTTAATTCTACAAAAAATGATGGAAAACTTGTGAATGTTTGCTACATAAGAGGAAGGAAACTGGTAAGAGGAAGCTATGAAACTGGGAGAAAAAATCTTCAGCAAGGAAAACTGAAGAGTCATGGGGAAATAGTTGATACAGATACTTTATTTTACTAAGGATGACTTTCACATACTTTTACTGAAGGTTCATTTTCAGTGTGTCCTCATTCAAATGTGACTTGAAAATAAGAAATGAATACACACTGCATCTGAACATATTTTCTTTAGTTTTTAATTTCATTGTTGCCCCTGCATACGGTCATTTTTTTCCTGTGAACAGAGACAACCATTTTTAGTTGCTTAATGTAGTAGTAATAAGAAGACTGGAAGGAAACTTAGCATGAAGTTATGTTTGTTCTTTTTTTTTTTAAATGTATATATAAAAACCCAAGCCAGAGCACCAGCTTTGCAAGTTGTTATTTTTACTAGGAAGCTTGGAATTGATTATTTGGGAATTATTGATGGGAGGGTCTTGCTATTAGAGAATTCCTCTGTTAGAGTGCCTGTTCAATCAGTCTACTTCTGACTTACCTGTGCCACTACAAAATGTTTTTTTTTTTCCTATAGAGCCTGATGGAGGTTTGCTGCTGCTATTTGCTTTGTTAAGCATGCTTCAGATTTTCATTGGTGCATCACATACTCCCTATACCATTATACCATAATGTATCACACTACACACACAGCACTAGATTGGGACGTGCAGGAAATGAGACTGTCATGCTAGCAGCATTTAACACTACCTTTCAGTTTCCAACCGTTAAAGGAGGACAGACAGGGTGAATGCATTTCCCATTTTGAGCTAAAGGCAAAGAGGTACTTTTGTTCACAAGTGTGGAAATGCATCAATCCTTCACAGCTCTCTTCTCCTTCACGCTTGTTTTGTTTGCTTTAGCTCCTGGGATCTGTGTGTGAGGCTCTGAATACTGGTGAGGTTCTTTGTCCTTTATCTTTCGTGATAGAATGAAACAAACTGGGAAGGTGCAGTTACTTGACCCTCCTTTCTTTCTTTATTTTTAACGTGTGAGATAAATAAGAAATGATAGCTTTGGAACAGAGCCTGGAGGTCCATGTGTGATACATTGCCTCCTTAGTAGAGAATTTGAATAGTTATGTGCTTTTTTTGTGTTCTGTGCTGCTAAAAGGATTGTTGCAAAAGCCATTTTGAGCCTATGCTTCTCTACTCTTGGAAGAGTTCTAGACAGTTTTCTGCTCTTTGCATCCACGTGGAAGTGAACATACAAAGTCATTGTTTTATGCTTCCTTGTGTGTAGAGTTACATTAGGGAGGTCTATTCTCCTCTTCAGTTAGTGAAAGGTAGCTGTTCGGGAACCCAGAGCCTGATTTTTATGTGCTATTAAACAATCTTTTCTACTTATTTATGTAGTGTGCTTTTAAGCAGAACTGTGGTATAATTCTCACTTCCTCTATTATGGTAGACTTTATGGATTTGTCACACAGATCTCCAGCTGCATTTGCTGATAATGCTGTGTGGTGAAATGTGCAGGGTGTTTTCTTACATGTAAGGCATTCAGCTGGGATCACTTCTTGCCACAAATACCATTTATGGTGTGGAGAGGTTTATCGTAAAGATGGCAAAACTAAAAATAAGCATGATTTGAGCCTTATTGTTTGCTAGCTTCTGTGTTTAAGATTTTGCCTTTGTTTTTAATGTAGGGTTTTCATAGAGGATATTTCAGCATTTCTAAGATATTTAAAGGATTATTTGGTAATGGATGGTCATTTTTTAACAGAAAGTAGATGTATTTTATTGACCACATATGTAGCCTGTTCTACTAAGAGCTTATTTCTATTTGATTTCTTTCTGAGGGATAAATGACATTACTGTCATATGTCAGTGTTTTTAAATAATGCAACCACTATCTTAGGTATTAGATATTCAGACACCTGCAGTGTTCTTTCCAAATGTGGATGAATACTGCACCACTTGATAGGTGAAGAACTATGATTACATTGACTGTCTATGATCTATAAATTGTTTGAATATTAAGCTGGTGGTTAGATGACTTCAGCTAGGTGAAACAAACACCATGAGGTTTTAGCAAATGTAGGGAACAAGGAAAAGAATGGCAAGTCACTGAGTTCCCAAACGACCAAACTATCCACTTTATGCTGTGTTGTTTCCCACAGTGTATAAAGGGCAACTCAACTGCCCTGTGAAAGCAGGATGGAGTTATGACTCGATTTGACTCAATACTATTATTGTGTGTGAGCTGTAGATTAATACAGCTTGTAACAAAATGAAACCTTTCCCCACTTTATCTAATTCTCAGGGTCTTGACAATGTTCATAAACAGAGAGTTGCTGAAGTGCTGAATGACCCTGAGAGCATAGAAAAAAGACGGAGCCGAGAAAGCCTCAATGTCGATGTGGTAAAGTACGAGAGCGGTCCCGATGGAGGCGAGGAAGTGAGTATGAGCGTAGAGTGGAATGGGGTAAGTACAGTACACAGTTGAAAAAATAGCCTAGATAAATTGCCACCATAACAAAAATGGTTGTCCATGCACCAGCCTACCGTGTGTTCAGTATTTTCGTGGATGATCTACTTTGTATTTTGCAATCCATTAAGAAATGATTAGCATTTTGTTCCTTGTAACCTAAAAAATGGTAATAGTTAAACATTTTAGAACTTCCTTGCTGTGGTTGTCCCAAGTGCTGAAATTTCTTGAAAAATACCAAGCAGTTGTATTTAACTCTGAAGTTGTTTAATGCTGATTGAGTGTCCTGGTGATGGTCTGGTTTGCGGTTGCTTGTCAGTGTTTTCTTTTTACTGGTAGAACTATTCTGGCAGTTAACTAATGTTTGCCTTTGTCCTTTTGGTGCCATGTATGTCCATATTTTAAATGTTCCATTGAAAATACAAAGAATGTTTGCTGTGGAGGTGTATTTTGTGTTAGCAGTTTTAGAGTAAATGAAAGTGATCAGTCTAACACTAAAATAACTACAATCTCCTCCTTACCTCCTTACCCAATGTAACTTTTCATGCTGCTGTACAATCTATTTTAAGGGGCAGTGCCCTCACATAACAATGATAGTAACTTTTATGTTTCTTAAGTGAATTACTAATATTGCTTCCTACTCTTAAAATTTGCTGGGAAATTGTTCCTATTTGTTCCCCATATATATTTGCTACACTAATTGCCATAAAATAAAAACATATATATAGTGATTACATATGCATTTTTCTAACCCTTATTTTTGTTTAATTTAAAACACAGTGCAAGCTTTCAATTATTAATGTGGCTTATGTAGTTGCTTGCTTCTGTCACCAGCTTTCCCATGCTTTATCCCATTGCTGGCAATGGGATGTATATTGCACTGTTAACTAACTCCCAGCTGCAGCTTTGTTAGATCATGAAAGTGGTGTTGCCTGCTTTTGCTTTATGGGAGGGGAAGTAGCCTACTTTGCAATATTGAGTGTTCTGAAGTTTCATTTCTCTTGCAATAGCAATTCCCATTTTTTTAGCCATATGAGACAAAGTTTAGCATTCCAAAGAAACCTTGCTAAAATTCATACTGCTTTTGTCTCAAAGGAGAATGTTCTTTCCATCTTTGCTTTTGTCTCTTATTGTTTTCTTGGCATTGGTGTTTTCAGTGCCAAGGCAGTCAATCAGCATCTCTTGTGAATAACACTGCATCATTAATAAAGCCAAAGTAAGGTTGGATAACTCCTTTTTTATAATTCTCATTTTGCCCATTCAGTGTTAGAACTGTGTACTGTACTCCTCCTTTAATTTTTGCTTGACTTTGCATGACTGTGTTCTAAGTGGATGAAACTTTTTTCTATTACTGACATTAATGAAACAAGCATGCAGGGTTTGGATTTAAAGGGCCTTTTGTGGAAAAGCAATAGACAGTATTTCTAGGTCGACACTTGAATCAAACTTAGTGATAAAATCTGTTGATTTGAAAACTTAAATTTTGACCTCTCAGGGCAAACAGACTTCTCTCATTTTTAGCATGCTGAAGTGAGATTGTTTTATTCTTCTTTTCCTTATTTCTATTTTTTGTATTATGTGTCTTACATAAAGTGGGCAACTCTCTCTCCCTCTACCCTGCCCCTGGTGTTCCTATCTCAGTGCTGTTCTTTCCTCTACTTCATATCATGTAATTGTTTTTTCACCCTTGTGTGTTCCCTCCAGACAAAATATTCTGATTCATAAAACAGTTTGGTATTTTTTGTTTTTTTTAAATCAGTTACTTCTAGAGGCTGAGTCTGAAGAGAGGCTTGCCTTTTGCCTTTAAATTATTATGAAGCAGTCAAGCTGACTCTGTTTCTTACCTGTCAGAGAATAGGTAGTGTTTGTAAAACAACAAATATAAAAAAAAACCCAAACACCTAACTTGGAGGCCTACTGATTGAATTCCATGTGGAATTCAATCACTAGTAAACATTTTATTCTTGGAATTAGTGGAATTACCACCCTTGGAAGTATTGGAAGAACAGGAAGATAGAGCACTTCCAGACACGGCCTAGTGGTCATGGAGGTGTTGGGTAGAATGTTGGATTTGGTGATCTTAAAGCTCTTTTCCCACCTTAATGATTCTGTGATTCTACAAAAGAACTGAAATACCTACTGTAAGCAAATTTGTCATTAACTATTAAAATGAACGTGGCTGAGGCTCAGGTGCATGTTTATAGGTTCTGTATAAATGCATCCCTTAAAATGAACCATAGATAATTGATTGCAAACAAATATTTAGTCTTAAAAATTCAGGGTAAAAATATCAAGATTTTTATTCCTTAATTTGTTGGTATATTGAAAATTACAGTGGATATCTCTAATTGCATTTGCTTCAATTGATCTCGAAGCCAGTTTCAGGGCAGATAAAAATTATGGTGTAATAATTTAAGATAATGTTTTTAGTATGAGGAAATACCTTTTATTTTTCTAAGCTGTGTGCTGCAAAAAGATTGTGGGCCTGTCAGACTACTTTGAAGTGTGATATGAAAGCAGTGAAATCACTACCACAGATAGCTGGTAAGAGTCACTTTTCCTTAATGTGAAGTGTGAGGCAGCCAGAGCAGCATCGTAGCAGACAACTATAAAGACAGGCAATGATATGATGGGGAGCTGTAATAAAAGTAATAAAGTGACTCATTCTGAGTGACATAAAAATCAGCACTGAAACTTTGCCACAGACATGGCTATGTCTGATTTTTTTATAGTAATAAAGTGACTCTCATTCTGAGTTAATTGGGAAGTTCAGTGTTTTTGTTTCAGATTGGAAGTATCCAAAAGTTTGTCTGCTTATTCCTAATGTGCTGGTTAGCATAATGAAAGTTCACAGTATCACAGTATCACCAAGGTTGGAAGAGACCTCACAGATCATCAAGTCCAACCCTTTACCACAGTGCTCAAGGCTAGACCATGGCACCAAGTGCCACGTCCAACCTTGCCTTGAACTGCCCCAGGGATGGCGACTCCACCACCTCCCTGGGCAGCCCATTCCAGTGTCCAGTGACTCTCTCAGTGAAGAACTTTCTCCTCACCTCCAGCCTAAATTTCCCCTGGTGCAGCCTGAGGCTGTGTCCTCTCATTCTGGTGCTGGCCACCTGAGAGAAGACAGCAACCTCCTCCTGGCCACAACCACCCCTCAGGTAGTTGTAGACAGCAATAAGGTCACCCCTGAGCCTCCTCTTCTCCAGGCTAACCAATCCCAGCTCCCTCAGCCTCTCCTCGTAGGGCTGTGCTCAAGGCCTCTCACCAGCCTCGTCGCCCTTCTCTGGACACGCTCAAGCATCTAAAGTTATGCTCTATATCTACCAAATTTGTCTTGTCTTTGTTCACTGGGTCCTTATCACTGCTACAGCATCACGATTTAAGACCGTAGGAATAATGAGCCTTTGCACTCATCTACTACTTCTAATCAGAGTTTAGATTTCAATTTATTCAATCCTGCAAAGATGAAGTGTTATTTTTAAAAGAGAGAACAATATGCACAATTTAGCTTGAAACATTAGCAGTTACATTTTGATCTTGTAATCACTTGGTAGCAAGGCATTTTGCCATTTGCAGGAATCACTTTAATTGTTCATTCCAGTTGCTTGAGAGCTAAAGGCTCTCAAGACTGTTATCTTAATATTATCAGTAATGGTTTCTGTACTTAACACTGAGAGTGAAAAGCATGTAAATTGAACCACGACTTGCATTTAAAGGTGGATTCTTTTAGCTGCCTTGCTTCATTAGAAAAGATACAGAAGTTTCCACTTGGATTCTGTATGTGTGTGTGTAAGACATACACAAAATATTCATGAGGTTAGCTGGATTTTAATTCTTTAAATGAATGAAGCAGAATTTTGTCTGGAGGTTAAGGGAAAACATTTTTCTTCTCGTAGTTTTGTTTCAAGGAAAGTTCCTGACAGAAGTTAAAGCTGAAATGAATGCACCATGATTTGTTCCTTGCTTCTGATTTTTTTTTTGGTTGTTTCCTTTACTTTTGTGTTAATGTCAACTGAAACCAATCAAATCCTTTCTCTGTTTACAAAAATGTAATACTAAAGCTGCCCCTCTTTAAAGATGTTCTGTACTTCATACAAATGCTACCTTAATATGCAGCATCATTCATGCTCCTCTGTAAGTTGTGTGTCCTGCCTTAGTCACACAGGCAAAACTGTCTAAAGATTAACCATTTGGTAATTGCAAGGGCCTGCACATTTTCCTTAAACACAGTTCAAATCACAGTATCACAGTATCATCAGGGTTGGAAGAGACCTCACAGATCATCAAGTCCAACCCTTTACCACAGAGCTCAAGGCTAGACCATGGCACCAAGTGCCACGTCCAACCTTGCCTTGAACTGCCCCAGGGATGGCAACTCCAGCACCTCCCCGGGCAGCCCATTCCAGTGTCCAATGACACTCTCAGTGAAGAACTTTCACCAGAAAACACCAGAAACATTTGTTTGACCTAGAAATACTGTAAATATAACTGTTCAAAATTGAAAACTGTTGATTTTTCCCCAACAGTTTCATTCAGTTTTTCTCTCTCCGTTTCTGACAGGCCTAGATGCCTTTTGTGATTCTTATACTGTCTCCTGCATGACGGGCGTGCACCATCTTCAAGCTTTAACTTTTCTCTTCAGTACTGACTGCTGTGTTTTAGCAATCCCCTTAAGAGTCTTGTTAGAGCTACACTTCCCTGTAAACTGGCCATTCCTTCAGTGCTGGTGTCTCTTTTGGTTTTCTATTTCTGTACATGTGTAGCTTTGCCAGATATGTATCTAGTCATACAAAAAAATGTTATTACAACCATTTGCTGTGTAATACATTAGTCAAAACAAAACAAATACCAAACAAGTTACAATGAACTTTAATAAGTAGCTGTTCACTATGGAAAAAAGGTAGTTAAAAATATCACACAAGGTATTATTGAAATGGCATGATGGTGATCTTTACAGGAGAAAAAAACCAAACCAGTAAAAGGCATGTTCTCCAAGTGCTTTAAAATGTATTTAGAGACCTATTATATGGTTAACATCAATATGGAACTCTGGATGTCTTCACTTAAGATTATTCTAAAGTAGCATTGCTGTTTAGTCTTTGTGTGAGATTTTGGCAATTATGCTTTTCTCTACTAATCTTGGTGTTCAGTGATTTGTGTACTTGTCTTTCTAACTTCTAATAAACTCACTCCAACTCAGGTGTCTTTGTCTGCTTAGTAGTACTTTACTTTCTTCTTTTACAATTCTCCTCTAACAATCACCTAAGGTTTCTGTGAAATAGGAAGTGATCACTTCTAATCTTACTAAGCCTCTAGGTTCAGGGTTGTTATTTTAAGAGTAAAATAAAGAATTGTGGTCAGCTGGAAGTTTTTTTGGATCCCAACAGCAGTGGAAAACATGAATGAAATGTATGAAAAAAAAAAATAATTCCCTTGTGTTTTAAGTTTTCTTTGGTGAAAGTTAAAATGAAGCATCGGAATTGAGCCGTTCACACTTCTTAGCAGAAATGTTTTTGTTTAAGGATTTTAGGATTAAACAAACATGTTTGCAAGTCATGTAGAGTAGAAAAAAATAAACCCATTTTTTTTCCTTAGACTGTTGGAATGCTTTTGCTTGAGGCTTGTACCGTTAACCACACTGCGCTCAGGAAATGGTAGCAAGGCGGTGGTGAATGGTTTGACTGCTGCGGTGGGGTTTCACTAAATTTGAGTTATGGCTTGGGCATGTCTTCACCTTTGGGAAACCATTGTTACAGTTTGGAAGGAATCCTTTTGTTTTGGTAAAGTTACAGCTACCTGATGTCCTGTGTTTAGCTAATTGTACCAAGTAATTATTAGCAATCTAAACCCCCCCCCCAAAAAAAAAAAAGTCAGCGGTGAAATGCGTTTGAGGCAGGTTTGGGGGAGGGCAACAAACTCCTGCACTTTCACATGTGTTCAATTTTTTTCAGGATGGCACTGGATCTTTAAAACGCAGTGGTTCCTTTAGCAAACTTCGTGCTTCCATTAGACGCAGCAGTGAGAAGCTGGTTAGAAAGCTGAAGGGAGGAAGTTCACGAGACAGTGAACCAAAGAACCCAGGGTAATTATCTATTCTTAGCTGTGCTGGTGTGCCCTCCTTCTGTGCCCCCACTGTAGCCTAGGGCAGTACTGAGGACAGTGTATTCTTTGCTTAGCTAACTGCACATTGCAGAGATTTCTGTCTTAAAATAGGAATTGTATTTGCTTTTAAGAGTTAACTCAATTTTAACAGTGTTTTTTCCCCCCTCTTTCTACTGCTTCAGCCATTCGAAGAACAGAAAAACCTTGTAGAATTATCAGTAAATGTTTTTTACTTGCAAAAATTCTCCTTTTCACACAGCAGTGCTAAGAAATGTTTCTGATTTTTACAGTAAAAGCTTAAATACAGTAAACTCACAAGTAATAT
Organism: Pogoniulus pusillus; assembly: GCF_015220805.1. Taxonomy (NCBI): domain Eukaryota; kingdom Metazoa; phylum Chordata; class Aves; order Piciformes; family Lybiidae; genus Pogoniulus; species Pogoniulus pusillus. The sequence goes on along the minus strand of NC_087264.1, from coordinate 10,784,048 downwards.
TCTTGATATATTCCTGGTATAACTTCATACATTGCTGTGGGTATAGAGAGCCCTTTTCAGTTTCTATTTTGGAAAATCCAAGTTTCAGAGAGTGGAGGAAAATGTTGAAAGCTTCAACCTAGTTGTGCATCTCACTAACAGTTTGGCCTCAGTGAAATCAGTGTGAAGAATCCAAAACTAATCTGACTTCTCACTCTTTCCTATTTACCCTATGATTATGGATTTGGCTCTACATAATGCTTCTAATAAATCCATGAAAATATTATTAATATATTACCTGCTGTAGAGAAGTTGAAACATTAAAAAAGCACTACTGTTATTGATAATAGCATTGGTGGGTGTTACCCTCATCTCCATCATAATTGCTGTCAGTTTGGCAGGACTTTTTCCCCTTACTGTGTAAAATTTGAACTCCTATGGTTGAGAGGAAGTGTTAATTTCAACTTACACTTTGAAACAATTAAACTGGAGACCTTGGAGTATCTTCTGATGGAGCAGTTGTATCTATGATTAATGTAGTAGATGATAATGGTAGTGCCTGGGACAGGGATCTGGAGACAGATTCAAACTGATTCATTAATTAGTTTTCACTGTTGACTGCCAGAGACTTGATGTTAAAGGCACTGAATTAAATTCAAGGTCAAAAAATACTTTTGTGGGTCTTGTTGCATTATTAAGAACTGCCTCTGAGATGACAGACCAGGAGTAAACTGACAAGCATGTGATATAGAAGCAGAAAAGACAGGAATGTCAAATAATTTAGGGAAAACAGGCAAATGCAAATGAAATAAAAGGGATTCCTTTGCCTTCAGTATCAGCATTTTTACATGTTGATTTTCTGTTCCTGTTCAGCTCTGTCCAGAGTTCATCCACTGTAGTTCAGGCATATTCTTGCATGGATAGACACATCCATTCGTAGCTAATTTTGGATTTTTTCCTCATTTTTGTGAGACATGGAAAGGTTTTCAGTATCTTAAAAGCTTATCATCTATAGTAAGTGGAGCTAACGTTTTTTTGCAGGTGAATTAACTGTGTGATTACAGCTGTAGAAAATGATGCTTATGTATAACTGAAGACATTTGGTTTTGCAGTGTGCTGTAAGAACTCCTCTGCCTTTTTGTCTGCACTTTAGTAGTGTTACTCCATTAATGTAGAAATGACCCACCCACATTAACATTAATTACAGTGCAGGGCCTGTATCACCAGAATTCCTCATCTAAAGATATGAACCTGTATCAATTTTGAAGATAAAACAGTGGTTTTCTTGCTTTCCCTTTTTGATAAGATATTTTTGTTTTTCAGATGTCACCATAGTTCTCAAAGAGTAGTTTAATTCTTAAAACTTGTCATAAGCATATTGCATCGACAGGCTTCTATGTAGATATGCATGTTGTGTGTAAAAGACAAGTAAAAACTGCATTTTCTGTTCTTGTGAAATACAGACCTTTTAAAACCCGCCAATATAAATGAAGATTTTAACAACAAATGTAAAGATTCCTAGTGTTAAACATCAGTTTTGTAGATCAAGAAGCATGGCTGTATATATTGGTGTTCCAAGAAGTAACTTTGATTTCTTTCTCTGAGGAAACTTTAGTAACTGGTTTTGCTTTTTAGTTTTTAGTAACAGGAATATTCAGACCTTTTGGTTTTACTGGGTCTAGTGGCTGAATATTGTAATACTGACATAACAAATGTATCAATCATAGAATCAGTCTGGGTTGGAAGGGACCACAAGGGTCATCTAGTTCCAACCTCCCTGCTATGGGCAGGGACACTCTATCCTAGATCTGGCTGTCCAGAGCCTCATCCAGCCTTGCCTTAAACACCTGATCACACACATCTTTTTTGTTACGAAGTCAGCCACTCTAGGTAGAAGATTTATCTCCCTTCCTCTTTAGAGTACACCTCTGTACTCCCTGCCTGTGTCTCTATGAAGACTTTTTTTCAGATATACACCTGTTACTTAACTCTGTGCTTCTCTAAATAGTTATTGATAGTGTGGGTGTGGTTGTGAATCAGGAAGACTCAAACAGAAGTACATCAATATCACAGCATGAAAGAAATACTTAGTTTCCATGTTCTTGCTTGATAAAGAAGGTTAAAAGGAATAAAGTGGAAAACTCATCAGAGAAGTTGATTCTTTAAAGTTGTGCAAAAGCCACTTTGGCAAAGAGCAAATCCTGTAAGAACTGTTCTTTGAAACACGCTACTTGAAGCATGGCATCAGGTGTTTTTCTTCTATCATATTTCAGAATTCAATAATACTTAAAGCTGCCTTCATTAATGTTAGGTTTGATTTTTTGGGATTATTTTTCACTTTTAAAAAGTAAGATTTGTACATCAAGAAGGAAAAAAAAAACCACTTTTATTATTGCTGTTACTTATGCACAAGAAACAACTTCCACACGCTACTTGTGCAATCCTTCGTAAAGTGGAAGGAATTAAAAGTACATTTGCCAAACTAAAGGTTCTTAATTATGTTTATTAAGAAAAAAACCCAAGCTAAACCACACCCAAAAACTAAAACCCCAAACCAGCCAACCAAAGCAGTATCTCATGGGTGATGAAAAGTTTTGGGGGGGTTAAATTTATTGGCATTTCAGCAAGAAGCTAAAGTACTTGTGTAAACTTTTACCTGTAGATTTTCTATTTCCCTGTAATGTTCTCCATAAACTTCTCTGCTCTTTTGAAGAGTTGTAGGTAACTCATTGTGTTTTACAGATTAACTGACTTCCACATATAACCTCTGTTGTACATGTTTCCTTGGATAAATGAGGTGTATACCATGCATGAATCCTTGCTTTGTTGTTGCTAACACTCATGTCAAGTATTTTAAACTGTGTGCATTCTAGCTTTTGAAATGCTGAGCTGTAGTGCTAGGCGAGCTTCTGTTACGTGGCAGCTGTTGCCTGTGTTCGTTAGTGTTTTGGTTCATTACTCTGCTGAGCCTTTGCTTTATGAAAGCATTTAAAACTCATGCTTTGTTTTGACAGTCTTGCTTCAGTAGAAAGAAAAACTGGTTCACAGCTAATGTGATCTGTATGGATAAACCTTTCCATGTTATTGGAAGGCACTGGCCAGTTGTCTATAAAGTTTTAGGTAGTCCTCGTTTAGTAGTTCTGACATAGTTAAAGAGCTAATGAAAAACCAAAGCAAACAGAACATTCTAAGTAGGATAAAGGACATCAGGCATTCCAGTTGTAGTCAGCATGCTTCTAAGAGTCTTAAGGTTCATCTTGAATTCCATTACACACTTTAAAATATTCTTGTTAAATTTAGTATATGTTTGAGAAATGTAGATAAAGTATTAGTCCTTGTCTCAAACAGCAGGAGATACTACTGTTAATGCAGTGATATTGTGATTGTCATTAGCTCCCGTACAGATAATGAATGTCCACTCCCTCTTACCTGTTGCTTTCAATACAGTATTCCAGGATTGTTGTTACCAATGCTCAGAGCTGAAAGGGTTCATAGCAGCAACTATTTTTAAAATAGGTCCCAGAGATTTACCTAAACAAGGCAGAAAGTACTAACCCAGTGTTTGTTGTAGCTTTTCCAAGACCCTGCCTACATGACAAATTTATTCATGTTTCACATTTTTTTCCCTCCCTAAACTGTCTGAATATTTCAGTGCTTTTATACAAAGCTGCATAAAATGAAAAGTGAGAATTAATTGGCTGATTAAAAAATTATGATAAGTGTATTAACTTGATATGCTTTTAAAATAAAGATTTTTTTTGAGCTGAGTTGCCTGAAATGTTTAAGCTCTAAGGAGCTTGCAATTCCTTTGGTTTTATATGTAATTTAGAATGAAAATAAACCTAACTTTATGTAGTTACCTTAAAGGGTATCTCTCAGACCATCAGGTGGGGGCATTGTTAAAACTCCCTTAGCTGTGCATTGCTCGTTGTGATACTTGTGGTTTTAGAGCTGTTAGTTTTCAGCTGTTCTGATCGGTTTATCCTTGCATGTTCACTGTCCTGGTTGCAGCATGAAGCGTGCCAGTTCTCTGAATGTTCTTAACATGGGTGGCAAGGCTACTGAAGATCATTTTCAAGTAAGAAACCCTACAATACTCTTACAAAACTAGCTATCATTAGTAGGGTTGAGATTAAAAACAGAAAGTATGATGAATAATAGAAGAACAAACTCCCAGCGATCGACAAGATCCTACGTTAGTAAGATGTTAACAGCACGTGCTTAAGGCATCGTTCCGTAACACTGGTAAACTATGCTTAACTTTAAGCAGGTGATTAAGTCTGACCAATAAAGAGCATTGACCTTTATGACATTAAGCAATATCTGGCTTTGAGCTCCTGTTACAGTGGATATGAATCCTTTAGAATCTTGTGTTCTTGTAAATGCCACTTAAAAATACAAGAACTTTTATAAGCACTAAGTGATTGCCCCATTTATTGCAAAGGGCCAAATCTTCTTAACTGCTCTGTGTGTTCAGATCCCCTTAGATGTGACTTCACTTGTTTCAGAGGTTGAACAGGAGAAGTCTCTAAAAGTTTGTCTGATCTATGTTACACTTCTGCTAATACAAAGCCTCCTTATTTTGCTTCTCTGTACATGGTGCGCGCAATCACTACTCACCATTTCCTGGTGTTTCCTAATAAGTCGCTGTTTCTTAGATTGTCCAATAAGCTAGCAGTGTTCTGCATTCTAAACACTGTGTGCATTTACTAACACAGTAACTACAACTAATTTTAGGAGGATAAAATGCTTCTGTACTAATGAAATTGTACTTAAGGATCTTCATTGTGTAGCAAGAAAGCCCAAACCGTATGGCTCTCATTTCACTGTTGAGTGGCAGAAAGGTGTCGTAACTGTATTATCTCTAGTCAGCATACTGCAGTTCTCTGTGATGTGAAGCATGTGCAAAACTTTGCTTAGAGTGAAGTTCAGCCAAAACCCAAGAAAATCAGGGTAAAATATAATTCTTTGCAGCAACAATGGCAGCATGTCCCTAAACTACCTCCTTCATGGATAGTCAGTTTAACTTCCAGAAGAGTAATTTATTGTGTACACAGCAGTATTAAATCAGTTCTCAGTTTGTGGTTCAGCCACTATAGACACTCATGGCAATTCCCATAGATGGGCTCTTGCCTCTCTGGTAAGCCTTGGGTCAGGACTGTAAAGGATGTATATATACATTAACAGGAGACCTTTTCAATATTGCTAATTAAAAGTCTGGGGAAAATATGTTTATACAAAGAAGATTGGTGAGAGTCCCTCTGCCCAACTTGAACAAGGGTCTGTTCTCCATAGTTCCTTGTATTTATATGTTCCTGTTTGTTAAAGACAGTAATTGTGTGTATGTGTGTTTGTTTGAATTGCCTGGACATCTGCTTAATTTATTTGTTTGGGTTTTTTCCCCTTCACACAGGAACGAAATAATTGTCTGACAGATTCGAGAGCTCTGAGTGTCAGTCATACTGATTTGGCGCATTGAGATTCTTGGACAGAAGCTAGCTAATATTCCTTTGTGAATAAAGAAGCACTGAGACCTTCAAAGCTTTGGTTCCTCATCACTATGTATAGGAACACCTCCTTTATAGATGTTTTATTTTCCAATGGACTGCTGTTTTTACTTTTCTACGTAGGGGTGTTTTTAAACACAGCATTCGTGGGTGTTCTCTGCTGAAGGAAAACTATATCTTGCGCATTGCACTGCTCCCATTCATGCTACTTAAGTTGATTTCTTTCATGGCTCTGAATATTACAGCAGCCAAAAAAGGAAAAAAGGTAAAAATACAAACATATTTAAAGCATACCAAAATGTAAAGATGTTTTAAGATGTAGGCAAAACTAAATCTGTAGCAGGAGATATATACAGTGCTAGAATGAAAGAAGGATAAATGTATATGCATTGCTGTATATATTCAGATTGAGCATACTGTGGTGGTGATGCTTTCCTCTGCACCACTACTTGTAACATTAGAAACCTGAGCTGGCAAAACAGCACTTAGCCATGGCTTGCTTAACCACTAGACTATTAAATCTTAGAGATGGCTGGGGTTCCATCACCTATGGATAACATGAATAGCAATACCTGTGACTGTAACTTTGATACTTACTGATGTAAGTCTTAGGGCACAGTAGTTGGAGTCAAGATGGTTCGTGTTGATCAGGACAAATGGCACATATGTTGACCTTTACCTACAGTTGAAGAGTACTGAAGCTTTGGACTGCAACTGTCCTGGAGCAGCTGCTGTTGCTCTTGGGGAAACATCAAGCCTCAGGATTTTCTTGCTTGTTCACTGGAATTCACAGTCCCACTCTGTTTGCTGAAAGTGCTCCATCATTTCTTTATGCTGATCCCAAATCTTGCCTTTCTCCGTGATAGCTGATGCAGCAGAAGCAGGAAACTGCATGCTAGGCTGTTACACTGTGGAGAAGCTGCTGTGCAAAGGACCACTCAAATCTGAAGGGCCCCAGTGGAAGCTCTAGATGGCTGTAAGTGGCAAGGAACTCGCTTGGCCACATGTCCATGTTAAATCCACTCATGTTAATAAGTATGTATGCTGTCTGTATACAGGACTGCTGCTGGAACTATCTATGTTTTAAGTATTTTATAGACACTAGTACCTTCCTCCTGCTTTTCTGTAAAGCTTGTCATTTAGTTAATTTTTTTTTTCTTTTGGTAAAAATTGTTACTTTTGTGAGGTTGGATAAGAAAGTAAAACAAAAACACACCTATGTGTGTACAAATGTATTTGTGGTTATAGTTGTGAGCTGGAAAACACCGAATGGAATTGAACTTTGGGAAAAGCTGGACTATTCATTCAAGGTTAGCATCAACTGAAGGAGGTAAAACATAGCGACATAAGCAAGTTCTAATATATGAACAGGCTGTGAAGAGTCATTAGAATTAGTCCTTTGTAGGAATACGTGACTGGCTTTGCATCTGGTTTTGAGTTACAATACCTGATGCAAGCAGTTGTGTCTGTAATGCACTTAACATGTTTACCAGGAGGTACCTTATTAGCATCTCTTTAAGGAAAGCTGTGTGTGGTGTGCCTGCTATAGAGACAGTGTAGGAACGGGGAGACATGATGCTGCTAACATGTAGAGGTTTTAGCACAGAGTAGTGCAATTCATTAATGAACTCGAGCAAGAACAAATTGTTGCTCAGTTACCTTAACAATATATACTCATGTAATGTAGACTCTTGGGTTTTAATCTTTTTATTAAGAGCTTTTTATATTAAAAAATACATAATATATATACTACTTTTGCCCCTATAGAAAAACATGTTATATGCACCCATTGGTTAATTCAGTTCTTTGCACAAAGCCTGACTGCGCTGGCTTTGCCCAGGGATCTCTGCATCAGGTTGCCATGGATCCAACTGACAGAAGAGCCCTGCTGCAGCCTTAGATTCCCTGAACAGCTCCTGCCAGTGGCTGTCCTCTCCCACTGACTGCATGGCAAGAAACTCACTGCAAACACCTCTCACTATCAGCCCATCTCACACCAGTATGATACTACTGCCATAGGAGTGGCTCTGCAGGCCTTGGAACAGAGTTCTGCAGTCAGTGTTTCATTTGGAGACCATTGAGAAAGTCTGGCTTCCCAAACCCCACAGAACTGCTGGGACACAGAACTCACTCTGGTAATAAGGAATCACTTAGAAAACGAAGAGTGTGTTTGCTGCATTCACCTGTCAGCTTTGAAGGAAAATTATTTTTGCAGCCTCTCTAAAAACTCCCTGAACTTCCCCCCCCCCCCCCCCCCCCCAAATGAGACCAACTTGTGTAAATAGCAATAAACTATTTAACCATGCCAGGTCGCAGTGTACAGGATGTTTTCAAAACATGAGGCCAGGGTATGGTAATGTTGAGGGAGTTTTCTTGTTCAGGGTCTTTTGTTGGTGGCATTACTAGCACTGTGCTTTTAAATGTCTTAAACCTTTTTACAGGACTTTAAAGTATGTTGGAAGATTAAGTTGTTGAGCTACTGCTTATTAAACAGTTTTTACCTGTAAAAGGTTTGGGTTTTTTGGTTTGTTTTTCTTTAGAGAGGAAACAAAATGTCAAGACTTTTCTAATCTATAGCTGTCTAAGGATGATAGCCAGGGCCTTATGAACCAATGAGCTCTTTGCAGTTTGAGAACTTGTAAAATAGAGAGCCAGAGTCAAGTTAACATTCCTTGTGTTTGGATCTTGAAGGAATTGCCTTCAGGACAATGTTTGTATGCATTTACATTTCAGTTGGGCTTCTCAGTTGGGTTTCATGGAAGTTTTTTCTCAAATTTCCTATGTTCCTGTTGCCACAGTCTGCATAAAGTGTAAAACCAGAAGATCCAGTCTTGCAGTTCTTGGGTGTCTTTAGTACCAAATTAAATCAGCAGTGCTGATGAAACAGAAAAATGGCAGGCACCTTCTTGGGAAAACTGCAACTTTAGTAGTGCTGTTTTGTCTTTAACCCAGCACGTTTGTCCTTGCCCAGAATGGTAATGGTGAATGTCAGTGCAAACGGAACAAGGACTCCAGGCTAGGCCAGTTCCTTTAGAACCTCTTGCAAACAGTGGTTGGTTCTTCTGGGGTGTGTAGTCAGCAAGGGTCATATGTGGGACTGTTAACTGATGCAAAGGTGCCTGTTGCCCTTCTTTTTGTCTGGTTGTGTGCCAGTCTTCAGGAATATTGGCAATATTTGGTCTTGAGTTTAGACTTTGGAAAATATTATTGTAAAGTGTGACTGTTCCTCTCTTAAAGGAATACCTGAACTATTGCTGTGATGTTTGTGCTTGCAGCACTGCAGGGATAGAACACAGCACTCAACCAGCAGAAAAACAATTGGACACATTATCTAGAGTTTGTACCTTTGCTTAGAACACCACCTCCACCCTCCCCTCCCACTCTCCTGAATCGTAGCAAATTAAATGGTTTTGAGAAGTATTTGTGCTGAAATTGTACCATTTGAATCCATTACATCTGGAAAAAGCCTGGTTCTGTTGTAAATATGTAGTAAAAGGGGCATGCAGTGCTTTGTTGAAAGTGTGTTTACAATACCTGAGGAGTTCAAGTTACTTTAGGGGTTTTTTTAATGCAGGTCATGTATTTTGTCTGAAAGCTGCTAAGAGAATTGCTTTGCTGGTTATGTGAGCCTGTACTGAGAGAATAAACGTTAAAAGAAAAATGTGATGCTGTGAAGTTGAACATTTCGTTAGAGCAACCTGACTGACTTTGGGATTTCTTTAACCTTTTTTTTTTAGTAGTTTAGATTTGAGGAAAATCTTGGAACATTAAAAAAAAATCATCACCTATAAAGCAATCACAGCAGTCTCAGGACACTGAGCTGTCAAGGTCAGAGTTTTTTGGCATTTAAAGCCCAAAGCAAAAGCAATCCACAGTGCCACCATCTGATGATAGAGGTTGAAAAACCCTGAGCTGTTGAGAAGTAGTTTATTCTCATAGTGAAGTTACAAACTGGTTTTTGCTTTTAAGTGAGAAGTATTTGGAAAACTCTATTTGTAAGTTCATGTGACACTCCATCTACTTCAGAGAGCTCAAAGCTGCTCTAGAGGCTGCAATGGCACATAAAAGTGAGAGGGAACAAGCACAGTGAAGTACTTTCTAAAATCAGATCAATCCTGAGGCTTCCTATACTTACACTCAAGTCTCAATTCAAGCATGGAAAGTTACTGAGTCTGTAAGTTTTAAATTGTGTTGCAGAAGCATCATACCTGCTTGTCTTGTCCTCTAAAACTTTGCTGAAAGCAAACATCCACAAATGTTATTTGTAACAAACAGCAGTAATTCACTGTCTGTTCCTCAAGAAACTTGTAAAGAGATGGTTTGGTGTTCTAAAGAATTGACACAAGTGACCTATATCTTTACCAAGAACAAATTACCTTGGTTCTAGATTTCCAAAGCACTGTTTCCAGAACCTAGTATGATCTCCCTGCTTGAAAAAGACTCTTTAAATGCACCCCAGAGGCATAGATTAATTTGAAACTTCAAAGCATTCTCAAGTGTCATTTAATGTTTCACTGTGTAGAAAAGTGTTTAACTGTAATCTTACAGGATGGAGATTATGGAGTTAATGCAGTCTAGAATGTAAATAGCTGTAAAAAAAGAAGGAATTTCTTTTCCTGTATAGAAGCAAGTATTAATTGTGAAATCCAAAAGTGAATAAAGCTGTGTAAAGGGAAGCTTCTTAAATTGCATTTATTAAAACTTAAGCATACTTTAACACTTTGACACAAGGCTTTAAAGAGGGCAGATGCTTTGTTTAGTCTTCATGAGGGTTTGCACCTCCACTAATGCCAGACCAAGTCTTGTTTTCTGGCTGTATGTGGGTAACTAAAGAAAGGGGCAGAAACTGCAGCTGAACATTCAGTTCCTCAGATTTAAGCCTCCAGATGGAGAGTTAATTAAGAACCAGCATGGACAGTGACAGGAAGACTTGTTCAGGTAAGCTGTTATTTGACTTTGTTAAAGTGCTTTGCATCAAGTGAACTGTGACTTTGGTTACAGACCCACCTGTGACTCTTTAACACATCTCATCTCTGCATGCAGTCAGGTTGCAGAAAGACTATCAAAATACTACAAAACCAAGCTTAAGATGTGTTTCAGACTCTTCTGAACATGGTTCAGTGAGGCAGGCTCCTACCCTTGGAGCTTTGATGAGCCTTTTGTAGGTGAATGTTCAGGTGAGGTTTGACTGCTACACTCAGATGTGGCTTTGCTTTTGTTAAAAATCAAACCCATAGGATATGATGAACAATATACTACCTGGAGTTCCTGTCCCAGATAGATTACATGAGCTAGAGATGGAAGATAATAACTGGCATGGTACCTGTGCTGCAGTAGTTTATCTTCATTGCAATTATTAGGAAGAAGGCAAGGGATGCAAGGATTGGAAGACTGAGTTAGCCATGCCTCTGAGCCATACTGCACTTACTTTTCCCTTAGACTGAGTACACAAAAATCTCTGAAGATTCATGGCTCAGTTTTTATTACAAAACACCTGAGGCCAAGCTCATCTCCAAATAGAGAGAATGAAGACATTTAGAAAAGAGATTTAAAGACAATATGTTATGCTATTTGCACAAGGCACCTGCCAATGACTGAAGAGATCTCAGAAGGCACTGAAAGCCTTTTGCTTGCTTAGATCTTCCTTTAGCTTCAAGGTGTGACTCTGTGCTACCCTCCTCAATTTCCTTGAGACAGTCACACAATTCCTATTCATGGATTCTTAGAGGTCTTCTGCTAGAGAGCTCCAGCTTACCCTGTGTAAAAGTAGGCAAAACTTTTCCTTTCTATTACCCAGCTGCATGATTTCCCCCAAAAAAAGGTGGCTGCTGTCTCCTTAGAGTATTAGTGGGGCAAGGTAGGAGAGGTAGATCTGTCACTAATACAGCATAACTGGAATGTATCTGGACTTTCCTCTTACTGAGGCAGTCATCTGAACTGGTGGAAGAGGACTCTTGATGGAAGAGATTTTATTGTTTACCCTGTGGAGCACAGGAAGCTCTCATTTGCCAAAAGGCAGACCTGAGCAGTGTGAAACTACACAGAGAAACCTAACACCCTGGCAGACTTCTTCTTTGGGTAGCTTGTGAAAGCAAGAAGGAGGAAAACGTGAAGCTTAACAAGTGTGTGATATAGCTGAGCATGAAACACTGGTAAGAGCATGTACCACATAGCAAAGGCCAAATCAGGTCTCTAGAAGTGTAACTTCATCCAGCTGTCTCACTGACTGCAGCAACGACTAGAAAAAGCAGGTAGCATAGCAATGATCTGAGCACAACAGAAAAAGATGTGACAAATAGTGCAAAGGGGAAAAAATGCATAGCTCTAACAACAACCCTGAGAAGAGGAAGATTCATGGATGGATGAAAGCAGCTAAAGATCCCCTTCAGAAGCATAGCTTAGCAAAGAGCCTAGGGTAAGGCCAGGAGCTACAACAGAGTGCTCCAGAAGCTGATGAAGAATGCTATCCAACTCCAACAGGATACAGAGCTGTGCAGTGTTACAAAGCGTATTAACAGAGTAATTGCTCTGAAACCACCTGGTTACAGAGCGTCAGCCATGGGCAAGCAGACAAGGAGATGGGGGGAGGTGCAGGGTTTTTTTAGTACTGTGCATGGAAGGAAATGGAACACAGAAAGTGTGGAAAAGAACCACTTCCAAAAAGTCCTGTAGAAGTTCTATGAACTTAGATGTCCATCTAGTACAAAACTAGTACAGTTTTATTTCTTACAGTAAGATGTTAGGCATTGTTCTGGTTTTTTTGGTTACAGAATCAGCCAGGTTGGAAAAGACCTCCAAGATCATCCAGTCCAACCTAGCACCCAGCCCTATCTCATCAACTAGACCATGGCACTAAGTGCCTCATCCAGTCTTTTTTTAAACACTTCCAGGGATGGTGACCTGATATTACTAACAAGTGGGTTTAAAATAAGATAGCAGCTTTGTGCTACTTCTGAGGCCCTACACATAGAAGAATGCCTATAGGTAACAGCAGCATAAGGGCTAGAAACACCAGCAGGCAATATTAACTAGTTCACCTCGAGTCCCTTTGGGTCTGGAAACAGAGAAGTACCCAAGTGCAATAAATTATGTTTCTGAGTAGCATGCTCTGAAACAGAAATCAAGTCTCGCTTAATGTGGGGATTGCCACATCACACTTTGTTGTGCAGCCTCCACCTGCCCCCAACTTTATTCTCCTTCAGACTTCCCTTGTGAGGGAAAGCTGATGACCACACATACAGGTATAAAAAGATCTTTCACAATGTAGATAAGGCTTAATGCAGTCATATCACCACTTACATATTTCAGTGTCTGTTTCTGTGCTCTCAGAAGAATTTGCTTTTACTGAAGCAAAGTAGTTTTGGTACATTTCTTTTGGACAAAGATGCTTTCATATGCAACGGATTTATCTTACTCCTTTTACACCTTCCAATTCTACTGTGTAGTAGCAAAAGGATGGAGGGAGATGGGGAGCAAAAACTATTCTTAAAGTCCTCACACTTCCAGTGTGGTGAGAAGCAGTTTCAGATGATTGTTCAGGCTGCAACACTCGGCTGACCATCAGTCTCATGAGCAGTTGATTTGCCCAGGTTATTCCAAGTGCTGGAACCACTCTGTTATCCACTACACTATGAAAAAAGTATGAACAGGTTGCTGCATGTATGAAATTAATACCTATATCAAATACCTCCTGTTGTAACAAAACTGCTGCACTGGAAGAAATTATCTACCATTTATGTATTTACTTTTGGTTGCTGTATTTACAGGTCTTTGAAGACAAAGATCCCAGGGTGTACTTACAAACCCATGCACTAGGTTCTCTCTACAGCAAAGTAACAACTGGAAGAGAAGTGTTCCCACAGAGAGTAATTCAGTCATTCTTCCCACCTCTGCCTTGTCAGGTTCCCTCTTGTGATAGCAATATAGGAAGAGAAATGGTTGAACTCTGGAGTATGTGGAATATGTAGCTGCTGTCCCTGGATTCCAGTCAAAGGTATAGCTAGAAATGTTGTGTAGACAGGACACTGCAGATGTGCCACTTCCAACCCAATGCTTAAAACAATTTTTCTCATACAAATGCAATCTCTCCACTAAAAGAATTCCAAGATAACCAGAGGTAGACAACCTGAACCTTAGTCTTGTTCTATGTCAGATCCTGAATGCAGAGGCCATAACCGCTTGCAAAAACACTGTTACATGCACCTAGCTGATCTGGGGAATCAAGATTACAGTGAGGATTCAAACATATATGCATGTTTGAATCCTGTTAATACCTTGGTGTTAAAAGATACTCCTCTTTTGTTCTTAAGCAACTAACAAAAGCAATGAGGTTTGGTTGCTATGTTTTTTCAAGCAGACAGAAAATAGACTCAGTTTTAACAGGGACAAGAAGAGATGCAAAAATACTCTTTTGTGTAAGCAAGTACACCAGCCATTAACTCCAGGGAATTTTTCCTCTTAGCTTGCTGATTAGGGATTACCACATAAGTGTGTACAACAGTTTCTTCCACTTTACAGCACATGAGTTATTGCTGATCCCCAGCAAATACAGCATTGCTGGGCAAATGCGCTGGTGCTCTTAACATGCTCTGGTAGCTTATACAGGAGCCATAAAAATTAGAGTGGTTAAGTGCTCTGTGTGTGTGTGTGTGACCTTTCTGTGCACATGGCTTACCTGCAACCACACCGAGCAGCTTCTGACTCGCTCACTGCATCTGTCACCTAAAGCAAGTGAGAAAGGGCATTTGAAGTTGACCTGTAGTTATGCATTTGTTCTTAGCAAGCAAAAGGGCAGGGAGGGGAAGTAAGCCAGGAAAATCCAAGTTATCAGATTGCCTATTAAGCCAAGTTAGAAACCCTTACTCTTTGAAGAGGGAAACTAAGAGGGAGTTGTGCAGTATTATCTTAGTTTACAGCACTATAGCTATTCAGCTGGGCACAGCTTATATGAATTTGACTACTACTAGATGCTACATCTCTCTAAACAAATACAACAACAAAGCAAACCCTCCCTTAAATAAATACAACAACAAAGCAAACCCTCCCTGCCTGAACTGTTCCAATGCTATATCCGTAGATAAAAGGTACGGAAAAGGACGTGATGGTCATAGTAGGCTGACAATCATCTTAGAGGTCTTGTCCAACCTTAATGATTTTATGATTATGCAAGAAAAAGTTGGTTAAAAAATCAGAAGTAACTTGAGGCTGAAATCTAAATCCTACTGAATTTTAATGGGAATCTTACTGAAAATAAAATCTCTGCATGCCTGAAAGTTGTTCAGATTACTGCTGTGTATGAATTCCAACACACCTGCTTGCAGTTATAGTGGCAGGTTTTACACACTGCCCATTCTCTAGTTCCAGAACTACTACGGAACAGAAACAAATCAAACAGTTAACTTGATTTTTCTAGAACCCCTTCTTCCCAATATAAAACAATCTTCTCTGAGACTTCTCAAGCTCAGCCTTTCTCCCTTCCCCTTTTGTTCTGCTGCAAGCAGGAATCCTCAGGGCTGAGTACTTACTCACTTGATGGAAGAGCCTTCAGAAAGGAAAGTTCCCAAAAATGCCCTGTCTGCACATTTAGTGCTTTTCCAGGCCGAGGTGCAAGGTCAAATGCTTCATCTCCAGCATTCACATGCTCCTAATTTGCAATTAGACTAAGCAGTGGAATGCTGCTTCCATAGAGCAGAAGCAGTGTCTTGTCTACTTCTCTCAATAGAATATTCTTTTAGACTAGGATCACTGTAGCCTTTTTTTTTGTTGTTGTTCAGCTTGAGTCAGCTTCTGTGCATTCAGATGCTTTAGTAATCTCAGCAGTTACACAGGAATGCTGAGCTGCACAGAAACGTGGCAAAGTCCCTGGAGTTTCACTGTGTCCTGTCTGTGTGGAACATAACTGTTCATACAGAGCACCCAGAGCAACCCTGCTGGCAATGACATTTGAAACTACTGTTAAGAAAGAATTCCTATTTTAGTTCAATGCTTTGTGCAGTTGCTATACATACCTATTTTTGTTAGCTTTCATGGACAACCTTTGAGAGCATTAACAGGCTACAAAAGCTTAGATGATGTTCTGAAACTCTGAGAAGTTAGAATTCACTAAAGTACATCAGTTTAAGAAAGCTTCAGCTTCCATCAGTTGTTAATACTCACTTAGTTGACCACGTTAAATACAACACCAAGAAATCTGCAAGTGCAGATTTTTCCCTGTCCTGCTCTAGTCATTTATTAAATGGTCAGTGGTCTCCTCTTAGAATCACAGATTCAACCAGGTTGGAAGAGACCTCGAAGATCATCCAGCCCAACCTATCCCCCAGCCCTATCCGGTCCAGCTGCTTGTCCCCTCGCTCTCTTTCAGAGGCCGTTCAAGGGTCGTTAAGGTCCATTGAGCCTGCATAAAGGGTGCTTAAGGTGGGAAACCTCCTTCGGAGCAGAGCACCAGGGGCTCCTTCTTAAAAAATGAGAAGCAATTTAGATGCCATACCTGATTAATGCACATTATTGGAGTCCTGAATTTAGTGCTTAAACTGTGAAGCTGTGCTCCAAACGTCTGCAGATACCGAGCCTTCGTAACGGAATCTGAAACTCCAAACTCGCATCGAAACAAAGCAGCAATCGAGTCTATGACTACCAACCGCACCATGCCTCTTGTGAGCAGCGGGGAGATCCTTTTGGTGATGCAGTTATGAAAGGCATCCTGCCACAGAAGACAGATGTTTGGCATTAAAACAACTCAAGCAACCCTGCTTGTAAAAATGAAGACAGTGACTTACAGGTATAATTACTGAAATGCAAGCTGGCAGAGTTTCTAATCATAGAATGAGTTTGTGGACCTGTAAGTCTGACTGGTAACCACTTTTCAGCAAATGTCTTGTAGTTTTACTTGAAAAAAGAGGCCAAACTGCAGCATACAGATATCTGCAGCTCTGACTTAAATCAGTTATTGGCTGACATTTTGAAATCTCAGTACTACAATCCTAAACCACTTCTGTTTTGCAGGACTGGATCTCAGTGAAGCGCTGAGGACTTAAGACTAGCATTAAATTGTTGTTCCACTAATGACACATTAACAGTGAAATACATACTTCAAATCCAAAAGTCTTGCAAACAACTAGCTGCAACTTTTACCTTCCTTATTTAAAGCTTCCCTAATGGAATTGTTTTGAAGTAATCAAACATTTCACCTGCAGGAAGACTAACAAATACTTTGTAGGGCACAATGTCTATCACACAAGAACATTCCTATTAGTCAGCTGAAAAAATCCTTGTAGCCCAGTATCTTATCTTTGACAGCGTGGTCTACAGCAGCCTAGTAGAAAGGAGAAGCAGCTCACAGTGATATATTCAGCTTCTGGCCATCAGAATGTTCAACGTTGGCAAAAAAGAGCACTAATGTGGGTCACAGCTTGTATGACTTGTGCTGCTCTTTATATCTACACAGAGATTAACAGCCAAGAGCTTACATTGCACAGCTTTTAAAACTGAATACTAATTTTCAGACCTGAATTACAGTAAGATCTATTCTATTAAATGGCCTGCTTTTCAGAAAATAAATAACATTATATTATCATAGGTATATTTTGAACTGGGGAAAAATTAATCTGAAAAATATCTGCTCTCTGGTCTGGAAAACTGAAATTTTTTTGCTTCACTTGCTCATATACCTACAGGAAACTTCTGCACTTCAAACACTTCAGTGTTTTCATGTGGTCCTTCTGTTGGCACAAGACTTATTTTTTTCCCAGTGAATAGACAAACAACTGCATTCTTCAGCATGAAGTTAAGTAAAATAATTTTTGGTTGTGAAAGAAAACAGAGGATGTAATTGTGCTTTGAGTTTCTACTTCAGTTACAGTATCACAGTATCACCAAGGTTGGAAGAGACCTCATAGATCATCAAGTCCAACCCTTTACCACAGAGCTCAAGGCTAGACCATGGCACCAAGTGCCACATCCAATCTTGCCTTGAACAGCCCCAGGGACCCAGCCTATCTCTATGCAGCAATGCAGCCTATGTATAGGGATACACCAACTGAATCTAAACAGAGCAAGATGTGAATTGTAATAATCTGATTGTAATAATCTGATTTGGAGTTCTGCTAGGAGCAGGTGTTCATCTGTTGGAAGGTAGGAGAACCCTGCAGAGGGACCTGGACAGGCTAGATGGGTGGGCAGAGGCCAATGGGATGAGATTTAACAAGGCCAAGTGCAGGGTTCTGCACTTTGGCCACAACAACCCCAAGCAGCGCTATAGGCTGGGGACAGAGTGGCTGGAGAGCAGCCAGGAGGAAAGGGACCTGGGGGTACTGATAGATAGTAAGCTGAAGATGAGCCAGCAGTGTGCCCAGGTGGCCAGGAGAGCCAATGGCATCCTGGCCTGCATCAGGAACAGTGTGGCCAGTAGGACATGGGAGGTTATTCTTCCCCTGTACTCAGCACTGGTCAGGCCACACCTTGAGTGCTGTGTCCAGTTCTGGGCTCCTCAATTTAAGAAAGATGTTGAGGTGCTGGAACATGTCCAGAGAAGGGCAACAAAGCTGGTGAGGGCCCTGGAGCACAAATCCTATGAGGAGAGGCTGAAGGAGCTGGGCCTGTTTAGCCTGGAGAAGAGGAGGCTCAGGGGTGATCTTATTACTGTCTACAACTACCTGAAGGGGCATTGTAGCCAGGTGGGGGGTGGCCTCTTCTCCCAGGTAACCAGCAATAGAACAAGGGGACACAGTCTCAAGTTGTGCCTGGGGAGGTATAGGCTGGATGTTAGGAAGAAGTTCTTCACAGAGAGAGTGATTGGCATTGGAATGGGCTGCCCAGGGAGGTGGTGGAGGCACCGTCCCTGGGGGTCTTCAAGAAAAGCCTGGCTGAGGCACTTAGTGCCATGGTCTAGTTGACTGGCTAGGGCTGGGTGCTAGGTTGGACTGGATGATCTTGGAGTCTCTTCCAACCTGGTTGATTCTATGATTCTAATAGCGAGGTGATGTCTTTTTATTTCAGGGAGGTGTACATGCTGCTACAGGGTGAATCTCTCTTTTATCAATAACATACTCTGTAGCTTTCAGAAATTTCAATTAGAACTTTAATTAAGATTTCCAATGAAAGGGACATGGAAAAGATATCTTAGCTGCTGCCTGGACCATGCAGACAATAAGCAGTAAGAATGCTAATGTAAAATGATTTAACAAGTGCTACTTTTGAGCCTTAGAGGAAACAGAACATCTGATGTTCCAGCAATAAAGGGCATACTCATGGCTTAAGAAAAGTAAACACAAAACCATAGGTTCACAAGGTAAGAATACAGCATTGAAGTCTGCACCTTTCCCCTCCAGTTCTACCACGATGTCTGACATGCAGAAGCGCAAGGCTGCTGCAATGCTGTGGTTATGTTGTGCCAGGACTTATTCCAGGCCTCATTTTTTGTACCTTAATCTGCTTAATCTGTAGTTTAACAGCTCTGATGTTACAGTTCAAGTTACTCAAGAGCACACCACCTTTTGCACATGTATTTATATTCTGTCTCCAAACTCAATGAAGATTTCTCCCTTGAAGCTGCAGCAAAACTAGTAGCAATAGAATCATAGAATCGTAGAATCATAGAATCAACCAGGTTGGAAGAGACCTCCAAGATCATCCAGTCCAACCTATCACCCAGCCCTATCCAGTCAACTAGACCATGGCACTGAGTGCCTCATCCAGTCTTTAATAGGTCTACTATATTTTAATACACATTACTTGCAAAAATCTAGTACACTGTTTAACCCAATTGTATTTATCTTTCATAATAAACGACTGTAATCAGCAGTTCTCTAAATGCAAATGGCAGAGGTGAAGAAGTATTACAGATCTTAGTTCACTTTTAGCCTTTTGAAAGGTCTCCTACATAAATAAAAGCCAAAGCACCCTGTGGTTACTGGATTACAGTGCAAGAATTACTTACTCTTAGTTTGTGCTACTACTTACCAGGTCTGCTGCATGCTCGACAAAAATACTGTTTCCAAATCTGATCTTCTGTATGATTTCAGCTGGAACATCTGCACGCAGTTTACATTGCTGATCTATGAGTTGTTGCAAACGTTTACTTGGGAATGCATCTTCTGTACAAATGTAGACAGCTCCTACCATCAAGGAAACCACCTCTGTTATTACAGTCGGGCTTGTTAAAGGCACAAAACCAAAGGCATACTCTCTGCACTCAAAAGCTGGATGTATGTACCTGGAAATTCACGTTACTGAATCAGTGATGAACAAAAAAAGCATTCCCATGACTTTCCTGTAGTTTCCAGGACTGTTTTATTGGTGCCTGCTGACAGCTGTATTTTTGCACTCTCCACTAGGTGACACATTTTGCACAGCTTCAAGACCTAACCTGGGTGATCATGAACACCATAAACAGAACAATTCTGCAGAATTCTCCTGTTTTGGTCAGAAATGGAAAATGCAGCTGCTATTCTGTGAAGAAAATTAACCAACTCAGACAAAACCAGTACAGAAAGTATTCTGATTCATTTCACTCACTACTTTCAAGTTTCTTGGTTTTGATTTACATATGGAGGGGTACATATTGCCACAGTTAGCAAGCCAGTTTAAAGAGGATTACTCATCCAACCTCACTCTAATTAACTCTTTCTGAAAATGGTTGATTAGATGAAAAGCATTACCTTTCCCTCACACTACTGTGAGGGAAGTCTCTATTTTTACAGTGGTTTCGAGTTTCTCTATTGCACAGAAAATGAACCACAGAGAAAGCCACTGGGGAAATAAAACAGAAATATATGCAGTATTTTCTTCATTAAAAAAATGCTACTGTCACTGCAATTAGTCAGAATTATCAGGGAATGCTTACAGGGTTACATCGAAGGATTAGTCCATTCACTAAAATGATTGAAGCTACTAACAGAGTTTGGCAATACAAGACACCCTGAACATTCCCACCACAATAACCCATCCCTACAATGGCTCTCCAGGGAGCAGGAAGTCTATTTCCAGATGCAACTTCCAAACCCTCTATGTATTACATTGAAAAATACACAGAACTATATCCAATTGGAGAAACTGAAAGACCTCTGGACTAGATCAAATGAAACAGAATTATTGATCAATAAAAATACTTTGCTGACAGACACCTGTGAAATACAGGGTACTGATTCTGAGAATATTCTATAAAGACAAAGATGAGCCTAACCCTAATTTTCTCTAGGACTAAGCTTGCATCTTTGCTTAACTCTCCCTAACCCCACCATAAATTCTACATAAATCAGTTCACTTCATATGTGAAACATTAACATATTAAAAAAAAATTGGTTCAAATACACAGATTTATTTTTAAATCATCAGAAAAACTATCATGTAAAAAAAAATTGACACATGCCCACTAATAAAATTGCCTCTGACAGGTAAGAGTTAAGGGCCTTCCTCAATTATTAACACATGGAAAAATACTTCTTCATCATTTAGCTTTCCACAGGAGGTACTGAAGAGACAGACAAATACCTAAACTCAGTATTAAAGACCAGTGCCTAAGCACTTAGTTCTTTAAAGATAATGAAATTGTCATAACCCAAGTAAAGAGAGGAGACTTCTCTATGGCATCAGACTATTCAGAATCACAGAATTAACCAGGTTAGAAGAGTCCTCCAAGATCATCCAGTCCAACCTAGCACCCAGCCCTTGCCAGTCAACTAGATCATGGCACTAAGTGCCTCAGCCAGGCTTTTCTTGGACACCTCCAGGGACAGCCACTCCACCACCTCCTTGGGCAGCCCATTCCAATGCCAATCACTCTCTCTAGCAACAACTTCCTCCTAACATCCAGCCTAGACCTCCCCAGGCACAACTTGAGACTGTGTCCCCTTATGGTGTTGCTGGTTGCCTGGCAGAAGAGACCAACCCCCACCTGGCAACAGCCTCCCTTCAGGTAGTTGTAGACAGCAATGAGGTCTCCCCTGAGCCTCCTCTTCTCCAGGCTAAACAACCTCAGCTCCCTCAGCCTCTCCTCACAGGGCTGTGTTCCAGGCCTCTCAACAGCTTCGTTGCCCTTCTCTGGACACGTTCCAGCACCTCAACATCTCTCTTGAATTGAGGGGCCCAGAACTGGACACGGGACTCAAGGTGTGGCCTGACCAGTGCTGAGTACAGGGGCAGAATAACCTCTCCTGTCCTACTGGCCACACTGTTCCTCATACAGGCCAGGATGCCCATTGGCTCTGCCAACACCAAACACAAGGTACCAGTCAGCATCGTCACCACCAGAAGACACACATAAGAAGTCAGTCATGCTCAGTGGTCATATCAGCATCTTTCCTCACAGCTACCCAAAAACTAAACAGAAATCAGTGCTCTACCCTTACTGAGGCTATTAAAAGTGCAATGCTGGTTAGTGACCAAAAGCCAACCCAAAAACAAATAAAGAAAAATAAATAAAAAAACCCAAACCCCATTAACCTCCTCCACCTTCACAGAAGGACTTAAAAAGTTAAGTTGTCATGTACCAAACCAGCTTGTTACCAAGAATCAGTACCAAGCATTTCTCCTCATTCAGAATTCTAATACAGATATCAATTTGTCACATTATATTCATGTATTCCTTATGAATATGGGCACATAAAATACATTCAGCCAACATGCAACGGACCACAACTGACATTCTCAGGATGGCAGAAAGATAACCTTGAGGCAAGGGATGTCCCACTTTCTGTTTGCTGCCAAACTCCTTGCACTGAGAATAGTAAACAAGAGTTTAAGTCACATGAAAGAAATACACATTAGGTCTATGCTGTCTAAAGAAATGTATTTCAGCATCATCACCTAAAAGAAGTTTCTGGCACTACAAAAAAACTCCACCAATCCACCAGAATTTTAAATCATAGGCAAAATTTTAGCACTGAGATCAGCCTTCTGCTGATAGTACCAGACTTCAGTAAGATTTGCTGAACATTGCTGTTCTCCCTCCAGTTTCCTAAAGAATAAAACTCCTCATATTTAACATCACTTTTTAATCCTTGTTGTTCTCATAGCAGACTCAACACAACCTTTATTTATAGACTGCAGAGAAATCAAGTTTTGTTTTCGCAGTGTTATGTTAGTATCTGCTGCTGTGACTGTATGCAGTCTAACATACAGCAAGACTGAGAGCTAAAAACAGCAAGAATTAAGATTTCATCACTCCCTTATCTCTCCTGCAGCAGGGTATTTCTACCTTCTATGCCTTTGAGATTGTCCAAAGTTCTGTTTCGAAGCCCTTCTGCAATGTCCTGGTTCTCTCACAGGAACATTGGTATGGTGGCCATTCTACCTTACCCTCTGTGAAACAGAAGTGGGTAGATGTGGAACACAGAGGCAATGAAGCAATCATAATGGCATGAAGTGCTAGGTGCAGAAGAAACAAGAACCATCTTCAAACATAAGTAATGAAAAACATTGCCATTTTGTAGCTCTACAGGGAAGACTGTTGCCTGTTCAGGAGCCAAGAGTGCCATTACGATGCTGGGCACCAACTTCTCTACTTTGTTCTGCTTTGTTCCTTTCTTCCAACATACAGGGGGGTGAAATGCTGGGATGTAAATAAAAATGTATTTGAATTCAAGCTATTTGCAGCAGTCAGCAGGAACACATGAAGGAATTCAACAAAGTATACATGCTTCTCCATTTAATGATGTAACTTAAAGCAAAGTTATGCAAACCACAGGCTAATAACTGTCCTTTAAATAAGATATTCATTTGGACATTCCATGATTTTTCCAGATGGGTGCATATAGTATGAGAAATAATTAAGTTTCCTCACAACAAACCACTGGCTGCATGGAAGCCTTGGCAAGATCACAGACAAAACACACCTAAGGCAGACTACCAGGACACTGAGCTCTCAGAAGTGACAAAAGTTTCCTCCTCTTTCTAATCTATAGTCTATAGTACTTAAATCAAGAGTCAGATTAATGTGATAGATGACTAAAAAGAAACACACTCTAATCAAAGAGCAAACCCACACAATTTGGCAATCCCAGCAAAACTGCAGGTATAAAACAACACCAGCATTCTTCAATTACATTTCCAACAGGTTTAGTCTGTATTTTGCTCCAATTATTGTTAGCTAACTAATTATGTGAAACCTCCAACTAGGGAATATAAACCATATGCCAGAGATTCCTGTGGACAAATATCTGACAAGCCATTTTGCTGTGGTTGTTACTTGATGAGTCAATGAAATCATCGAATCAACCAGGTTGGAAGAGACCTCCAAGATCATCCAGTCCAACCTAGCACCAGGCCCCAGCCAGTCAGCTAGACCATGGCACTAAGTGCCTCATCCAGGCTTTACTTCAACACCTCCAGGGACAGTGACTCCACCACCTCCCTGGGCAGCCCATTCCAATGCCAATCATTCTCTCTGCCAAGAACTTCCTCCTAACATCCAGCCTAGACCTCCCCCAACACAACTTGAGACTGTGTCCCCTTGTTCTGTTGCTGCTTGCCTAGCAACCCCCACCTAGCTACAACCTCCCTTCAGGCAGTTGTACACAGCAATGAGGTCACCCCTGAGCCTCCTCTTCTCCAGGCTAAACAACCCCAGCTCCCTCAGCCTCTCCTCATAGGGTTTGTGTTCCAGGCCTCTCACCACTTTTGTCGCCCTTCTCTGGACATGTTCCAGCACCTCAACATCTCTCCTGAATGGAGGAGCCCAGAACTGGACACAGGACTCAAGGTGTGGCCTGACCAGTGTTGAGTACAGGGGAAGAATAACCTCCCTCATCCTACTGGCCACACTGTTTCTGATACAGGCCAGGATGCCATTGGCTCTCTTGGCCAGCTGGGCAGCAATACTTTTTTGATACTGTCGAGCTTTCATCCGTCTAGTTAAACCCAGTGTGGTAGGCAGGTAAACAACACCCACTAGTAATTTTGTATGAAATGGTGTTGTGAAGCAGGGCCTGTGCAGAGCATGCTTTCCTCTACAAGACACTTCAGTACTAAAGCTCCTGCAGAAGGGCAAGGAATGTGCCAAGTACATGGAGCTACATTAATGCACTCACAATGTTCTTAAAGGCAGTATATATTCCCCCAAATGACAAATTAATCACTACTTACAGTTCAGTACTTACCAGACTCCAATCCACCATATTTATAAGGATACTGCACACAGAGGCACAGTTGTAAACTAATCTGAGTCTTCCCAGCAGAACTTTCCCCAGCAAGTTCTGTGATTCCAACTAAAGGAATGCCACCTTTTAACAAAGAATCCAGTACTGAACATCCTAGGCTTAGCTTCTGGTGTTGAGAGGTGAGATGATCTTTATCTTGGAAGAGCTGAAGTGCTGCAGGGTTTGGGATTTTGTTTCCAAACAATTAAAAAGAAAAGAGTTTCATTCAGTATCTTTCTGACATACAATGATACAAATTAGAGGCTGCACAGCAGGTTCAGATCTACAAAAGGTGCTTTCTTTATTGGTAAGAATTTTTTCTAATTCAGCTTGGTATTTCCCACCTCCAGATTCTCACAGGACCTACTGAGTGCCTGTTCAGAAACTGATAGATTACAGTGAGTCCTCTTCTCAAACTCTGTTACCTTTCTCTGCCTCTAATGAAAGCTACGCTCTGGGAAAGCATTGCCAGCAAAGTTCAAGCACAGCAATTATGGAGCTGGAAAGCTACACCAGACTACGAAACTGCCTACCAAGCATCTGGCCAAGGCCTGAAGATATATGCAAATCACCAGGAAATAAATTCCAAGTACAGAGCTGCCAGGAAGCATTTTTACTGGAGCTATTAGGTCCTGCTTGGTTTGGAATAAGGTATTTTTATCAAATCAGCTTATAGTATATCAAGCAAGTTTTAAATTTAGTCTTAGTCCAAAAGGGAGAGTGAAGCTTTCTTCCCCTCTCATCAAGCTTTCCAGTTTGGAGAATCATTTTGTCCTGTTCCAGACAGGCTTGATCCTGAAGAATGACACCAATCCACCTCCATCTACCTTCAACGTCTCAGAGATGCAGTCCTTAAGAAAGTTAAATAATTTGCTACAGCACATCAAAACCACTCACCTTTTCACTTTCACAACCACAGTACTGTGTCAATGAGGAGTTGAAACTTCTTTTCTCCCAGTGACAGTATTTTAAGATATAAATACAGCATTATTTTCAAATTGACTGTATTACCTGTAAGCATACTGTTTCTCCTCAGCGTGTAAGAGACTGTTTTCAGCAAGCACTGTATATCTGCACTAGATAGTTTCATCAGTCTTTGCAAGTCTGCTCCAGAGAGATTGAAAATCTCTTTTACTGATTTTATGTCAGCTGAAATTAGAAGAATTTTTATAAACACTTTTGTCTTGCACACAAAGGTTTCCCCACTTTTCTGATAGTCAATTAATTCTTATCTACACTGCTTTCTGGTAAGCTAGACAGGCAACACTTACTTTCAATGTAGTGACACATGCTATAAAATTGTTTGGGAAGCTATGATTGGAGACAGGGAAAAGCCATCACTTCCAATAAAAAAAATGTTTGTGAAATACTGGATGAGGCACTTAGTGCCATGGTCTAGTTGAGTGGACAGGGCTGGGTGCTAGGTTGGGCTGGATGATCTTGGAGGTCTCTTCCAACCTGGCTGATTCTATGGTTCTACTTAACTGCGTTATAAAATGTTAGTGTACATATATATCCCTTCACCCACAAACACACAACTGTGTAAAGGAAGACACAACAGCAACAGATCTACTAGGGAGACACTGGCAAATTACCTTTCTTAAGGGCAGCAATCACTTTAGGGTTCAAGTCAAACTGGTCCCAGTCCATTTCCTGATACAGCACTGGGGTGAATTATCTGTTATTACAGGGGCTTTTATCAGATACACATGTAACAAAACAATAAGCATAAATCAACATGAAAAGTTTTGCAGGGCAAGCCTTTTTCATCCTTAGCAGTTTATTTATCAGTTGTAACACTGATTCAGCATGTTGGCTGAAGCCTTCTCAGACAGCTGTTTACACATACATTTAATAGGTTAAAGAGTTCTGCAGTTAAGAATTACTTGTGATTTTAATTGCTTGTAATTCTGCATAGCATCTGTACTCTGGACTGAAGTTCACAAATATTTTGGACAGTCCTTTCCATCCTGCTGCTCTTTACATGAGCAAGGCACTTGCAAACAGAAACAATCTGAAGTATGTGCTATTTGGAACAATCCAGGACTAGTCATACATCACATAGTCATATATCTTCTGATTAACTAATGTACAGGGTTAAGACTCCAGGGGGAGTAACCTTGAACCTGACAAGGGAGGTTATTCTTCCCCTGTACTCGGCACTGGTCAGGCCACACCTTGAGTGCTGTGTCCAGTTCTGGGCTCCTCCATTCAAGAGAGATGTTGAGGTGCTGGAACATGTCCAAAGAAGGGCAATAAAGCTGGTGAAAGGCCTGGAACATAAACCCTATGAGGAGAGGCTGAGGGAGCTGGGCCTGTTTAGCCTGGAGAAGAGGAGGCTCAGGGGTGACCTCATTGCTGTCTACAACTACCTGAAGGGAGGATGTAGCCAGGTGGGGGGTGGCCTCTTCTCCCAGACAACCAACAATAGAACAAGGGGACACAGTCTCAAGTTGTGCCGGGGAAAGTACAGGCTGGATGTTAGGAGGAAGTTCTTGGCAGAGAGAGTGATTGGCATTGGAACGGGCTGCCCAGGGAGGTGATGGAGGCACTGTCCCTGGAGGTGTTCAAGAAAAGACTGGAGGAGGCACTTGGTGCCATGGTCTAGTTGACTGGCTAGGGCTGGGTGATAGGTTGGACTGGATGATCCTGAAGGTCTTTTCCAACCTGGTTGATTCTGTGATTCTATGACCCTAAGTGGTCTTGACCCCTCCCCAGGGGTGGGTCTGAACACTGCCAGGTGATGGTTAGCCCACTCCCCCTTTCTGTCTAAAGACCCATAAAAGCAGGGGGACTTCCTGTTCCATTCTCTCCCTGCACTCCCTGCATCCCTGCTTACCAGCATCACCATCCTGTTCCTGTTTCTCTTTGTTTTACCACGTGGCCATCACCATCAAAATCGGGTTGTATTTACACATTTCGTATTTGTTTTCCCTTCCCTATACCTTTGTAACTTCCCTACCTCAGATCCCCTTTTAATTTATTGTTAAACTTTTCAACTTCCAAATTGAGTGAGATTCATTTTAGGTGTGCTTATCTTTTCCTCTCGACATCTAATTCCTTTCTTTTGAGAAAGAAGGGGGCAGAGGGAAAGGCACTCTATAAAATTGTTACTGGTTCTATCAAACTTATTTGTCTCTCTGGAAATTTCAATTAGAACAAAGACAACTAACGGCAGATGTAGTATTCAAAGATTAAATTCAGTTTATTTCCTATAATAACATTATATACTCTTTCTAATGCTTTGATCTAAACTGCAGTAGTTTAGCAATACAGCTGCCTAGGAGAGTAAAAGGGATTTTGTGCTAGTTTGAAGCAAGCTGGGATGTTTTGGTAAAAGAACTTGATAACAGGCAGTGAAATGAAAAACAATTGATGTCAACTTCTCTCACAGTCTCGCTGAGAGCTCTGGGAAGAAGTAGTAAACTTTGTCCATTTTGTCTCTCACTCTTGCTTTTGCCTTAGACCAAGACACATCTCATTAACCCTGCTCCTACTAACCTTGCTCCCTAACCTCTTGGCTGCACCTCTTTTCTTTCTGAGAACTGGGGTAAGGTTGAGAGGGCCGGGGGAGGTGTTGGGGTGGTTTGAAAGCCCCTTCTGGGGACTCAGGTTTCTGGGAGGGGAGTTGTGCTTTTGTATTGTTTATCCTTTGTATATTTCTGTATATAATTGTATATAACTGTATATATTGTAAATAGCTGCTTGTAAATTCTGCTAGCTGTAAATAAATTGCTTCATCTATATTCCCAGGGTCCGTCTGAGTTAGCTGGGGCAAATTCAAAAGTGTGGGGGGGCGGGGTAACCCCCAAACCATCACAGATTTGCTACTGTTTTTTCAGATCATCTTTACAAAGGATTGGTAGGAGACACATAAGGGTTACATAAAAACATAGGATTTGAAGGACAAATTCTTTTTTAACGTGAGGGAGGATCGTGGTAACAGTGCAGATGCAGAAGCTGCAGTTATTTTGAAGCAGCATCTATTTACAGCAACATTCTGACAAGAGACAGAAGATGTCGAAACTTACTGCGATAAATCTTATGATGACCTTTGGCCCTACGGACTCCAAAGCATTTTGCGAACTCCATTGTCACGAAGCCGTCCCATCGCATTCACTATCTGAGGTACTGGGGAAGGGAGAGAAATCACCAGGACGAAGAATCAGAATCAACCAGGTTGGAAGAGACCTCCAAGATCATCCAGTCCAACTTATCCCCCAGCCCTATCCAGTCGACTAGACCATGGCACTAAGTGCCTCAGCCAGGCTTTTCTTGAAGACCCCCATGGACGGTGACTCCACCACCTCCCTGGGCAGCCCATTCCAATGGGAAATCACTCTCTCTGTGAAGAACTTCTTCCTAACATCCAGCCTATACCTACCCTGGCACAACTTGAGACCGTGTCCCCCCCCGTAGTTACTGTAAAGCCCGGAGTGCCCACAGACAAGGCACCGAGACAAGCGGTCTAGGTCAGCCGCTGCGTGTTCTGGCACAGGGAACGGGGAGCGCGGTGCAGGGTTGCTGAAAGGGGAGCAGCGCAGCTGAATGGGCCCTGCCACAACATCAGCCTCGCAACCCCCCGCCGGCACCCTCACGGCGGCTTTCGGCGCGGCCCAGAAGGTGGCTGGCAGCGCAAAGAACCGGCAGAGGGGCACCCCGCAGGCCGAGGACCTGGCGCAGAAGCGCCTCACCACCCTCACCCCCGTTACGAACACCCCGCCAGAGCCACCACTACAGGCCGTAGCCAATGGGCGAGCGGCTTACCTACGGCATCGCCAGTCGCAAGCCAATCAAAAGTCCTCAAAGAGGACACTTGTCTCTCCGGTAGCAATCTGCTCCACGGGGCTGGGCGAGAAGCGGCGGAGGAGAGCAGCGTTCGACAGTGCCGGCGGCAGCACAAGCCACTGTGCGGGACCAGGCGGGCAGACACTGCCCCACCAGCCGTGGAGCCTTTCCAGAAGCGCTACCCGAGGCTGAGGCTGAGGCCGAGGCCAGCCGAGCCCGCCCGTAAGCCCACCCACTACGCGGCGCTGGCCCTTGATTGGCTATCAGCTTCCGCGGACGCGGAACTGGTGTCCGTGCCCGCTCTTCCTTTCCGGGTTGCGGGGCCGGCACTTTCCGTTGCGCCTGCGCCCCCGGGCGCCCGCAGGGCTAGGGCAGGACCAACAGGCCAGCTTCAGCCCCTGGGAGACACGGCACTGGCTGGGGAGGCCGGAGCCGGTATTCCATTGGTCGCGTACAGCGGGTGAGCGGGGCCTGGCGGCTCGCTGCTTCCCATTGGCCTTGCGCCGTGCCCGTCCCGCAGGGTCTAGGCGGTTATTGGGTGGCGGCAGTGGCAGTCTTGCGGGAACGAGTAGCGGTGGCCGAGTTTGAGGGGGAAGATGTCGGGCTGGGAGGCCCACGACGCCAAGAAGCTGGTGCGCTCGCCCAGCGGGCTGCGCATGGTGCCCGAGCACCGCTCTGCCCGCAGCCCCTTCGGCTTGGACGAACCGCCCTGGGTGCCTGACAAGGAGGTATCGGTAGGGGCGGGGCGCCGCGCTCTCCTTCTCTCGGGAGCTTTTCTGCCCCAGCTGGCGCGCACCGGCGGCTTCCCGGTGCCCGCTTGGTCCGCGCTGCCTCGGAGGCTACTGTCCCCCTCGCTGGCCTGGACACGCCTCAGGTGGCCGCGGCCGACCCAAGGGGCCAGGAACCGGGAGTTTGCGATCTCTTGTTCCTCTTTCTTGTGGGGCTGAGCTTCCCGGCGCCTCTCTCCCTCCGCCCGAGGTATGGCGGTGGTGGGAGCGGCTGGGGGCTCCTTTCAGAAAGGCTCGGGTGGTGCCAGCTGTCGCAGGGTTGGCGTTAGTCGGCGCTTCGGAGGCTCGCTCCCTTGCCCAGCCCGCTCGGTGTTGCAGAGCGTCCGCCGCTTGGGCTTGGCTCTGCTCCCCTCGCCTCAAGACAGAGGAGGGGTTGGCTGGGTTGCGATTTTTCAGCTGTAAAGTATAGTGTTTTAGTTCGCTGAGGTCAAGGGACTGAAAAGGGTGGGAATGCCACGTGCTCTGCAGGGACGTGTGGCCCTGTCACCCAAAGCAGAAACGAACTTAATGAGTTAAAGGTGTAGCGACCTGTGTTGCGTTAACAGCGAAGCAGTCCCTTTAAATGCCTGTGAAGGTAATTCTGAAGGCCGTGTTGATTAGAAAGAGGGACAGTAGCAAGTACTGAGACAGGAAAGGCGAGTTAGAACAGCCCTTTGCCTCCCAGTGTGGGTCTTTACAGAGTTAAACGAATATTGAATAGCTTAGGCTGCTTCGTTCAACTTTACTTTCGAATGCTTTCCAAGTAAATGATATTGTATTCAATTTCATGTGATATGCTTTATTTACAGTCTCTGCAAATAGATGCCAATACATTGTAGAATCAGTTGTTTATTTATTGGCAGCCCTCTGTGGTGTGGGTGCATGCCAGTGCATTTAAATGTGACAGGAATGAAGATTTATTTCAGGTGAGCCAGTATGAATTTAAGCAGGGAGTCATTAAACAAAGCCATTCTTTGCCAGATACTGCCGTGGTTGGTCTGTTTCGTATGGGAACGCTATGTCCTCTCCTCGGTTAGGAACGAGGAAGAAAAATTTCCCCCTACCTCATATCTCTTGAGGCAAAAAGTAGTAACTATTGGAGAATCAGTCTGCCTGCAATGCTTCTGCAGCACAGACTGACTTCTACTGTCAAGGTACATGGTCAGTTACTGTTTTTGTCCAAAATAACAACCTTTTATTGGAAAATAGTGACTTACTTTAAACAAGCAATCTGCTAAAATACCTTATGAGGGTTTTCTCAAGTTACTTGCTTTTATAGTTGGGAGATTTTAGTTTATTTAAAATAATAATCATCATCATCAGTAGCAGCTGGTTGTCTGTATTTTGTGACATGTATATAAAGCTAATTTTTCTGTGACCAGAGTTGAGAGTCACTGAAAATACTGTTGGCTTGCCTCATGGAACTCCCACCCAGCTGTCATGATAGTGTGGTGCACTGTGTGTTGCAGATGGGGTATGTAAGCTTGTAGCCAAATCTGTTTACTGTGCAACTGGTCTCCCTTTGTGCTGCTTGGGTCTGCTTTTGCTGCACTGGTGACTTGCTGTGCCCTGCGTGCATGGACCTGGGCCACCTGGAAACCTGATTCATGACATCACCATCACTGGATATAGTTTGTGTGACAGTTAAATGGCAATCAGTTTACCCCCCAGACCTTCTGAAGCTTAGATTTCATTAGTCCTTAATTATAGGAGACTGGCTCTATTAAACCCAAGGTACTTCTGGCTCATTCCAGTTCATAGTGCTGTTGTAATGCAGCTACAGATTGTATTGAGAATTGTGGTGGGATTTATTTATACTAGTTAGGTGTATCTAAAATATACAGACTTAATTCTTAAATATTAATCCATTGTGTGTTCTAAAGCTTTACTTTTATATTACAGTTGTACAGCAGGCATTCTCCTTAAAATTCCAACTTTCCCCTGTAGTCTGTTGTTGCATAGGGCTGATGGTGTTGATTGTAAGTGAATGTTGTCTTTGCATCAGACTGGGTAGTATTTGATACTGAGAAGAAGTGTATTACAGGCAAAGCTTTTGAATGCATTTTTGAACTTGAAATGGAGCTTAAAATGTTGATCACTTCAGATGCCTTGTGTAACCCTGAATTTCTTTGTTAAGCATCATGGATTAGAAATTGAGTAAAATTTGTACGTTTCAGAGCAGAAGTGGCCAAACCGTGTGACATCCAGCAATGTGCCAGATCTTTATGTGGCTGAGGAACTCTCGTGTGCCTAAAAGCTGGGAAGTACAAGGGGCCTTACAGTTGTGGTGACAGTGATTTCCTGGGGCTCCTGCATCCTTGTGAGAGGGAACGGAGCTTCAGGTAGATGGGTCCTCTGACCGTTCAGGCTTTCAGAGTTGGCACTACATGTGACAGGGCTGTTGGGCTCAGACTGCTGGTGCATTATGCAGCTCAGGTAATGAACTGGCCCTGCGCAGCTGCCATACTAGAAAGCATCGTAAGCCCAGCTTGCTGTGCCTTTGCATTGTGGTGGTTTCCACTCTGGCATCAGCTGTTTTGGTCCCGCGGTTAGGAGGTGCGATTTGAGAAGTCTGTGAACTTTCGCGTTTGCAGAAGTTCACTGTGTTAACAAGCACAAGTCGCTATTACCTTGCATCACTTCCTGAATAATTTTGTAATTGTATATGCAAATAAAGCATGTGAAGTGTAACTATAGCTTCCTGTTCATCTACAGTATTCTCCTCTCTGGCTGAATCCAGAGTGCTATGCAAATCTGTTGCCACACCACCAGCAAAGGTGCGAGAAGTTCCACTCTCCTTGGAATGAACAAGCTCTCAGTATTTTTAAATTTATAACAAGGTTCAACATCTGCTTGGATGTTCTTCCATTTCTCTCTTGCTGTGTGAAGTAATCTGATAGCAGAGTGCTGTGTTGATTGTGTATGAAATGAATATATTTGTGAATATACTTTGCATTTTTATTTAACCTCTTATATATTTTTGTTTCCACATGACCAAAACACCAGATTTGCACTATTATTAAAAAAAAAAACAACTTCATCTTGAAAACATGAAAAATAACACTAAAACTGTTGTGCCTCCTTCTCTGTAAATGTGATTGAAAGCCCTTCAAGCAGTAAAGCTTAATTTGGTACTCTTCTGCTCTCTAACTGCGTCAGCATGTGGATGAACAGGAAGAATTCACCTTTCAAGATGCTGTTCAATAGTAATCTCTTCCCAGGCAAAGTAGAAGTTGATGTTACACAAACGAGTTCACTTAATTCTGGTTCCATAAAACAGAGGTGTGTCCAGCCTACTTTTTAAGAGCATTTTGGAAGGAAAATGCCCTTCTCAAATGCCTGGTACCATTTGACTTGTGGTTTATTTATGGCTGCTTTATAGATCAGGCAGTGTTACTGTGATGAGTCTGGAATTGAGAAATATTTTCTACAGAGTTTTGTATTAAATAAAAAGATGGACAACTTTGTTTCTTCCAGAAAAGCAGTTTATATGTTTAATGTTGTGTATGACATCTGTTTAGAACAGTATTTAGAAGAGCAGATTCCCTCTGCCCCCCCTAGTTTTTGTGGCTTGTGCTTTCTAATTTCTAACACCCCCCCACACTTTTCCATTAAGAATATTAGTTGACTCCTGGTAAATTTGTACTGTAGCAGAATTCTTGCCAGGTCCAGCTCCTAGACAAACTATTAAGCTGCACACAACAAAAATTGAAACATTAAATCCAGGTCAGTGTAGATTAAGATGTGACCTTATCTGTAGAGTACTGCTTGATAGAGAGGAAACCTGGGCAATACTGAAGTTGTCTTATGCTAAAGGTTGTTCATCAGTGTATGTTAGAATGAGATTTTCTACAGCCATTGTGAGAAGAGGGCTGGATGCCTTAATTCAGTGTGTTACTGGAAACAACACAGGAACACCTCTAGGTGTGTTGTGTGGTATCTAGAAACACAGAGCTGATTGTAGCAAATACTGCAAGTAGCTATTTATGTTCCATTTGTAAACCTTCTGTTTTAGAGATCAGGATGCTTCATATGAACTGTTGAAAATTATTATCAATCTTCTGCTTCAGAGGAATGTGAGAAGTCTCTGGAGAATTTTTACTTTAGCTGCTGTAATACTTTCTTGGCTATAGTTGTTCAATTTACAACAACGACTGAATATCTGCTGAAGGAAAAGTCCCTGAGATAAATGACAAAAGCTGTTGAAAACTGAAGGAATAGATAGGGTTAAGTATTGAAGTGTGTTAATTAAGGGCAAGCAGTGATTACTCTGTGCTTAGCAAATAGCACCTGCTTAGCATAGGGCACGGTTTTAAGGTGCTGTTGTCTGAAACAGTCTGGCATGGAGTTTTGGTTTCTAGAGCTAGAAAACTGACTACAGGCTCTAACCATATTCCCCTGCTTTGGATGTTGGGCATATTTTTGTAAATAAATAGCAAGAATTGTAGCCTTAGAGAGTGGCTTTTGATATGGTGGATTAAAACATGTAACATCTGGGTGCAAGTCCAGCCTCCTGGTGTAGGACTTTCTATGCACAAAATTGTAATTACCTAATGATCATTGCTGGTGGTTTAGAAAATCAAAACTCTTATCCCTTAAGCTCTACATAGTTGCAGGAGAGGAACTTCTTCAATTTCTTAATGGTGTTGTTTTTCTTTCCTTTTTTTTTTTTTTTTTTTTTTTGAGAAGTGTGGGTGTAAGCTTGTTTTAGGCAAGAGCTGTTTGAGGACATGACATTTTGTAGCTGGAGAAAAAATTGTTTTAGTTGTCTTCAAAGCCACTATTATGTAGCATGTTTCAAGAGTGTGTGAGTATTGAGAGCACTGAAATATATAAACATGGTTTTAGAGAGTCAGCAGAGTGTCAGAGTGTAGCATGGTGAGGATGGTAATTTATATATAAACAGTTGACTCTGGGATATATGACTCTTGGGATAGCCAAACATAATTAAGCATGTTAAGTACTTCTGAAATGTGGTTTTGACTTCTGGCAGGATGCAATTTTCCTTAGGGAAATGAGTTTGACAGCTTTTAAAAAATCTTACATATGGGAATGATGTTGTTTTACTACATCAATATTAAATTAATGCTATCCATGGCTAAAAGGGGAATGATGGAAATTTGTTGGATGTGTTCCCATTTAGAGTATAAACTGCAACATAAAGCTCAGTCTTTGTATATAATAGTAGGATTAAAAGTTCAGAAATATTGTAGGTTAATCTTAATTTGTCCTGTTTTCTAGTGCCCAAGATGTATGCAGTGTGATACAAAATTTGACTTCATAACAAGAAAGGTAAGAGAAATCAATGAGGTATAAAACATTAACTGTTGCAAAATACTGGTATGGACTTATTTGATCTAAAATGGAGAAAATTTCAGTAGACTAGCACGTGACTCTGATGTAACTTAGAATCATAGAATCAACCAGGTTGGAAGAGACCTCTAAGATCATCCAGTCCAAACTATCCCCCAGGCCTATCCAGTCAACTAGACCATGGCACTAAGTGTCTCGTCCAGTCTTTTCTTGAACACCTTGAGGGACAGCCACTCTACCACCTCCCTGGGCAGTCCATTCCAATGCCAATCACTCTCTCTGGCAAGAACTTCCTCCTAACATCCAGCCTATACTTCCCCCCCGGCACAACTTGAGACTGTGTCCCCTTGTTCTATTGCTGGTTACCTGGGAGAAGAGACCAACCTCCACCTGGCTACAGCCTCCCTTCAGGTAGTTGTAGACAGCAGTGAGGTCACCTCTGAGCCTCCTCTTCTCCAGGCTAAACAACCCCAGCTCCCTCAGCCTCTCCTCACAGGGTTTGTGTTCCAGGCCCTTCACCAGCCTTGTTGCCCTTCTCTGGACACGTTCCAGTATCTCAACATCTCTCTGGAATTGAGGAGCCCAGATTGGACACAGTACTCAAGGTGTGGCCTGACCGGTGCTGAGTACAGGGGAAGAATAACCTCCCTTGTCCTACTGGCCACACTGTTCCTGATTCTTTCTCTTTTGAGTAAAAGTCCTTTTCTTGTCGATTCTCTTTGAAGGTCTTCCCATTGCTCAACAGGTAATGCAGTACCTTCAGTCATGGAGTATGCTTTCTCCTAGTTCTTGTTTTACATTTTAGCTGAATGGGTTAAGAGCATAGTGGTTGATTGGCTTGAGTGTTTTGCTTGAGAAGCACTAATTCACTAGGATGCTGTGTTTTACTTGTTAGCTTTGGGAATTAAGTGGCGGTATTCTTGGGAAATAGGTGCTCCAGACAATTTTGTGTAATACGTGGAAGGAAAAGCCTAACACTGACCAAAACTGCAGCGTATCACTTCCTTATATCAAGCTGTTCAAACTTGCTTTGAGCTACAGATCAGTTCTTGCTTACCTGGGAATACTTGTTCTGACACAAGAACTTGCATCAGGAAGACCTGCTGGGGCTGTCACACCCTGATAGTGATATGGAGCACAAGCCACTTGTTGCAGATTCAGTAGCTATGAAACACATTGCAGTGCCAGTTCTGATTTTGCAAGTTCACTAGATCTGTACTATACTAGCTGATAAAATGAAGACTTTTATCTTTTTTCCATGGGAAAAACTTCTTCTTAAGTTTTAAGGTAGATGAATAGGATCTCCAGTTGAATTTTCCTAAGATCTTTCCCTGGAAATGGGAAGTGGCCTAGAAACTACTCTTTTCTTGTGGTCTTTATTTACAGTAAGATGAAAGTTTTACTGGAAAAGCCCTTTCAGTGTATTGTTTGCTCTTCTTTAGAAGCATGCTCACAGAGTGCCACCAAAGGCTTGTAGTGCTGTTGTTGATGCTGTACTCAGTCTTTAGTGTTCAGAGATTTCTATCATTTGAGCAGCTACATTTCCTTTGCCTATCGCTCAGCTTGTGTTTCACACCTGACTGTTTCTTGGGAAGGAGGAGAGTTAATGTAGTAACTTTATAAAATTATTCCACAATAGCTTCCTTTGTAAATAAATAAAATGTTTTTTCATGCTTAGCATCACTGCCGAAGATGTGGGAAGTGTTTCTGTGACAAGTGCTGCAGTAAAAAAGTGCCTCTGCCTCGCATGTGCTTTGTGGACCCTGTGCGCCAGTGTGCTGAGTGCGCCCTCATCTCCCAGAAGGAAACAGAGTTCTACGACAAGCAGCTTAAAGTGCTCATGAATGGTAAGGACTGGATGTGTGTGTGTGGTTTGAGCTCATGTGTGTTTATTCAAGGACTGGCTTACACAAATGTAGGAAACAGCAGGAGTAATGCTGCTTGTCAAAAGAGCTGCACTTGTTTCCTTTAAATACTGGTTCATTGTTTCGTTTCTTTTTGCCAGTTAATAATCTCTGTAACCAGTTTATTTAGAGGGAACTTTAAGCTTCCTTGTCTTTAAATCCTTCTTTGCAAACAAAATAATTTGTAATATTTCTGAGAACAGGTGTGTTTTTCTTCAAATAATGCAGCTTTTAACTATATTCCTGTTACATTAAATAAGGATGAAAAATACTTTACAATAGGAAGTATTTTAATATTTTCCAACAAGAGATAATGCTTGCTTCAAGGTTCATCTGTGAGCTTTGATCTTGACTGTGGCCTGCAGCTATGGTTTATGGCAGATTGTCATGAGTTCTCATTTTTGCATAGCATTAGAGCTACATGTAGTACAGCAGTTTGGTTCCACTTGCATTAAAAAAGCAGAGTCTTTAAGTTTTACAATGTTCTGTGATTGTTCAGTGCCTTTTGATGTGTTCTCAACTCTCAGCATGATGGCTGTGTGTAGAATTCGTAAGCCAAACCATTTAGTCTGAATGTTCTGGGAGATTCTAGGTTAAAAAAGGACTGTGCACATCCCTTTAATGCACAAATCATTCTCCACTCCGCAGATGAGGGTGTAAATGACTTTTTAAATAATGTGTTTTAAACTGAAGGCTTTTTGTAAAGCTTCTCCTGCAGTGCAATTAGTCTGAAGTTGTTTGTGATTTACTGTAGAGCTGCAGATCTTGGTCAGAGAGATGGTGGTTGTGATGTCCATGATGTGTTGTTGCTGTTGTCTATGTCTCACTCTAGCAGCAGACTGGGGGATCTATGCTGAGGGGTCAGTGGGACGGTGTGAAGTTGCAAAGTAGGTTGTGTGGTTCAGATCATGCAGATGGATTGCAGACTCTTTGGCAGGGATGTACACTATTATTTTTTTCATTTCCCAGACCAGCAGTATTTGGATTAGGTAACAGAGGGAGTGTGAGGCAGGGAGGAAATAAAGTGGTTAGGCGTGTAGTCTGCTTTAAGTTATGAATCACTTCACTAGCTGAGATGACTTTCCCAATGTCAAAGGAGTTGTTTTGCACAGGAAGAAACATAACATGAAAACCAAAGTTCATTGACCTCAAAGTAAGACAGAGCTAGCCTTCAGTAACAAGAAAGAGGTATCCTTAGTGTTTCTTAAGCATAGTGCTGAAGGTCACATTCTTCCATTAGATTCTTCTGACATTACAAACACTAGTTTGTATAATAGGGACAGGATTGTGTCTTTAATTGCCTGTTATTGCCATCTCCAAATCTGTTCTTATTTTTAAAAGATTGAGCTCGGATACCATGTTGTAGAAATACATATGTGGAAGAAATTACATGGCAATTATGAAAGGTCCTGTGATCCAGAACATGATAATCAAAGATCAGCTTTTCATAGTCAAGTGTTTTTTCTGATGTTAATCAGTTTAACATTTCAGTTAGTCTCTTAATTCACCTAGTTCAGTGCATTAGATGTAATTAAGTAGAACTTAGCAAAACTTTTTGATACTTGAATGTTCCTTCCTCAGTGCTGCATTGGAATACTAAACCATTTCCTTCCAGGTGCTACATTCTTTGTGACTCTGGGATCATCTGATAAATCTGAGCTCATGGTCTGTCGACTTTCCAACAATCAAAGGTGAGAAGGGTAGATAGAAATAGCCCTTGTAAACTATGTTACTGTTGCACCTAGAACTATATTGTCTGATGACCTAAGCAAAATGCAAGAGCAACATGCTGTGAGGATATTGGAGAGAGTAATCACACTGCAAGGACAGATACAATGTTGGTGGAGTAAGTTTGAATTTACTGTCAGTGTGGCTCAGAATGCATCGGAGAAGCGGAACTGCACTCACTGCTAATGCCTTTCAGCACCACTGGGATAGTGTGGATTTCCCTGCTAACAGGGAAATGATAGGAAGAGGAAGCAGGGAAAAATCTAGCCACTGAGAAAAGCTTGTTTCAGAATGACTCTTAACACTGCAGCATATTGTTTAACATTGCAGCCAAAGCATTACTTTGGTCATCCATACAATGTAGTTGGCTAGAACAATTTATATTCTGTGTTGCTTCTCTTCAGAACTTCTGAAAACTGTTTTCAATATATTAAAAGGGTCTCCTGGAAAACTGAACTATAGGGTTTGTGGTTTCTTGGGTTTGTTGTTTTATTGGAGTTTCTTTGGGTGTTGGTTGGTTGTTTTGTTGGTGGTGTTTTGTTGTTGGTTTTTTTTTGTTTTAAGTGGAGAAGTTCAGTGAAAAGTGATTTTTCCTACTTGATTTATCTCTGCTTTTACTCCAAGGACTATATTGCTGAGATTGTATGTTTAATTTTTTTTGCTTTGATTTCAACTTGCTATTACAGGAAAAAAGAAATTGAAGTTTTTCTTCTGTTATATAGATACCTGGTTTTGGATGGAGACAGCCACTATGAAATTGAAATTATACAGATTTCAACTGTTCAGATACTTACTGAGGGATTTACTCCTGGAGGTAATTTTTTTTTTTTAATTTTAATAGAAATGAACTGTTAAGAAAAAAATTATATGAAGTTGTAATTATTGTTTGAGCTAGACAGTGCATTTCTGTGTTACTTGTAACTTAGGTGTGACTACATAGTCACATCTGCTCTCAGAACAGAGTGCAGTGTGTGGGGTTAGTGGTGTTCCCAAGGATCAGTGCTGGGTCCAGTCCTGTTCAGTATCGTTATTCATTATGTGGACCAGGGGATTGAGTCCATCATCAGGAAGTTTGCAGACAACACCAAGCTAGGAGCAGGTGTTGATCTGTTGGAAGGTAGGAGAGCCCTGCAGAGGGACCTAGACAGGATGGATGGGTGGGCAGAGACCAGTGGGATGAGATTTAACAAGGCCAAGTGCAGAGTTCTGCACTTTGGCCACAACAATCCCAAGCAGTGCTACAGCTGGGGACAGAGTGGCTGGAGAGCATACAGGCAGAAAGAGACCTGGATACTGGTAGATAGTAGCTGAACATGAGCCAGCAGTGTGCCCAGTAGGCCAAGAGAGCCAATGGCATCCTGCCCTGGATCAGGAACAGTATGGCCAGTAGGACAAGGGAGGTTATTCTGCCCCTGTACTCAACACTGGTCAGGCCACACCTGGAGTCCTGTGTCCAGTTCTGGGCTCCTCAACTCAAGAGAGATGTTGATGTACTGGAACGTGTCCAGAGAAGGGTGACAAAGCTGGTGAGAGGCCTGGAACACAAATCCTATGAGGAGAGGCTGAGGGAGCTGGGGGTGTTTAGCCTGGAGAAAAGGAGGCTCAGAGGTGACCTCACTGCTGTCTACAACTACCTGAAGGGAGGCTGTAGCCAGGTGGGGGTTGGTCTCTTCTCCCAGGCAACCAGCAACAGAGCAAGGGGACACAGTCTCAGGTTGTGCTGGGGGAGGTCAAGGCTGGATGCTAGGAGGAAGTTCTTGGCTGAGAGAGTGATTGGCATTGGAATGGGCTGCCCAGGGAGGTGGTGGAGGCACCATCCCTGGAGGTCTTCAAGAAAAGACTGGTTGAGGCACTTGGTGCCTTGGTCTAGTTGGTTGGCTAGGGCTGGATGCTAGGTTGGACTGGATGATCCTGGAGATCTCTTCCAAGCTGGTTGATGCTATGATTCTATGAACCCTTTCCCATGTGCCTGCTGGGATTTTGGAAAAGGTGTAAGAATTGCAAAACTTCCTTCCAGCTGTAATATGGGAGAGCTTCTCAATAAATCTGAGTAAAGGTGGTCCTTGTCTGTTCTGATCTTTTCTTTTGGCTAAACTTAAACGTATGTTGATGAAAAGCTCATAGGAAGGTCTTTAGTGGCTTGCATTCCAGAATTCAGCTCTGATTTCTCTTCTGTGGGTACCAACAATTTTGAGGATAGTGAAAGAGAAACTAGGAGGGGAAAAAACCAAATTCTTGAACTACACTTTCTTAATTTCATTCAAGATGAAGGGGGTGGCCAAATGAAACTGGTAACATCTGAATCAGGGCAGCTACTTACTCACTAGATTTTAGAGTATTTCAGGATGAACTTGAATATGATTTCACTGAAATGAGAACAAACAAGGTCAGGAAATTATTGTTGTCTAGCAATACCTCTGTCACTGCTGAAATTTTCTATTCAGACAGCCTGTCTGTGCAACATTCAGGCAGCACAGCACGTTAATTCTAATAAACTTACCTGGGTATTCAAATCAACCAGAAGTGTTGCTAAGTTACTTAATGCTCTTGTAGTTCCTTGATCACTACTTTTCTGACTGCTTATCTTTTTGCCTGCCTGCCTTCCATCCTGATGGTAGAAAAAGATATTCACACTTACACCAGCCTTCTGGAGAGCCAACATATTACTGAAGGTATCACCAGTTTGAGCATGACTCACCTTAGCATGTTGTCATGCCCCCTTCCTATCTTTCTTTCTGTGCTTTGCTGTTGTTCTGCTTGATCTATAGCTGTTCAGATTAAGACAAATTATGTTGAAATTGACAAGTTTCAGTTTATTCCCATCTATTTAATAAACCAAGAATGAATGTTTCATACTTTTGGAGAACTAAAACACTCAAAGCCTTCTTTAGACCACATGTGCCATTTCCCATGCTGGAAGAGAGAAGATGAGAAATACTATCCTTAGTGGTACACACTGCTGAAGTAATAGAGGTGTGCTGAATTGTGTACACCAGAAATGAACAATATATTTCTTGTCCTCTTCAGTAAGGCTTTGTACTGAATGAATAAGACCTGCTTGATGGCTTGCTTTTACATATCTTGAAAAGAAATACAACTTTTTTTGTTGTGTAAGGCATGTTCTATCTGACTCAGTAATGTCCTGGAATGCTAGGCCTGGGCAAACAGGTCGAGGCTGTAGGTGATTGATTTCCACTGGTTTAAGTAGTTCTTTAATCTGTTAGTCTGACCAGAGATACACAGGGGAGCAAGTCATGAACCTTGATTTTAGCTTATCCTACACAAACACTGCTTGTGGAGTTTTGCTGAAGTTGCTCAGACTGTTATTGCAGTAATGGCCTCCAGGAACTCCTTGTGCAGATGCTTTTAAAAAGAACTTTGCCAAAAAAGTGTGCTTCTTTGTGTGGTGGTGCTGTTCGGGGGTTAGCCTGCACCCTGCTGCTTCAGGAAATCGTGCCAGTTAAATGTGGTATTGAAAGCCAAGCTTCTGTTTCATTTCTGTATCTTTGTGCTGGTTTATTTTAGTATCAATGCAGCTAGGAGAAAAGAGATACAAATATCTCTCTAAGGGAAGAAATAATGGTAATACTGAAGCCTGGGGGTTGGTAATACTGGAACCTGAGGGTTTTAATGTACAGAGTTAGTGGCTTTGCCAGGTAGCTTGTACAAGCTCTGCCTCAGTGACTGCCAGACAGGAGTCTGCATGTTTCCATTGCTTGCTGTGGTCGTGACCTCTGATGCAGCAGCCGTTAGTGCACCAGCAGTTGCTAGTGCTTTGAATTAAGTGATGAGATGGTTTTCCTCAAACATGCTTATTATCAAGAAGTTGTTACTTGTTTGGTAAAACCTGTTGTTGATAAATATTTTGTTTCTTTTTTCAGGAGGTAACACTCGTGCCATAGGTATGGTTCTGCAGTATAAAGTACCAGGATCAGAGGAGCTCATGCAGATGAAATTTACAGCTGGTGAAGACTTCAGCTGTAACAAGAAGCTGTCAGCAAGCTGGCTGGCAGCTATGCATAAGGTAAGCAAAGGAGGCATAATTTAGAGATGGATGAGGAAAATCTTTACATGGGTGTTTAAT
The DNA here is from genome assembly GCF_015220805.1 of Pogoniulus pusillus. Lineage (NCBI taxonomy): Eukaryota > Metazoa > Chordata > Aves > Piciformes > Lybiidae > Pogoniulus > Pogoniulus pusillus. The sequence goes on along the minus strand of NC_087264.1, from coordinate 10,740,848 downwards.
AGAACTGAAGAGTCTGTAGCCTTAGGAGTCGTTCTTGTTAAGGTGTGTAGGGAAAAAATTGCAAAGAAAACAGAAGCCTTGGGGGGTTAAGAATGTCAGTTTAGCTTTATGCTCAGACACCTGAAGAAGATACACTACAAAGGGTTTCCCAAGTTCCTACTGGTCATGGAAAGAAGTAGGAATTAGTTTGAAGTCTCTTAGGTTTTTGTTACTGGAAAAGGTGTATTATGAAACACTCTTTTTGCATCTAAACTATTATTTTCACTACTTTATGAAGGTTCAAAGAAGTTGTTGAGCAGGAAGAGAGATGAGGTAGGACTCTATAGAATACTGTTCTTTTATTGCTAGGCACTGTAAGGCCAATAAAACTGAAGTTTTGTGAGTTACAGGAGGCTAGCTCCAGCATTTAGCTCATTGTTCAGCACAGTGCATGCCACCTTTGTATTGGCATTTAGCACTTCCTTATGCCTCTTCTAATTCATCTTTCACAAGCCATTCAACTCCTGCAGCTGGCATTTTGTGGATAAGCTGAACACCATGCCCCCACTGACCAGAGTTTAGCTCGGTTTTGAATAACGTGTCAGTGCACTGAGACTCCAGAGGTCCTTGTTAACAGCAGGTAAAAGGACTCACAACCAGAGAACGCACACCTGTTCCATTTGCAGGAGGCTGGTTTATGTTTCAAACTGTAACAAGTGGAATATCATGCTGGAACTGCAAGGAGGAAGCAGAACGGTAGGAAGAGTATAGAACAGAGTAAAACTGTGGTAATACAATACAATAATGACATGTGTTGAGCTAGATTACCAAAATCTCAGAAATACTATTTCTAGCTTTTTTTCAAGGCAGTTATGATTACAAATGGTCATTTCCAAACAAGAAGAAACAAGTAGTTGATGTGAAATCTTCCATGACCTCAGGTTCTGCATTTAAGGTGACCCTAAAGAGTCTCAGAACTAATGCTGGTTATTAAATGCCATAGTGAAAAGACAGTAGAGGAAGAAATTTTAGGAGAGATAGGAAGGAGGCAAGGTGTCCACAAGTGACACTTCAGTTAACACAGTGACACTCTGCTTTTGTGATAGGCAACAAAACTTCTTTACGAGTCCCGGGACCAATAAGAACAGCAAACTGTTGGCCACTTGAGGGAAGATACCAGCGTCCACAGACCTGCATCTCACTTGTGAATTTGAGAGCTGTTAACATTTGCTGTTCTTGACCCTTCCTCATTCCAGCATGGTTCATTCTGTAAGAACTGGCAAATGCAATGTGAGTGTTTTTCTGAACCATGAGTATTCACTATAGTGTGCAATATGTATACAATTAATGCTTTAAACAGCCTCACCTTTTAAGACTTTGTATATTTTTGGTAAGCCTTCACTGGCACTTAATATGAAAGTGACCTGCACTACAGCTAATGTACAGCACAACTTTTATAGTAACAATACTGTTTGCTACAAAAAGCAAACAAATGTCTATGTCTCTTCTGCAGAGAATAGCTTTTGGGTATAGATCTCAGGTTTTTCCTTGTATCCAAATGTTTAAAATCAATGTACAATAAAATCTGCCTTAGATATGATTTTGTAGAAATCACTTGGGTTTTTTTAAACATTTCATTTTAAACATCTAAGTATTTCACCAAATACCACCAAACTGGATTTACATGACCTTGAAACTTAACTTCTGTAATAAATAAGCTTCCAAAATGTTTAGTTTTTTATTTCCTTTTTGGTAATTAGTTTTTGTTAATCTAACTGTAATGCTATCTGAAACTGTATGCAATTTAATGTACAAATATGAATAAATTAATGCACTTATTTAAAAAAGGTAACACTTGATTTCACAATATATAACCTCTTTCATCGTGGCTACTGTGATCTCTCTGACCTCAATCTTCTGACTCTTTTAAACAGCACCCTGATTTTAGTTTTAAGTGTAATAGTTGGTTCAACTCTGGGGATGAATATCTGGCTACAAATGCTGAGCCAATTGTCTTTCTGCCCTCTCTCCTCCTAGGCTGGTAGAATTGAATGAAAAAGCACAGGAGGCTCAGTTGTCAGCATGGGAGCTTTTCAGGACAAGTACTAATTTGTCACAGTTGGAAGATTGGTGTGAGAAAGTTCCAAAAATTGCATGGTGTGTAATTTTCTGTGCAGCTGGTGAAGCAAGGAGGAAGCTTCAGTTACCAGAGAGAACACAGCAATGTAGAATTAGTCTTTTCAGGTAGACTGTGACAAAAAGGCAAACCCACTGTGGCCACCTGTATAAAAATACGGGAGAATGCAGCCATGCCTTAGCAGTACTTTATTGTGCACATTTACATGTTCTCTGAATTAGTGTATCATAGGCTCTTGAATTCATCACATTCATGTAGCAAATTCTTCAACAATAATATCCTTTCACTTTTCACCACAATATATACAGTTAATGCCAACCTGTGGTAAAAGCAAGTTACAGCACTGCAGAAATGCTTATATAAATTATACACAGAACTTGTACATGAAGGAGTAATCAAATTGCATACTGTTAGATGGGAGAAAATGACAAGAAATATGGCTAGAACTTAAAATGGGAAATTCAAAATAGACTTCTGGTATATAAAATCATGTACAATTAAAACTGCAGTGAAGTGCCTTTTTTTTTTTTTTTTGCTTGAAACTACAAGGTAGTGGAATAGGTTATTGCATAACTTGCCTTGGCAACAGATGGAGGCTGCCAAGAACCACAGAAACTGTCCTCAAATAAGCTAGAGCCTTTCTTAAATCCTTCTCTGAACCTTATTTCTTTCTTCTCCTTGACCTAGCATCTACACAACTTTCTACTTTAGTCCTTCATATTTTCTTCTCGAGTGTCTCAGGCAGACTTCAGATTACACAGTAAAATCCTTACCAGACTCTTACCCTTTTCAACTATTGCACTTTCATCCATGCAGACATACAAATCCCTTAAGCTGCTGCAAGTTCAGTACTAACTGTTTTGTCCAGGAAGGACAAGCTCAGGTGGGTAGTGGGGGAACCTTTAAGTGAGTAGAGGTAACACTGGTGCTGTATGAGAAAATGAAACACCAAGTAAAATACTGTGGGGGGGGGGGAGGGATTGAGAAGTGTACAAATAATGTTGTTTTGTTGTTTCTCTAGCTTGATGCTAAACACAAGTAATTGCTAGATGGTAGACTATGTAAAGCTTTTGTTGGAGTTGTCTAGACTAGGATTTAAGTGTACAGTATGTTACCACTTAAAATCCAATCCTGGCCTTCATCAAGCCATGGTGACTACTTAAGTGAAGATCTTGTGTCCTAGAACCCAAAGAGTTGACCAGGAATGAGAACTCAGTATTCACTGTTATCAAATCAAACCTCCAAAAGCCTGACAGGGGACAGTTACTGAGGGGTTGGAGCAAACTGGACAGCATATCTGCACTCTGCAAATGACACCTGTGAACATTGAACACAAGAAAGCTCCTAGCGTGGAACTTCAACTTAAAACACTGCTTTAGACAATAGCTGAGGCAACACTGTCAGTAGTGGAGATACTGCTCTCCTTATCAGTGCTGGGTCACATAAAAATGATCCTCATTTACAAACTGCAGATCTTAAAAACTGTGGATGCTGTCCGTTTAACAAGAGAAAGCACCATTAAAACTAAACAGCATAGTTTTATTTCTCTGTGTGAAATGATCAAAACTGATGGCTCCAGTGTATGTTTCCAGTTACCAGCATGGTATTGCACTGTTGTACAACTGACTTCAAGCAAGGGTTCGCTGTCTAGGTTTTATTCGTGGATATAACTGTAAAAACAGAAAAATATATTAAGTTTTGCAAGGCTGATAAACCAAGTTAATTATAAATCAATTCAAACAAGAAAGGGGTGATGATGAAGTGTTTTGAAGGTTGAGTTTTGTGCAAGTCACAGCATGGTTTTGAGTAACTTCTTAAAAAACTAAACTATAGGTAACAGGAGGCCAAGGGCTGACTTATTCCTTCAAACAGCAGCAAAACTACTACTCTGAAAAGGACTTGGTTCAGTCAGCCCAAGATCTTGGACTAGACCAAAGGATGCTTTTATGTGAGCACAAGATTTCCCTGTCGAGCTCTAGAGAGCTTATTTCCTGCTCTGTAATGTTTTCTTATGCAATTTGTCATCTTCATCTCTCTACTTAGTAGCCCAACATTCCTACATTTGTCATTTTCGAGGCCCTTCCTGGTTTACATTTGTACATATCTCCACGTTACTTAGCTTGTGACAGGTATTCAAAAACATGTTTTGAAGAACTTCCTGGGCCAAAGTTTTGAGCTGCCTAATAGAGTCACTACATTTACATAGGTGCCCTGTATTTTAGCCAATGGAGTTTAAAAAAAAAAAAAGAAAATATTAAAGACTAAACTATTAATTTAATACAAAAACCCCAAAGTTAAACTAAATATATTAACTTGCCAAATAAAAACCAGCACTCATCTCCTGAGCATGGCCTCTTTTTACATGACACAGACTGCAGAGAGAATAAGGATAATCTGCTTTGCTCTAATTTATAGCACTGTGTCCAGATGATGCACAAGGGGATTCTTACCAAATATCTACCTTCTTGCTTCTTTGGGAAAGAGTGAAAAAGAGAAGGTAAAGAGAACTTACCCCAAGAAGATTTTTAGGCACATAGCCTTCTTTGTCATTGAGGCGGGCCCACCACCACTCTGTTTCATTGTCATCCTTGCGTGTTAGAATAGTAATAGCATCACCCTCATGGAATGACAACTCATCATTATTCTGGGCTTCATAATCCCACAGAGCATACACCACACCTTTATTCATCACGCCCAGCTTCTCCTGCACTCCTGTTTAACAACAGAGAGAACACAACAGATGGTAATCTATTGTATTTTTCCTTCTCAGGCTTTATGGTATGGACACTGGTCCCAAACACTGATCTTATATTAATAAAATGTCATGAACAGTTTTCAGCACTTCCACGATGAAGTGCTTTCAGAAATTTAACTGCATGATAAAACTGAATTTTACAGGGTATTTTAAACTGAGACAGAGCTTTAGGCTTTTATTACATACATAATACAGGCTTTATAATCTTTTATTCAAGTGAGGATGAAAGTGCTTTTAGGAATGTTTGAGCAAAGCAGCTTTATAGAACTGCTGTGTATTTGTCCCACTTATATTGTAGCACTTGATGCTTTTGCAGGTCACGATGTCAGGTATACAGAACCTTAATGATGCTTATATCTTCTGATGTAAAGCACAGATGTGTCCATCGAGGTACTTTTCTCACAAAATGTATCTCATTAATGAAATGCAGTCAGTGTTAACTATGTTTCTGCATGTGATCTGCTAGAAATGTGGGCATCTGGAAGTTGGGAGTATCTGTCAGGATACTTAACAACTCACTGTTACTGTCAAAACCTCCCCATGGAAGCATTTCCTTGAGATAAAGGCAATTAAAACTTTAAAAATCTGTAATATTAGAAGCCTGTGAAGTAACTCAGAGGACAGAAGGACCATGAGCAGCATAGTAATGAAAAGACTCCTATTTTTAGCATTTTGAAAGACCATGTAGGTGATGCACAGCATTGTCAAGCTTAAGGCCTAAGCAGATGTTCCATGCTGATCAGAAAAACAAAAAGGGATGAATTTTACAAAAACTAGACAAGTTTGTAAAGCAGTGTCACAGCTTACCATACAAGAACTGGGAACACTGGATATAACCTTCTTCCATCTCTTCACACTTGTCTGCAGCAGTTTCTATATCACTTATAGTTGAAGCAAAAATAGCTGCCCCAGATTCCACCAGTAGTTTACACAGATGAACACTGTTGCAAGAAGCAGCACAATGCAAGGGTGTCCTGAAATAGAGCAAAAATGTACAGATGAAAAAAAACTATGTATTTCAACTATTCTGTCTGGCAGTATAGAGTTCAGCCTGTCTGTTTCAAAAGGAAACTGTTCTTTATGATTATTATAGTGTGTATATATATATATATATGCATTGTATCGAATCTGTAAAGCAACTGGAGCAGATTCCAGGATTTACTTGACTTTGGTAAAGATGAATGCTATGAAATACATGTTAGCAAAAATGTCAGTGTTTGTAGCTTACAAAGCTTCTAGGTATAAAAGGGTATTGACATCGGAATGGGCTGCCCAAGGAGGTGGTGGAGTTGTCATGTTCCACACATTGGAAGTGTCCAAGAAAAGCCTGGATGAGGCACTTAGTGCCATGGTCTAGTTGACTGGCTAGGGCTGGGTGCTAGGTTGGACTGGATGATCTTGGAGGTCTCTTCCAACCTGGATGATTCTATGATTATTAGGAAATTTGAAATGTAAGGCAAAGTAGGGTTTCACATCCCCTTCAGCTACTTCAGAAGTGCTGTGACTACCCATAAAGCTAGATCCTTCAAGAACACAAAAATCTGATGGGTTGTAAGAAGATGAAACTTTAATTAACTTTTGTCATTTGATACTTAGAGTTTAATTATTTCAGGACATGAATAAGAAATGCAGCTAAACCACCAAGTAAAACCAAAATGTTGTACACTTTACAATTTAAGCATTCTTGCACATGAGTTAAGCACAGTGTAACCTTGCATTTGAGTCTGTCACCATCTAGAGACTGGAAAGTGCTCATTTTCTGGGGCTAAAGGGGAAAGAAACTGCTCCCAAAACAGGTCTTAACTGAATTTTGAATATGCATCAAAACAGTGTTTAAAACAGACTGAGTTTAAAATCTTGACACTTACCACCCATCACTATCTGCTGCATTTACATTTACACCAAAATCAAGCAGGAACTTCACAATGTGGTGATGACCTGCACACACTGCATTATGCAAAGGCGTAATTCCTTCATCATTTGGTTTACTGGGATCATCGACCTATTGAAAACATAAATGAGTTCAGCATATTTTAGCCCACTAAATATTTAAAGAGCTTGCTGTTGTTTAGAAGCTCACCTCATATATGATTCTTTGTACAAGATCAAATTCTCCCTCCAAGGAAGCATCAAGGAGGAGGGCCAGTGGATTGAACTTCACTCTCAAACCATGGCCTGTTCTTTCTGAGTTTGGTTTCTTCAAGTTGGTGCGTTTTGTCTGAGGAGAGATGAAGATTGGAAGACACAATTTCAGGCTGCATAAGAATAACACAATTCATCAACTTTTTAACTATATTAGGAATCCCATTTTCCTTAAATGGTAGTTAGAACTATGCAAAATGTTTCTATTATAAAGTCTCTAAATAAAATACATCATATCATGCTATGTCTTAGTTTAAAAACTAAAAAGCATGCCAATAAAATTTAGAAGCCTCTAATTAAAGATAGTGAGTACAAGGAATGAAGTACGTAAGTGAATGGTTTTCGAGCTTCACTGTCTTCACTGTATCTAATATGAGCTGAATTGTTTCTGGTGGATTGTCTGAGACACTCAAAACTTCTGCTTGAACTAAAAAGCATGACAGAATTAAGCCTGAGTGTCACTCTCTACTAAGAGGAATCTTTGCCATGAATTAGCAAAAACATCTGCTGTAGGTCAGTACTGACAAGTCATGAGTTGTGCTGTGGGAAAAGAAGGTATAGAACATGAAGCTATTTATGTGATAATTTAGCTGGTGTTAATCAGAAGAAGTGTTCTCAAGATGTGAAACACTTAAATGTGTTTTGAGAGTATTCTGAGCATTCACATGTGTCCTTGTCACTTTCCAGAAAAAAACAAAGCTTTTATAGAATGCTTTTGGTCTCCAGCACTGTAAGATCCATTTTCATTTACGCTGCTATTTAGTTTGGCTATTTCAGTTTGGAAAAATAAACCTCTTGCAGTATGAGTAGCATCTGTAACTAGCATATTCCATTCTTCCAGAAGTATGCTGGCCCACTTGTGCTGAAGGAAAATAACACTCAAGGTCGTGTGCGTGCTACAATCAAATTGTAAGAGGTCCCCACATGAATCAGAGTGGAGATAACTCTTTGAAACCAGTGTTAAAAGTGAGTCATATTGACAACAAAGAATAAAGTTCACTTTCCTCCCTGTTTTCAATTCTCCATATGTAGGTTTCAGTAATAACAAGTATTTAAAAGATTATGCTGCAGCTGGAGGAGGGAGTTCGAAAGCAATTCAAATTGTGACAAGCCCATTAGGAAAACATTTCTGCTGAAACAAGTCAGCTGTGTTGCTGCTGGTGTTAGCCCTGGTCTTGCATCTCTCTGCTGAGAGGTGAACAGGAGTGCACTTGTCCAGGACAGTTACTTCAGGTTGCTTTCAAATAAAAAAAGCTCACCCTTAGTTCCATATAAACAGATGCCTCTTTAGGCCTGAGGAATTAAATTTTAAATGGAATCTCAGAGTATACTAATATTCAGATTAGTTTATCCCTAAGAAAGTTCTTCCACCTGAAGTACATACACAGCTTCCCATTGCCTGTAAGGGTATTTTGCCTGTATTGTTAAACACCTGTCAGGATATTTTCACTGTTAAACAGCTATAGTAGTAGAGAATAATCCATTAGTTCTCCTTGAAGCCCCTCTGGTTTTCCTTTAGAATCATGAAGCTTGGAGTGCAAACATAACATTTAACAGAAGCTTACCACCTTCCAGTCATGCTTAACATACAGCTAATCCTACAGTTCACACAAATGTCGTTTTGGTTTGTTACTTACTGGAGGAAGTGGAGGAGGGACAGCAGGTGGCAAAGGAGCTTCATCTTCTACTGGAGTACTGACTTCAGGTGTGGGACTGGGTGACTGTTCAGTTGAAGGAACTATAGCAGGATTGTTGTTGTTATCTTCAGTTGTCTCAGATGTTTGATTCGTTGTTTCAGTGCTTATTAGTTCCTCAGTAGCAGGAGAAGGTAACTCATTATCATTAGCATCTGACGAAGGGGGTGGCTCATCAGGAAGAGGAACTGTAGGTTGCACGGAAATAGGTTCTTCGATATTGCCATTGGTACTAGTGTTACCATTATCAACATCTGCTAAGATGCCTATGAAGTCCTGTGGATTGCTTGGCTGATAAAAAGGAGCACTTTCTATTCCTCCAGCAAGAGTATTGAAGCGCTGATACAATAATTTTTGTATATTGGGTCCACTTGGGCCTTCTGGTTCAGTGATAGAACTACGCTTCTTTAACGGCCTAGGAGCATTGGCCAGTTTTCTTCTCAGAGCTTCAAGGTCAGCATCACTTTGATATCGTAGGGGTGAATGCACAATAGGTGTGAGTTTAGTAGGACTGAGAGGACGAGGGATGTTTTCCACGTTGCTGTTTTCACTGGGTGGTGGAGCATTTTCCAGCTCTTGATCTTTTTCAGAGACCTCAGTCTGAGGCTGGGATTGTGGCTGTGAGGGAGTCTGGGCAGGCAAAGAACCATGAAGGAATGGCAAGGGTGAGGGAGAAGCTGAACCAGATTGTAATACAGGTTTTCCGTAAACTGAGGAACAGAAAGATGAAAACAGTAAAGAACTGTTCTCAAAATACACAAAATATTTGCAAATATACTACATATGTCTCTGTTGCTAGTTGTATGATAGTAACACAGTAAGAAAAAAAATTACATTGGAGCCTGTCAAAACAGAATAAATACTTACCTGTTGGTGATGCTGCTGCTTACCACAATCAGCTACAAGTAACAAAGAATGTTTTTCCTCTTTCATGAGGAAAGAGCAAGAGAAGAAAAACTCTCTAGACACTCTTTTTTTCAACTTGTTTCTGAAAGTATTGGTAGAGTATTTAGACTGTATTGTTCTAATTGCATCAATTTAAACAAAAGGTAACAAATGTATGCTTATTTACCACCCCCAAGAAATCATCATTATGTATAATTTACCATTATGATACAGAAAAATGTATCATTTTTCTGCCACTGCTGCATACATAAACTTATCTTTGCTTTTCTCACAGAATTAGACAAGGTTTTCAAACTGATATGGTAAGTAAACTAAGCTCTCCAAGTAGATCTCAACAACCTATTTCAAAAGGAAAAAAGATAAAAATATTCTACCTGCTTTTACTGACTTATTTAAGGTATTATACACAGCCTGTTGGTAGTTCTTTGGTGGTGTTGCTTGCTGAAGATACATTGAGTAGATGGAACTGGAGTTCACTGTCTGTGGCCCTTTTCTGGGAGACTGAGGTCGTGATCCCTTATCAGCTAGAAAAGGTCTGATTGCCACAGTTAAAGGGAGTTCTGGCCTGCCGTCTCCTCCAGGAAATAAGGGGGGACCAGATGGTTGATACGTAGGGCTGGGAGGTACAGAAATTCTCTGCTGAATCTGCTGTGAAGAGCTGGGCTGATGAACACTACTTGGCGGCGGAAGTGGAACGGGTCTCTGCCGATTCGTTATACTGCTGCCAGGTCTGGGCAGGCTGCCATCCTTTCTCCTTTCTAGAGAATTTGTAGAGCCTGTTCCTAAGGGAACTGGGCTTGGATAGGTCCCATAGTTTTGAGGCAACTGCTTGCTTACACCAGGAACAGTTGGTGGCACCTTCCCCAGATCAAGACCCTGTGTAAGAATAATGAAGTGTACACCATTTAATGAAGTAAAATATTTGTGAGGAGAATATTCCTCATTCAACAAAACATACTAATAATCTCATGACAGCAAAGGAGCCTATTTGTGCTCCTTGGTCATTAGGTATGATTCTGCCTGAACTTAGTACACGAGACCACTGCTTAAAGGCATCTTTAGATAGAACACATTAATATGAATCCAAAGCTATTTGCATACTTTCAAAGCCTGAATAACTGGTTCCAGGTTCCGGATCTCAGTATCTAGTTAATAATGTATTTGATAATATATAATGTGATAACAGAGTTTACCAACACTATTTACAGACAAGGTCCTTAGTCTTTAAATATTACAGTCTTAAAGAAATCATAAAGTACTAGGACAATGCAGAGAGACACCACCAGTGGATTAAAGGATGGATTTAATTACTTTTTTTGGTGAGATTTTTGTGGGGAAAAAAGAGTGCATCAAAAAAGTTCTAATCCACACCAACAGAAAAAAATAATGAAGATTTGAATTATAAAAATAAGAAGGTGAGGGAGATGATTAAGAGATGCAAAGGGAGAGAAAAGAAGGGAACAGATAGGTAGAAGAATGCAAAGCAATATAAATTACTGAAATTGAAAAAAATGTAATGCGATAAACCCACTAAGTAACAGGAGGAACATAAATAGCAGCAGAGAAACTGAGTGGGTATATAACTGAAGTGAGCTCTGATCTAGAAGCCAGAAGTTCATAAGTTCAGCAAAACAACTATAAATACATCACAGATGAAACCCACCAGCTTATCAGTACTTCCTAGCACTGAAGTTGGCAAAGGCTGGCTGGATATAGTTCCTTGTTTTAGAGCAGTATCCATGCTTGATTCTTTCCAGTCTGTGTTGGAGATCTGAGGGGGTTTCACTGCAGAGGCTGAACTCTGTTTAAGTATTGGCCAATTTCCATCATTAGCTTTGAAACAGACAAAAATACTGTGTTTAAGATAAATGTCACACCACCACTGTAAACAAGCAAATCAACATATGAAATGGAACAGCTTAGATTCCAACATGATTAATTTGATTCCAGAAATAGATAAATCACTCTCAGCATTAGATTCAGAAATTGATATTGAAAACCCAAGTACTGCATAGAATAATGCCAGTCACTACCCGCTGACATTCAAATCATACTGAAAATTTTTACAGAATAAAAAAGGTGGTTACAATTTTGATTTGAGCATTGAATATTCTACTATTAGAAGGCAAACAAGTTCAGAACAAAAGTCCTTACAGAAATACTTTTTTTTTTTTTTTTTTTTTGGTACTTGGAAGAGACACTGTCTACTAAGTCTATGTAAGCTCTGAATGGACTTGCTCCAAATCTAAACTATGGTTACCATTCGTTCACTCATAACAGGATGTATAAACTCATTTCAACAATGAGGTGGAACAAAAGCATACAATCCTTTGCTGGAAGCGGTGGTTAACTTACCTTTTGTTTTTCTGCAACATACTCACCTGACTAGAATTGCCCCAGAGATTTAATTTTGAAGAAATTTATAAAGTCATCTGACAACTTTAGCTCTCAATGTGTAGATACAAGTCATGGGCTTTTATCTTAATCGTATGCAAAAAATTATGTCTAGCTGCACATAAACCAAGGCAGCAACATAATGAAGTCCTAGATGTGTTGATATATTACTTTATTAACTGCAAGACTATTGAGTTTCTGTTCTCCACATAAGAAAGAGAGTTTAAATAGCCTGATAATTAGATCCGTTTTAGACTAAATAGATCCCCGCTTAGACAGATCCTAAGGCTTCGATTTGCCTTTAAAGATTAAATCTCTCACTGTAAGACCACCAGAGATCATTTCTCCTTCCCTATTGCCTGTAATTATCTTAGTGGAGCACTCAGCATCAGTAAAGATGACACGTAGCACCTAACTTTTCTATAGGAAATGGAGATGGAGTTGCATGTGTGTAGATTTACAGAGATTCCTGGAACTCAAAGAGAACATTAAATGAAAATCAGGTATTTAATGGCCAAGCTTCTCATTTTATTTTAGTTTTAAGCCCATAGAAGACAGAATCTGCAAGGCTACTTCTACAATTCTTTGCAATCTTCTATCTAGTATACCAGACAGTCTAAGAAGCAGCAGCATTAGAGCATTCTAATTAGTCACTCGATCATGACCACTCTATATCCAAAAGCTTTGTCCTCTTAATGTTAAGTATCCTTTTTCCTTCCCTCCATGGAAATAACCACCTGGATACTTCTTGATAATTACCACCTGCTGTTTTCACTATATGAGTGCAAATTCACTCTGTTAGCTCACAAATTTATTTATAGGCTTGTTAATATCAGTTTTAAAGTGAGAAAAAAGTGCTATCTCTTCAGTTAAGCTACCACAGTAATTACCCTTTCGTTGTATGTGCAGACCATTCCTTAGTACTAACCATTCAAATTCAAACGTGTTTGAATTCTGAGAGATAATTAATTACTTTGGAGCAAGATTTTGGTTTTTTTTGTGGTTGGTCATTTAAACAGCTTTAACCCATGCATGTTTTTGCACTGAGAATACAGTACATATAGTACAGAGTCCAGAAATCACTTTTCACACTTGCAAACTGCTGGAAGTAATGAGGCTTGGGTTTAGTACTGGCAGCAGCCTGAACTGCACATGATGGGTTTTTTGTTTGGGTTTGTCTTTAATCCTCTGGTTATCAAGGGTAAAAGAGATGACTGTCTGAACACTTTGGCCCTAAATAGTAGAAATTTTTCAAAGTATTCATTGAAATAATGTTCAATGTGTAGAATACACAGGATGTTCCATATCTCCAGTAAGGTTCAGTAAAACTTTTGTTCTGAGGATCATCAAAGGTGTTACAATTGATTCGTGCTAAACATGAAAGCACTGTTGCTGTAAGCTTAGCTACTAAGAAAGCACTTACAGGAAACCCAGCAAAAATCCCCAAGAATTTAATTTTCTTACCTGCAGACACAAGCCCACTCCCATCTATTGGAAAGACATTTATGCAAACATATTTTGTAATCCTTGGAATACCAAACATTAGCACGTTCATCCCCAGATTCTGAGATAACAAACTGGAAGTAAATTCAGACTCTCTCTCCTCTAAGCTCTTGGTTTCATTCTACTTAGATAAACTGTTCTCACCTTCCTGCCCTTCCTATTACAACCTGGCAGACTTGCCAACTACCATGTATGTTTTATGAGCGCACTTCTCACGTACTCCCACAACCCAAGTTGAATCTCAAGCACTTAACTAAGGAGTTATTGCAATCTGCAACTGCAGCGTATGGTGCCAGAGCCTGCGCATTATGTGCCAAGAGAAGGCAGCCAGTGTCTGCCTTCTGCTATCTTTGGTTAGACTGAACAGGTCCCAGACACTTTTGCCCATCTGATGGCAACACCCTTCTGACAAGCCCTCACTAGCTCCTGTTCTCAGCCACTCCACTGCCATTTCAGCCAAATGGCTTCATTTTTCTCCTCCTTTTCTCTACCACCTGTGAGACTGTCTAAGACCCAGTGTATTTCAACCCCCACCAGTCCACTTTACATTTACATGAACAAGACAGTGACATGCAGACACAAAAGGTTTTGTGTTTTCTCTGACTTAACCAAAATCTTCTTGTAGGTCTGGGTCCAGGATACCTACTATAGCAAATGAAGTGCACAGCAAGTATGATATGTTAGTAGAAGTCAGCAAGATCCTTGCCATTGACTTGGATAGAATGAGGTTTTTATCCCAACTCTGGGGCCATTTCCCACAAAGTAACTCAGGCTAAACCTGTGTGTAATAAATCTATCTAATCTGAGATACACTAAAATATGCTTTGGTGATTACCATAAAATTTCCTAATAGCAGTTAGAAAATTTCAAGTCTTTTCAATGAAGGAAACTCATCCCTAGTACCCTACTCCAAGTACTCCAGGGATGAATTTGCTGGAAATCTGCTTCTTTTAAAGGTGAAAAGCAACTTCTCAACCATGTTACATTTCAACAGCATCTTCCGCATGCTAAACCACAACACAAGTTCTAAAGATGCTGTTTAATATGCATCTGTATGCAAGAGCTCAGATGACCATATTAAAAACTGAGTTCTTAGCTAGCCAGAGATCTTCTACGGACTCACAGTGCTGGGTGTCAAAGATAGGTGCCAGGCGGATGACATTGTGAACAGCAGACTGAAGAGAAGTGGGAGGTGACAGAATAGGATCCACTATTATGTCTAAATCAGAAACCTTCCAGGTGTCTGGAGATTTTTTCACACACCCACAGTCTGTTTCTACCGGACACATCAAGGCAGATCCAGTTACACAGAAAAAGAAAGAAAAAAAGTGGTGGAAAAATTATAACAATGACAATGAAGAAATCGGAACAGGAACACTCAGATAATGAGAAATAAAAGCATGACACTTGAAAAAAAATTCTCATGTTGTTTTCTTCCTGAGAGCATATATGCTTCTCTTTACATAAATCTATCTTACAGGTCTTTATTCAAGTACATGAGGAGTAGTAAGCACAAAGTCACTCCCCTAAGGTAGAACAATTACTTTTCTGATACCAGAAAGTTCTCATTCAGAGATCTTGTAACCTGAAGTAGATCTAGAAGTGGTTATGAGGTTGGTATTTCCAAAACAAATTTTTTTTGGATTGAGAACTTAAAAGATTATCAGTTGTCCTTTCCCGTATGTGGAACACCAAACTGTTGTAAATCTGTCACTTCAACCCACAATTAAGTCATTCCTCCTTCTTAAGATTTTTCCATAAAGCCACAGTGATGAAGTCTGTACAAATTTTCAGTTAAACTAAAGGCATTGGTAAATCCTAGTATCAATAGAAAACACTGGGGTTTCTAAGTTTGTATAGTTTTGCATCCTGTCCTGCTTTTTGAAGGGACATTTGTCATTCTTTCCTATAGAGAGGGTGAGGTTGTCTTCCTCCTCTCTTCCTGTTTGGAAGCAAGCTGCAATCTTTGCTGGAGTATTCAGTTTTAACTACTGAAACACACATAAGTAGTGCAAAAGCTTTGGTCTAGTGGTCATTGCTTACCTCTGATTCAGATCTCTTCTAAGAGACCATGTAAACCAAATCCTGTGGTTAGATGCATAGGATTGTGCATTTTTATTTGTATCATACCTTTTTTTAGCTAACCTATTTCTTAAGAATTCTGATTTTGATAAAATGTGAGCAGAGAGGTGAGCTTTGCCACAATAAGAACTTAAAGCACAAATGTAATGAGCTGCTTCCTTCAGTTTCCAGTGTAAACTCTTGTTATTAATAACAGTAACAACAACAGCAACAACAACAATAATAAGAATTCTATTTTATAACCTAGGCAGAACTATTACGAGAGCCAAGTTTGGACATCAAATTCTGGGGAATGCTCTGGAGGGGCAGCTCCTCCATTAATAAAGGGAGAAACAAGTAAACAGCATCAATGCTAAGGTTTTCCATTTTGGAAATGCTTTGAGCACCACAAATTCTCATGTTTCAGTTGCAGCAAAAAACTTCACATAAATTTATTCTATTTTTCTGTTTAGTCTCCTTCTGAGAAGTAACATTCTTTTTCACTTATTTGTTAGCTTTGTTTTACTTGACAAAAAGCAATACATTGGACATAGTTGTTTTTTAACATAGTTTGTCAAACTTGATGGCATTGTTATATTCAAACACACAACCTAATTGAAAAGGTATTAATGGCAGAATAGAGAACCTGTGAAGGAACATGTATTCCTTTTAGTGGTGTACTAGCCATAAAATTTCAAAGAAGCACTCAGTCTCTTAAGAAAAAAAATCATGGAAAGAGGCAAAACCATCTCATACTGAATGACTAATGTCCAATTCACAGAACATTATCAAGACATCTCAAATTTGTGTCTTTCACTACAGAAATTACACCAACAGTGGGTTTCCCAAGATTACTCTTTTCCAAACCATGTGTATTAGTAAACACCACACTTAAGTGCTTACCAGATTTTGATCTTCCATGTGTTGAGCTAGAAGCAATGGTGAGAGATTGTGGTTTAACTGGATCTACTGGCACAGCATAAGTGCCAGCACTTGGAACTTGGATGTAAGGTCCTACTGCTGCCACTCTTCCTGAGGCACTCAAGGATGACTGGGGTGACGAAGTTCCATTAATGCGATTCAACTAAAAAAGTCAGACAAATTGAAATGTGAACTTCCTTTTAATCTAGGCATTTGTGCACGAACAGGAGATCTAGTTTTAACTATCTAGAGCCATGCACTGTATGGCTCTAGATAGTTAAGACACCTTAACTAATACTTCATCCTTCTACAAAACAGTAGAACATATGAATCAACACCTCTTAAATTAAATTTCTCAGCCACAGCATGTATGTTTCTTGTAGAAACCTTTATCTGTGTAAGATTTCTAGCATTGTGCCTTTCTGAGGCAAATGGTCTAAAATGAGTCCTTAAATGATCACCTATGTATGGTTTTTTTTAATCAATACATCCGGCTAAGAATATATATGGAAATCCAGAATTGGTCTCTCTAGTCCTTAAGACAAATTGTCTGCTGTCCAGACAACTATTAAGACTAACTTTATCAGACCATTTATATCTCTGTCAATTTTCCACACTGGAATATCAGTATTTCATAAGTGACAAACTTATGCTTTCATGCTTTGAAACACAGCCCACAGTCACATCTTCCTTCCTAGAAATAGCAACTACTACAATTTTTAGTATCATATGGTCTGTGCCACAAGTTAAAAGAAAAGGATACACATTTCGTCTAACTTTTTTTTGTTGTCTATGGAAAACCTTAAAATAGTTTTATGCCACCTGCTACTTTTAAAGTAGGATCTTTGGATGTAATTGTATTACTCAGCTGGGAAAAAGTGCGATTCTATGTAGTTGTTATAGGCTCTTGACAAACTAAATTGTGGCCCTTTTAACAGTTTATCTTACAGGAATGTTCTCTTTTTGACGTGCCTCAACTTTTTTCTTGTACAGTCGTTCACGCAGCTCATTGATTCGCTTGTCCATCATAGCCACCTCCATATTGCGTTTGTTTAAGAGCTCTTTCTGTTGCTGAAGCTTGGAGTTCTGCTCCTGGTTAAGCCGGTTACGAATCTTAAAAAAAAAACCCAAAGCACAACAAACTGTTTGGTCAGTTACTTCATTCTGTCTGTTGTCAAGTTTTAAAAAGCCCTAAGGAACTCGAATCAGCAATTTGTTCTGACGTCTCTAATCTTATGCTTCCACACAGCCTGTCAAATTAACATTTGCAACCATGAACAACTCTTAAAAGAAAACGGCAAAAGAATGTCCTAATAAACTAGTGGATACCTATTATACCTATTAAATACCTGCAGACTGCATCCTATTTACAGTAAATGGGTTAAGGAATTAGGTGTAAAGAAATATCAGAGCTGAATGCCACTGTGAAAAATTCAGTCATAGAAAAAGCTTGTTAAAAGTTGTGTTTGACCAAGGCAGTGTGACTGTCATGAAAACTCAGTGATATACCTTGTAACAGAAATTATGCTATCAGCTTGTTTACCAGTCCCACATGAAACTTCCTGATGTTTGGATGGGAGGTTAACTGAATTGACAGTGCAGAGACTGAGCACATGTTTTCCTCTCTATGCGGGGATTAAAATGAAACCTTCGCAGCAGGTCCAGCAGATTAGGAGATGGATTAGCTTTATACTTTAAATCAACTCTGACAGACTTTCTAATTATTTCTCTTGCTTTCCCAATGGCATTTTTTCAAACTTCACTAACTATGATGGTACTGTCTCAGTGTTCCAATTTTCAGGGTAATGTTACATGCAAAAAAAGCCTGAAGCAAACTCATAACTTAATAAAAATGTATGGGATCAGCGTGAAGCATGAGAGAGAAATTTTAGTCTATTGA
Source organism: Pogoniulus pusillus (assembly GCF_015220805.1). NCBI lineage: Eukaryota > Metazoa > Chordata > Aves > Piciformes > Lybiidae > Pogoniulus > Pogoniulus pusillus. The sequence continues at coordinate 10,722,456 of NC_087264.1, read as the reverse complement.
GTATCTTTACACTCAGAAATTCTTTAAAGGCAGATATGCCTTATCCAAATGGGCAAAGGGTAAAAAGAGCATTTATTCCAAATTCATGAAAACATGTGGTGGATTAATTTGTACATGGTCCTGTGAAAAAATGGAAGAAACTACTTTTGAAATTTAAATTAGCATTGACATACTGAATATATATTATAGTTGTTGCCTTGATTACAAGAAATACATGGTTAAGTTAAAAAAAAAATCCTTAAATTCTGACACACTGGCATGCAATTAAGTATTCCATAACTTTTAAGCATAAAAAAATGGACAAATTTTCACTGTAAATTGGATATTTAATTACTCATGTGAGAACTACACTTCAGATGTAACAGTTGTCTTGGAGAAAGATATATGCTATCAATACAGGGAATAAAGTTATGAATATATTTCAGCTACACTGCAACATATAGTTCAGTGAATACAGGGCAGATTAGACATTATAGCTATGCTTTCACAATGTATTTTAAATGTACTCTTATTCATTGTTCAGTCATGTGTCCAAGTTAAGATGATGTCTAAGTGAGCTGGCTGCATCCACTTCTTTGCAAAACAGAAAAACATTGGCATTTAAAAAAAATCTATATTTTAAGAGTAATTAAACCAAATGTTGGATTATGTTGACATGCAGCATTTCAGTATTAAGAGCTACAGAATGCTCTTCAGAACTCCTGCACACATTGTGTCATTATGTGTGAGAGAAACAACAAAAATAGTTGTAAAGCTAATGAAATTCTGTTTTAAAGATAACCAGCAACTACAACCTCACACATTAACAGCATCCTATACATTAATTTTATGAGACATCACAGAACCAAATGTCCACCTCTAAGAGCAGTAACACAACATCTGTAGCTATCATCCAAATAGCATCTGTTACTTACCTGTAGCTCTTGATACAACTTTTTTAATTCTACTGCTGCTGGTCCTGTCATTTGTCCATTATAAGACTGAAACCCATTCAGTTTCCCTTTCCTTAAATCTTCCAGTTGCTGAGTAAGTTGATCCACTTTTAACACTGCAGCCTGCAGCTCCTGCTGCTTTTCTTGGAACATGGCACTTATATGCTCAATTTCAGTTGCTAAAATTAACAAGATCAAAATAATGAAAACTACGAAGTAAAAAGTAAAACAGAAGCTGTTAATATTTTAATTCTACAGGTATGGATAAATGTGAACGTGATCATTTGAAATCTATATGAATGCACATATAAAATACTGATGTGCAAGGAATTTTCTAACAGAGCCTGACAGAGAATAATTCTGACTTTATGCCTGAATAAATAAAACAAACAAAAAGTTATATCCCATACAAATTTAATAAAAACACAACACACTGTCAGATTAAAAAAAACCCCACATTATATATCAAACCCTGCTTAAGTGCTACACCGACAACCATGTAGCATTAGTTGTCAGTAATGCAGTGAATAGTAAATTCAATAATTACTTAATAATTCCACATACACAGATTGCCATTCATGATCTTGCTGTAGTCCACTTGTCCTCTCATGGCACGGATTTTTTTCAGCTTTGTCTCCTGAGTTTCAACACGTTCTTTAAGTTTTTGAAGCTTTTCACTTTCAGAAACAGACTGCTGCTGACGACGTTCTTGCTGCTTCAAGTAACGCAAACGTTGTTCCTGACAAAATGAGGTTTTAGACAAGGGGTACCATTTAGTTAAATAACAAGGTAACCTAGGAAAAATCCCCATTATGATCAGTGGGTTTTTTTATTCAAAAAAATCAGAAAAGGTTGTTTCTAGTTAAAATATGTATCAGTCCTCCTAGAAAAATTCTAAACATTAACTTCACAAATCTGTGTTCAAGCAAAGGTTCAAGATTTTTTAGATGGAATAAATTTTCATACATGTGCAAATACAACTGCAGCCTGAACACTCAAAACACACATGCAAAACATCCTCTGGCATTTGTTTTCTGACATTATTAAAACTTTTTCTGCTGCTGAAAAATGAATTTCCAACACTGTTAACCACCTTCCCAAAGAAGACAAAATACATCCAACAGACCATTTTAAACAAGATGACCTACTGTACAATAACGTTCCAGTTCTAAATAACAGCCCTTCTGCTGGACACACAAAGAAAATGTTTCTCTTCCTATATCAAGAAAGAACTATAAAACTGATAGGTTAACATCTACAACAATGTCAGAAACATTATACCACCCCCTACTCTGACAATATATTTAGGATTCTTACATCTCAGAGTCTTCAGAAGCATAATAGCTGAATATATATACATAGTGAACATATTCTCATCTCACACCACTATTACACTGGAGTGAATGAGCTACTAAAGCCTAGAATCAAGCCTGGTCTATCACAGACTATGAAGAAGTAGGCCTCACAAAAGAGACAAATTAGCAATATTTTTGTAAAGATACATGACTTGGTTTGGCATAGGCTGTTTATAGTGTCATTTACACTGAAATGTATATTGCCCAGGTTAAGATTAACTTGGTAAAGGATTGTATTTCTCAAACTTTTTCTTGAGCTTAAGTAGCACGAACTAGTGTATTTTTCTGTATCCATGCTTGTGTACGTTGAAGAGATTTTGTGTTTATTATGATCCATATATAAGTATTACCTTGGCCACCAACATTTGCTGTTGATTTTCAATCTGCTGCTGTTGTCGGGCAGCCATATCTTGAAGTTCAGAAAGAGTGAGCTCAACACGTGGATTGCCAACCTGCAGAACACAAAATGTTACATTAATGTGTTTGTGTATATTAAGTGTTCTGACAATAGAAAGTAAATCTCCAATTCTCAGAGGAAGGCTAAAGACTCCTCCACAATCTTCGGATGAAGAATAATGATGGACACACATGGAAGAGGAAGAAGCCTCAGCGCAGAAACATAGAGACAGACCATGCAGGTACTTGGGATGGAAAAATCAAAAAGTAGAAGAGCAGATGAAAGCGGGAAACACTAAGAAACAAAACAGACAGGAGAAAAAAGGCCTTCTACTACATTTAGCATTGGTCTATGAAGATACTCTATAGAACTGGCACATAATACTGGTATGGTACATACAGTAACACACATGCAGCAAGGATTTTAAACAGTAGGGTTGTTAGTGTTCCCACCTAAGCAGCTTTAACTAGTGGTTAGCACTATTTACCTAGCATGAGACAAGACTATATAAGAACCCTTATATAAAACCATCACTAAGCTCACATCCAAAGATAGTGAAATTCCCTGGCTGACTGGAACTTTTAAAGCAAAAACCTGTGAAAAACAGACTGTACAAACTGAAGAAAGGTAAAATTGGTCCTCTTGGCATAAGTAAGTAGCTATTACTGTTGTTTGAATGAAGAGGCAAGATATTAAGCTGGGCTTTATCATTCTTTTCTAGATATGAAAACTAAGAAAAAATGTACAAAACTAGAGAGGTAATTACCAAAAATTAGTTAAAATTTGTATGATGCTGTGACAATGTGCAAGACCAAATATTATGTGGGTTTATTTAATGAATGCATCTTTTCAGTATATTCATTATTCTATCTACAAATATAATTTAAATCTATACATTAATTTACTTTATTTCAATCACTTTTTTCCTATGCAATCACAAAAAAAGAGTGCAGTGTAACAAGACAAATTCCAGAAGCTGACACTTGCCAAATACCTGCTTAGCTACTCAGAAGACTAAAACCCACAACCTTAGAATTGCACAACATAACCACGATTTTAGAGTTTGCACAGAAAGAAAATTCAGCCTTTGGAAATCTATGCTGGAAAGCTAGGAATTTCAGAATTGCCCAACATCTGTTTCAAGGTATTCACGAGTAATTCAGTCAATTTATTGAATCTATGTACAATCCAGACTACTGCACTGTAATAATTCAATATAGCATTTTCACCAAACTACCTGACTGCACTATGGGTAAACCAAATTAAAATTACATCACTTCCTAGCAACAAAGTAGTCAATATTGCTGAAAAAGAAAATAAAATGTTTTGGATATATTGCTGGATAAAACTTTGTTTCAAGTTAATGTTTACAAAATGGGATGAAGTCTAAACCTCTTACAGATGTGAAAAAAGAAGGACACCCCCCCACACACACACAACTCAATCAATCAAGCATCAGACTGTGGATCTGATCAAACCTGAACCCAGAAGAAAGCTGATTTAGCTGCTCTGCTTTTCTGGGCCCACCCTACTGCTGTCCAGTGCAGTTGTGTAGTGATTTTGTCTGATATGTTCGCTTTGAATGGCTTGTTTCATATTCCTACATCAAATTCCTACTTAAGCGTCAGTTCTCCAATTAATGCATAATACAAAACTGTTCTAAGTTTTGTTCAGGAAAGGAAAATAATATTTGACTTAAAATAACTCATTGCTTCATTTTTAATTTTAAAAAAATTTTCTTCCTACCTGAACTCCAATAATATTTCATGTTTCTGCATTCAGGTAACATGTGCACCTCAAGTTCAGTCACTGAAGTGAGCCAGATTCAGACACTAACTTTTAAAATGGCTGCACTTTAGACACATGATATAGGCATGTCAGACTAAAACTTTTAGAGAAAGTAAATGTCCCTCTTTAAACACTCCCTACTGAATAAATGATGGAGCAAAATTATATTTCTTACTGGATACTACAACTGAAACTCATTCTAATAGCTGACAATAATGAAAACTATTTATAGCAGAGAAGTAATAAAAATACAACAAAGAAAACCAAAACAAAACCCAAATTATTTATTTACATAGGGGGGCTAGAACAAAAGATAAAATCCACCCAAAGCACTAATTTTCCTATTTCAACACTTTGTTAGTAAACACAATAATTTAAAAACAAAAACAAAAACACACGAAAAAAAACCCAACCCAGTTGAATTTAGCAGTGTGTACCTTTTTTTGTTAGCATGACTTATGACAGAAGTCCTTGAGAATATTCTTTAGCAACAAATAACTTACACACACTTGTGGCCACTAGTAAGCTTCTAAGTCAAAGAGAGACATTTTATTATTAATTACAGACCAAAAGGCACTATTTGGGTAAGAAAGTAATGAGGCTTTTCCAAGTGCCATCCAAAACCCAAAATTTGCTCACTTGAGACAAGCAAACAAAACAAAAAAATAGATTCTGCTCCCAGAACATGTGCAGGCTCTGCTGACTTCCTTTGGCAAGGCCTTCTGGCAGAAAAACCTAAACTTCTGCAGATAATTCTTTAAATAAGCTTGAAGCCATCTCTCTGGATTGCCGATTTTAAAAGTAAGAGAGGAGTGTGTGTGAATTTGTACTATTTTCTCAATACTCTTTCAAAAATACACAACTATGCTCTCAATGCTTCCCTCCTTCCTGCTTTGGTCATCAGTTTATGTTAGTAACACTGATAGCTCATTCTATATCCAGTATTAATTTTCAGTATAGCCTTGTCCAAGAAATACAGAGGTATTTTATTCTGCTAAGAAATCTTGTTAAAAATGTCCAGATACAAAAAGTGATATCTGTATTGGAGTTGTGCATATTTCAGTGTAAAAAAAAGCCAACATTTAAATAACTGAAGATTACAGATTTTCTAAATGAAAAATGTAACCTGGAATGCAAATGACAATAAGTAACTGGTTTGTAAAGACACCAGAAATAAAAAAACAGTCTGATCCAAAATGACAGAACTTTTACTGCATTAATAAGCATATCTGAAAGTATATATCACAATGCCTGAAAAAAGTACTACATTACTTTGTATTGTGTAAAATACAGAAGATTAATAAGATTAATGAAAATATTGGCTTCTCTTTTTAGAAGCTATTAACCACTGTAAAATGTTCAGTTTAGGAAGTGCAATGTCTAAAAAACTTTTACACATGGCAAAGCACAAAAACATAGGAAACAGTGATAGTTAACCATCTAAATATAAAGACACTATGAGAAATCTTTTCTTGTTTACCTCTGTGAATACCAGTAAGTTTCCTTTTCACCTAAAATAACAATACTCTACTCAGGAAAGAAAAGAGGAAGCAGCTGAGGAAACAAACTTTTAAACCTGTAACTTCACTTGCTGTTTGTTCTTCTTCTTCCACATGGCAAACGCAGTGAACAGACCAAGCAGAATTCCTCTTCGACATCAAGTCAATTATTTTCAGACGGGACTGCTGGTGATTTCAGGTCTCCAAAACAGTACAGCATTATTTTTCAAACAGCATGAAAAACACTGAATCTTTCTCTTGCCGAGATCTAGTTGAATCAATTTGTTCAGAGCATTTCAAATTAGTTAAGTTGGCTTATCATAATTGTATTCAAATGCCAACACTGAGAAAAGTCAGTCTCGGTCCTTCTTCAGAACCTCAAGTTATGCCAGGCAAAGAGAGCGCTGCACTTACTCAGTTCTTTAATGAGGTTGTTGGTTTCTCAGACTCTTAAGTTTGTGCTGTTCATACTAGTTATTAACAATTTCACCCATGAAGTCACTCACCTCTCATAACAAAAACGAGCCTATCACATTTAAGGTCCAGACCTCCTCCTTTCTCCTGTAGCAAGAGGAACCTACGTCCTACAGAACTGAAGGAGGTACTAAAAAGCCACTACAAGTATCTCCTCCTCCAGATTCCACAGATTCATTTGCTGCATGGTGATACATCAAAGCAGACAGTTCTGCTGAACTGTAAATTTCTTTTCATTGATTCACAGGAGCACTTACACATAGAGATGATCTCCTAAATGAAATGCTATAGAGCAAACACCACACTATTAGGCAACTACGGAAGTATTACCTACATCTCATACAGACAAGAATACTTAACATCTATATTCTCTAATTTATTAATATTGACAAGAATCTTGAAAATTGTAGTTATTGCATTTAGCATGAACTTTAAAAGGTCATGATGAGAGATGGAGTTCATAATGAACTGGAGTTTCAGCTTCTGACATTACTCCCCTACTACAAGCTAATATTTTACCATTTGATGATTAATATTTTTGAGACAGGTGAGACGAATGGTTCAGTAGTAATTAAATAGTTCAGGAACCAGTTTACAAGCTGCCTCAAAACAAGTCATAACTTAGGCATTTAATTAAGAAAAGGAACCTCCTTTAATATTTAATTCTATACATTAGTCTTGTCACACTGAAAATTCCTTTTCTTGTTCCTCCTTCCTCTCTTTCTACCCTGACACAATGCTGTTCTCTGTTTATCATCATAAACTCCTCAGTCCACATGCTTCTGAGCTGTTATGAAATGGCTTACTCATTGGCAACCCACAACAGTACAGGAAAAATTGCACCTGAACTCAAAATATTTCTTTGACAAGCAAAGTGTATTCTAGTCAAGACGTGCAAGCAGTAAGGGCATATTCCAGTGGTTTTAGCTTTTCCTCCCATCAGAAAACTATCTTCTAAGAGAAAACTGAACATGTCAATATTAAAATAATAAAAAAATACAACCATGAGACTGATCTTTTGAAATATTTCTTTTAAGATTGTAATTAGGATGTGGCCCTATTTTATGCATTTCTTTTCCTCCATGGCTAAGCCACGAAAATACTTCTTTAGGATAATTTTCTAAGTTAGCAGTACTAAGAACAGAGAGTAACTTTGAAAATAATAATGAAGCATGTACCAAACCCATGCCTGAGATTGTTATGATTTCACAAATAATAGCTTTAAAGGAAACAACGATTATTAAAGCTTTACTGGCAATCTCAGGGTTAGGTTCAGTACATCTGTCTTAGGAAAAAAAGGCTGAGGGACTTAGGGCTTTTTAGCTTGGAGAAGAGAAGATAGAGCGAGGATTTTATCAATGTCTATAAATACTTAAAGGGTGAATGTCAGGAGCATGAGACCAGTCTTTCTTTTTTCAGTGTTGCCCAGTGACAGGACATAAACTTGAACAAAGGAAGTTCTACCTAAATATAAAGAGGAACTTCTTTACTTTGAGGTTGATGGAGTTCTAGGCTGCCCAGAGAGGTGGTGGGATCTCCATCTCTAGAATCATTCAAATCCCATCTGGATGCAGTCCTGCACAATGTGCTCTAGATGAACTTGCTCTGGCAGGGAGTTAGACTAGATATTCTTCAGTCCAGAGGTCCCTTCAAATCCCTATCATTCTGTGATTCAGCAACACCTAGCCACTCAAATAGTCAGTGTAAAGCATAAGGTAACCAATTAATTGGACATGAACACCAGAGCAGTACAAGAATTTACCAGTCATTTCCTACATGCTATCTCTTCAGATCTTTTTCTAGGTTTGCAAGTCACCATCATCAACTTACCCTATCTATTTCTCCCTTCTTTTTAAGATAGGTGTTCACACCCATCTCCCACACTACTCTTCAGTTCCCTTCCCAACGCCCTGCACTAGAAAGTATAGGGTTCAAGTACATCAAGCTTCCTGAAACTGGCCAAGCTCCACCTTCTCCTGTATGTGTTCTTGTATAATGAATCACAGGCAATGAACTCTTTGTCACATGTTTTCTAGTATTTTTTTCTACCATTCACATACACCACCTCTACCCTTTCATCCTCATTTACTATTTTCAGTACTTCAGTCCACCATTCTACTGTCACAGTCAGAGGTGATTCCAAGGTTAAGCCACCAATTGCTCAGGTCCAATATAACCTAGATAAAAAGTAATCAACTGGCTTCAGGGAAGTGAGATAATCTGACTTAGCATCTGTCCTGGAGCCCAGAATGGCTGGTTCTGACTTTGGCCATCCAAAGGGCCACCCAGAAAGTTTTTCTGCTTGTATGCCACTACTTTTTACCACTCATTAATTTACTGACAATCCAGTACAAAGCAGCTACAGAATATAATGTAGCATATATCCCAACTGCAACCCAGCCACACTGTTCTCTACATAGGCTATTGCTTTAAAATTGTGGCATGCATAAGGAACATTTTGGCAAAATGGTCTTTTTAGCTAAAAATAAAACCAGCAAAAAAAACCCAAACCAAACCATCCAACCAAAAAAATCCAAAGAAAAACAATCCTCCTCTGAAGTTCTCCACACCCCTCTTCTAGATAAAAACATTTGCAATGGTAAAGGTAACCATATCTTCAACCACAATAAATGTGAAAATAATCCATTCTTTATCAAAGTTGGGAAAACACTACCATATCAAAAGATAGAGGTGCTGGGGTAGAGGAACATACACACACCCCCACCTTAAAAAAGAACTCCAGTCTTCCCAAAAAACACAGATTGAGGACAAGCCAAGTACTGAAGTAGCAACAGAAACTGTCACAGAGAAATCCAAGAAATATTTCCTTTGGATTCACAATTTAAAGAATTCCCTCCACTAGCCTAACAAGGGAGGACAGCAAAGCCCAGACAGCTACTGCAAGTTGCTCCTTAGAAGGCTTAAAATGCCCACACACCATGTGAAGTAAATACCCTGGTTTTACTTTACATAAAGCCTCAGTTTTCCACAATCACAGCAATTTGAAGATGCTGAATTCTTCCTTGAGCAAATGAGGGAACACAAAACTTGCCTCCAGAACAGGAAGCTGTAGTTCCAGAACTGTTAAAAATCCTGGAATCTATATAACTACATGACAAAAATAGAACTGACATGCCTGGGACTAGGTACACAAGCATGCGGACCAAAGGAGTAAAAGGTATTGCATACATGAGTATCTTCCCAGAATGAAGCACATTGACAACCATCAAAATGAATGAGGGTATGTCAGACTGCTTCCCAGCTAGTGAACTCCAGACCAGGATCAGGGCTTTGGCAAGTCTCAACCTCCTCACAGAGCTCCACCTTAGTGAGCCATCCCTGCACTTTCCTCAGTGGCACATTTGCAGCAAAGGAAGAGCTACATCTCGGGCTGTACAACTACCAAACTGTGATATCATGAAGTAAATTAAGTGTATTGCTTTGCTGTTTAGTCTAGCAAAAGATTCCCCAATTCTCCCATGCTAACTTGGACATGAGCAGCAGAAGCACATGAAACAACATCTAACTCGTTCAAAGCCCCATTCAAAGTAACATAGTTTGGGAGATGCTTTAACTAGCCCAGTTGGTGACACAACTTTAAAGGCTCCTAGTGAGAACAGCCAGCACACACCTTGGCTACCTGTCCTCAGCAGAACAGCAGTAATGGGGAAAATAGACAGAAGATAAAAGGGTTTATTATACTTATTATATGTATTAAACAGGTTTTATATTAAATGTATGTGGCCTCCTTGTGCTGAGGACTATGAGACAGAACACCTGACAAACATTACTGTATCTGACCTCCTTATGTTTCTGAAACATTTCAACTCTATGTCACCAAATTTAAGAATTCTAGTAGATTTTTACTGCATTTTCATTAAAACCTCATCCTAGTGCCAAGCATGACAAAGACAACTTGAAAATATGATGTGAAAACACATACAACACTATAAAAAACACAAAAGAAAACAACTGGTTTTATTTAAACTAAAATAGAGTCTTTGCTGATCTCGACATGGATGACATTATTTCCAGTTTAATGGCTTTATTCCACAGCTCTGCCTTGCATTTTTTAATTGGGTCAGAAATATGCCGATAGCAGAAATCCATTTTAAAGAATCCAATGACAATAGTATGTTCCCTTTTTAGCTTAATGGAAATGAACAAGCTAATTAAACCCAGAAAAGGCACCCAGAATATTGGGAATTAAAGGAAAATACACCTAGCATGTGTTATCTCCTGGTAATGAAATAATCATGAACTTAACAGTAAAAATGGAATCTGCTTATTTGGACATTTATAATCAAATTCTTGTTTTGTTTGTGCAAATAAAGACATTAAAAATTCTTAGAATAAACACACTTCAATTGTATTACAATTTCCTGAAAAATCTCCCATTATATCTATTTGATAAAATCCAAAGATCTCTCATAAACTACACTACTTTGTTAGCAATTCCTCCAACATGCTGATGATAATAAGCCACTCTAGAAAATAAAACATTTCAAGTTTATTCAGTGTTAAGCCATAGACTATAGATTTCCTGGTTTCCCACACTGCTTTCTTAGAAATCTCACAAGCAAGGCTGTCCTGTGTTTCATGCAGAGGACAGCAAAGAAAAGGCAAAACTTTAGAAAAATCAAATGATGTTATAATAGACTGTCAAAATTAGAACAGGATTTAAGGACACACTGAGTGGAATAAGCCACTTACAAAATCACTTCTGAAATATAGGAAAGTAGTATATGGAACTCATTAAAAATACTTTCTACCTTGTATTTGCAGACACTTTCAAACAGCCACAACAATCTTGAGCATGTTTATATTCACTTTAGTAAAACTAACAAATTCACTTTAGTAAAACTAACAAATGCTGAGAATGAATTACCTGCTTGGTCTTTCCTCATGTAATTGTAAGTGAGCACACATCTTTATTTTGCAGCAGTGCTTATTTGCTGTAAACACTGGCATTACTTCAACATGCTTCAACTCCATGTTTCTGTTACTTTCTCTCTATGTTAATTGTTTAAATGTTTGCTGTGAACAAGCCAAATCACTAACTGTTCACCTCTCAGGAGCTCCTGTGTGGCTTTTTGGTGCAGTGCAATCAATAGAAGGTAGGATATTTTACAAACTTATTCCATATGAAATAAAGGTTTCCCCAGATTCTTTATCAATATGAAAAGCTGTCTCTCTGCATTCATCAGCAATCAGCTAACGGAAAAGGCTAGTGGATTTTGCCAGAAGTAAAAGACCTAATCACGGCAAGATCAAGCCAGCTGTCAACTACAATCAGCTTGATTCATTGCACTTTTCACATTCAATGGAAAATGTTGAGCAATACACAGTTCTTTCACAGATATCAAGTTAAAAGGTAAGAACACAGATAGTTTACTTTAAAAACACATGAATTATCTGTAGACCAATTGTAATTTCTGTAGTATTACCAACTCAGTGTGAAAACAGAATACCACAAAGATCAGAAGAAT